>NC_073313.1:232821268-233421268 GCF_027595985.1 Sorex araneus | reverse complement strand
AATAAAACCAAACCAAAAAATGAGGCTGAGAATTATACAGACAAGCAAAGCTGAGAGGTGGGAAAAGGAAATAGGAAGCAAGCATTACAGAACAGTGCCCAAAGCCTTCCTCTGCCCATCCCCTCCCAGAGGCAGAGTCAGTCCTTATCCAGCCTTTTATATGTTTGAACCCTTCTATCATGTAGTCCTTCTATCTGAGCAAGGTCCCCACAAACAAAACAAAACAAACAACTAAAATTTTTATTTTAACTTATTTTATTTTCCTAACTCACCCCCAAAACTTTTTGGATTATTAGAACAATTCCATCAGCTTAGAAATTTCAGTCTTGTAAACCAAAGTGATGGTGAAAACACCAGCCAATTGAGGCACTGTTTTGTTTCCTTTTTGTTTTATTTCTGGGGCTGCATAAGATATGCAAAGAAAGGGATTGACCCCTGAGCTATATTTCTGGCCCTTTGAGGATGGCTTTTTCCATATTTGCATAATATTATAAATATCAAAATCTTTTTTGTTGAACAAATGTTTATGCAGCTAATGCCTAATGACTCTTTTCAGCCTCTAGGACACTTCTGGGCAGGTTCTGGCTCTAGACACTAAGCAGATGAGTTTGTTTCCAGTTCAGATACCAACCATCATTTCCACACATCAGTGCCCAGTATCTTGTTAACCACTCTCCATGGAATTTAATTCACCCCAATTCTGTAAGATAAAGTTTAATTATATGCCTTTTTTTTTGCAGAGGAGGAAACTGGGGACAAAAATATAAGAACCTTGCCTGAGGCCCCAAGTTGGCGGAGTGGCTGAACAGATCGTTCAGGATTCTGTCCAAAGCTCACTGCCTTGATCTTTATCTGTCCCTCACTGCCACACAGACTAGCACGCTTCAGTCCTAGAGTGTCACTGTCACACAGACTGGCATGCTTCAATCCTGGAGTGGGAGCTGAAAAATAACATCTAAAGTATTATTTACTGTTGAATTTTTTCTCCCTCAACCCACCTGCTAACTGGATCATTTGTTCTGGGGGTTCGAATGGAGCAAAGAACATTTTTTTATAATATTCAGAACATTTTTCATAACCAGACCTCTGACCAGCATGCACATCTCTGCACAGCCTTAGCCCCAGTCCGATGATAACTTTTGGTAAACAGAGGGAGTTTTACAAAAAGCACAGACCAGAGGCTAATTATATTACTCAGCATTTCCTATCTTCTAAACTCTTTTCTAAAGCAAGGTTTTAATCCCAGAGGTCACATTTGACATCAAGATCTCTTCTCTTTCACAGTCCCTTTCTTACTCTTCTTAACAGCCCTTGTCCCACTGTGATTTAATTCTTCAAGTGTGGCAATTAGGTCTGCTTATCAGAAACAAAGCATTTTCCTCTAGGTCTCCTGGTGATAGAGTCCAAGGGGACCTTGCAGGACACAGAAAAAAGAAAGAGAGAGAATGTGGGAGAGAGAGGAAAGGGGAAGAAGATGAAAATGAAGCTGAGAGTATAGTTGGTAGAGCACTTGCCCCTAACAGAATTTAGAAGGGGAAAAGGAAAGGAAAAAAATGACACGATGTCCTGACCCACAATTCTGAACTACTTCCAAATGATCACAGGACACTTGGACCACAAATAAACAATTCCATGAGTAAGAAACAGCTTATCTATTTTTAAAAATCAATATGGCACAAACCATGGTTAACTATTAAGCTAAAAACAATCTCATTACCACCTCTTTGGGGGTAGGAGTTAGGAAGGAGAAGAAGATGACAGAAATACCTGCTTTCTCATTTAACCAAAACACTTCGCATCACCTACAAAGGCCTAGTCAGTGGGCCCTTGTCTGGTTCTACCAATCCTTTTGCTATCCCACAGCAGAGGAATCCTCGACTTGGAGTTGCTCTGTGTGCATGCATTCTCTGTTCAAATGCTCTTCCTCATGCTCCACAAGCTTGCTCCTCACTTCCTAGCAGTCACAGTTCAAACATCACCCTCTTCAACATCCATCCATCAAAGCAGCAGTTCCAGAGCTGGGAGATAGCTCACAGAACTGGAAAACAGGCCTGAAAGCTCTGAAAAGTGAGTTCTATTAACAGTTGATCAAAGCCTTAGTTAAGGTCTAAATTCCTGACAATACTGTCCAGTGATACAAAAGAAGAAAAGTGACCTAGTGCAGACTCTTCATGACACTCTCTTGTTTCATACCTTATCACAGCTGAGCTCTTATCACAGACCAGGAAACACCAGCTCATCTACAATGCAGATAGTGGGACTAGAGGGAAGATTCCCAAAGTCCAGAAACTGTACAGTTTGTGTGTGGAGGGTTCACTTAAGAAAGAAATAAGGGGAAAAAAATAAAAATTTTAAAAGAAAAGAAAGAAAGAAAGAAAGAAAGAAAGAAAGAAAGAAAGAAAGAAAGAAAGAAAGAAAGAAAGAAAGAAAGAAAGAAAGAAAGAAAGAAAGAAAGAAAGAAAGAAAGAAAGAAAGAAAGAAAGAAAGAAAGAAAGAAAGAAAGGAGGCCAGAGAGATAGTAGGTAGAGTGGGTGGAATGCTTGCTTTCACATGGCTCATCTGGGTTTGATCTCTGGCACCCCAGAAGTGATTCCTGAGTACAGAGTCAGCAGAAAGCTCTGAGTAAAGCTGGGTACAGCCAGGAAGACAGAAAAGGAGGGGAGGGGACAGAGCAAGAGAAGAGATAAGGCCGGGCACAAATGGGGAAATCCAGTCCAGGATTTAGAAGGGAAAGACCTGGTGCATCACTTTCTTTAGTGACACACTTGGCCCTTTGGTCATCAGAGAACGTTTGGCCATCCCTGAGCAGACACAGGACTCCCAGGGGTCCTGCAGGCTCCATACCACAGAAATGGCAGTACAGTTCAGTGCTGTAGTTAGCGCTCAAGGGAGCACCTTCACCTGACTGCCTCAGTTTCCCCTTAGCTAGGGACAAACTATATTGTGAAAGCATTAAGGAAAAACAGAGAGTCTTGAAAGGTGCCCTCAAACATCAAACTGAAGCTGCCCCAGGGGTTCTGCAGAATCAGTCAGGCTTCTGGAAGGACTGACACGAACACCGAGCCAGAGGAAGCCCCCCCAAATGAGAGACCCAGCCTCTGGATACAGCTCAGCTAGGAGTAAGCGGTGACTTGGGCAAGTCACATTTTGGTGACCTAGGAAATGTAGGGGTGGTTTGAATTCTGTCCATCTCCATGGTCCTGTCCCCGCTGGTGAACTTCCCCAGCTCCCCCAAACCAAACACAGACATCGCTTAAAGACTGGGAATAGACGTTGTTAGCGGTGGGACCCCACGAGTAAGGAGAGCTCGCGCCCCGTTCCCTTACTTAAAGCGTGGGAAGGGTTGGTGATCAGCCAGTACAACAGAGAAGGGCAAGTACCTTCGTGGGGGGGGAAAGATCCACGGCAATTTCTACAAACTGTGATGGGAGTGGGGCAGGCGGTCTCCAGGCAAACGCCGCTTCCAAACCAGGAGCCTTGGCTGATGTTTGCCAACCTTTAGTTACATCTGAAACCCGCACCTGTCGGCGCACCGCTCAGCCAGGCAGCCTGTTACTAGGCACAGCGGTAGAAGCGCGGTTTTAAGCTTATTGCACCCGAGAACCGACCCTGGCGGGTGCACTTCACAGTAGAGCCCCGCAGCGCGGAGAGCAGCCCTAGCCCGCCCGGGCCCGCGCCCCTGGGCCGCCCGCCGGGGACGCTCACCTTGCGGCCGTTCACGTAGAAGAGCAGCTCGGCCGCCCGCTCCATGCTGGCGCCGCTCGGGTCCACAGGGGTCGTCGCGGGCATCTGGGACTCCCCCTCCTTCCCTCAGTCGCTGGCCTGGCCAAGTGAGATCGGGCTGCTAGATCCTCAAGTCCAACCCACCCCGGAGAAAGTCTGGATTAAGAATCAAAGTTCCGTGAGCGCCGCGGCAGGAAAACTGCCCCGGAAATCGGGCGTCACCCGAGCCTGGCTGGGTCGGGACTGAAGGTTTTGGCGAAGTGCCCTTGGCCTCCCCGCCCGTGGCGCTGAGCGCCTTCCTGCAGGTCCGGCAGGGTCTACACCATCTCTTTTGTATACTTTTTTCACTTTTTTTTTTTTGCCTTTTTTCAGCTAGAGCTGACTGAAGTCGGGAAACTGGAGTCTATTTGCCCCTGTCCTCCCAGCCGCGCCTGTTGCAGCTCTTAATAAACAACCACATTTATCCACAACCTTGTGATAAAGGGCAGGGCGAGATCAGGAATGTGGCCTTCACAAAAAAAGGAATCCCCTGGTATGGAGGGTCACAAGGGTGACTTAGATGGTGCCTGATAACCCGGAAGACCCAGGCTCTGCTAGATCTGGACATCCTCTTCCCCGTTTTAACGACCAGCATTCTTATAGCATAAAGAAATGCTCTCCCACCCACCTTGGAAGGGCCTCAGCCTTTCTTCGGAATCCTGCTTTGAGACCCCTCCCATAATCTGGGAGCTTCCCTGCCTTGCTCTCCCTTCCTTTCTGGTTCCCTAAATAAAGCCTTTTAACTGAATTTGGCCCTTTTCTCTCCTGTCCCTTGCTTTCAGTTTGGACTGCTTGAGGACCTAGAACCTGGCTATCTGCGCCTGTTACATCAGTTGTAGGCAAGAAGCTTGGGGACCAGGAAGGGTCTTAGAAATATATCTCACTTCTAGAAGAATCCTCTGAGGGTGTTTGTTTTGTTTTGGTTTTCAAATGAAGAGGCATGTGAATTTTGAAGCCGTTTTCTT
This sequence comes from Sorex araneus, assembly GCF_027595985.1. Classification (NCBI taxonomy): domain Eukaryota; kingdom Metazoa; phylum Chordata; class Mammalia; order Eulipotyphla; family Soricidae; genus Sorex; species Sorex araneus. Next base: position 233,416,541 of record NC_073313.1, on the reverse strand, counting down.
TTGTTAAATTGTTTTTGGGGCCATACCTGGTAGTGCTCAAGGCTTACTCCTGACACTGCTCAGAAATCATTCTTGGCAGGACTTGGGGGGTCATATGCAGTGTTCAGAGATGGAACCTCGCCTTTCCTGCTATACTATCTCCCTGCCTCCTAGAAACTTTTAAAAAACTTTTAAAAAATTATTCACACACACACACACACACACACACACACACACACACACAAAGACAGTTTATCTAGCAAACAGCCACAAACTTTTGATGCCAAACATGGGAAACAGAACTTGGAAAATACTAGCATAAATGTTAAAACCACACGGGGCTGGAGCGATAGCATAGCGGGAGGTTGTTTGCCTTTCATGGGGCCAACCCGGGTTCGATTCCCAGCATCCCATATGGTCCCCCAAGCACCCGCCAGGAGAAATTTCTGAGTGTATGAGTGAGCCAGGAGTAACCTCTGTGAATCGCCGGATGTGACCCAAAGAGCAAAAAAAAAAAAAAAAAAAAAAGTTAAAACCGATTTGTTTCCAACTTACACTGTAACTTTAGCCACTGTCTAGCTGCATCTTTTAAAAATCTGCCCCTTAAATTTTGTTTTGTTTCATTAGGCTACACCCGTTTGTGCCTCAGTAGACCATATAAAACAGTACCAGATCCTTGCAAGCAGCAAAGCTTGTTTCCAACCCTTCGATCTAGATCTATCACTGGACTACTTTTAATCCTCAAATGAGTTCTAATTAGCATTTCCCATATTTATTTTCACTTAACTATTAACATTTTCTGAGGTCATTCCATTTATGTAAGCACAAACCCTTTATTATGAAATTTTCACACTTTCTAGATTCTGTACAACGTACATCCCCATACACCATACTGAGCTCTAATAGTGGCCAACATTGTGTCATACCGCCTTTATTTTTCTAATAAGAAAAGTATTTAAAGTCAACTTCAGATACATTATTTTATTCTATTTTATTTTATTGGGATGAAGGGCATCAGAGTCTGGCCACACCTGTGCTCAGGGCTATCAGCGTACTTGCCCACATACACAAGGAGTAAAGCTAGGCAAAAAAAAAAAGCAAACCATAGAAGGAAGGCAGTGGTTTGAACACAGGGAATTTTGTCTTGGAAAGTTGGCAGACAAGTGGTTATACCCCAACCTGCCCCCTCAAATCTTGTAGTTTTAGAGAAGCTTCATTTTACTGGTTTAACCAAGTGCAACCTTCCGATGGTTTTAGCAACTTTTATCTTGGGGATTTGTCCTTGGGCAGCTTCTGAGAGACAGGAAGGCAAATAAAACCCACATCCCAGGAGGTGGGAGGGTTTGGGGTGGTGCCCCACAGGAAGGGAACTCCTCAAATTTCATTGGCCAAGCCTTGACCCAGCTCAGCGGGTGGTCATGCTCTTCTGACTGTTTTCCAAGACAAGAACAAAAACATATTCTTACTCAGACAAAATAGCATTATCACACCTATAAAACATTTAAAATTTTTTTATTTTGATTTGAGGCCTCACTCAACAGTGCTCAGGACTTACTCCTGGCTCTGTGCTCAGGGATCACTTCTATTTGAGGGACTAGATTTGGTGCCTGGGATGGAACCAGGGTCCTCATGCAAGGTAAGCACATGAAACCCTATTCTATCTGTTCAGTCAACTCAAAATATTTTTCAATACTCTCAGATTTCTCAATGTGTTTACTCTTGATTTCTTGAATCGACCAAGGGTTATGCAACGTATTTTTGCTTATTGTTCCTCTATTCTCATCATCTAGAATTCTGTTCACCATTTCCCCCTTAATCAGAATCATTTGTCCTATATAATAAACAACACTTTGAATGTGGCTGATTTCTTCTTGCTGGTGTTCTTTGTTCTTCTATCCTACATATTTTCATATATGACTCTAGATCCAAAACCTTCATTATATTCAGGTTCATGTTTTTGAGAGGTGATAGAGGTGGTGCTGGACATTTTATTATAGCTCACTGCAGACCTGTGATGCCTGGTGTCCCATTCTTCATGATACTGACTGTCCAGTCTATTATCTCTTCATCATTAATTTCTCTATCAACATCTCACCTGATAGTTACACCACTCATTGTCAACCATTGTCTGAAAAGTTATGTGAGGGGATTACAAAATAGTAATTTTTCCAGCTGGAGGTGTGGCTCAGGGGAAGATTGCAGGCTTCAAATATGTGAGGCCCTGGATTTGATCCCCCGCCCCACACACACAGTCGAAATTTGTTTTCTTAATTCTGACATTCCTTCCACAATCATCTGATTCTTCTGATTAGAAAAACTAGCCATCATTCACGTGAGCCATTAATTAGTTACAAATTAAATTCATACCATAAAGATAAATTCTTTTCCCTAAAATTGAAATAACTCAGAAGACCAAGTGTCCTGACAACTTTCAGTAGTTTCCAATATAAATTGCCTTGTTTCTCCTTCATTTTTCTTTCTTTGTTTGTTTTAGAGCCTCACCCAGAGCTCTTCAGTGCTTCCTCCTGGCTCTGTGCTCTGGGATCACTCCTGGTGGTGCTCAGGGGACCAAATGCAGCACCAAAGATCGAACGAGAATCAGCAAGGCAAGTGCCTTAGCCCCTGTACTATCTCTTCAGCCCCCCTTTCTCCTTTTAAAAGTATCATTACAAATGTATGATTTTTCTTAATGTATTTTGGGGGTGGGACCCATACCCAGTAGTGCTCAAGGATCACTTTTAATCAATTGCAGTCATCATTCTTGTTAATGCTCAGTTTGTCCCATCTTAGGCCACTGGAAGTATGTCCCATCTTAGGCTACTGGAAGTATCTTCAAATGGAAGTTTTTGTTCTTTTGACACTCACAGTTCATTTTCTTTAAAACTTTTTTCACTTACTTTCTGGCACAAGATATTCCAAGCTCACTTTATCTATTTTCTGTACCAGACCTGGATTTAGATACTTCTCTAAAGAGCATGGGCTCCTCTGAATGAGAAGTGTTATTTTAAAACTGCAATCTGGATACTAGAAATACTCATTGCTAATCCCATGTCACTGTTTCTAAACATTCTGAGGACAGATTTAGAGAATACATAATTTTAAAAAAGGGAATGCCAAAAGCGTTGACAACTATCCTAAAATTAAGTTGTAAGATGGCAGGTTTTTTTACTTTGAATCTTATAATTGCCTTTCTTTTATCAAATACCAAAAACTTTGGCTCTGAATCTTGCTGCTTTACTGTCCCTGGATCTTTTTCAAAACAGCAAGCAAGGTTAGGAGCTGGAGTGGTAGTACTTGGGTAGCGTGCTTGCCTTGCACTACATGCAGTCAGTTCCCCAAGCCCACCAGAAGTGATCCTTGAGTAGAAAGCCAGGAGACAGTACCAAGCACCGCTGGGTATAGCCCCAAACCCTCAAAAAACAAAACCAAACAGCAACATCAGTATTAAAACAGTGATATCTTTAGAAAGATCGCACTCATATGTGGATTATAAAGTAGCAGAATGGGACACTAATACCCAAGAGTAGTAGAGATAAGAACCAGGAGGTCTGCCCCACAGCTTGGAAACTGGCCTCACATGCTGGGGAAAAAGGCAGCAGAGACAGAGAAGGGAACACCTAGTAGAGAATGTTGAGAGGACCCACTCAGGTTGAAAGCTGCGTACCAAAAGCAGACTATAGACTGAACATAATGACCACTCAATACCTCTGTTGCAAACTACAACATCCAACAGGAGAGAGAACAAGAGGTGTTCAAACTACAACATCCAACAGGAGAGAGAACAAGGGAATGCCCTGCCAAAGAGGCAGGATTGAGTGGTGGGGGTTGGGACGGGGGTGGTGGGAGGGATACTGGGATCATTGGTGGAGGAGAATGAGCACTGGTGGAGGGATGTAAACTAAATACAAACATGAAAATTCATAAGTCTATAACTGTACCCCATGATGATTCACTAATAATAACTTTAAAATAAATAAATAAATAACAGTGATATCTAATGAATCAAAGTTTTATGATTTTTTGACAGTTTTCAATGCTTAGAAAATGCTGTAATAAAGATACAAATTTAAAATACTTTCTCCAAGGTGAGTTATTTCTGTTATTAACTTGAAATTTACAATCATTTGTTTCAAGAAGTTTTCAACCTACCCTATTGAACATTATTTGGGGTGTTCCTTTTCCCTTCCCTTTTTTGCTTTTACAAACCATGCCATAGTGAAACTTGAGTGTTTTTTTAAAAAAAAATTGTCATGGTTTCCTTAAAATGGAATTGCTAGGTGAAGTACTTTTATTAATCAGTTTCCTAGGTATTCATCATCATCATCATCATCATCATCCCGTTGATCGTCGGTTTTCTCAAGTGGTCTCAGTAACGCTTCCATTCATCCTAACCCTGAGATTTTAGCAGCCTCTCTTTACTCGTCCTTCCCAATAGTGCCGCATTGGAGGCTCTTTCAGGGTCAAGGGAATGAGACTCATCATTGTTACTGGTTTTGGCATGTGAATACGTCACAGGGAGTTTGCCAGCCTCTCCCATGGGGGCAGGAAACTCTTGGTACCTTGCCAGCTTCTTTGAGAGGGAGAACTAGGCTGTAAGATGTCGCTTCCAGGAGGTTGGTTCTGGGTGTGACCACCTAGCTACTGGAAAATGGGGGATCTTAAGTATTGTCAAACTCTTTTCTATCAAAGTCGTATCATTTTGCATTTTCTCCAACAAATGTGTAGGACCCAGATGGGATTTGAAAATTAAAGAGGATAGAATTATTAGGAGCCAGAACAAAACCAGTGGGATGGGGAGATTCTCCTCAGCCCTGTTGATATGTCATACTCAGGAAAGAGATTTCCAGGACTTGGAATTCAGATCTCCAAAATGGCATGTGGTGAGAAAGGCTAGCAGGCCTGTGGCCTAGGAAAGGTGCAGCTTGACTAATGCTAATATTTGGGAGAGGCATTATAAGCTGGTTCTAGGAGTGCTAATTCGACAGATGAGTGGAATCAACTGCTGTCTAAGTGAAGCACCATTGCTGAGTTGCTGTGGACACAAGCAAGCAAACAGAAAGGCACAAGATCCTTTTATCCCAGATTTTCTCTCACCTTGTTTCTTGTAAATTAGTGGTTAGGAGTTTGACTTTCTCCGTTTTGTTCAGGGTTGAGGGGGAGCAGTATCACTAGACAGTCCTGTGTATTTTCTTTTGTATCACATTAGGAGTCCAAAATAAGTGGTTGTGCGCTTTTAGTGATTCTGGTTGTTTTTGGATAGTTAGAGCCCAATTCTTTCATTATAAAGTTCCCTATTAGCTTCTTTTTTTTAGATGATGGTGGTTCATACCTGTGGTACTCAGGGGTCACACCTGGCTATACTCAGAGACCAGGCCTGCAGGATTGCCAGGCAAGTGCCTTAACCTTTGTTCATTCTCTGGCTCTTCCTATTCACCTGCACCTACTAGTATAGAATCCATTAATAATATTTATACTTACTTATATAGGAATCCATTAATATTTAATCTTACTTGAGTCACTTAATTAGAAGTGGTAGACATTTTATTTCTGTCATATTAATGTTTATGAGGTGTCAGTCATCTGTAATGAAAAACTTTCCCCTAATCTCTAGGCATTGTCGTTTCTACCAGGAACACGTGCTAAATGCTTGTTTGCTGTTTGAACATTTATTTATTTTTTTGGGCGAACTACATTTGCTTTGCTTGGAGTGTTACTCCCATGTGGCTCATGGGGACCACATAGGACCTGGGTTCAAACTTGGACCTTCCCACATCCAAACAGGCTTTCAGCAAATTGAGCTATCTCCCCAGCCCTATTTAAGCCTTTTTTCTTTTTAAATTTGTTTTAGTTTTTGGGTCACACTCAGCTCAAATGCTGTCCCAGCACATTGCCTAGGGGGTTGCCTTGTGACCCTTGGGAGTGGGGGGACCATGTGCTGCTGAGGAACAAACCTGGGTTTCCGTAATGTGAAGATGTAGAGCTTTGACCTATCTCTGGCCCTCTCAGCTTTATGGTTTTAGATTTTCAAAGTCCACAATCCGTTTTGATTTAATCACATTCTAACTTTGTATATGATGGGAGGTACATGTGAGATGTGCTCAGGGATTATTCCTGGCAGTGCTCATGCAACCATATGTGGTGCTGGGGAATAAAACTAGATCAACAGGCCGTGCAGGCGCCCTAACTCCTGTACCATCTCTCTGGCCCCCCTTTTAATTTTTCAATATATAATAAATGTAAATAAATAAAAATGAACCTGTAAAATAAAGAATTGATAGCACAGTGTGTAGGGCGTTTGCCTTGCACACGGCTGACCTGGGTTCGATTCCTCCATCCCTCTCGGAGAGCCCAGCAAGCTACTGAGAGTATCCTGCCTGCACGGCAGAGCCTGGCATGCTACCCGTGGCCTATTCGATATGCCAAAAACAGTAACAAGTCTCAAAATGGAAACGTTACTGGTGCCCACTTGAGCAAATCGATAAACAATGGGACAACAGTGCTACAGTTCAGTGCTTTCTCTGACCTTATACTGCCCCCTACTGTCAGAAAAGAAAAAAAGGAGTCAGCTCACACACAAAAAATTAAAAAGCTATGATTTGCAGAGTTCCAATTTTACAAAACAGAGTATTGAGAGGTGAACCCAAGAGTTGAGACAACATCTGACACATCATTAAGCTGGGTTTATTTTGTGAAAACAAGAATGTTTCTGGAAACAGAGACATACTACAGCGGGTAGGGTGCTTGCCTTGCACACAGCAGACCCAGGTTCAATCCCTGGCACTCCTTATGATACCCGAGCCCACCAGTAATGATCCCTGAGCACAGAACCAGGAGTAAGCCCTGATCACAGCCCCGTGTGTGCCCAATACTAAAATAACTAAAATACTTCTGTACCAAAAATTATCATTACATTAATAGATACATAGATTATTAAGCAATTGTTTTATTCTAATCTATACTTCTCTGGTACCTTATTTTGTTTGTTTTTGGACAGAGCACACTGGGCATGCTCAACTCTTGGCTCTATGCCCAGGAATTACTCCTAGTGGGACTCAGTGGACCAGATGGGGTCTTGGGATCAAGCCTAGGTCAGCTGTGTACAAGGTGAGTGCTCTACCCACTGTACTATCACACTGGCCCCTCTCATCCACTTTTTTCAGGCCAGGCCCTTGTAGTTCACATATCTCCTTTGTTAGGCTCCCTTTCATTTTTTCTTTTTCTTAGTGCTTGGGTGGCTATCATTGTGAGTACTTTGTTGCTCCCTGAATTGAAAACCTTTGTATAGGAGTTTATTGAGATGAACTACCAAAGATAGCAAAGGATTCACCCTTGGGACTGTGTTATGTGGAAATTCCCAGGCAAGCCAACAGGCGCTTTAAAGAAACCCTCTCTTATATAAAGATGCAAGGTCTCCATGGTGAGATACAACAATCTTCACTAACTTTCTTCTAAGGAAACTTTTTTTTTTTTGATCATCCTTTTAGCAAATTCTTTGTAACAAGCAACGTAAAATAAATTATTGAGGGTCTTTGTAACAAGCAACGTAAAATAAATTATTGAGGGTCTGCTATGGGGGCAGTCTCCAGTGGTAGTTGAGAAAATTCAAAATAATGGTGGTAGGAAGGTGCAATGGTGGTAGGATTGGTGTTGGAATATTGAATGTCTGCTACCAAACTAATGATTTAATAAAGCTATTAATAAAATAAATAACTAAACCACACGCAAAAATACATGGCACTGGCAGAGCCTCAGATCAATAAAATAGAGCTGAATATCCTGATATACACATATATGATCAGTTAATCTTTGATAAAGGAGAAAAAAATATGAAATGGAAAAAGGTAGTGGTGCTGGGAAAAGTGGTCAGAAAATAAAAAAAGAACTCAGACCTCTTTCTAATGCCATGTACAAAAAATCAAATCAAAGTGGATTAAAGACCTTGATATCGGACCTGAATCTATAAAGTACATAAAAGAAAATGTAGGCAGATATCCCCCCAACATTAAATTTCAGGCTTTTTCAAGGATGAAACACCACTGACCAACGGCAAAACCCTCCACGACATTGTAGCCAACAGTATCTTTAAAGCTGACACGCCACTGGCCAAGCAAGTGAAAACAAAGATAAATAAATGGGACTACTTTAAACTAAGAATCATCTGCACCTCAAAAGATACAGTGACCAAAGTACAATGACAGCCTACAGAATGGAAAAAGATATTTACCCAATACCCATCCGATAAGTGGTTGATATCAAGGATATACAAGGCATTGGTTGAACTCCACAAGAAAAAACTGCCGACCCGATAAAAAAAAACGGGGTGAGGAAATGAACAGAAACTTCCCCAAAGAAGAAATCCGAATGGCTGAGAGGCACATGAGAAAATGTTCCACATCACTAATCATCAGGGAGATGCAGATCAAAACAACAATGAGATACCATCTCACACCATAGAGACTGGCCCACATCCAAAAAAACAAAAGCAACCAGTGTTGGCGCAGATGTGGGGAGAAAGCAACTCTTCTTCACTGCTGGTGGGAATGCTGACTTGTTCAGCCCTTTTGGAAAACAATATGGACGATTCTCAAAAAATTAGAAATCGAGCTCCCATTTGACCCAGCAATACCACTCCTGGGAATATATCCCGGAGAAGCAAAAAGGTATAGTAGAAATGACATTTGCATTTCTATGTTCATTGCAGCACTGTTTACAATAGCCACAATCTGGAAAAAACTGGAGTGCCCAAAAACAGATGACTGGTTAAAGAAACTTTAGTACATCTACACAATGGAATACTATGCAGCTGTTAGAAAACATAAAGTCATAAAATTTGGAAGGTATCATGTTGAGTGAAATGGGTCAGAAAGAAAGACAGACATAGAAAGATTGCACTCATATGCGGAATATAATGTAGCAGAGAGGTACGATCTAGCAATGATGCAACTTCTGGCAGAAATTTCTCTGGACTTAGTTACTAAAATACTAAAATACGGAAATCCAAAACCTTGTGGCCGCTATTGTAGCCACACAACCTCATATCTCTTCATTCTCAGCAATGGAAAACAAATTATCAAATGTGTCCTTTCCAGCAGGTCTAACTTTGGGGGGGGGGGGGGGAACTCCAAATAATAGTGAGTTTTTTGTTGAAATATTGAATGTAATCAAAGTAAAGGGAAAGTAAAGTGAAATTTATCAGCTACATAGGCGGGGTGGGGCTGGGGAGGTGGGAGGGTGGGGGGGAGGTTTACTGTGGTCCTTGGTGGTGGAATATGTGCACTGGTGAAGGGATGGGTGTTTGAGCATTATGTAACTGAGACTTAAGCCTGAAAGCTTTGTAACTTTCCACATGGTGATTCAATAAAAAAATTTAAAAATAATAAAAAAATTAAAATAAATAAATTAATTTAAAAAAAAGAAACACCACTGACCAAGCAAGTAGAGAAAATATAAACAAATGGAACTACATTAAATTAGGATGTTTTTGCACCTCAGTCGAAACCAGGATACAAAGACAGCCCAGAGAGTAGAAGAAATTATTTATCCAACACTCATCTGATAAAGGGCTAATATCAAAGATCTATAAGGCACTGTAGCACTTTACAAGAAAAAAACATTCAACCTCATCAAAAAATGGGGAGAGGAGATGAACAGAAACTTTAAGAAAAAAATACAAATAGCCAAAAGGCATGAAAAATGCTCTGCTTCACTACTTATCAAGAAGATGCAAATCAAAACAATAATGAAATATCTCACATCAGAGAGACTGGCAAACAACAAAAATAACCAGAACAACCAGTGCTGGTGTGGATGCAGGGAGAAAGAGTCTCTCATTCACTGCTGGTGGGAATGTCAACTGATCCAGTCTTTCTGGAAAACAATATGAACATTTCTTTTAAAAATCTAGGAACTGAGCTCCCATATGACCCAGCAAACCCACACTTTGGAAAATATACTCCCAGGGTCCAAATACAAAATGGAAAAAATACATTTGTGCCCCTATGTTCCTTGCAGCATTGTCCACAATAGCCAAAATTGGAAACAAACAAAATATAAAAAAATAGATGACTGGATAAAGATATGGTACACATATACAATGGAATATTACTCAGCCATAAGAAAAGATAAAGTCATGCAGTTTGCTGCTACATGGAGGGACCTGGTAGTACCATGCTGAGTGAAGTTAATCCGAGGCAGAGAGACTGACACAGAATGATCTCTCTCATATGTGGGATATAATAAAACATAATGGGGGAGGGGGAAGAATGCCCAAAGGCAATGGAACAAAGAACAGTAGAACTGGTATTCAGTAGGAAACACACCATCTAAGGGTGCTGGGAGATAGGACAGGAAGGGAACTACAACTATGGCGGAGGGAAGTGTTCAACTGGGAGGAGACAGTAGTGCTGAAAGTTGGTAAAGTGTTTTGTATGAAACCCTATCACATTGTAAATCACATTGCAAAATGTACTTTTTAAAAACAAGTCCTCTCTCTCCCCGCCCCCTGCCCTCCTCGGCTGGGGCTTCTCCTGAAGCCCCCGCCTGGCACCTTTCCGCCGCTGCCGTCGGATCCTGACCAATCCCCACTCCGCTGCTTAGGGGCGTGTCCTCATCTTAGGGGGTGTGGCCTAAAGTGGGCGTGGCCTCTTTCCAGAGGGCGGCTGCAGTTATTTTTTTTACCATTCCATGCATTGTCCTTTGGCCACAATTGATAGAATTCATTCCTCCGAAGAACTCCCTGATCATCTTAGTTACTATATGTTAATGCTCAACTAACCCACCCTATCCTAACTTCACGAAAACTGTCAATGAACACATCAACTTGCACGCAAAAGTCCTTTGTCAAAGGAGCATAGCCCAAAATCTTCAGTTGAGGTTCCTCCCAAGCTAACGAGAGCTCCAGACAGTAAAGCCCATAACAACATGAAGAAATAAAAACAAGTCCTCTCTAGAAGCAAACTGGCGAGTAGGAAGCAAATGAGGGGGGTGGCACAAGGGAGGATTGGTGAAGGGAAGAGAAAAGTGGGCACTACAGTGAAGGGATCAGTGTTAAAACACTGTATGCCTGAAAACCCAATTTTGAGTAACTTTGCAATTTCACAATGACTAAATTAAAAAAACTAAATTAAAAAAGAAAACTGAACCTCACTTTCTGCTGCCTTTAAGAGATACATACATCTGAACAGTCAAGGCAAACACAGGCTCAAAAGCTGGAAAACAGTACAGAAAAACAACTCCCTTAGAAAGGCTGGGGTGGCCATACTTGTAACATTGACTTTAGCTTATAAAAGGCTGTAAGGAGCAGGAATGGTTATTTCTCAATGATCAAAGAAGGGATCAATATATCAAGAACTCATATTTCTAAATATATATGCACCTGATTAATCATCAAAATATTTGTTGTTTGTTCAGTTTGTTTGGGGGCCAAAACCCAGCTGTGCTTAGGCCTTACTCCTGGCTCTGTACTTAGGAATCACTCCTGGAGGGCTCAAAGGGACCATATAGGGTGCTGGATATTTAACCCAGGTTGGCTGCGTGCAAGACAAGCATCCTACTGCTATACTGTTTCTCTGGCTCCTAGATCATTAAAATATTTAAGACAATAGCTAATAGATCCTAAGGAAGAAAGTGACAGCAACATAACTGTAGAAGATGATTTTAATATCCCACTATCACTGCCAGGTAGACCAACTAGGCAAAAACACAACAAGGAAAATGCTAGTCTCAAAGGAAGAAATGGAAGTAAGGGTCTAACAGATGTATATAAGGCCCATCGTCCCCCACAAAGTTGGGTACACGTTCTTCTCCAGTGTACACTGGACATTTTCCATGATAGGCCCACATGCCAGGTCACAAACATATTTCCATAAAATCAGGATGATAAAAAAATGTGTCAACTATCCTCTCAGATCATAATATTTTGAAAATAAAAATTAATCAAACAGAAACAGGGAAAAATTCAAACACTTGGAAATCAGACAAAAATGAAAAAGGTTTTTTTTTCTGATTAAAAAAATAAACAGAATTTCTGGAAAAAGATATGTAGTAATGAGTAACATAGTCAAAGACAACTGAACTTAGAGAGTTGGTCTATAAATCTAGCTAAGGGGAAGAGGGGTGCAGATGGGAGGGGTTTGGGAGACATTGGTGGAGGAAAGTGGGACTGCTAGTGGCTATGGTTCTGGAATTACATATGCATGAAATGATCAGTAACAGTACTACAAATCATGATAGTTCAGTAAAAATGGGAAGAGAAAAATAAACCCAATGGTACAATCAAGCACTGCTTAGATTCTCTAAAATCTCTAGCAATAGATGGTTCCAGAGGCAAAGTGGAAGCATGGAGGAAGAAAGAAATTTGCTCTCAGCATCACCACAGAAACGATTTATCCTGGCAGGAAGAACAGACTTCAGCAGGTGAGTAAGCTCCAGTCAGCAGTTTCCCACATTGAGAGCAGCCTGATTATGGCCATTTAGGGAAACAGCACTATATAATGGCACACCTGCTTTGAGTCTTGGACCTTTCCTTCAAAACTGTTAATTCCATCCTTTTCCCCTTTTTTCTTCAGCCTCAGAGAAACTGAGTGCTTCCTATAGTTATTTCCTCTGTAGATACTCCTAGTCTCTTTGCCCTTTCAGTTCTTGTTCACTTTTCTGATTTATGGCTAATAAGTTACAATTGTGGTTTGTCTCATGTTAGACTGTTAATTCAGTCTCCACCAAAACCTCAAGTCTCTAAACAAAATACAGCATCTATTCATGACTTTTGTATGTGGGGATCACATAAAGACCTTCTCACAGGGTACTCCTGGCTCTGAGCTTGGAGATTGCTCCTGTAGTAATACATGGAGTACCATGAAGTGCCAGGAACTAAAACTGAGTCTCCTGCATGCAAACATGCACTCAGCCCATTGCACTTTATCTTTAGCCAGTAAAACATTTTTTTGTTAAAGATTCAGTAAGACCAGAGAGATAGCTCAAATGGATTAGCACATACTTTGCATGTGGGAGGCCTGGGTTCGCTATCAATGGGAGTAGTCCATGAGCAACATGGGAGTGGCTGGACAAAACAAAACTACAGCACTCAGTAATAATTAGTAGATTACTTTAATGTAGTTTTAAAATATACACAAGCTCTGAACTGAACATCTTAGCAAGAAAAACAAATGAAACATGAAAATTAGGGACAACACAAAAAGATCCTATTCCCATTACTATTTACATTTAAGTGAAATAATTTAGGTTTAAGAGAAATTAGTTTGAATGTACTTAAGGTAGCAGCCATGCAACTGGAAAGAGAAAGCAATGAAAAGCATACGAATTGAAGGAACAATAGAAAAAGACAGCCTGATGTTTAGGGTATGTCCGGGAAAATACAACAAACAACAACAGCATTTAATGATTAAGATATTAAAATACAGAGACCAATAATTTTATTATGCAAACATTCCCCATTAGAAAGGAGAACCAAATGACCTATTTATATTACAAAAAAAAAAAAGCTTAGGTATCAATTTACCAAGTAAAGTGAAAACCCTGTATTAAAAAAGTCATATACTCTTCTAAAGCCTGTATAATTAAGAGTATGGTATTAGAGTGCAAAAAAAAATAAATAAATAAAACAAAACAAAAAAAAAGTAGAAACTAAAAAAAAGTATAGAAACTAGAAACTAAAAGAGATTTCAAAATTGAGAAAGTGCACTTGGGACATTTTAAAAGGTGGTATGTCAAATCATACATAGAAAATAACAACTTCTTAATTAACAAAATGAGCAATCATTGGAAAAAGGCCAAATTTACATTTGTAACTCACACCAAACAATACAACAAAATCCACATGAATCAGAAATGTAAATATAAAGACAAAATTAAACCATCATTAAATGTCTCTATAACCTGGGAGTAGAAAAACTGTTTTTTACTGTGAACAAATTCCTAAGCAGTAAAAGAAATGGTTGATAAATTTGATGACATAAAATGAAAAATAAGAGAGGGGGGTGTGGGAGGGAAACTGAGGACACTGGTGGTGGGAAATGTACACTAGTGAAGGGATGGATATTGTAACATTTTATGATTGAAACTCAATCATGAACAACTTTGTAACTGTGTATCTTACAGTGATTCATTTAAAATTCTTAATAAAATGAAATAAAAAATAACTTGGGAACTAAAGAAAAAAAGACACCTTTCATAGAAAGGCAGGTATAAAAGAAAAATAATAGAAACAAAAATACCAGAGAATGACAGTGGTTTTAAAGTTATAGAAATACGCAAAATGGAATGAAAAAAGTGAAAGAGGGTGCCAAGGACTAAACTACTGTGCAAATTGTTCCTTTTAATAAGGGCACTAAACTGGGGCAGAGAGATAATACAGAGGGTAGAGTGCTTGTCTTGCACTTGGTCAATTCAGGTTGGATACAAGACACCCCATATGATCCCCCTTGCACCAACAGGAATGATTCTTGAGGAATAATCCCTGAAGCACTGCCAAAGAATCCCAAACTTCCCCCCACACACACACAAAAAGAAAAACCTGAATTAAGCTAAAGATTTTAAAAGCAACTAACCTACATTTAACCTACACTTATATTTATATTATTAGTAAATTCTGAGGGATACTGTATTCCTACAGCAGTTCCTCAAAGTTTTGTTCCAAGACAATCTGCCCAGAATTTCCTGAAGCTTACCTAACTTCTCAACAAATGTAAAATGTAGGTTATCAGATATTGTCTAAGAAAGCTCTTTTACTAGGCAGAATAGAATTTGTCCAGTCATTTGAATATAGTAACTTAAGTTCACTGATCTCAAATATGAACAGAATTAATTGCTATCTATTATTGAAATAGCAGGAAATCTTTAAAGTTATAAAAACAAAATTTAAAGGGTCTGAAAGGGGCCAGGGAATGGAGACCAAGAGTAGAGCACTTGCTTTGCATAGTTAAAACTCTGGGTTCAAACCCCAGCTACTCCCATAAAAAAAAAAAAAAAAAAAAAGGAGGGTTAAAAGGTATTAACCCTCTGCCAGATCATCAGATTACACATAAAAGAAGTAATAAAAAATAACCTAGCAAGTAATTTTGAAAATAGAAGAAATTAAGAGAAAATTTGCTAGGAGGTGACTTTAATTTATACAGACATTCACATATGTTGAATGGTTGAAAAAAGCGCACACAAGATACCTAAGTATATAAGATAACCAATGCAAAAGTATTTACGATACATTTTATTTGGTTAAAAAGTTAGTAACTATTGTTAAAAGTCTGTTAAGTTGCAAGAAATTTAATGGAGGAGGAAGATAATTTACAGGATAACCAAATGATTTTAAGTTTACTATTATAAAATAGGTATTTTATGCACATTTCTCTAAACACAAGAATGCATAAGTCAATATTCCAAGAAAAGTAAAAATCCAACATTTTTCATTTCCGATGTTATCGTACTGTTCCTAATTACATTCCCGTTTCACGTCTTATAATTTGAGAATACAGAAAAATTTGAGTCCAAAAATTCACTTCATCGTCTCAGTTTGCTGCAAAGTAGAAAAAAAGAAAAATTAAAAACAATAATCCAAAACTAACGCTTTTTGCTATGAAACATGGCACCAAACTTGTACACCAAACCAACAGAAAACAGCTTTTTTTTTTTAATTATTTATTTTATTGAATCACCATATGGAAAGTTACAAAGTTCTCAGGCTTATGTCTCAGTTATAACAATGCTCAAACACCCGTCCCTTCACCAGTGCCCATATTCCACCACCAAAAACCTCAGTATACCTCCCAGCCCCCGCCCCCCACCCCCGCCTGCATAACTAATAAATTTTACTTCATTTTCTCTTTACCTTGATTACATTCCATATTTCAACACAAAACTCACTATTGTTGTTGGAGTTTCCCCAAAAAAATACCAGCCCTACTGACAAGGAAGCATTTGATAATTAATTTTCCATTGCTGAGAATTGAAGAGATATGAAGTCACGCAGCCACTAGGTTTAGGATTTCTGTATTTTAGTATTTTAGTAATTAAGTCCAGGGAGATTTACGTTAGAAATTGCATAATTTCCCTTCCTGGGGCAGTATGGGGCAATGGCTTAGTACACAGTCTAGAGACATGGCTGCAAGCAGAGAAAACAATTTTCTTAAACTTCAGTCTTAGACATCTACTTGAAATGTTCTATGACAGTGAGAAATAGAAGATTCAAGAAAAATTAGATTTTGAAGGACTAGTGCAAGCTCTGCTTAGAGCACCAGCCTTGCAGACTTATGGTCATGAATTCATATCCGTGGTGCCCACTTGCCAAATATGATTCTGGAAGCTTTGTTCTTCAACCTGGCTGGTGCTTCATGTGATTTCCAGCTGCACTATGGCCAGATGTTCATTAACCTCCAAAGAGCACCATAACTGAAGATAGCCAGGAAGTGGGCTGCTGCTGAGTACAAGTGACCTCTGGCTAACAACACAGATGAAAATGTGCAAGCACCACAGCCAGACACATGTGCAATACTCTGGCAAGTGCACAGCTGGCCACTCCCCACCTTGTTCTTCCTTCTCTTATAGTTATAACAATATGAATAGCAACATCACAGAGGGGAAAGGAAGAAAGGGAAAAGGAGTAAAACTAAATATGAAAAAAAATTATCCATGTATATTTTATACTTTACAAATTTTATTACTTTCAAATTCAGCATACACGACATATTAAAATGCACTATTTAAAAATAATCCAATAACCCAAGAAATGGTTAGGTACTGACTACCCAGGTTAAGAAATAAACCACCACATGTATCTCCCAAGTTCCCTGTGGGCTCCTTTCTGTTCACATTCTTCTTGCCCCCAAGAAATACAACTACACTTAATTATGTTAATCACTCCCTTGTTGGGCCAGAGAAATAGTAGGGTGTTTGCCTTACACATGGCCTACCTAGATTCAACCCCAGCATCCCATTTGGTCCCCTGAGCACTACCAGGAGTGATTCCTGAGGGCAAAACCACAAGTAACCCCTGAGCATTGCCAGCTGTGACCCCAAAACAAACAAAAAATATCACTCCCTTGCTTTCTTTAAAGCTTTATCTGTATTTTGCACTCCTAAAAAGTGTATATATATATACACATATATACATATATATTTTTTAATTTTTTGTTAGTGAATCACCATGAAGTACAGTTACAAACTTATGAACCTTCGTGTTTGCATTTCAGTCATACAGTGATCGTTTACCCATCCCTCCACCAGTGTCCATTCTCCTCCACCAATGTTCCCAGTATCCTTCCCATCACCCTCACCCCATCCCCCACCACCCCACCCTGCCTCTGCAGCAGGGCATTCCCTATTGTTCTCTCTCCTTTTGGGTGCTGTAGTTTGCAATCAACATGGAAAGTATCATGTTAAGTGAAATGAGTCAGAAAGAGACAGACATAGGAAGATCGCACTTATCTGTGGAATATAAAGTAACGAATGGGAGCCTAACACCCAAGAGTAGTAAAGATAAGGACCAGGAGGTCTGCCCCACAGCTTGGAAACTGGCCTCACATGCTGGGGTAAAAGGCAGCTGAGATAGAGAAGGGAACACCAAGTGGAGGATGTTGGGAGGACCATTCGAGTTGAAAGATGCGTGCCGAAAGTAGACAGTAGATGGAAAAGTGTATATATTTTTTAAATTTACATTTGCCCTTCATATCACTACATTTGACCTTCATGTGATACAGGAAATCTAATCAGGCAAGGCAAGTGCCTTTACTCCTGTACTATCTCTGTGACCCCTGTAATGTTTATCTTTACTATGAGTTACTGATTATTTTCCTGGATGTAAGTTGAAAACTCAGATGAAGGAAGGTTCTTCCAGAAAATACTTGTATTTGTTTCTGACAGACAACAGGTAGCATTACAAATCATGAATTAATCCTCTGCTTAAGCTTGATGTTTTCTAGAATTTCTAAATATTATAAATTTTAGCTGCAATAGATGTGGGTTTGATTTTGGATTAAAATTCTCAGATTTAAAAAAATAAAATAAAATAAAATTCTCAGATTTAAGAAAAGATTCCTCCACTGGTGAAGGGATGGGTGTTAGAGCATTGTATAACTGAGATTTAAACCTGAAAGCTTTGTAACTTTCCACATGGTGATTCAATTAAAAAAAAAAAAAAAAAGAAAAAAAAACAGAAAAGATTCCTCAATTCAGTACCGTTGGTACATTAAACAATGGAATACTATTCAACTACAAGAATAGATGAAAGCATTATAAGGGTTTTTTTGTTGGTTTCCCTTTTTTTTCCCCCTTTCTTTTTGAAGTCACACCTAGCAAAACTCTGGGGTTACTTCTTGCTCAGAGAATTACTCCTGGCAGTACTGGGGAAGGGGGACCACATGGGATGCCAGAGATGGAACCAAGGTCAGCTGCATGCAAGGCAAATGCCCTACCCTATACTATCTCTTCAGCTCTGTATCACAAGGCTTTTTTGACTTTGTTTATTTGTTTGTTTGTTTGTTTTTGGCTTTTTGGGTCACACCCAGTGATGCACAGGGGTTACTCCTGGCTCATGCACTCAGGAATTAACTCCCAGCAGTGCTCAGGGACCATACAGGATGCTGGGAATCGAACCAGGGTTGGCCACGTGCAAGGCAAATGCCTTAACTGTTGTGCTATCGCTCCAGCCCCTGTTTTTTGGTTGTTTTTTTTTGGCTTTTTAAATTTTTTTAAGTTTTTGAGGTTCTGGGGAACTATACAGTACTGGAATTAAGGCCAAGCTTTCTGCAGTAAATAACGTGCTCAGTTTGCTGAGCTATCTCTCCGGTCCCATGACAGGTACTGAGGGTAGAAGTGCCAGTTGTTAGAAAGGTAAAATAGTACATTTCTTTTTAAATCTTTATCTCTCAAATCCCCATGTAATATGACAAAGGAAATTTTTAATTAGAAAAAGTCCCAATCCACAAAGTATGTGTGACCTTAATTCTTTTTTTTTTCACATTAAAAATTCTGTTATTATGTTAGTAATCTCTTATACAAGGGTTTAATGGCTCCAAGGTGAGATACAACAATGTCCACACACTTTCCTATAAGGAAACATTTTAAAATCATTTTTAGTGGATTATCCATAACAAGAAATGTAAAATAAATTATTTTTTCCTGCTATTGGGCAGGCTTGGGTGATGGTTGGGAAAATTTGGAATAATGGTGGTGGGAAGGTGTAATGGTGGTGAGATTTGTGTTGCAATATTGAATGAAATAAATTATTGTGAAAAAGTTTATAAAAATAAAATTAAATGAAAATTAAAAAAAATCCTGTTATTTATTTAAAAAGTTAAAAAGTTACATACCATTATTTAACAATTACTTTCCTGGACATTTCTGTCCTTTAAGTATGTGCATAAATAAAATTAAAATCAGCAATATTTATTAATCTTAATACATCAAAATAATATATGTACAGATATTAAAAATTTTAGGTCTGTATGTGAAGTTCAAAATCAAAAGGACTGTGTGATGATGACCTAGAGAGAGGACTCAGTCTATCTATGGCACTAGGACCCACATCTAGAATCACAGACGGTCTTCAAATAACGTTCTGGAAACCATCAACCACAACTTAATCCAACTTGTCTATGTTCATATATAACTTCCTACAATCCTTTCCACCTACTAAAAACATCATTCCTTGGGAAACACCATGGACGGATGAGATATAAAATCCTTATAAAAATCTAAATGTTAAAAAAAGGGGAAGGGTGTCAAAAATAGAATTCTTTATGATCATGCTCTTAAGGATGTTACATACAATCTGATAATTGCGTTTTTAAGCTGCTACTTAGCAATTATATGCTACAGCATTAAAATCAAATGACAAAATGTACAATTCTTGGGATATCAATGAAAGGTAACACACATTGAGAAAATGAGTATGGAAATTATAAAAGGACCGAGATTAAGTAATTAGAAAACAGTGCTAATTCACAGCTCAAGAGTGACCTTAATTCTAATAGCCAATTCCTCAATTCCCTTCACCCCTTCTCCCCTGCCCCCCACCAATTTTGGAGTTGTGGTGCTCAGGGCTTATTCCTGGTTATTTATACAGAAATCACTCCTGATGGGCTTGGGGTACCATATGAGATTCTGGGGATCACACTCATGTTGGCTGCATGCAAGGTAAGTGCCCTAACCGGCTGTACTGTCACTCCAGCACTCTATTAGCTTTTTCTTTTTTTAATTAAAAACTTTTTTAAAAAAAGTACATGCCCATGCTCCAAAACTTCATAGCCTCCTGCTGTGCTCAGAATACCATTAAAATTCTGTATAGAATTATTCAGATACTGCTCAGTGTAACAGGCAAACAACAAAAAAAGTGGAATTGTATTAAAAACAAAGACAATAAAAAACCAAAACAAACCAACCCTTCTGTCTTGCTAGATCCGCTCTACAGAGCCTCTGTAGCTGGTATGGAAGTGGTCATGTTGAGAGTTCTGTATAGCAAGGAGCCAAGGGCAGTTTTTGGCATCTAGCAAGAATCTGGAGCAATCTGTCGCCTAACCACAAAGAAAAGAGTTCTGCCAGCAATCTATATGAGCTTAGAAGTGGGTTCTCTCCACTAGCAGTCTCCAGATGAGAACTGGATTGGATGACACTTTAAATACAGTATTGTGAGAAACTAAGAGAGCACTGAAGGAAACCAGATTCTTGGCTGCAAAGACCAGGAGGTAATAAATGTGTATTGTTTTATTAAGATGTCTGAGTTCATGGTAATATTGTTTGGTAGCAGTAGATAATGAATACAACACAATACAAGCAATAAGATTAGTTAATATGGGGCTGGAGCAATAGTACAATAGGTAGGAGTGCTTGCCTTGAATGCAGTCAACTGGGATTCAATGCTTGACACCCCCCCCCCCAACACTGCCAAGAGTGATCCCAAGCAGAGTCAGGAATTAGCCCTGAATGATGCCAGTGGTGGCCCCGAAAGAGGGAAAAATGTTACAACAGCCTTGTGAGTAGTAGTAGTTCCCCAAATAAATCAAACATAGCGTTACTGTGTGATCAAACAATTTCACACCTAAATACCTAATTAAAAGAAATTTTAAAGTGTACACATAAAAACTTACACAGAGCATTACTCATAGTAGCCCAAAGCTACAAAAACCAAGTTCCAGGGGCTGAAGCAATAGTACAGTGGGGAGGGCGATTGTCTTGATGCAGCTGACATGGGTTCAATACCCAGCATCTGATATGGTCCACCAAGTACCACCAGGAGTAATTCCTGAGTGCATAGAGTAAGCCCTGAGCATCACTGGGTGTGGCCAAAAACCAAAACCAAATTCCAGACAAACTGGCATATCAAATCTGGTAAATATAAATAAAAAGTTCTAAAATGGACTATGTGGTGATATATACATATATATTAAGACACTAAAGTTGTATACATAAATGTATAAATGCCTGGTATGTGAACTATATCTAAGAAAGGTGGGTTTACCTTCTCTTTTAAAAAGTCCTTTTTAAAAAAGACTGTTGTGGAGACTACACCAGGTTCTGCTGGGGCACATGTACCAGAGACTGAACTCCAGGGCCTTTGAGTCACATCCCTGGCCTTCTTTATTTCACCTTTAATTTGATTATCATCTCCACTTCTTCCTCCTCCTCCTCTGTCTCCTCCTCAATTGTATTTTCTGGGCCACACCCAGTGGTGCTAAGGGCCTACTCTTGGCTTTGCACTTAGGGTTCACTCCTGGAAAGGATTTGGGGGTCATATGGGGGGCTGGTGATTGAATCTAAGTCAGTCACCTGCAAGGCCAGTTCCTTCCCACTGTACTGTCACTGTCACTGTCATCCCGTCGCTTGTCGATTTGTTCAAGTGGGCACCAGTAACATCTCTCATTGTGAGACTTATTGTTACTGTCTTTGGCATATCGAATATGCCACGAGTAGCTTGCCAGGCTCTGCCGTGCAGGCTAGATACTCTCGGTAGCTTGCCGGGCTCTCCGAGAGGGGTGGAGGAATCAAACACGGGTCGGCCCCATGAAAGGCGAACGCCCTACCGCTGTGCTATCACTCCAGCCCTCTTAATTTGATTCTCTTACCTTCCCTTAGAAAATTGAAAACCAAGTAGTTATGGTTTTAAATTACCTGTCAAAACCATCAATCAGAGAAGCAAACACTGCACTAGCACAAAAGATAAGAAAATTTTACTATTTTCCTATCCTAAAAATACCAAATATGAATAGATGCTCCAAGTAGGTTATTTCATTTATTTTTTTTAAATAAGATTTGGGGAAAAACCACATGTAAATGGAATTTAAACATTTTTTAAATAATCAAGGAAAATTGAATAAGTATTGCTATAAGGTGACAGTAAAAAATAATTTTGTTAGAGGTGATTATTGTTATCTAACTTTGCTAAGGGCTTAGTTAAGAAGTTCTTATTTTTTAGAACTAAGTACCTACATGGAGACATGTTTAAAGAATTAAGCAATCCGACATTAAAGATACTTTGCATACTCAGTGGTGCTTAGGGCTTACTCCTGGCTCTGGCTCAAGGATCAATCCTAGTGAGGCTCAGGGGACTATATGTGAAGCCAAAGATTATACCCACCCAAAGTTAATATCTTGCCTGCTATACTATCTCTTCAGCTCCCCCAAAAAATTATTTTAAAGACAGATGAAATAAATATGGCAAAGAATTGGAAACTGCTGAATTGAAGACAGATAAATGGAGGTAATAATATTTAATGCTACTTTCTCTTTGTTGCAATATATCTGGTTTTTGAAAAACAACAGAAAAAAGAACTGTCATTCTTTGAGGACATTTAAACCCTTTGAATTCTTCCAAGAAATAAGGTAAAGAATAAATGTGGGCAATAGATACGGAAATGAAAATAGTGGTTTCCAAATCACAGGTAACAAAAAACACTTTTAAAGGCCTGAGCCAGTGATATCATTTGGTAGCTACTTGGCTTGCATGCATGAGGCCCAGGGTTTAATCCCTGGCACCCCATCCCAACACCCCCCAAAAGAATCTCTTTTTTATTTAATAAAACATTTTCTTCAAGTCTTGTATTAAGCTGAAATGATTACATTACCAGAAATGTTCAACAGAACTAATATTCAAAGGTATCCAAATACTGATGCAGAAAGAAATTTTTACACATGTAATTAATAATAGTATGCAGAAATTATTTCAATATTACTGATGTACTTACCCTTTGAGACTTGGCTCTTTTAAACTGAGAGGTATACACCTTCTTTTTCGGCTTGGCAACTCTGATACTAGATCTGAGTTATTTTCAGGTTTATCAGTGTTATTTGAAACAAAATTGGTATTTGTCAAGTCCTGTAGTGTTCTATCACCTTAAAAACAATATAATTTTTACAAACATTAGTAAAAATAAACAGATTGCAAATTACTTGCAGCAAATTTTAAAACTTAGAATTACGTTTTGGATCAGAGAATACAGCAGGTAAAACATTTGCCTTGCATATGATCACCAGGGGTTCAATCCCTGGAACCCCATATGGTTTCCTGAGCGCTGCCAGAAGTGATCCCTGAGCACAGAGCAAGGAGTAATTCCTGAATACCATTGGATGTGGCTCCAAAATAAAACAAAAACTTAGAATATCTAAAATCTTAGACTATTTAATATTTTAAAAATTTTAATTTTAGATATTATAATAGTAGCACTGAAAATATTTGTAAACCAGTTTTAATTTTTTCCAACAGTATTTAAAAAAAAAGACTTAAAATTTAAAACAAATTACTACTTAGTAGTTTGTTTCAAAGTGATCTACAATATTTTTCTTTTGAAATCACTAATCAGTAAAATTCCCTGCAGTTCAACACACAGAAGGCTCAAATGAAAATAAGCAGATAGCAAATCAAAAAAACTACTATATATTCATTCAATTTTGACAAGGATGTCATAATCTGAGAAAGGCAATGGAAGTGAGAAGCAAGACTGCTTGTAAGTCTAACATCTTCTACAATTCTAAAACTGTAGACCCGCATCCTGCAGCATCCATAATGTAAACTCATTTGTTGGCCCAGCTTCACAGATTCACAACTAAATCTAGAAAGAAAGGCAAACTAAGCTGCTAAAATTTATAGGTACACCAGTTTCTCCACTGAAAACGCTGGGGTGCTCTCAGGAGGGAAGACAGGCCGGGTCCCTGTCCTGCTGAAGCCCTGGCAGCCACACCCACAACCACAGCTGCCACCATGTCAATGCCTAAACGCCACTGCCTCTCAACTAATCTCTGCATCGACAACAAACGAGCAAAAATTCCAGGTGTGGGGCTGGAGCGATAGCACAGTGGGTAGGGCGTTTGCCTTGCACGAGGTCGACCCAGGTTCGATTCCCAGCATCCCATATGGTCCCCCAAGCATCGCCAGGAGTAATTCCTGAGTGCAGAGCCAGGAATAACCCCTGAGCATCACTGGGTGTGACCCAAAAAGAAAAAAAAATTATAAAGCAAAAAGGTTTTTTTTTAATATTTAAATTTTTAACTTTATTTAAACACCATGGTTTATGAAGTTGTTATAACACAGTTGTTACAGGCATTAAATGTTCTAACACCAATCCCACCCCCAAAGTGATCTTCCCTCCAACATGTTCGCATTCTCCCAAGTACCCTCTGTGCCTGCCCCCTTAGCAGTCACAAATTAATTTATTTTATATTACTTGTTACAACTAAATGGCTAATAAAATTAGCAAAAAAAATTAGAGTTGAAGAAAATTGGTGAAAATCGTTATATCCCACCATGGGATCATTAAGTCTTTGAGGGTTTTACTACATATTTTTAGTTGAGCCTTCTGTGTCACTGTTTTTGTTTATTGAGCTTAGTTGGCTTCTATGTTACTGTTCTATCTAATTTGGTGTGCCCCTAGTGGGATATCAGCGTTGCGGAATTTGGAAGATCTGTAGAGCTGGACCAGTGGATGAGTTTATATGGCAGCTGTGAATGTGGCTTCCAGGATTTCTAGAAGTATGATGGGTGTCGGGGAGAGGGGGTAGCAGGAGGTTGCCCATTTCCAAACTGAGAAGACCCCATAGTTCTCAGCCTGAAAACTGATACACATGGAATTTTTTTTTTTTTTTTTTTTGCTTTTTGGGTCACACCTGGCAATGCACAAGGGGTCACTCCTGGCTCTGCACTCAGGAATTACCCCTGACGGTGCTCAGAGAACCATATGGGAGGCTGGGAATCGAACCTGGGTCGACCTCGTGCAAGGAAACGCCCTACCCACGGTGCTATTGCTCCAGCCCCACAAATAATAAAAATTCTTTAGGGCCTAAAATGAAACCTACCTCATGATTCATTTGCAGGATCCTCTAGTCAAAATTACCCACCCTTCTATCCCTCAGCATAACAGTGTAGATCCATTGACTACATGCTACTTGCACATATATTAAGAATTTTGAGGAGGATTTGGTATTGCTTACTATTTAAGCTTACAAAACACTTAGACTAATGCCTCGGTCACATTAAATATATACTGCTGAAGAGGGTCCTGCTATACAAAATATGGAATTGTCTTAGATAAAATCAAATGGGGGCAACTCACAGCTATACATTTAAGACATTTAATTTCATGTAAACAGATGGAATTTTTAAAATGTGCCTGATGCCATTATCAGACAATTTTGTGACAAAAGTCAAATCAGTTGTTTTGGCAGGGGAGATGGTCTCCCAAGTGTGTTTAGAAGGCCCTGTAATTCTCAGGCCATAGGAGTTAGGAGTTAGTTGGCCTGCAGAGCGTGAGACTCGCTGAGTGTGACCCAATAGCCGCCCTCACTGCCCCCCAAAAAAGAATTACCTATAAATATATACATACATACATATATATATATAACATATATGTATTAGTTATAGTTATAACAGAAAATATTGTACTGGTTAATTGAAAAAAAAAAACAACCTACTTTGGGTAGTGGGAAGGGGAGCATATCCCTGGCTATGTACTCAGGAGTCACTCCTGATAGGCTCGAGGGACCCAGGCAAGGTAAGCAACCTACCAGTTTAATATCCCTCTGGCCCCAAAATACACTTTTTAAACTCGACCAATTAAGTATTAACCTACCTACTCCTGATATTTTTGTTCTCTGGTTGACTTTTAAGTTCATCCCTTTCATCTTCTCATTTATATCATCATTTTCTTGAAAGATTTGAGAGCTCTTCTGGACTAAATTTCCTTTAAGTATCAAACTTTTATGAGAAGAAACACTCAAAGGCATTGAATCCTCATGAACACTGTTAAAGGAAGAATCTTGTATGCTAGGTGAATATATCTGAGAAAAAGACTTAAACATCTTTGTGTGAAAATCTGACTTTAATTTGACTATTTCCTCATTTTCCAAGGATTTTTCCTTATTAGCTTTTTTAGATTCAACTGGTATCCCCTGAATGGTGTCAGTTATCTCCATTACTTCCTGGCTATCAGAAGACCTTATGAAGGTCTTTCTTTTCCTTGATTTAGATGTCGTTTTATTTTGTGTTTGGACTCGACATTCTTCTTCATTCATCATTTCCACAAACGGACTACCACTTTTATTCAGAATTTTAGTTCTTCGTTTTTGACTCTTACGTGGTTTCATTTGGTTTCCAGGATCACAATCTTCTTCTTTAGCACTATGTCTTAAGCCTGATTCTGAAGCAAATGTTTGTAAAGAATCTTTTAAGTGCAAAATTGGTTTGTTTTTACCTTTTGCTAAAATAATCATGGCTCTGTCTAGTGATTCTTTCTCATGCTTTTCATCTTGTTTATAGGAACTTGAAATAGAAAATGTTTCCTTTTCATTACTGTTGATTTTCATATCATATCCACCAATAATATCTTGACATTCAAGTCTTTGTTTGGATTTATTTATTGTAAAATCAAGATTTCCTGTACAGTTTTCTTGGCTATGAATATCTTTAACATTATCCTCATGTACTTGGCTCATTTCAAAAGTAATTTTCCTTTTCTGACTTACTTTCTGCCTTTGCTTATTTATTTTTCGCTTATTTTGTTTCGAAGGTGTTTTATCAGTCACATGCTTTTTTACAGCCTCAAAATCAGAGAGATTCTCATTACCTCTGGTAAAAGCATCAGCATTTTCAATCTCATTGAAGTCTTCTGAGTTTTTAGAAATGATGTTTTTATGTTTCTGAGTTAGAGAAAACAAGTTACCCTTTTCTGAATTATACATGTCTTTGTCAATATTCTCATTTATTTGACTGATTTTCAAGATTTCTGCCTTTTGATACAAGTTTTGCTTAAGCTTCTCATCTATTTTTGACCTGTTTTGACAAGCAGATTGAGGATCATGGATTTGTTTTTTCATCTCACAAACATTTTGACTCTTAGAAAGGCTTTTACTATCTGTGGTAGAAAGAACAGATATTTGAAACTCAAGAGGATCTTCTAGGTTTTTAGGAATGATTTCAGTATCTTTCAGCAATAAATGATTGCTTTCCTTTTCTGGGCAATATACATTTTTGTCACTATCTTGACGAATCACTTCAGAAATTATTTCTGTTTTCCGATTTATTTTCTGCTTAGACTTACTAACTTTCATTTTATTTTGCTGAACAAGGCACACATCGGTGATCTGCTTGGACAAACCTAACAAATTTTGGGCCATGGAGTTACACAGTTTTCCATTTTTGCTAGTGGAAACAGCAGGACTTTGAAACACATTTGTTGAATAAACTTCTAGATTGTCAGAGATGGTTTCTTTATTATCTTGGGTTTGGAAAGAAAAAAAGTTACCTTTTTCTTGGCCACAAACATCTTGAGCATCATCTCCACTTATTTGGTTCACCTCAGAAATTATTTCTGTTTTCCGATTTATTTTCTGCTTAGACTTACTAACTTTCATTTTATTTTGCTGAACAAGGCACACATCGGTGATCTGCTTGGGCAAACCTAACAAATTTTGGGCCACAGAGTCACACAGTTTTCCATTTTTGCTAGTGGAAACAGCAGGACTTTGAAACACATTTGTTGAATAAACTTCTAGATTGTCAGAGATGGTTTCTTTATTATCTTGGGTTTGGAAAGAAAAAAAGTTACCTTTTTCTTGGCCACAAACATCTTGAGCATCATCTCCACTTATTTGGTTCACCTCAGAAATTATTTCTGTTTTCCGATTTATTTTATGCTTAGACTTATTAACTTTCATTTTATTTTGCTGATCAAGGCACACATCAGTGATCTGCTTGGGTAAACCTAACAAATTCTGGGCCACAGGGTCACACAGTTTTCCACTTTTGCTAGTGGAAATAACAGGACTTTGAAACACATCTGCTAAACAAACTTCTAGATTGTCAGAGATGGTTTTTTTTGTCCCTTGGGTTTGGAGAGGAAAAAAGTTACCTTTTTCTTGGCCATAAATATCTTGAGTATCATCTCCATTTATTTGGTTCACTTCAGAAATTATTTCTGTCTTCCGATTTCTTCTCTGCCTAAGTTTCTTATTAGCTTTTAATTCATTTTGCTGAGTAGACTGGTTGTCAGTGATATGCTTTTTCAAATCCAATATATTTTGGGTCTCATAATCACATAAACTTCCATTATCTTTGGTGGTATGATCAACTGTTTGAAATTCAGTTATATCTTCCAAATTTTCAGAAATGGTTTCTTTATCCTTTTGGCTTAGAAACTGGTTGCCCTTTTCAAACTTCTGAATTATAATAGTCTGTCTAGAAGCTTTTTTCTTACTGCAAGCTACAGAACTCTGAATCATACCACATTTAGTTTCCTGTTGGAATTTGCCTGAATTTTGGGTAAGAGAGTATGTTTCTTCTTGCTCATTGGTTACATGTAGATTTTTCTTCTTTTCGTTATACTGTGTATTTCCTTTGTCATCTGGATCAAAATCATTTGGAAGGGATATTTTCTTCTGCATGTTCAACTGTGTTGGCTGTTCAGTAGTGGAAACAAAATCCACCTCTTCTGGATCCCCTTTTCCATCCAGGAAAATTGTTTTTCTTTCTAGCTCATTTTCAATCCTTTCTTCAGTTTCCACATCTGCATTTTTCAATTTACTTTTCGATCTTTCTCTCTTTTTTCCAGAACTCGAATATTTCACCTTTCTGAAAGTTTTAATTTTACAATCATTTAGTTTGTTATTACTTGCATTTTTAGTGCCTGTTGAAACTGTAACGATTTTGCTTACTTCACTAGCAGTTAAATCCATGTCATCATCATACACAGTTTTCTGCAACAGAAAGTTATTAGAAGCCTGAATCTGATTTATGGACTCTATAGCAGGTTCATTTGCAGGCCAAGAAGAGGAGTCAGGAAAACACTGTGAATTTCTTTGCTTTTTTACAGTAGAGATATCATTTATCTCATTATTACAGTCTAATTCTGGGTTTGAAATCTGTTGTTCATCTAAATTTGCCACACAGAGACTGTGTGCAGGAGGATTATTTGATTCCCAAGAGGATAAACGTTTTTTCCTTGTAGTTATCTTACTAACAGATATTTTTTCCTTTCCGTCACCAGTGGACTGGGGGTTTTTCATCTCATCCATTAGAGAACTCTTGAGACTTTGGTCTGAACAGGGATGATTTTCTATAAAATGAAAAAAAAAATTCAGAAGTAAGCATGACAAGAAATTTACTTTAAATGAAGAAGAAATGATTGAAGTATTATTTAAGTTACACTTCACATCTGTATCTGTAGGAAATATATACAAAGAATTCGTTCTGTATTGGCCTGAACAATAAAGTAGAATACAGGCAATAATAGTACATTCATTAACAAAATATTTCTAGAGTGAGAAGAGGATAATAAATAACAGTGATAACTCTGACAAGGATTACTATCAAAAGGTTATCAGTAGATAGTTAAAATCGATAAAAATCACATAATTAATGCACATATGTATATATGTAGATCTATATTCACACATGCAGTACACACATTTTTGAAAGAAAAAATTCAAATTCTTAATTCAGTATTGTCATGATTCTATTCCCTAGTTTGAAACTCTTTTAACAAATACAAAAATCAGACTGCACCAGATAATTATTATTTTAAATACCCTGTAATAAAAAGACAAATGTCTAGTACAGGGGCTGGAGCAATAGCACAGCGGGTAGGGCGTTTGCCTTGCACGCGGCTGACCCAGGTTCAAATCCCAGCATCCCATATGGTCCCCCAAGCACCGCCAGGAGTAATTCCTGAGTGCATGAGCCGGGAGTAACCCCTGTGCATCACCGGGTGTGACCCAAAAACCAAAAAAAAAAAAAATGTCTAGTACAAAAGCCTAGTTGTAACAATGACCCAGATACCAAATTGTAAATGAATGTATCAAGAAGTCGTTGTATATACATAATGGAATACTATCAGTTTTAAGAAAGAACAATATCATGCAACTAGAGGATATCATGCTGAGTGAAGCCGGTCAGAAAGAAAGGAATGTAGAATGATCTCTCTAACATGAAGGACTTAAAAGATACACTGCAAGGAAGCAAAAGGGCTGAAGGCAGGAGAACTGATCCACAAAACTGAGTTAGGGGTGGTGCTGAGAGGAAAGAAATTTGGGGTTTTGGGGGAGTAAGGTGGTTCATGTGTGATGTTGGGATTATGCTTACGACAAAGCATTATTAACAGTATTTTAAATCAAAGAACCCCAGTCATTCAAAAAAAAAAAAACAGGTGTTGTCATTTTCCCTTGGTCAGCCATTACCTAGGTTGTATTTGATTTTTCATTAATTATGATCTCAAAATCGCCACCAATTTTTACATTTGTAAAATTAAATAAGTACATGGCATCTTTCATAAGCTAAGTCACTAAGTAAAGTTCTCTAGACCAGCATCTTTCTTTCTTCTTTCTTTTTTTTCTAATTGAATCACTGTGAGATACGGTTAAAAAGCAATAGGGTTTTAGTCATACAATATTCCAACACCCATCCCTCCACCAGGGTACATTTCCCACCAACGATGTCACCAGTTTCCCTCCCATCATCCCTCCTCCCCCCGCCTGTGTCTATGGCAGGCACTTCTCTCTCTCTCTTTCTCTCTCTTTCTCTTTCTCTCTCTCTCTCTCTGCACTTCTCTCTCTTTCTCCCTCTCCCCCCTCTCCTTCTCCCTCCCTCTCTCTCTCTGCACTTCTCTCTCTTTCTTTCTACCTCTCCCTCTCTCTCTCTCCCTCCCTCCCTCCCTCTCTCTCTCCCTCCCTCCCTCCCTCCCTCCCTCCCTCCTCCCCCCTCTTTTGGTCATTATAGACCAGCTCATTTCTAAATGTTACTTGCTTTGGGTGCCATGGACCTGACATTTGTCACATATTTACTTTTAACTTAAATTTTTCACCAGTAGTTTTAAGATAGAAGTTAGCAAAACTACGACTCTGTAACCTAGAGATATAACTTATTCACTGTTTTATATACCACTATCTTCAAGAAGAAAATCTAATAACTAATATTAATACTCAAAATGAATTGTTTTAAAAGAAACTCACCTTTGGGAAGTTTATCAATTATAGAAAAAATATGTTCTGAGTCAGCTAAACCATCCATATTCTTATTATTTTCTTTAGGAAATAATAATTCCAAGTCATGCTGTGTTGATAAAATTTGTCTTGTTGGTACTGAAGATGAAGTATCAGATGATGTCTTTGATATAATATTGCTGTCATGTTGCATTTTCTTTTTAATGTCATCATCATCATCATCATCATCATCATCATCATCATTTAAAGTTAACGGAACCCTAAAGCCAAGCAGAATTTTAAACTATATAAGTGGTTGAGAAAAATCACATAGATAATTCTATAGGTTATATATTTATTTAATATCTAACAATATATTATATTGATTCCATTTTGTGTTTCATAAAACCAACTATAAGAAGGAAACAGGTAGCTTCTAAATGCATAGAACTTAAGAGAAAAAGGGAAATGTTTCAAATCCCCATTAACCCTGTGCCACAAAAGAGAAAACTGACATAATCACTGGCTGGGCCATTAGTTTTAAGTTTAAAAACACTTAGAAATTCTTACTGTAATACATATTTGTATGTTGTTTATAATGAGCATACAACTTAAAAAGTGCAAGAAACAATGTGAAAATAAGAAAGTAGAAGATAATAATACTGACTATATATACGAAATAATAAAATATTAATTTGTGGGAATTAAAACATACTTAATGAAAATATATAGCAAGAGAATAAAGGCTGGACACAAAAATAAGGAGTTAAAGTATTCAAGGTGCTAGCATAAATGAGAATGTAGTAATCATTTAGACTTAAGTATTAAAAAATCAAGAATGAGTGTTGTTAACATCAGAGTAATCATAAAGGATTATCTGAAGACAATAATTTAACAATCAAGAAAAACTAAATAAAAAATATGTGTTTTAAAAGAAATAAAAGAGAGAAAAAAATCAAACGGGTGGCTCAAAGAAAAATTTAACTGGATTGTAGATACAAATCCAACTTTATAAGGAATTACATTAAATGTAAACTTACTAAATATTTTAATTAGCAAGCTGAAATTTGTGTTAATTAGGCCACATCCAAGTGTGAGCTACTGATGACACACACTGATGTGAACTTGGTAAGCGGTATTATATAAAAGATGACCTTATATACATTTAACATATGACAGAAAGGGAATTCAGGAAGTGGTTCAGTGGTCTGCCTTACAAGTGTGAATTCAATCCCTGGTGCTGTTGCATACAAAAACTGATATTGCTATCCTTCCTGATATGATTCCAGAAGCCACAAGTGATTTTCCTTTCAGTCATTGCAGGTATGTGTGTGAGCATCACAAGTACAAAGATGTGCAAGCACCATGAATAAGAGTGCCGCCTGCACAAGGGCAAGCACTACATCACTGCCAGTGAGCACTACAACACATAATATGTATAAGCAAACTGAAGAGTAGGACCCCCAGAAAACATGTGCAACAAAAGGAGAGCAATTCTGGTAAGTAACAACCTCAGCAGAGTGTACAGACACCATAATCAGAGCACCCCCACACAAGCACTATAGTGAAGTGTGTGATGATTCTCAGTCACGGCAAGCAACAAAGAGTGAAAAGAAGAGGGTAAAAATGTAAGATCTGATTTTAAAAATACAACAAAGAAAGCAAATTTATAGAAAAAGTTACACCATGAAAATTTTACATCATACAAGCAGAATTTAAAGTAGCAATTATTTTTAGAAACATTTCATATTGATAAAATAATTAATTAGGAAAACAAATCAACCCTAACTTTATATGCGTCTAATAAGAACTTTAAAATATATAAAGCAAAAGAGATTGGAGAGATGGCTCAGAGGGCTACAGTGCATATTTTACACGAAGGATTTGTAGATTAACTCCCATATGGATTCAGGGAATAAAGGGTGTGACTGCCTAAAGTCCTGAAAGTTGGCTGAACTGAAGAAAGAGATAAACCAACAACTGAGAGTAGCAGATTTTAAGGCAAGGCTATTAAGTGCTATTAAGAGACACTATCAAGAAGCAGGAAAGACATTAGGATCTGAATAATAAATATCAACTGTGTATTCAAAAATAAATTACAATAGGTTCCTCTCTCTCCTAACCCCTTCTTCACCCACCACATCTCTGCCACTTCCCACAACGCGGGGCGGCTGATGGCAATGGGCAGACGAAGGAGGGAACGAGGGCTGGGTTGGTTGGTGTCACTTGCAATTTATTCCATTCCCATCTCCATTCTCTTCCTCCTCCGCATCCACCCTTCCCCGATCCCTCTCATCCTGCTCCTGGATCCTGCTTCTTCATACTTCTCCTTCCTCCTGGATTCCTCAATTCTCCTGGATTCCCCTTGGTTCTCCTTGGATCTTCCCATCCGCCCACTCTTACAGCCTTAGTTAAATCCCAAATCGTGAGGGGTTGGGGTAATAATTACAAGTAGGTATGGTCATACAATCAACAGAGGTAAAGTCCTTCCCTCAGGGGAAGCTTCTTCTAGGACATTCAGCAGGACCACCCACCCAAGAGCAAAATTCCATCTATGGGTGTGTTTCTCCTTCCCTTAGTCCAACAGACATATAAACATTCATACCGTTAGTCATTTTGTATGAACACAGTAAGAAGTATATCAAGCTTATAGGATGGCTCTCCTGGGAGCATCTCGCTATAGATCTCAGACTACAGTGCTCAGGCAGATTGGTATTTCCTAACCCTGGCTAGAGCGATAGCATAGCAGATAGGGCTTTGCCTTGCACGCAGTGGACCCGGGTTCGATTCCTCCATCCCTCTCGGAGAGCCCAACAAGCTACCGAGAGTATCCCGCCCACAGGGCAGAGCCTGGAAATCTACCCATGGCGTATCTGATATGCCAAAGACAGTAACAACAAGTCTCACAATAGAGACGTTACTGGTGTCCGCTCAAGCAAATCGATGAACAATGGGACTACAGTGCTACAGTGCTACAGTTTCTAATCTAAAGAAATGTATTTTAAAAATATTTACAATAGGGGGGGTCTCTTCTTGTATGCATCCAACCCAGTTTCGATCCCCAGAAACCTATCTGGTCCCAAGAGCACCACCAGGAGTGGTCACAGGAGTACACACAGCCCTGAGTTCTGCTGGTTTCTTTTACTGGCACAATGTTAACAAGTATTTCATTATTTGTTTTTGAGTACTTTTTCTATATCTCAAAGGAAGCAGATCAAATGAAAACCACTCAAAGTTCAATTCAAGTAGAACTGTTCAAGTCAATATTTAGCCAAGTATTAAAGCAATTACCTTGCAAATGGATGTATCAACTTGCACTGTTTACTAATCCGTTTCTTTTTGCTAGTGGGCAGAAGAAGGGAATTCTGATGGAACTAGTTTTGAAAAGAAGAAAATGAAAAGCAAAACTTCTAAAGTCATTAAACATTTGCTATTAAAGCATCAAATTATACAAAGATGTCAATAGTAATAGAACAATTCTTGCATTAGAATTTAATACTTGAATAAGAATATGATGAGAAGGTAGTCACAGACCATCTGTACTCAGGCCACACAGAAACAATTATTTTTAATATTTTGGTATAAACCTTCCAAATGGCCACCTATTCATGGAATAAATACACACATGTATAGTCAACCATACATAATATTTCTGCATATACATGCAGATGTGCTCATGACTACGTACGCATTAATTAATATATTACTGGATTTTATAAAGCATAATTTAAGTGGCTGCTTAAAATGTTTTAAAGTCTGGGTGATTTTTATTTATATTTTTATTTACTACTAATTACAACCATAAATGTAGATAAAATAATCTAGGGAAACAAGTACAGGCAGAAAAGGTTAGTTCAAGAACTGAGTCCTTGAGTACCTAAAATTTATGTATTTATTTTTGGTTTTTTGGGCCACAATGGCTATGCTCAGTGCTTACTCCTGACTGCACTCAGGGATCTCTCCTGGCAGTGCTTAGGGGATCATATGGTGTGCTGGAAAGCAAACCAGGACCAGCAATATACTGATCCAAACCAGATCAGAAGTTACTATATCCCTTACCCCACCCCACTGGGTACCTAAAATTTAGCAGCCAGGAAAATAAAGAAAAAACAGCAAACTGAAAAAGAACAGTGAGAAAGAGAAAAATTTAGGAGTGTAATATTCTAAAATAATCACATGGAGGTTAATGTATCACTGTACCACTGTATCACTGTCATTCTGTTGTTCATCTATTTACTCGAGTGGGCACCAGTAACGTCTCTATTCCTCCCAGCCCTGAGATTTTAGCAGCCTCTCCTTACTCGTCTTTCCCAATGATTGGGGGCTCTTTCCGGGTCAAGGGAATGAGACCTATCATTACTGTTTTGGCATATCAAAAACACCATGGGTAGGTTGCCATATATATATATATATATATAAAATATACATATATATTTTATATATATATATATATATAGTACAGAAGGCAGGATCGTTGCCTTGCATGCATGCATGCAGCTGATCCTTGGCCCCCCATAAAGTCCCCCAAATCCACCAGGAGTGATCCCTGAGTACAGAGCCAGGAGTAAGCCCTGAGAATTATTGGGTATGCAAGAGAAAAAAAATCATTCAGGAATCATGTTATTATCCCTAAAGATTTAAATATTAAAGAATTGAAGGAGGGATAAAAGTTGAGATAACATATAAGCAAGTAATTTTTTAGGGCTATCTGTCCCCGCAAAGTTCTTTAAGATGAGTGAGTTGACCCTCCCAGCTTCCACATATGGTCAATTAACTTCTTTCTTTTACTATCCAAGCCAGTTTGTCTACTAATTCTACTCTCCCCCGACTGCTATACTTGACTCTAGTTTTGGTAATTTATCCTGAGCAACTGACTCTGTCTGATAGGCTGATGAGCAAAGCAGAATTAACTCCCTGATATAGAGAAGGTTAAATGTATATAGAGAACATTGAATGCATTTAGTACAACTCTGCTCACTGGTTGTCCTAGGTATTATCACATGTATATGCTATGAGCTACAACTTCTGTGAACATTATTCCCTGGGGCCATTTCCACAAATCCTTTCTTCAAACAAATGTGGACTGTGATATAGTGCAAGATAATAAGTCTTTATTTTCATAAAATTTCAAAGCTGCTAAACCATACAAGTTGAAAGAGTTCTATCATCGTACCACAAATATTATATATTTAAGAGCCTTATAATGACTTAAAAACTTTTAGAGGGGCCGGAGCGATAGCACAGCGGGTAGGGCGTTTGCCTTGCACGCGGCTGACCCAGGTTCAATCCCCGGCATCCCATATGGTCCCCCAAGCACCGCCAGGAGTAATTCCTGAGTGCAAAGCCAGGAGCAACCCCTGAGCATCGCTGGGTGTGACCCAAAAAGCAAAAAAAAAAAAAAAAACTTTTAGAAGATTTGCAGAAAGTTTAGAACGGCAGCAAATACACATATAATAAAAAGTAACAGCTATAATTTATTGCATGTTTATTATTGTTAGACTACACTAGTTACATTTAATTCTTAAAATGATTTTGTATAGATATACTACCTCTATATGTGCCACGTATATGAGAAAACTGATTCAAGGTGCTGAACTGAGAAATTATTATTTTTTTTTTAAAATAGCATCCTTTTTGCAATATTGCAAATTTGTTCCTAATCTAAGATACTAGATTTTAACTGTTATCTTATTATTTTGATTTGGGGGCTACACCCAGCAGTGTGCTCAGGAGGATCATAAAAGATACTGGGGATTGAACCCAGGTCTGCCATATAAAAGGCAAACTCTCTACTCTGACCCCTGTATTACTGTTTTATATGCTTTTGAATCTACTCAGGGGCCATTCTGTTCTGCTGAGCTCTCTTATTCTGTGCTACTTTTAGTCAAAAATCTAATTTTCATATAATTATTTCAACAACCAATTATGAAAAATATTAATGTGCTGTTATTCAGTTCAAATCATCATTTCTTCGTACAATTTAAGATAAATCTTTAACTTCAGTGCGATTAATAATCTGAGATATCCAATGCTAAAAAAGTACACAACAATATATTCCACTTACCTCAGAAAGTGTGCTCATTTCAATTGCAGTTATCAAATTATTGTTCATGAGTGCTTCTATATCTATAAGCTTCTTATTCTGTACTTGCAAAATAGAGACACCTTTCAATAAAGACTTAGAATCTATACCATTTATGCATACAATCAGTTGAGCAGACTAAGAAAACTATAAAAATCATCTTGACTAAAAAGTTACTATAAGAGAAGCTAGAGATAGTTCAGGGATTGAGCTTCATGTCTTACATGCATCCAAGTCCATTCAGTCTTGGGTACAACATAGTCCCCTGAGCAGTGCTGGTTGCAGCCCTGCAAGGTCCCAAGCAATGCAGGTATGATTGGGAGGGCCTCCGAGCACCATCAAGATTTGGGGCATACAGTGCCCAAGGAGCAATTCAACTTTGGGCCTAGTATAGAACCACTGGCCCAGATGGCAAAGTACTATCAGAAGGGGCCATACTGTTTCCCAAACACCAACTGGGAGTCCCCCGACCTCCATCAGCACCAAAATGAAAGGTACTATAGTGGGGCTGGAGTATAGCCAGGAGGACACTTATCTTACATATAGCTAACTAAGTTCAAACGCTAGCACCCCATGTGGTCTCATAAGCTCCCAGGAGAGATCTCTCAACAGAAAGCTAGGAGGAAGCCCTAAGCGCTGCCAGGTGTGGCCCTAAAACAAACAAAAAAGCACAAAGGTACAATAGGATGCAGCAAATAATGGAATACTTGCTCTATTTATGCTAGGCCCCCAAGTTTGACTCTGGCATTGGCAGGCCACCTACACACCACCAGATGTGACTGGGTTGCCCTGCTGGTCCCAGCACCTCTGTGTCTGAGCAGCACTACACTGCAGGGACTGAGCATTGAACCACCAGAACTGCACAGCCAAGCTGAGTATAGAGTGGAGCAGCCCCTTAGTCCCTTGAGCACTACTTGGGACCATCCCACAATAATCTCTATATAAGAAACAGTTCTATACAGTTCAATTACAAACTTGCATGCACTGTCTTACACACATGTACTCTGTCACATACACACACAAAAACGCACACCTAGAATGTTTTTGATCTTAAATTTCCCTACAAACATTTTTCTGTCTTCTGATAATGATAATGCATCAAATGGGAAGTGAACATAGACTGTCATCCACAGGAATTTAAACCCTCTAGTGGATCACTTTTCTATTTTAAGCAATTTTTATACAATTCAGAGTTGGATCTATAGTTGCAGTCCAGACAATCTTGTGGTATCTGTTTTGTTTTTTTCTGTTCAATCTGAAGACAGAATTGAAAATTCAAAGAAAAAGCAATGACTCTAATCCCCAATCCATTAGGCTCGTAGTCACTGAAATGCTAGGATTAAAGGAGAATACAAACAATCTAAACTCCCCTCCTTTTAATTTATTGGACAAATTAGGCCCAACTCCTCAAAATGTAGCCTTGCACAAAGTTTTGCCTATAAGGGCTGGAGCAATAGCATAACAGGTAGGGTGTTTGCCTTGCATGCGGCCGACCTGGGTTCGATTCCCAGCATCCCATATGGTCCCCTGAGCACATATGATTCCTGAGTGCTAGAGTCAGGAGTAACCCCTGTGCATCACCAGGTGTGACCCAAAAAGCAAAAAAGGAAAAAGAAAAAAAGTAAATCTGTAAACAAAAAGAAAAAAAAAAAGGTTTGCCTATAATAAGCAATCAAATACTGATTAAGATGCTATACTGGTTTGCAGTGCTACATATACACCTTTAAGAATACACAGATAGGGCCGGAGCGATAGCACAGCGGGTAAGGCGTTTGCCTTGCACGCGGCCGACCCGGGTTCGATCCCCAGCATCCCATATGGTCCCCCAAGCACCACCAGGAGCAATTCCTGAGTGCAAAGCCAGGAGTAACCCCTGAGCATCGCTGGGTGTGACCCAAAAAGCAAAAAAAAAAAAAAAAAAAAAAAGAATACACAGATAAATATTTAGAATGTGGCCTCAAGATGCCAATTTTAGTAACTATTAATGGTTTGTTCATTAACATAGCACACTCAGTAATTCGAGACTTAAAATATATTTCTAGAGCTTCCAAAATAATAGTTAAGATTTTGTTAAAACTTTTAGTTTAAACACAATAGTTTCCATACCAAATTATTTAGCTTTAGGCGGAGAAATGTATTCTCAAAATTCAGTTTTTCCACTTCTTTTTGTAATAACATCTTTTCAGTTGTAATTCTTCGAGAATTCTCTTTCTCTCTACTAAGAGCTTGAGCTAATGCTCTGTTGTTATGTTTTAAGGAAATCTTAAAGATAGAAGAATTGTCTGTAAAAAAATTTATAGAGTTAATATTGAACTTATACTTTATACATTCATTAATAAAATAATTGTTCAAAAATTGTTCACTTCCTAAGTTTTCATTGATTTAGAAAAAAGAATACATAGGAAATGCATATACAATACTTTGAAAACTATATACTCAATTTTGAGTTTTGAGTTGAAATCAGGTAAGAAAAAAAGTTATGAAGAATGCAGAATATTTGTGAATAGGGTTGAAGAAACTTTCAGAATAAACACTGTAGTAGAGTTAATTAAATCAGTCACAAAAACCAAATGCCGATACTTGCTGTTCGTTCTACCTTCCTTCCTGTGACTAGAATATAAAATGGAGAAGCTGATATCATAGGAATGAGTGTAGACAACCAGTGAACACTTTAGACCCATTTTCTGTGGTTTCAGAACTGAGAAACAATAGTTAATGCTCCCAATTCCATTTTTCAAAATTTCAAGTGAAAACAAGCATACTTAAGTAAAATGTTGCATGAGTCAACTAAACCCTGATGGGATCTACACTCCCCCCCACCCCAAAGTCTCTTATTTCTAGGCATATAGTAATGTAAATTTGATTGTTTCTCTTTACAAGTACTATGTAAATATAATTTAAAGATGCTTTTCTCTTGGTAGCAAAGGAATTTTATTGTGTGGTCCTTGGTCAGCCTTAAATTTAGTTATATTCTTAGAACACTCTCCATGATTTATAAAACATATACCACTATTCCATATCATACCCCATTGTGAAATACATGTATTAAAATAACAATAGGAGCAGAAGAGATAGTACATCAAGGAAGATGCTTGTCCTTTTGCCCCACGCCGGCTAACGGAGGAAATATCCTTCCTTCTTGGTCTCTCTCCCCTCCGGGAGAAGGCGTGGTGTCGGACATTTTGTGGGTCCTTTGAGCAGGTATGAACTTTTGGCGCGGAAAAAAAAAATGTACTTTGAACTTGAAACAGCCGCAGGATACCAGGGCAGTCTCAGCCCGGGCCGGAGCCTGGGCTCTGGCCGAGTTTCGACCCGGGTGCCCATGCCTCTGCACAGCCGGTGGATGTGGAACGAGCGGGAACCAGAGACGGCTTTAGGATTTGGGATTCCAGCAAGTGCTTGCAACCATGTATGGAGACTGTGAACTAAGCTTTTGCTACATGCTGTTCCAGGAAGGGAAATGATTTATTTTCCAACTTAAATCTCTGCGGACTTAATTACTAGAATACAGAAATTGTAAACCGCGCGGCCGCTACTGCAGCTGCGCAACATTTTATCCCTTCATTCTCATCAGTGGAAAACTTATTATCAAATATTTCCTTGTTAATAGAGCTGTATTCTTGGGGGATAAATTCCAACAAAAATAGTGAGTCTGTTTTGAAACTCCAACAACAATAGTGAGTTGTGTGATGAAATCTGGAATGTAATCAAGGTAAAGAGAAAAGAAGTGAAATTATCACTCACGCACGGGGTGGGGGTTAGGGGTTAAGGGATGGGATGCATACTGGTTTTTTTTTTGGTTTTGCTTTTGTTTTGTTTTTGTTTTCATTGGTGGTGGAATATGGGCACTGGTGAAGGGATGGGTGTTTGAGCATTGTATAACTGAGATATAAGCCTGAGAACTTTGTAACTTTCCACTTGGTTATTCAATAAAATAAATTAAAAAAAAAAAAGAAAGATGCTTGTCTTGCACATGGCTGACCCTACATTTGATCCCCTAGTACTACATATGGTTCCTTAAGCGTTGCCAGGAGTGATCACTGTGCAGAGTCAGGAGTAAGTCCTGGGCACTGCCATGTATTTGCTCAAAGAAAAGCCAAGCAAAAAACAATAAAATAGTGATTAAACATTTTGGCATTTTTTTCCTCAGGCATTTCCAGATGTAGCCCAAATAGTCGCAGCACCTCTGGGTCAAAGTAGCACCCCAGGCTGTGTACAAGCACAGAAGCAGTCAGGCCTGCCCTGCTAAACTGAGTTTCACTGGGAGTAGTCCTCAGTTCCCAAGCACTACTGGCTAGGCGCCCTGTGCACTCTATTAAAAAAAAAAAAATGTGAAAATAGGTCCAAAAATTACTTCATCTTGGCACAGAGAAAGAAGATTCCAATAATTCTCTTGATAAGAACAAATGGAAATTAGATCTAAGAATTTCCAAAATTTAAAAGAGAGTAACATTTTCCTATTGCACTCCCCAAATTCAGTACAGTCTTTCATAACAATTGAATATGCAATGGTCATGCTAAAGAGAACAGGAAATAGCCACTACCGGAACTGGTCATGGAGCTAGAGAAATGGGAAAGAGGAACATTATGTTATAAAGACACTTGGGATGTTGGTGACCAGGGCAATAGTACAATGGGTAGGATGCTTACCTTGCATGTAACCAACACAGGTTCATTCCCCAGCACCCTATATGGTACCCCAACCCCGCCAATAGTGATCCCTGAGCACAGAGCCAGGAGTAATCCCTGTGTACTGCCAGGTATGGCCCAAAAATCAAAAACAACCAACCAAACAAAAAACTCCAAAGGTACTCAGGAGATTTGGCTATTTTACAGGGCACACACAATAACCACTTGCATTCACTGTATCAGCAGGAAACCTTCCCCACTCCTGTAAAGATGGAACCATGGAGATCATTCCTAGAAGTAACATCTGAACTCCAGAAGTCATGAAACTCGACCTCTAGAGCGTTCAGAACCTTCATGCTTGTCTTTGGCTATATAAAATCACCTACTATGAGTCCCTGTCTGGGCCAACTATGTAGATGACCCATCATTCAACTGCTACAGCATGCCAGAAAAACAAACTCACATTAAA
The DNA here is from genome assembly GCF_027595985.1 of Sorex araneus. Classification (NCBI taxonomy): domain Eukaryota; kingdom Metazoa; phylum Chordata; class Mammalia; order Eulipotyphla; family Soricidae; genus Sorex; species Sorex araneus. The sequence goes on along the minus strand of NC_073313.1, from coordinate 233,373,978 downwards.
AAAGATCCTCCTTCTAGAAAGGTCATATTGGCATTTTCTTTAGTGGACAGCAGTTAGCTAGCTGCCTTGGGCAATCCCAACCTTACTGATGAAAATTCAGTTGTCACCACTGTGAGGTTAATCATTATATCTAGCCAACTAACAGAACTTAAGGAGACAAGAAGAATCAAATAGGAAATCAGTATCATTCAACAAAAGTCATATTTTGCCTTGATAAAACCAAGTAACAAACAGTAAAAACAATTCATCAGGAAAGCAAAAAGGTTAGTTTCTGTAGAAGAATATCACTTACTTAATATTTTTGTTTTGATCTTTGAAGCAAGAGAAACATTCAACTTAGCAGTTTTTGAAATTCTTTTATCTCTCACACATCTCTTTATTCCTGGGACAAAAAGTGAGCCAGTTTCCATTGTTGGGTATTCCATCACTAAAGTTAAAAAAAAAAAAGTAAGACAACTGATCAATGAAAGAAAAACTAGTGTCTTCTTAAAATAACAATCATGTTTGTTTCTATATATTTGCAATAACCCTCTTCATAAAATTTGAAAAAAGAGACTGTGGCAAAATGAAGGATGAAAATTGGTGGAAGCTCTTCTCCCCAATTTTCAACTAAATGTGATTAATAGAATGAACTATAGACCCTGGAATAGGCCAGATGCTATGGAGAGGAGGAGACAGCCGGGAGCAACTAGAATAACTGTAGCTCACTTGGGTGGTGCCAGGAGACATTAGAACTTGCAGAGGACGGAGGTAGGCTATGATTTGTAGCCTGGTCAGCACAGATTAGAGAGCTTTCCTCCAACGGGCAGGGAATCCTGGAGACCAGAGCTCCAAGGCAGATAGCCAGCAAACGGCCAAAGAGACAACTGCAGGGAAGACAACACTCCACTGCTACTGGGTTCCTGGGCTGCCTGTCTAGCCCTGCCAGGGTGGGACCTACATCTTAACTATGGCTCCAAACTACTGTATGCCTCTAGTCGGAGTTCACAGCGAACAAATTCAAAGCAGGCAATTTTTTACTGAGAGTACTTATGGACTATGAGAACAAGCCTGACTGAATCTACCTGAGAGACGGCAGTCTCAAAGCATCAAGACCCACAGCTCCTAGATCACACTCCTCCTGTCTGCACACTTTTGGAAGATTTGGGTGGCAGAAACTACCGATCAGGACTAACCACAGTGGGAGGACAAACATTGATTGTAAAACCCACCCAGAGGAGTGGAAGGCTACGGATATTGCCCCAATTTGCATGGACACTAGCAGCCCCTAGAGGGTTAGGGCTCATCGTTCCCTTCAACAGTGACCTCTCGCTTGTTGCTGACTCTGCTCCTACCTTGCGTTGGCACTAGATAATCTAAATAAATGTAGGGGTGTGGGGATGGGGGTGTAAAGGTGCAGATACCAAGGTACCCTAATATCCTAAAACTATATCCTGCAGCCTACAAGTCTGATGTAGACAAGGTAAAGAAAGAGATGCCCAATACACAGTAGTCTTTAGCATGTAATATTAATCAAAATGAGGAAAGGGGATCTTCCACAAAGCTTAAGATTTGTAATAACCCATTTACAACTGTGGATAAACCAACTACACAGAGAATATGGAGATAACAGAACTTAAATGATAAACTAGAACAGGGGGACTTAACATTTCTAGAAAAAAAAAGATACTTCTAGATCTAACATTTCACCCCAAAACAGCTGAATTTACTTTTTTCAAATGTGCATGAAACTTTTTCAAGGAAAGACCATATGCTAGAACACAAAGTAAATATCAGTAAACCTCTGAAGACTAGAATCATACTAAGTATTTTTTCCTGGTCATAATACATTGGAAATCACCAATAGAAAACCTCATAAAGTGTGAAACATGCAAAGACTCAACAGCATGCTTTTCAGCAACTGCTAAATCAATAAAGAAATTAAAATTTCACAAGGGAATAACTAATTCCCAAAGGCAATGAAAGCAAATATAGAGGGTGTTGATAGAGGGGCAAGGACTGGGTGCTGAACAGAGGTAAAGAGACATGTACTAACAGTATGGTAAATAAACCACAGTCCCTGAAAGGAAGAAAAGAAAAGGAAAAAAAGAAAACAAAAATAGTGCCTGCCATAAGAGGCAAGCTGGGGAGCCAGAAGGAAACTGGGGGACATTGGAGAAGAGAAGTGGACCCTGGTGAAGGGATTGGTGGTGGAACATTGTATGCTTGAAACTCAATCATGGATAACTTTGTAACTCTGTAATTCACAGTGCTTTAATTAAAAAATGTTTTTTTAATTACCTGAAAACAAAAATGATAACACAAGTTATCAGAATCTGTAGGGTACAGCAAAAGCAATACTAAGAGGGAAGCTAATAGTGATGCAGGCCCTCATGGAAAAAAAGAAAACAAAAGAAAAAAGAAGGAAAGGAAAAAAGTAAAGTCACAAACAATTCAAATTTACAGCTTTGGAAAAACAACAAATAAAACCCAAAGCAAGCAGAAAGAAGAAAAATAATAAAAATCAGGACAGAGAGTCAGGGAGATAGATCAAGTGGTAATGAATATGCCTAATATGTGTGAGACCCTGAGTCCCACATCTGGCATTGCAACCCCTCCACTGACAATTCCAACAGGTGAGGCTCACAGCCCTGATGCACTTTTGGGGCAAGCAGCTCTGCATCACTGGACTGAGCCCTAACATCAGTCTCACACTGCAGGGTAAAGCAGCACTCAGTCTGGTCTAGACTCCTGAGGTCTGCTGGGGGCGGAGATTTTTTAAAAAATTAAAAAAAAACATAAATAAATGAAATGAATCAAAAAAGAGAAACATATCAATAAAACTAAGAGCTGGCTTTCTAAAAATATAAATAAAATTAATAAACCTTTAGCTCGGCTTATGGAGAAAAGACAGGCAGAGATAATTCAAGTGGCAGAGCATATATCCAACATATCCAAGGCCCTGAGCTCTATCCCTGGCACCATGTACTTTTCCTAGCACCACTGAGTTCAACCCTTTGGGGGCCACCAAGAATCACCAGGTCTAATCATTGGATAGCCCCTGAAATCCCTTCGCTCTGAGCACTGCGGTGGCACAAGGGGCAGGGGCTGAACTTAGCAAGTTCAAAGCAGCACTTAAACTTATTCTCCTCAGACTTAAAAAAAAAAAAAAAACAAGGGGGGTGGTGGTGAAGGGAATAGAGAGAAATGATTCAATGGACTGAGCTCAGCTTTATATGCAGGAGGTTGGGGTTTGAGTCCTGCACTGCAGAGTCTCTCAGGCACAGCCAGCAGTGACCTACCAACACCAGTCTGGGAGCAGCTACTGAATACTGCCAGATATGGAAAAAAAAAAAAGTTCAAGAAAAATTCAATAAGGAATACTTCCAAATATATTATATAAGATCAACATTACCCTAGAACAAAATTCAGACACAAATCAAAAAAAAAAAGTAACTACAAATACCTCTGAGGAATAGATATGCATTTTTTTCTCAACAAAATATTAGCAAATCAGATTCAATAACTAAAAGGACCATACATGAACCCAGTTTCGGGGATATAAGAATGGTACATTACATTAATAAAAAGAAAATAAAAATCATGAGATAGTAACAGATTTTAAGAAAGTATTTTATAAGATTTAGCACAAATTCATAATAAAGTTTTCAACAAACATAGATTGAAATAATATATCTCAGCATTAAAAAGTCCAAACCCATAGCGAATATCTTACTCAACAGTAAAAAGATAGTTTGTTTGTTTGTTTGTTTGTTTTTGAAAATGGGGCACAACCAGTGATATTTGGGACTATTCCTGGCTTTGCACTCAGCAATAACATCTGGCAGGGTTCAGGAGACCATACAGGGTACCAGGGATCAAACCCAGGTTATTCATGTGCAAGGCAAGTGCCCTATCTCTCTGGCCCTAAAGTTTACTCTTTAAACCCAGGAACAAGTCAAAGCTACCCACTGCTCACAACTCTATTTAATTTAGAGACATTAACTAGAGTCAGACTGCAAAATAATAATAATAATAATAAAGGAATCTAGATTGAAAAGTAAGTTAAATTATGATTATTAATGGACAGTGATCCATGTTTTTAAAAAATCCTAAGGATTCCACTAAAAACTAGCTAGCAATATGGCAGACTTGCCAGTTATAACAAAAGGTACATAAGGAAAGATGTAGGCAGAACTCTTCATGATATGGAAACTAAAGGTATCTTCAAGGATGAAATACTACTGACAAAGCAAATAGAAGCAGATAAACAAATAGGACTACATTAAGAAGGTTCTACACCTGAAAGGAAACAATAACCAGAAAACAAATTCAGTCCACAGAATGAAACAAACTATTTACCCAACACCCATCTGATAAGGGGTTAATATCCAAGATATAGAAGGTACAGGCAGAACTTCATAAGAAAAAATATCCAACCCCCTTTAAAGAAAAAAATTAAGAGAAGAGATGAACAGAAACTTCCTCAAGGGCCTAAAAAGATAGTACAGTGAATAGGGCACTTGCCTTGCATGAAGTGCAAGGTTTGATTCCCAGCATTCCACATGGTCCCAAGTACCACCAGGAGTAATTCCTGAGATCAGAGCCAGAAGTAACCCCTGAGCATCACCAGGTATGGTCCAAAAACAAAAACTTCCTCAAAGACATACAAATGGCCACAAAGCACATGAAGAAATACTTTGTATCACTAATAATAAAGGAGATGCAAATTGAAACAACAATAAGATATATTTTCATACCACAGAGACTGGCACACATCATAAAGAATAAGAGCAACCATTGCTGGTGTGGATGTAGGGAGGAAGGGATTCTCATTCACTGCTGGTAGAAATGTAAACTGGTCCAATCTTTTTGGAAAACAATAATGGTATTTCTAAAAAATCTAGGAATTAAGCTTCCACATGACCCAGCAACCCCACTTTTTGGAAAATATACCCCCAGTGTCCAGATACAAAAAGGGAAGAAATGCATTTGCGCCTTTATGCTCCTTGCAGCATTGTCCACAATAGCTAAAATTGGAAACAACTGAAATATAAAAAAACAGATAACTGAATAAAGAAACCATAGTACATATACACAATGGAATATTACATATACACAATGGAATATAAAAAAACAGATAATTGGATAAAGAAACTATAGTACATATACACAATGGAATATTACTCAGCCATAAGGAAAGATAAAGCCACAAGCATCACGCAGTTTGCTGATACTTGGAGGGACCTGATAAATATCATGCTGAGTGAAGTTAGTCAGAGGGAGAAAGTCTGACGCGGAATGATCTCTCTAATATGTGGGGTACAATGAAACATAATGGGGAAATCAAGAATGCCCCAAAACAGTGGAACAAAGAACCTGAGAATAGGTATTCAGTAAAAAACTTACCACCTAAGGCTCTGGGGAGATAGGACAGAGAGGGGAGAATGACTATGGTGGAGGGAAGTGTTCAACTAGAAGGAGGAGGCAGACTGGTGAAAGGTGGTAAAATGTTATGTATGAATCCCTATTGGCAACAATACTGTAAACCACAATGCAAAAATATTTTTAAAAGTGCCCCTCAGCGGGCTGGAGTGATAGCACAGCGGGTAGGGCATTTGCCTTGCACTCGGCCAACCCGGGTTCAATTTCCAGCATGCCATATGGTCCCCTGAGCACTGTCAGGGGTAGTTCCTGAGTGCAGAGCCAGGAGTAATACCCCTGTGCATCGCTGGGTGTGACCCAAAAAGTTAAAAAAAAAAAAGTGCCCCTCAGAGAGGCAGACTGGTGGGCTGGGAGGCAAATAGGGAAATTGGTGGAGGGAACTGGTAAAGGGATTGGTGGTGAAACAATGTATGCCTCAAATCCAACCATGAATAACTGTGCTCTCACAATGATTAAAAAAAATTAAAAATGAAGAAAAATAAAATCAATAAAAAATTTGCCACAGGGATTGGAGAGATAGTACAAGGGCTAGGAACTTGTCTTACATGCTGTGAACCCCGGTTTGACCCTGGCACCTGAGCATAGTTAGGAATTATAAGCTCTCAGCATCACCAAAACAAAACAGCAACAAAAATATGTTGCTCTCTATATGCAAGTAATGAATGAAAAAATAAAATTAAGAAAGCAAATTCATATTCACAATTACACCTAAAAGAATTCAGTACTTTGCAATAAATTTAACAAAGAAGGTGAAAAACCTTTAGACTGAAAACTAAAGAAGACTGAAAACTAAAAACTTTAGATCAAGACACGTAGAGATGGAAAGACATTCTATGTAGATGAACAGTGAGAGTAGAGTCGAAATGTTCATTTTATCAAAAGCAATAAATGGATTCAATGTAGTTGCAACCAAAATTCCAATGATATTTTCTAAGAAAATAGAACAAAAATACTGTTTATACGGGAATAATTAAAGACTTTGAATAGCTATGGAAATTCTGAGGAAGAAAGACATAGTTATCATGTATGTGACTTCAAACTACAGCAACAGTAAGTAAACTGTCTGATAAAGAAAAGAAAATTGACAGATCAACAATAACCCAGAAATAAAAGGAAAATTTCTTTAGCAAATGATGCTCGGAAAACTAGAGAGTCACATTCAAAAGAATGAAGATGGACTATTCTCAAATCTCATATATATAATAAAACACAATTCAAACCTCTGTAGAGCCATAATGTGCATCAAAGATACATGTGGTATGTGTGATGACTTCAGCTATCATAGATATGATCTACTTGTCAAAGTCTATGATATCAGCATTTAGAGATGTCTTTGGGTATTCAAACTCAATGGCTCCAGCTCAAGAAGTAGAAATAAGATTAACAATTGAGACAATCATAAATTTAAGTGTTTTTCTACAGCAAAAGAAAGCAGAAGCAAAACAAAATGGCTACTGAATAGAAGATACTTGTAATCATTTATCACAGAGTTAATATCAAATAGATATAAAGAACTCATAAAATTTAACAACAACAAAAATTAACAACTCAAAAACTGGACAGAAAATTTGAATAAACATTCTCCAAATACAAGTGGCTGATAGGTATGACAAAAATATTCATCACTGATTATCAGGGAAATGCAAATTAAGATCATAATGAGATATCATCTCATACCTGAGAATAACCTATACCACAAAAGCATCAATAACAAGGGAAGGAATGGAGAAAAAGGGAACTCTCACACACTGTTGGAAGGAATGCTAATTTGTATACCACTTTACAAAACTGATGAAAGTTAACTAAAGAAGCTAAAGGTTTGGGGCTGGAACCATATAATATAGCAGGTAGGGCATTTGCCTGGTACACAACTGATCCGTGTTCAATCCCTGGCACCCCACTGTTTTTCAGGAGTGATCCCTAAGGACCACTGGGGCTGGATGAGGAGGAAGAGGAGGAGAAGAATTATTTACTAGTTTATTTTTAAAAGATGATTTTTGCTATTTTCAGTAAAACAGAAGGGGCTCAGGGGTATTATGCAAAGAAAATGATTAAGAAAGAAAGCACGGGGGCCGGAGCGATAGCACAGCGGGTAGGGCGTTTGCCTTGCACGCGGCCGACCTGGGTTCGATCCCCGGCATCCCATATGGTCCCCCCAGCACCGCCAGGAGTAATTCCTGAGTGCAAAGCCAGGAGTAACCCCTGAGCATCGCTGGGTGTGACCCAAAAAAGCAAAAAAAAAAAAAGAAAGCACAAATATTAGATGATTTCACTCACATGTGCAACGTAAGAAAAAAGAACAGGCAAAATAGCAAAAAAGACAAATTAGTAAGCATGAACAACAAAACTAAGTTTACCTGAAAAGAGAATGGGTGGAGGGAAAAAATAAGGGGAGGGAGCAGTAAAAGAAAAATTAAAAGATGGTGGGTAGAAATAAAAACCCTTAAAGTATAAGTATAACCAAAAATGGTCTAAAGTTGAACCCATAAGAGGTAAAATTGCTTTCCATTTAAGCCTAGATATTTCTCTGTACTAGGCACTGGAAAGAGAAAACTGAGTATGGTTGCAAGGTCCAATTTGAGTACTATTTTGATGTAACTTAAGAATGTTACCTTAGAATAAAAGAGATATGACTAATTAAGGAGAAAGAGAATAATTCAGTGGGCAGGAAATATTAGGCTTGCCCATTTGTGTATCAGATGTATGGTCTATTAGACCTTCAATTCTAAGAGTGAAGACAAGTATAATCACATTATGGTAAGAGTATGGATCATAATACATAAAACACAGAAGTGATTAACTCTACCTGGGCTAAGTAGGATCAGAACAAATTTTACTGAAAAAGTACTTAAGTACTTTAGTGAAATTTACCTCTATGTTTGCTGATTTGCAAACATATAATTGCTCACTCTTCATCTCTAATGTGGAAGTCTACCATGGATCTCTAAGTTAACAACATTTCCTAAGTTCCACCCATTCAAACTTGCTCCATCATGTTCTCAAATATGGCTTTAATGACAATGACATCCATTCAGTTATTCAGGTCAATCTCAGAAAGAGAAATTTCTATTCCACACCCACTATACCATCAGTTATGCTGTGACAGCTTTCACAAACCACTTTCACTATTTCTAATGCTGCCACTCGGATTCAAGCTGCCATTTTCTCACCTGAACATCACTGCGAAAACTCTAAATCGTGTCCCTGCTTCCATCTTCTCTTACACTACCTAGTATCATTTTAAACTTTTTTTTTTTTTTTTTTTTTTTTTTTTTTTGCTTTTTGGGTCACACCCAGCGATGCTCCAGGGTTACTCCTGGCTCTGCATCTCAGGAATTACTCCTGATGGTGCTCAAGGGACCATATGGGATGCTGGGAATCGAACCCGGGTCGGCTGTGTGCAAGGCAAACGCCCTACCCGCTGTGCTATTGATCCAGCCCCTCATTTTAAACTTAAGTATATTCCTGATCACCCCTGCTAAAAACCTTACAGTGGTTTTCTACTTAAGAATAAAATAACTTTTGCACTCTGCAACTTGAAATTTCTCTCTTCCCCAATTCATCATAAGCATCTCTGACCTACACTTCTCTTCCTCTTACTAACCTCCAGTCCCACTGCCCTGTTGACTTGTGTCTGCTGCACAACTTCTATACTTCTATACTTCTTTCGCCTGGCTCAACTTTTCCTTCAACTACACATTTTTCCTCCTCAAGTCTTTGCTCAAATGACACTTTCTGAGAGAACATACCCATGTCAAACTATGTCAAAGTGCACACCTGGCTCCATGTTAGTCTGTATTCTTCATTGATTTGTCAGTGTCTATCATATAATCACATTATTTTCTTATATATTATCCGTTTCTCCCACTACGTAAAAGTTCCATGAGGGCATAAGATTTTGGTCGACTTATTTGCTCACTTATCCTTAATTCTAAAAATGTACCTGACCTTTCCACCTACTGGATAAGCACTTGTGAAGAAATAACTATGAATAAATAAAAGACATTTTCAAGTTAATAAATATTGCTTTATACAGAAGAGCTTTCCTTTTAAAATATTGAGCAGATGATGGGAGATATCAAGTAAATAATGGAATGACAATCTGAGAAATTTCTGCAATGGGGAAGAAGCTGAAGTAGGACTAAGATTCTAAACTTCTAAACATCAAAATAAGCTTTTTAAAAGTAAATCCAAGAAAATCACATGGATCCCATAGATTGCATACAGGTGCACACACAAATACTCCATACAAACAATTGCATCTTCCACACTTGGAAAAAAAAATTCAACCAGAGAAATGAACTAGAGAAACCTAGTTCCAAAAACATCTGTCCAGAAAATGGATTTTCATGTTTATTAGTTAAGAACCCATGAAATGAACTGCCCTCAGTAAATTGGTCCTAATTCCCTAAGGATAAATAGCACCACTTATCCACTATACATACTGCTGCAAGAAGCCAAAGCCAGACCCTTGGACACCTGGGTGATTTAAATGACTAGTGCTCTAGTGGCAGGAACTGTGTCCCAATTATTTCATAGTTCTTTGATCTTAACATCGTAACACCTCTAACTCTCAATTTCCAGATTTATAAAAGTATGGGAAAGTAAGGACATTTCACTGTAGGGAACGACCATATGTGCAATGCTAATATCAGGTCAGCACTCACTAATATTATTTACCAGCACCGATCTGGCCAGCATCTCTGCTATCCCCAAGACAAAAATACTCAGCCCCGCAGACAATTCACCAGAACTGGATTCCTCCTCTAGAAAAATCATGGTTCCAATCTCCTACCGAAATCCTACATGAACCTTAAGATACAGTTCAAGAAATGCTTCGCCTTCTTCCAACACCCCCAGTCGCCATCGTGTGTGTGGTGGTGGGGGGGAGGGAGGGAAGGAGAGAGAGAGAGAGAGAGAGAGAGAGAGAGAGAGAGAGAGAGAGAGAGAGAGAGAGAGAGAGAGAGAGAGAGAGAGAGAGAGAGAGAGAGAGAGAGAGAGAGAGAGAGAGAATCTCCCCCAAGAACATGGGTAAGCAGTCCCTCAAACTCACCCCACAGAAAATTCCGCAGATAATTAGCGATCCTCACGGAGGGCTAGCCACAATTCCAATGGTAAGCAATAGAATGGTTCACACAACAGAAAACTCCCCTCCAGGTGTTGACGTGTCGCCTCGCCCGTCTCACCCAAACGAGCGTCCAAGTCCCAAGCGACCACAGGCAGCAATTTAGACCCACACCAGGGACTCCTTTCAACGCCACAAGTGCACCGGTGCAGGTGCCACAGTTCGGGATGCTGGAAAGGGGAGAAGGCAGAGGGCAGAAGTAGGCGGAACCGCGGGCGCCGGGGCTCCACAGACAGGAAGACCCAGGAGGGCACAGCACCGGCAGGTCGGTGTCTGGAAAGGTACGGAACCTGCCAGACGAGGAGAGTCCATGCCAAGAGTCACGAGACACAGACTTACCGCGGTGTGCGGAGCGGGAGTCACCGCCCAGCTCTGGCAGCTCCAGCGTCGGCGGCGAACAATCACGTTTAAACTCCGCGGCCGTTAGCGGTTACCGCACCAGCCAATGAGGTCCCTGATAAAGCGGCGCAAAGGAGCGCGGTTACCAGGAAGTGCGAGGCGGAAGAGGCGGGACCTGATTGGAGACTTTCTAGTGGGCGTGGTTTGGGAGGCCGGAAAAACTCCGCCCGCTGTCCTGGGGATTCTTGAGAACCCCTGTGCCTTAGTAATCACAAATCGGCTCTTACTGATTTATTTTCTGATCATTGTATTTGTCTTTTCTTAAAGACTTTTTGGAATAAGTAATATAAAGTTGTTATGTGCCTACGTAGGCAGGTTGGGAGGGAAACGGGATATTGGTGAAAGGAAAGTCACACTGGTGGTGGGCGACACTAAATCTTTGAAACAATTGTACAGTGAACAACTTTGTAAATCACGGTGTTTTTAACAAAAATTTGTTTATAAATACCCTTAGTATATCTTGAGTTCTCTTTTCTCACTTGTAAAATGAAAGATAATAGCAACACCCAATATGTTTTGATGATGGTTTTAATCAACAGAACCTTTTGTTCAAATACATTAATATTGCTTCATTCGTGACTCATTTTGCAGCGGTAATTTTTTTTTTTTTCTTTTTGGGTCACACCTGGCTATGCACAGGGGTTACTCCTGGCTCTACACTCAGGAATTATTCCTGGCGGTGCTCAGGGGACCACATGGGATGCTGGGATTTGAACCCGGGTCGGCTGCGAGCAAGGCAAAAGCCCTACCCGCTGTGCTATTGCTCCAGCCCCTGCAGCGGTAATTTTAAAACTAAAACGAAAAAGAAATACAGGATGGTTAGAGGTAGGAGAGCACTCTTTATAAAATGTGCTGATTATTTTATCTTAGGTCAAAAATTTAATGGACCAAGTGCTTTATAAATTGTAAAAAGTTTTTGAAAATGTAAGTTATTGTGCACAACTATTGCAGTTTTCCAGATTTGTTAATGTGTTTTTTGGTTTTGTTTCTGTTTTTGTCAAAGGAAATGTGCCATTGAAACAGCTTCTTTTTCACCAGTTAGATGCCTGCAAGGCTTAACAGTCTCCTGAAGTCTGAGGGAATATTTTTTGTTGGTAACTTTACTGAGGGACTAGCCCCTGGCACATGTCTTAACATTTAGCATCTTTGCATTTCTTTACACCTTCGAATTAAGATGCCAGCAGCATTATTTAGTTTTTCACTAAAAGCTATACCCAATTTTCTTTTGAACTTGGAGGAAAAGGTGACAATGAAATTTCTTCCAAAGCTCTGTATCTCACTGATATGTAAATATTGTATCAATGGTCTATTTTAGCTTAATATATAAGAATAGCATTTCCCTTTATGTATAGTTATATAAAGATACTTATGTTTCAAGGCCATTAATTTAATTTTCTTTCACAAGATTCTTTCCTGGATTTATGCAAAGAATTTGGAAAGACTAAGCAGACAACAAAACTCCCATTAGGTATGTCATTCTGAAAATAAAAGTAGTTTGTTATATCTAAGTTTTGCTGATTGATTATTCAGTGAAATAGTCTATTTCATATTCTTATCAACTTCTTGATTCATTTGAATGCCTAACAACCCGAATCAGACGCTTATGTTTGAATAGACGTGGCTCATTGACGGCAGTTTCTATCTTAGTCATCTACGCAAAACATCCAACTATGATGAAGAAGAAATTGAGAAGTTCTACATGGAGCTGGAGAAGTTCTATAAAGAAGACCACACCTTCTACAAGGTCATTGTCGGTGATTAAAATGCTAAGATAGGACCTAGAAGGTCACCCTAAGAACTCCACATCAGGACCCTTGGCCTAGAATGGAATGAACAGAGTGAGAGACTGTCTGAGTTCACATGTTCACCAAGACCATCCATGGTAACTCACAATTCTAGAAGGCAAAATCTAAATGTTGAACATGGGAGTCTCCAAGTGGACAGTTCTACAATAAAATTGACCACATCATATTCAATGGACAGTTTTACCTGACCCATGTCGCTGTTGTCCCAAAATTCCAAAAGGGATCAGACCACTGTCTCCTTCATGCGAAATTCTACTTTACAGAGCAGGAAGAATGGGCTGCAAAGTTTAAGAAGAGAACTCCCAGAACAACCACCAACTGGGAACACTTTGGCACTATTGCAGCAATATGGGAAGATGCTGTTGTTGACAACTTCGACTAGGAATACAATCAACTGGTTCAGCACCTCTATGATTGTGCGAGGAATGCAGTGAGAGAAAGCCACAAAAAGTTGCCTGTCTTCGGAAAGTCTTGAGCTCATTTGCCAATGTGGTCTGGCGCAAGCCTCAGGCAATCACAAGCTAATGTCTGAGCTCACAAAGCTGTGCAGAGAAGTAACAAAGGAAGACCTCAAAGACAGAAGAGCAGCAGTGTTGGCCAATTTGGCAGAAGCCAGGAAAAGCATTCGCAACACCCGCCTGTCCTTTGCCAACTATAAGACCAAGATGACTGCCCTCTGACATCCTGATGGATCAATCACATCTTCCAGAAGGGCAATGGAAAAGGTTATCCAAGACTTCTACCCGGATCTCTTCAATAGCCACATCCACCTGCCCACATACCAAATTCTGCAGGATGGATATGTCGTTCCCAGCGTTCTCCCTTCTGAAATCTGACACGCCATTTTGTCGGTAAAGACATGTACAGCACCCAGTCCAGACAAGATCAGACCCGAACACCTGAAGAATCTGTCGCCAGTACTCATCAATACACTGGCTTGGCTCTTCACACACTACCTATCTGAAAGCAAGGTTCTGTCCCAATAGAAAACCAGCAGGACCATCCTGTTGTACAAGAGAGACATCCATGACATCAGCAACTATCGCCCAATCTGCTTGTTGTCCGTCATTCACAAGTTATTCACTTGAGTCATCCTGAATAGGATTAGCAGAACACTTGATGAAGGACAACCATGCAGGCAAGCTGGGTTCTGAAAAGGATTCAGCACGATCGACCATATCCACACGGTGACCAAGCTCATTTAGGTTTCATGAGAGTTCAAGATGCCACTCTGTCTAATGTTCATTCATTTAAAGAAGGCCTTTGATTCTGTTGAGACTGAAGTGGTCATCGAAGCCCTAGTCAAACAGGGCATTCGAACTCAATACATCAAGATCCTCTGTGAGCTGTATTACAGATTCACCACCAGGATCTCACCATTGTACAAAGAAGTGGTCATTGACGTAAAGAAAGGGGTTTGGCAGGGCGACACCATTTCACAGAAACTCTTCAGTGCCACCTTCAAGAACATCATGTGACAACTGGAATGGGAATGAATGGGAATGAAGATAGATGGTAGGCAACTATACCACCTCTGCTTCACTGATGACATCGTTCTAATAACACCAAATATCAGCCAAGTGGCACAAATGCTGGCTAACTTCGACCGTGAGTGTGGAAAGGTCAGACTGCAGCTGAATCTCACGAAGACATTGTTTATGAGAAATGGACTAGTCCCTGATGTTCCATTTGCCCTCAATGGAATGAACATCTCCGAATGCAGCAGTTATATGTACCTAGGTCGAGAACTCAGCATGACAAATGACCTGGTACCTGAACTGCGCAGAAGGAAGAGAGCTGCATGGAACACTTTCAAAAGCGTCGAAGAAGTGGTTAAGAGGACAAATAAACTCTAGCTCCGGGCTCATCTTTTCAACTCTACCATTCTTCCTGCACTAACATATGCCTCAGAGATCTGGGCCCTACGAAAACAGGATGAGAACGCTATCCAGGTATCCCAAAGAAGAACCGAAAAAGCTATGCTTGGAGTATCACATTTTCACTCAAGTGAGGGAAGGAATCCGGAGTTCCAACCTCAATCGACGATCAAGAATCAGGAATGCTGTCTCAATTGCCAAGGCATCGAATATCAGATGGGCCAGACACGTAATATGATTTAGAGATGACCATTGGACTAGAGCTGTTACCGATCAAATTCCACAGGACATCAAAAGAATGCATGGCTGTCCACCTACGAGATGGTCAGACTTTCGTCAAGACCCTGAATGAACGGTTTGAGGGTCTTCTCGTTCCTGGAGTGAGCAGATGCCATTGGGCTACACTACCATGCAACAGGGATGAATGGAGACGTTACTGGCACCCACTCGAACAAATTGATGAACAACGGGATGACAAGTGATACAAGTGATCAACTTCTTGTTCTTTTAGGGACATTCAATAAGTGTATCCCCATTTTACCTTACAGAATTTAGACAAATGATACAAAACTTGGTATTAGGTTAGACATTTGAGTGTACTATTTCAAAATAGGTGTCTGAAGAAATCTGACTATGTGAATCCTGTATAAATAGAAAAGAATTTGTTGATTAGTTAGCTGCTCAAATACAACAGAATACAGTAAAAGCATCAGAATTTTTAGAATGCAACATATTGATTACAGAAATTTCTGTTATCTAGGGCTAACTAGTCTACCCAGTCTAATACATTAAATGCTCAATACATATTGTATGTTTTTTCAAATGAGCCATGTCAGAACTCTACCATTTAGTAATTATTTAATCTTGGCAAAGTCACTTAATGTATCTGGACTTCTCTTTTCTTATTTGTAAAATGGAAGTTAATAGCAACACACGATATATCTTTATGATGGTTCCAATTAACAGACACTTTTGTTCAAATACATTAATATTGCTCCATTCCTGATTCATTTTGCTGCTGTCATTTTTAAAACAAAACAAATAGGAAAGGAATACAGAGTAGCTAGAGGTAGGAGAGCACTTCTTTTTATAAAATGTATTGGTTCTTTTATCTTAGATCAAAAAATTTAATGGACCAAGTGCTTTATAAATTGCAAAAAGCTTTTGAAAATCTAACTTACTGTGCACAACTATAAACCTAAGGAGTACTATTAATTGAGTCAAATTTAGCTTGATCTTACTTAACTTGCTTTCTGATCATTTGCTGGCTGGTACAATGAACAGAGACAGGAGTATGGACAAAGCACTTGCACATACAGTCAGATGTATCTGAGCACACTTCAGAAGCATGAACACTTCAGCACTGCCATTTTGGATCCCTGGCACACCACAAGTATGCTCTTAGCGCACCAGACTCAGGGTGTGAGTCCTGTGTATTATTTGTTGCAAGCTGCATTTCTATAACATAAGCCAGCTTAAATGAGTTCATGGTTCTTTTGTGCTACTGTCTTGTACGAGACACTGACTTTTGCTTTTTCCCCCTCCATTTTCCTTTATTCTTGTTTTTCTTGATTTTCTCTACCAAAGGATGGCTCAAGTTCATTAATATTTGATTAACCATGACCCACAATCTTCACAGTAAGAAAGAAGAGAGGGAGAGAGGGAGAAGGCTGTACAATAATGAAAACCCTCCTTAATACGTCAGTACTGACAGAGAGAAAAATCAACCAGGAAAATCAGCCCCTGAAGGTGGGAACCAAAAGACACACTGAAGATCAATGAGAGGGAGAGAGAGAGAGAAAGCGAGAGAGAGAGACAAAAAGACAGAGAGAGACAGAGACAGAGAGACAGAGAGAGATCTATAAGTACTTATTATTTATTAAACCATCTCATCTGATGATATATATCAGTCTGGTAGATTGAATTGCACCAAGGAAAACTAACGTAAGTTGATAAAAGTAAAAAAGCGTTTGAAGGGTTTTACTATATCTCGGAAAGTTTTACCTTATTAGCTTGGAACAGTCAGGGTTCAGGGACAATTGACAGCAGACAAGAACCCAGTCACAGTCATCCACAGCATAATCTATGATGTTGTTGATCCTACACAGGCAGTAGCAGCACTCTGTGTTGTTGTTTGTACCCCCTCACTCTACCACCACCACCACCACCACCACCACCACCACCACCACCACCACCACCACCAGTGTTCCTGCCAAGTCCAGGAAGTGGGCATTTTGTAAGTTCTCCTCTGCTCCTGCTTGGCATCATTAGGGCCTAGGGTTAGTACAACATGTGTGAGGAGTGAAACCTGGGTCATAGGTTGCAAACACTTCCCATTTAATACAAGTATATTATTGTATTTAAAACATTTGCTTCCTTAGGGACTGAGGGTAGCTCAGATGTAAAAGCACCTGCCTTACAAGCATGAGGCTTCAGGTTTAATTTCCGGCATCACTCATGTGTCCTGAGCATGATCCCTTCAGCATTGCCATTTTGGATCCCTGGAACACCACAAAGTATACTCCCAGGGTGTGAGTCCTGCAGCTCAAGTTCAAGCTCCTGACATCACAACAGCAACAACAAAAAAGGGAAGAGGAATAAATGAATTAGGAAAAAGGAAGAGGAGAAGAAATAAATGACCATTTTATAAAACAGACTTTACATTTTAAAAATGCTCATACTCCCTTAAATTTATTAAAACTAAGGCTAGAGACATGAGCCAAAACTTCCCTATTTCATAAACACTTTCTCCTAACATAATAAAAGGAAGGAATTGCTTTTGCCTAAAACTCTCAGTTGACACTACATTGACTACAACAGAAAGTTAAGGCCTTTTAAAGATGATGTTGATCATGAAAAGAACTAAAATTCAGACTGGTTACCTGATGACTTAAGTGTAGAATTTAAGAGGGAAAAGAGAAATATAAGGGATTTCAGACTTTTCTTAAAGGAAAAATTCCTGCAATGAATATGAATAAATGCAAATAATAGGCTCATCAAAGCAAACTTTGTCAGTCAAGGCAGGAATCTCTAAGTATCTGATAGATGATTCTAGAAAATTTGCTATATTTACCACTAAAACAAATATACATAGCTCAAAGATCAGTTCCAGTGCTGCCCCAAAGATCATACAAAGTCAGGAACTGAATCTAGGGGTCCCACATGCAAAGTATGCACTCCAGTCCTCTGAGTTATTTTCACATCCCTAAGTAATTTTCTTTTTGTTTTTGTTGCTATTATTGTTTATTTTGGGGGCAGAGGAGATTTCAGCTGTACTCAGAGCTTACTCCTGGCTTTGTGCTCAGAGAACCATATGTGGTGCCAGGAGTAAAGCAGGGGTTGTCTTAATGCAAAGCAAGCACTTTAACCCTGGTACTATCTTTTTGGACCCTCTCATTTTTTTTCCAAACTCTTTTCTATGGACTTGTACACTTGTCACACAGATTGAAACTGTAATTGTCAAGATCACCAAGAATTTATAGGTTGGTTACCAAATCTAATGGTCTCTTAATTTCTTAGCAACATTTGACACAAATAGGTCCTAATATTGTACTCCTTTCCTCTACCTCTTCCTTGTCTGACCTCTAAACACATCTTTATAAGTAATGGTATTGATAAAGGTAAAGTCAGTACTCCATTCTATTTTCTCTTATTTAACTGTCATTTGCATTAATGTCTCTGTATAGTTCAATGGCTTTAAATGTTTATGCTATCCTGGGGCTGGAGAGATAGTACAGAGGTTGTTCACTTGCCTTGAATGTGGCTGACTGGGGTTTGATCCCCTGCATCCAATATAGTCCCTTGAGAACCCCCAGTAGTGATCCCTGAGCACACAGCCGGGAATACCGCTGGGTGTGAGCTTAAAAAAACAATAACAACAAAATATTGATGTCATCCAAGTTTATTCCTTTAGCACAGAACTTCATTACTGTGTTCCAGATGAATTCCATTGCCATATGATCTCTTTACTTGGAATTCTGTTAAACAAATAGTCTTCATAATCCAAAATGCAGCTTCTGATTTTTGTCACAATTCCCATTTCACTAAATGACATCATTATCCAGTTGCCAACAATCTAGAAGCAATTCTGCATTTTCCCCTTTCTCTTATTTCCCATCCATAACAACCATTAAAATGCAGCTTCCAGATCTCTGATTACTGAAAGTATTGATTCATGGTCTCAGTTGCTGGACTATTTTTGTTTGTTTTGGGGCCATGCGCAGAGGCACTCAGGAATTACTCCTGGTTCTATGCTCAGGACTCACTACTGGGGGTAGGTCATGGAGACCATGCATGGTGCAGACCATGCATGATGCTGAGGATAAAACTCGAATATACAACAGGACAGGCAAGCACCCTACCCATTATATTATCAATCTGGCCCACCAGTTGCTCTGTTTTTATATCTATCACTTTCCTGGCTGCAGTTCTCACAGACTAGGTCCTTCCAGTGACTAAGGCCAGGATGCCAAGGCAGGCTCATTTCTGGAAAGCAGGACTCCACTCATGGGCAACATTGGTTTGAAGACTCCCTACTGACTTTCCAGAAACTTTCTTAGAATTGCAGTTTACTTTCAACTTTCCCTATCCTTCCTTTGCTATCCTCAACAGGAGTTTATCAATATCTAGTTTAAAGCTTTCCATTCCCCTCCAGATCCCTCATTTTTCATTTCCAAGTATCTTCCCCAATAGCTCTTTTGCATGTTTTAATATGACCACACTGTATACTTCTTGGAGAACCTGAAGTGATACATCAAAATTGATCCATAGCAAAATTTTTGTTGCTTCCATTCCCTAAATATATCTTCTTGCATCTACTTACTTCTCTCTTTCTAATCTCCAAGACAGGATACATAAGGTATGCCATTTCTCTTGGGTTACTGCAAGAGCAATCTACTTTCATTTTCTGTCTCTTCAATCTGTTCTCATTTACAGCAGTTAGAGTGACTAAAAAAAAAGTAAATTAATCATTCCACTTCTGCTTAAAACCTTCCAATAGCTTTCCATTACTCCTTTTTTTTTTTTTTTTTATTGAATCACCATGGTAGCTCCAAAAAGCTCCAATGCTTTCTAGTCTAAGTCTCGGTGATACAATGATCAAACACCCATCCCCTCACCAGTGCACACCCTCCACCACCAAGAAACCCAGTATACCCCCATTCCCACCCCGCCCCTTCCCCCGCCTATGTGGCAGATGATTTCCACCTTACTCTCTCTCCACTTTGATCACATTCAATATTTCAACAAAAGATTCACCATTATTATTTTGGAATTTTCTGCCCCAGGGACTCTCTACTTGGTCTTAAAATGTTCTTCATCTACCCCTTCAGCAGGGGACATTGTCTCATCTTGAGTGCTATGATGTCCCTTCCTCAGTGATGCCTTCCCTGCCTGGACCGTTTTCTTCCTATTATTATTATTCTCTGAAACAATTCTGCTTAGTGTCTGTTACTGCCACCTGAACAAGAGCAGGCAAATTATATGGATAATTGGTCAATGGCTGGTCAATTATGTTTGTACAGCCCATGATGGAAGTTGTTTTCCTTTAAAAAAAATTTAGGTTTGAAAAAAAAAGTTAAAGAATATTTTACAGTAAGCAAAGATTACTGTAAAATCTACCTTTCCCCACTCCCTCCACAAAAAGCAAAATTTGAGTTTTAGTGTGTCTAAAAGTAATTACAGTTAAGCATTGCTCAACAACTTATATAAAATATAATTAAGTTACTATATAACTTACATGTGAAGCTGTATGACCCTCATTTGCACAAGGACAACATTGTTCAAAAATTTATTTCTCTGATGTATATCCCATCAGTGGGAGGCATGTTACTATCAAGTTGAAACACTAGGCTAGACATGTACATGAGTGGTAGAAAATATTCCCCACATGTGTGAGACCCTAGGTTCAACCCTCATATTGTAAAAAGAAAAAAAAAAAAAGGAACACCAGCTCCCTCATTTGTTAGCTTTAACACTGAAGCAGCAGAGTTGAGAACTATAAATGGCCTAAAATATATATAGAAGAGGTTTCTGACTGTTCACTAGAATGTGTCATGGGTGAGGGATGGTGGTATCTTCCCATTGCTAATTCTCAAGAAATAAAGGTTGATGGAGCCATAGAGACAGTATGGTGGGAAATGTGCACCTTACTCTTAAATTTTTTAAAAAATTTGAATCACAGTGAAATATAGTTATAAAGTTGTTCATGATTGTGTTTCAGTTATACAATGTTCCAACACCCATCCCTTCACCAGTGCACATTTCCCACCACCAGTGTCCCGTTTTCCTTCTGCTCACCCTCCCCTGCCCAGGCACTTTTGAACACAGCAGTGTGGCCCCCTTTCCCTTCCCCATCTACCTTTCCCCACTCCCTCCACAAAAAGCAAAAGAATTGTAGGGTGAGAGGTGGGGAGACAGATCAATATGATCCAATTTGCTCCTACTCCCAGCCAGCGCCACCAGGGTGGCCCCCTGGGTGTGCCCTAGCAGCACGGAATCGCCTGACTTGGGCAATAGATTAAGATACTGAACCCTGTGACGGGGGAGTGAAAAGATCTATTAATGCTAATTCTTGCCAATTTATTAATTCTTGGTCCCTCCTTTTGTGTAAGAACTGCCTGGGAACTCTGAACTCAGCCCTGGATTGCCGAGTTTCCGCCCAGGTCTCTCTCCTGCGGCCAGAACGTGAGCAGCCCCGAGGGGAGGTGGGGCGGGGCGGGGCGGGGCGTGTCCGAGGCGGGGCCTCCCGCGCGGGCGCAGCCGCTGCCGGGCCGGGCCGCACGGGGGCGCCGCGGGGGCCGCGCCGCGGCACGAGTTGCCGAGCAGCCGAGCAGGCGCTCACTTCCGCGTTGGGCCCGGCGGCGTCCAGCGGCCGCGCCGACGGCCGGGCGGGCCGCAGGTCAGTCGGGGTGGCCGCCTCCCCGATCCCGCCCGTGCCCAGGAGCGGGGCGCGGGGTGCGCCGTGGGTCTGGGGGGCGGGGTCCGGGCCGCGCCGCCAACACCGGCGCCCCTCGGCTGAAGGCTCGGGCTTCCGGCCCTTTCGGCATCCCGGGCCTCGGAGAGACTCCGGGCGGGGCTTTCGGGTGTCTCCGCCCCTCCCCCCGTTTTGTGCTGTTTCCTGGGAGGCGTGTGACTGTCTTTGGCCGCGCCTCAGCCCGGTGGGGTCCCTCAGACGGTCTCCCCACGCCTCCGGGCTCGGTGGCGGGGCCCGGGAATCTGCATTCACAGCGGGCTTCTACCCCTTCCTTCCCCCCACCTCCCAACCTCCCGGATTAATGTGGACGTGGGTGGGTCCAGGCCCGCACCGTGGAGACACGTTCCCCGAGCCCGACCGCTCCCGACGCGGCAGGGAGGCTCAGTGGGTGCATTTGTTTGCGGGGGGAGGAGGGGGCCCAGGGGCCGGCCTGGACATGGTGGCCCTGGGGCCTCTCCTGTGGGGGAGTCCCTCAATCCTGGCTCTCTAGAGCGGGAGCCTTGAGCTTGCCGGGTGACTGCTGGGTGAGTGGCGGGGCTAGGAGCTTGGAGGTGAGGTGGTGTAGGGTGCAGCGGGCAGAACTTGAACTCGGTCCCGCTGGCCCGGTTTTGGTTTTGCGCGGACTCCACTTCCTAGCAGGACAGTGCTCTGGAGTCCTCACACCCCTCGCCTCTTCCCGGAGTCCTCTTGTCAGTAGGGACGGGGACGCCGCCCAGTCGGGCTGTGAGTGTGGCAGGCCTGGTTCCCAGGGCCGTCCACGTGAGAGCATCCCGTGGGTTCGACAGAGTGATGCCAGCCTTGCTTTCTCGGGCTTGAGAGCCCCCGGGATCGGGGATTCAACACGTGAGATGAGATGTGGTGAGCAGAGGTACAAACCGTAGAGACCTGTGTCACGGCTCTCGGAGGGAGTGTACCCGGGAAGGCCATGCAGGTCATGAAGTGTACCCCACCCTGTGAGGAATACATGGGATGCGGGAACCAGTTCCAGTCGGTGACTCAGAGGTGTGCTCTCAGGCTGGCATTGGGTGCTGTACCCAGGATATCTGGGCAGCTCCACAGGTGACATCCATAGATGATTTTTTGAAAGTTGGATCTTTGACTCAGTGAGTTTTGTCCCCTGCTCATATTTGACCCAGATGATCTTCCTAACGCCCCATTCCCTGTCACTGGGGCTGCCTTAAATGGAAGCCTTTCCAGACAGCTCCTGATCCAATGTGTATTTGGAGTGGTTTGCTGTGTGTGGATACTGTAGTTGAGCAGCTACAGCCATTTTGCAGTTGCTAGGAAGTGTGTAGACCCAGGGCTGTCCATTATTGGAGTGCCTTCTAAGTCATTGAGCTAGATTTGATTCAGAGAAAGGTCATGAATAATTGCTCCGTCTCCAGAGTGGATTAGGTATTAGAGCCAACTTTCCCTAAAGCTTTAGCCATCTTGAGAGTGAAGAAACCAGAGGGTGATTTCGAAATACTTGTTGTCTTTAGACCAGACCAGCTACAGTTATTTATGTGGGTTTGATCCAGCTGATAAATTATATAGCCCCTGGCTTCTTAAGAATCACATTTCCTGCTAATTTCAGCTCTTTTGTTTCCTTAAATCTCCAGATCAGAGCCTTCAGTTATAAACTTTATAGTAAAGTGTATATAATTTTGCATCATATTTGTCATTTATTAAATACTTAATCGGAGACAGACTGTGCCACATACATTGTATATTTGTTAATTATTCCTCTGGTAGTTTTTCGAGGCAGGCACAGTTACTACCTGCATTTTATAGTTACGGAAAACAGGCAGAGAAGCATTGATCGAAGCTTGTAAGTGCTAAAGCAAGGCAGACTCATTCCATGCTCCATCTGCAGTCTAGAGCCTCCTCAGACTTTAAAAAGCGAAGTCCCTATTACAGATCATAAATACACCTCACATCTGCTTTTTGTGTGTCAGACTACGCATTATCTTGTTTAATTCTTTCAACAGTGCAGCAGCAGCTATAATTTGGTTGTAATACTTAATTATCTTTTAAAAATCCCCTGAGCCAAAGTTTTTCCAGCTGCTCATTGTATCTCAGACTCCTTTTTAAGAAGTGTGTTTGTTTTACTATCTGTTTAGAGCAGTGTTGGAAAGAACCATCGTAGTGATTGTCTTTTGTTCTTACAGACGGAAACCGGACCGAAGTCATTTCGTAATTACAAAAATTTTCAAGGCGAAAAGTAAGATGTCTGGGGAAACAATGGAAGGTCAGAAGGCAGAAGAAGAAGTATTAGAAGTCCTTCGATTGAATGTGGGTGGCTGCATTTACACGGCGAGACGTGAGTCCTTGTGCCGCTTCAAGGACTCAATGTTAGCATCCATGTTTAGTGGTCGTTTTCCTCTGAAAACAGATGAATCAGGTAAATATCGACAGTTTCTAAGTATGAGTATGAATACTAATTCAAATCTGAGCCTAGTCTGTATTCCTTTTGATTTTCCTAATGACAGCAGAATGTATTAGTATATTAATTACTTAGATGGAGGTACAAGATTTATCATAAAGTACATAGGGAAATTAAATAGATGTTTTTAGAATCTGTAATAGTATCAGAGTTGACACAAGTGAGAGGTAAGTTGGCATAAAGGCAACAGTGACCTCATGATGGCATTTAATTATGTTTTGAAAGTTGTTAACATGCCCACAATGCCTTGGGCAAAGGGGGTGGGGCTGATTAAATATGTTTTTTATGTCTGTGATCTTGGAGAGAAATGAAGGTTGCTTTCTAGCCCCTCCTCTGGAGAAAGCAGTCATTCTCCTAATAGGGCAGTCACTGTCAGTGTGGACATCGTATTGAGCACCCCACCTTGTCTGGTCTTGTTGCCTTGCATGAACTGAGGTGGAGGGCTACCAAAATAGGATAAGACCATTTATCACCCCTGGCAGGAACTGAATGCTGGTGTTTCAGAAGAACTGCAGTTTGGGGTTTTGAGGATGAGCTCTCTTCTCTGAGGGCTCTGGGATTCACACCTATTACTGGTTGTAAAGAAACTTCAGTAATGCAAGTGAGGTTTTTTTCACATCTTAATTGATACTAGGACTTTGTGAACCCACTCTTGTTTTTGTATTAGAAGAAAGGGGGGGCTGGAGCAATAGCACAGCGGGTAAGGTGTTTGCCTTGCACGCGGCCAACCTGGGTTCGATTCCCAGCATCCCATATGGTCCCCTGAGCACCACCAGGAGTGATTCCTGAGCGCAGAGCCAGGAGTAACTCCTGTTCATTGCCAGGTGTGCCCCCCCCCCCAAAAAAAAAGAAGGGATTATGGAGTCTTGAGACATTGCTTTACCACCTGAGTGGCAGTTGGAAGAAAAAGTCAGCAATGGCTGGTTGTTTAGGCCTTTGATGCCTCTCTGGACAAAAAGGTTGCTGGTGAATACTCAGCCCTATGATAGGGACCTGCTTTATGCCAGCTGTTCTTGGCGGTAGGGATGGGGCATCATATGTACTGGGGATTAAAACTCAGGGCCTTACAAGAAACAAGGCATGCACTCCACTTCTTGTAGCTAACTCCATACCCCTAAGTTTTACCTTTTAAAAATCTCTTCTTTTTCTAAACAAGTCAAAGGAGAAAGGGCATTATCAAGAAACTTCACAAAGAAATATTTTACTGTAATTTTGTGAAATTGTCTTAAGAAAAAGCTTTTTATCAAAAAGATACCAGCACAACATTTTTCTTTTGAAATTGAGGATCTCTGAGGTGCAATGTAGTAAGTCCTAACATATGGCCTGGCTGGAGTTAGGAAGCCAGTGCCAGTGTTTGTATGTCGGTGACACAGCATTGTAACAAGCACCAGTATGCCCTCATTTGATTCTTTCCTGGCTCAGCTGGGTGATGACTAAGGGTAAGCTTCCTATTCTAACAGCAGTTAGTCCCAGAATTCCATTGTTTTGTAGTGGCGATAGTTGAAATATGGTCACTGTATTCAAAGTTCCAAATAGGGTACTGGAGAGATACTACAGAAGATAGGGCGCTTGCTTTGCACTCATCCTACCTAACTTTGATCCCTGGCACACCATATGATCCCAAGCCTAACCAAGAATGATCCCTGAACACAGAGCAAGTAGTAAGTTCTGAGCAATTCTGGGTTTGACCCCCCCACAAAACTGAAAATGCAAAACAAGCCCACAATGTTTCATGTTGCTCAGAATACATTTTCTCTGTGGTAGATGAGAATACAGGGGATTACCAGATTTCACTTAACCTATTTGAACAAAAGATGTTAACTGTTGTGTGAGAAAGAAGCATTCCTTGGTTTTTTTTTTTTTTTTTTTTTTTTTTTTTTTTTTTTTTGGGTTTTGGAGTCATACCCAGTGATGTTTAGGGGTTACTTCTGACTCTTCACTCAGGAATCACTCCTGGCAGTGCTCAGAGGACCGTATGGGATGCGAGGGATTGAACTCGGTTCGGTCACGTGCAAGGCAAACGCCCTACCCACTGTACAATCACTCTGGCCTCCAAAGAAGCATTTCTAATTACCAAGTCCCTTGGTCTGATTTTTATCCGACGTGTTGAAATTTTATTGAGTTTCATTAAGTGTGTGTGTGTGCAATCATTTTTGAACTTAATATTTTCTAGGGGCTTGTGTTATTGACCGTGATGGACAGCTATTTAAGTACCTTTTGGATTATCTTCATGGAGAAGTTCACATTCCCACAGATGAGCAGACTCGAGTTGCTTTACAGGAAGAGGCTGATTACTTTGGCATTCCTTATCCATACTGCCTGTCTGATCACTTGGCCAATGAAATGGAGACATATTCTTTAAGGTCAAATATAGAACTTAAAAAGGTCTTGGCATTTTCTTAAGTTTTAATATATGTATGTGTATATATCTATATACATTTATTTATTGCATTTATATGTACAAAGCAGTGTGTATTATTTTTCATAGCCTGTCTTTTTCACATAAACCTTCGATGAGCTAACCTTTTAAAATAAATTTTTAAGACACATTTCTTACTACTCATTTTTTTCAAGGCCAAAATGCTCTTCAAGAAAAGTATTTTATATTGCCACTCCAAGGCTTATGGGGTGTTTATTACTCACTTGAAGATTTTACACATTCTGATGGTATTTTTGTAGAATTATTTTGCTCTTCAAATTTTTTTAAAATTAAGAATGTGAGGGCATAATGTATTACTTTGTTAACTGTAATCAGTTTTCTAAAGAATGGTTATGATATCATTGGGTAAAATATCTTACAGTGACAGCTTATATCTTATTTAGTGAGTGGAACAGTTTGTTACTGTTAAAGTATCAGTCACGAGTAGTTCACTTTGAGATAAATCCATCTCTTTATGGAGTACTTTTCATATTTGTGTGGCCTTCTATGCAAGGAGCCAGGCTGAGTTTTCTGTATATCCAGTTTACCTATGTGTGCTGCTGAAGTAAAAAAAATTTTCTTTGATCAGTAGCGAGGCTTCATTGCTTTATCTATCAATACGATTATATTTTTAGTAATTACTCCTTTGAACAAGCAAGGTTTTTTTACTCCCAGATAACTGTTAATGGTGAAATCTGATTTGGATTGATTTCAATGCTTTGAATTAGATGTTGATGTTTAGTAGAGCAAGCTGGAGCCTGGTTATTAAGAGTGCAGCTTTGATGAGATTAGTGACTTGATTGCAGTCAGGCTGGAGTTTGCCTGACTCCGTGGGTTTTGCTGCTCAAGTTATAAATTGAGTTGTCTGTCAGACAATCTTACGGTGCTGTTTGCACATCTGCAGAAGCTGTCCCAAATGCCTGATCAGAACATGGCAGTGGATTGACATTCATCTTCTGAAGTCCCTGCGCTATTCCTGGTTTATATTCAAAAGGGACACTGCACATTCATTCTGTCAGCCAGTACACATTTATGTCAAGTGTTTGTGGTATAGAGCACTGTACTAGAGAGTGTGGGACATAAAAAAAAATACAACATACTTTGTCCTTGGACAGTGTAATATAGTTGGGCATTCTCAGAGATGTGCAAGTAAAGTTAATAGCCAGCACAGGAGTTCACTGAAATGAAGCGAAGATGCAGGACTGGTTAGGGCCCTGTTTTTGCTCACTGAGTCAGGAAATGTTAAGCTTCTCCTTAGTATCAGGCACTTCTTCAGTTACTGGGAATGCTGCAGTGAATAAAACAGACAAGTGTGCTTGTCCTTGGGATTGTGACATGCCAGTGCCATTTTCCTCAGGGAAGCCCCATCCTTGAGTATTCCCTTCCCCAGTGCCCAGGAACCCCTCCTGCTGTTTCCCTGATCACCTAGTCATTCCACCAGGTAGCACTTCATACCTTGTGCACTGATGGCTTGTCACTGTCTTCTTCATTAGCTATAAGCTTTAGAAGAATTCTTGTTCCTTTATATCTCCAGACCTAAGCGCACATTAGGTACTTAATATTCCAGTGAGCAAACAAATGCCTAATGAGTACAGACAGTGAGTTCATATGTCCTTATTTTTTAAAAAAATGTTAATCTAGTTAATCTGTAATTTGATTTGACGTTAGAACTATCAACCGTAGGGCTAGTTAGTAGAAGGTGAAAGGAAGAGTAAGTCAAATGAGAAATTGGGGCAAGGAGGAGGAAAAGCTCTAGTGTTTAATTACTCTTCTAGGAAGTTTTAAAAGTAAAAGTGTTGTTGGTGAGGCTGAGAGAAAGAAATAGACTGTAATTCAATGTGGAAAGGATTCTTTAGATTTTTCCATGTAGAAAAATTCTGGTATTATTCTTTGGGTGACATTCTCCCCTTAACTCCCAGTCCACTTCAACAATGTATGATGAGTTTTTAAGGGCATATAGACTTGTCTGAAATTTATAATCTTTTTATTTCCCTTTTGACCAAAATAAAAGTGAATCTTTTTTTAAAATAGTAGTGCAAATTCATTTTACTGTACTCCAGGCTTAAACTCTAATTTTATATATATTTTCTGCTTTAGGCTTTAACAGACTTCTGTGATTCATATGGTTTAGTTTGCAATAAACCAACAGTTTGGGTCCTCCACTATCTTAACACATCCGGTGCAAGCTGTGAGAGTAGAATTATTGGTGTCTATGCCACCAGAACGGATGGAACAGATGCTATTGATAAGCAGCTGGGAGGACGAATTCACAGTAAAAGCATTTTTAAAAGGTATGTCCATATTTAAATAAGAAAAAGAACAAAAAGTGTTGATCTCTTTAATGAGATGTTAGCAAATGGATTTTATGTTTGACTGGAAAAAAAAACATCAACATCTCTCAGCAGATGGAATGAGCCGTGATAGCTGGAGATAGGCCTGCTTCACAAAGAACTTAAAATTTATTTCTTATATATAAAACCTGAGGTCTGGAGCTATGGATATAGCTCAAAAGGTGAGGGCACATGCCTTACATACGTGGGGCTCAATCTCTAGCACCACTCCCCGCCTCCTGCTCATCCATCTCTCCCCACTGGATCCAGTCCAAGGAGGTGGCCCTAGTGGCTGCTAAGTAGCACCCCACTTCGGGGGTGTTAGTGCAGCAAGAGGTCCCTCCCCAAATACCCCAAGGTCTAGGGCAGTAGTTCTCCAGCAGGGGTGGACTTGAGGATCTACTGTTCGCAAAAAGGGAAGAGGATAAGACTGGCAAAATGCCACACCTCGGTTCCTTGCTAAGACTAGAGTCTGGGGTGTGTACCAGTGATCCAGGAGTATAGGAGTGTATTTGAGTGGCCCAGGACTCTCCTGCTGGCCTGTTGTGAGTAACCTGTCTCGTGAGAACCGAGGAAAGGCTTCCCTTTCCCAGCTTTCAAGTTCAATGACTTGAACATTAAAGAAAATTCTTATAATAGTGGGAGTTAATTCACTTTTCTTTTTCTTAATTTCCTGGGCTATTGAATTGGGCCACATCTCAGTGAGTTATGCGTAAACTTGCGCTTTCAGTAATTAAATGTGTCTTCTGCTTCTCAGTTCCTTGTCAATCAAAATGTTTCTAAGTGAGATATGTTAAGTCCTTGGCAAACCATTAGGAAAGTTTTAGAAATAATTAAGTGTTTTCTAATTTTACTAGAGTTAGTGGATTTTTTTGAAAATAAAATTTAATTTTAAGTACTTAGTGATTTGTCTGTATGGTCTATATTGTGGACTGGAGCGATAGCACAGCAGATAGGGTGTTTGCCTTGCACGTAGCCGACCCGGGTTCGATTCCTCTGCCCCTCTTGGAGAGCCCAGCAAGCTACCGAGAGTATCCCGCCTGCATGGCAGAACCTGACAAGCTCCTTGTGGCATATTCGATATGCCAAAAATAGTAACAAGTCTCCTAATGGAGACATTACTGGTGTCCACTCAGGCAAATCGATGAACAACGGGACGACAGTGCTGCAGTGCTACAGGTCTATATTGTGAAGTTAATAAATACTTTATTACATTTAAAATGCCAGTTGTGAGGCCAGAGCAGGTAGGGTGTTTGCCTGGCATACACTCACCTGGGTTTGATTCCTGGCATTCCATAATGGTCCTCCCAAGCTCCACCAGGAGAATTCTTGAGTGCAGAGCCAGGAGTAACCTCTGAGCATCACTGGGAGTGACCTACAAAATAAAACAAAACAAAAAATAAAGCTAGATTAGTATATAACTATAGTGTATTATTGATATACTTTTGTATCTACTCATATATTTATGCTTAAAAATCACAGAACTATTCTATGCCTATATATTTTTTGATTAACAAGCATTTGTTGTTTACGCATTATAACATATATACATTGTCTAGATGACATAATGATATAATGTGTATATTTACACTGTCACTGTCATCCCATTGCTCATCAATTTGTTCGAGCGGGCACCAGTAACGTCTCTCATTGAGAGACTTATTGTTACTGTTTTTGGCATATGCAATACGCATGAGTAGCTTACCAGGCTCTGGCGTGCGGGCTCAATACTCTCGGTAGCTAGCTGGGTTCTCTGAGAGAGGGGCAGAGGAATCGAACCCGGGTCAGCCGTGTGAAAGGCGAACGCCCAACCGCTGTGCTATATTCATACCTGGGTAGTACATTTTTTAAATTTTTTTGCACTATTTCTAGAGAGGCGGGAAATAATGTGCAGTACATTTGGAGCTATTATTCAGTAGCAGAGTTGAAGAAAATGATGGATGCTTTTGATGCCTGGGAAGGAAAAGGTACAGTACATTTCTTTTATTTCATGACAGCACATAGACTTTTCTTTAGTAAGATAAGGTAAACTTAAATACTGCATTTCTTTGTTTAACAGTGATTTTTTTGTGAGGGTCAAGGAATTTGTCAGCTCATACTAAGTTGAGATTCACTTAGAATTAAGTCTCAGGTGTTGTAATAGTTTATAATCAGTAACTTGTTTGTTTGCTTATTTTGCTTATTGGGTCAATTAAAGAGGTTTACTCATCATGTACAATGTCACTGTCACTGTCACTGTCATCTCGTTGCTCATCGATTTGCTCGAGTGGGCATCTGTACCGTCTCCATTGTGAGACTTATTGTTACTGTTTTTGGCATATCGAATACGCCACGGGTAGCTTGCCAGGGTCTGCCATGCAGGTGAGGAGATATGCTTTTAGACTAGGCATAAAACATATAATTTATAAAAAATAATGCTGAGAATTCTGGCTTAGTTTTTTTGGGTTTTTTTTTTTTGCCTTTTTTTGGGGGTCATACCCAGCGATGCACATGGGTTACTCTTGGCTCATGCACTCAGGAATTAACTCCTGGTAGTGCTGAGGGGATCATATGGGATGCTGGGAATTGAACCCGGGTCCGCCACGTGCAAGGGAAACGCCCTACTCGCTGTACTATCACTCCAGCCCTGAGAATTCTGTTTTAAGATCCCTTATACATTAGTTAAAATTGCCTTAAATGCAATTTGAAATTTGACTATCTTTTACCAAACTGCTATGTAAGCATTGATAATAATGGTTTAATATTCAGTGTGATAAGAGGTTTATATTCACATTTCTTGTTCATGAAACTTGTATGTATTTGCCGTTTTATTGATAAGGAAACTGAGCCTCAGAGAGGGCAAGCCCATTGCTTCAGGATCACGGAGGTTAGCTGTTAACAAGCATACTTTTGAGTATCTGTTAGTTTCAGGCACTATAGTAAGACCTAAATTTTGGACTGAAGGAAAGTATGACATCTCAGATCATTTTTAAACTTGGTAGA
This sequence comes from Sorex araneus, assembly GCF_027595985.1. Taxonomy (NCBI): domain Eukaryota; kingdom Metazoa; phylum Chordata; class Mammalia; order Eulipotyphla; family Soricidae; genus Sorex; species Sorex araneus. The sequence continues at coordinate 233,342,219 of NC_073313.1, read as the reverse complement.
GGTGGATGCTACAAATCACATAGGATTATAATGTGATTCTTTGTTACGTTTCCCCCTCTCCGCTACAATATCTCTCAGGCAGATGGGATGACATATAATGAAAGAAATATTACTCTTTTTGAATTTCTTGTTTTAGATTTATTTGATGTGCACTTAGGTTGAAGTACAAAACGGGTGTTATTCTGTGTGTCTCATTTCATGCTCCTGGAATCGCAGGATGCCTGTAGGCTTGGAGCCAGGGAGATATGTTGGCTAGGTTGTTTGACCAAGTGACTCAGGAAGCTAGAGCAGAGAGCTGGCATCTGCTGGCATTGTTTAAAACATTGTAACTTTTTAAAAAAGTATGTGGTTGATCATCATTGTTACTTCACAAAGTTTTGGAGGGCCTGTGGAGAACTACAAGGTAGGAAATAGAAGTGAACAAAAGAACTCTTGGAAGGACCAACGATTTGCAGATTACCAATGATAAATTACTTACAAATTATAGGGGGAAATCCCATTCATGATAGCTATAAACAAAAGATAAACAGGACTGCCCTGCCAAGAAATGCTTTATTTTCTTAGAAGAATGCTGCTATCCATCCATTTTTCCATTCATCCATTAAGAAAAAGTAGGGGTAAAGATTATTATGGTGTAGCATACTAATATCCTGAGTGGGAAATTTGAATATTCTAGTATTGAGTTCTTAGATGAAATTACAGATTTAACACAGTACTTATCAAAATACCAATGGAATCCTGTGGGAATCTTGAAATTATCTTTAAAAAAAAAAATAAAAAACCTTTTGAGGATATATGAACACTCATGTTCATTGCAGTGCTTAATACAACAGCCAAGATATGGAAATGCAAATGCCCGCTATGGATGAATGGATCAAGAAGTTGTGATGAATACTATGCAGGTGTAAGAAAGGATAAAATCATGTTATTTGCTTTAACTTAGATGGTACTAGAGGGTATCATACTGAGTAAAGTCATTCGAAGGAAAGAGATAAATAATAATCTGCTATATGTGGTATTTAAAGTTACACAGTAAGGGAACAACAAAGGGCCAAAGGCAACGGAATTGGAGAGTTGAACCACAGATCTGAGTTTGCAGGGTAGAATGTGAGGAGTTGAAAGGGAGAGGCTTATGGAACCTTGGTGGAGGGAAGGGGGCACTCTGGTGATGGGTGTTTTTTGAAATAATGTTTTCATAAAACTAGTACTAACAGTGTTGTACCTCAATAAAGATTAAGTAAAACAAAAAGTGAAAAATCCGTGAAGGAATAATCAGTTAATAGTCAAGAACGTGTCAAGAGGAGAAGTCATTAGAACAGAAACTCTATCAACCTAAGAAATATAGTCTAATTCTATTTGACAATAAAAAAAGAAAAAAATGGTGGCTGAATATATATTGCAGGATAGAGGATGCTTGCTTTGCACATACCTGACAAGTCAGATCCCCAGCACCAAATAAGGTTCCCCATGTATAGTCAGTAGTGATCTTTGAGCACAGATCAAGGATTGATCCATGAACACTGTAGTGTGTATCCCAACCTGGGGTTCAATCCCTAGCATCCCATATGGTTCCCTAGCCCACTAAGAGTGATTACTGAGTGCAGATCCAGGAGTAATTTATGAGCACCATAGAGTGTGGCCCCTCCAAAAAAGAAATCCCCAAGTCTTAGATATATATGATATAATATTTAATACTTAGTTAATAATTTATCATTTCAGTTACTACTATTACTGAATTACGAATATTTAAACATTAATTTTTAAACAAAAAGTCAAGAGACTAAATATGTATGCTATATGTTGATTATCTGAAAAAATATTCTCAATAGATTTATTGCGTTTTTAGAAAACCAGTTCAGTCCTTAGTATCAATGAATGTGTACAACATGACTATAAAATTTCCACAAAAAGAGATAACATGTGGCATGAGACTCAAATTTCTCCGTGAAATATACATTACATGGAAACTTTTTTCTATATGCCAGTTAGTAAAGATTTCACATTCTTGGATTCTTGGAAAGAATAAAAGTATTAGATTTTTAAGAAATAACTTATCAAACATCAATATATGAAATTATTCACCTTCTTTGATTCAGTGATTCTATTTCTAGGATACTCCTTAAGGTATTACCAAAGATTTATGGACAATGATGTCCAATGTGGTATGATTCAAAATAGTTTGAAAGAAAATAAGTGTCTGTAATAGAAGGTTAAATACATTTTTGTACACCCATGGGATAATACAGTGATTAAAATGTTTTGAATTAGTTTTCATACAGGTGAATAAAAGGAAACAAAATTAATTGTAAAGATTTTTTTTAATTAGGTACACATAATAGGACTAGAAAAGACTGTGTAATGAAGTATACAAAAATGTGATTCCTAGTTTTAGAGATTTTGATGTTTCTGTATGTGCTTTTCTCTGTTCTCTAATATTGTACAATGTGAATTATTTATTTTTGGAGAAGATAAGCCTTACAAACAGTCTTCTGGTTACTCTCAGTGGTACTTGGAAATCCCAAGGTGCCAGAGGAGATTAAATCCGAGGTTTACATATATCAAACATGACCTCCATTTCTTTGAGCCATCTCCCCAGCTTCTGAATTAACTTTTATAGTAAGGAAAAGAAATTTTTTAAACAAATAGCATTGTATCTATACAATGGTATATTCACTGTATCACTGCCATCCCATTGCTATCAGTTTGCTTGAGCAGGTGCCAGTAACGTCTCATTTGTCCCTGTCGCATTCAGGGTCAGAGGAATGAGGCCCATTATTGTTTCTGTTTTTGGCATATTGAATACGCCATGGGTAGCTTGCCAGCCTCTGCCGTGCAAGATTCTGCATATTGGTATATGACTCAGCAATAAGTACATGGTCATTGATGTGGGTTAAACTTCAAAGCATCAGACTAAAGAAGCCAGGTACAAAAGGCTAGATCTTATTTGATTTCATTATAACGTAGGAAAGGCAAGACTTGGAAATGTCAGGAACTTTTAAGGGGATAGGAATGTTCTGTTATCTCCTTGATTATGATTTTGATCACAGGGCTATACTTATCAAAGTTCATGGAACTTATATATTTAAAATAGGTAAATACTTATTAGGTTTAAGTATTGAACTTAAATACTTAAAATAGGTGAATTTTAGGGTTGAGGTTTATAACTCAGTGATACAGCACTTGCTTTTCATGTGTGAGGCCCTGTATTCTCTCTTGAGCACCTATTTAATTACAAAATGGGTGGTAAAAGTATGGTAACTGTGTACATCAAATTGTAAATGTTAATAATATTGTAAACATAATGACTAAACTACAATTAAAAATTAATTTTAAAGGTTAAATTTTATTGTATGCAAGTTTGATCCCATAAACTTGATTTTAAACAAACCTAATAGATGAAATATGGTAATGCTTTTTAATACTACCAATAGGTTTGTGAGCATTATCTGGCAGTTCTGGAAGTTTTGTTAAATTAAATTCATAGCATTCTTTGATTACTAGCTGTGTATCTGTAATATTTATTATTTATATTTTTATGCTGGGGCTGGAACGATAGCACAGCGGGGAGGGTGTTTGCCTTTCACTCGGCTGACCCAAGTTTGATTCCTCCGCCCCTCTCAGAGAGCCTGGCAAGCTACCGAGGGTATCGAGCCCTAGAGGCAGAGCCTGGCAAGCTACCCGTGCGTATTGGATATGCCAAAAACAGTAACAATAAGTCTTTTATGCTGGCTTAGTGTTATTGTCAGAACTTTAATGATAAAAAAAGAAGATACATACTAAGTCCATTCTTGGAACTTAAAGATGACTAGTTTTTAATGTCAATTTATATTTATTCTTTTATTCAGTATTATAAGATGGATAAAATTTATAAGTTGAATGTAAGTCTCTTGGTGCCTATAATCTTGGGGCTTTTTAAAAAAATTGAAGTAAAACACAGAGTTTGTACAATCAAAGTACATATACACTGTCAAATTAAAAACATTTCTATTATCTACCAATAAAACCCAGTACTCATTAAGAAATTATCTCCCACTAGCTCCTGGCAGTCACTAATCTGCTTTCTGTTTCCTTGGATCTGCTGATTCCAGATATTTCATATAATTGGAATCATATGACCTTTTGTGTCTGACTTTCACTTAGCCTAACGTCGTCAAGATTCATAAAAATATGTTTTTAGGTTTCCTTCAGGAACCAGATATTAAAAATTAAGATAAACATGAGTGAACATCATTTGCCCTTTCATATTAATTCAGATGAAACCTAGTGAGAGATGGGAAGACATACTAACCCTCCTGTCAAATGCATACACCACCACAACATGACGACCTGTATGCAAGGCACTTAGCATCTCTTCAGCGTTTAGTCTCTGCCATGCCTTATAAATAAACATTTTGCTTTCATCACTTAGTTAAAGAACAACAATTCTGTGTTGTCATCGTTTTACAGTTGAGGAAATTTTGGCTTGGGTAAGTTTGGTAAATTTCTCTCCATCCCATGATTATGAGTGACCCAGATGCGAGTCAGACCAGGCAGGCCTGAGTATAGAGTCTGAGCCTCTCACCAGCTCACACATAGCTGCCCAGTTCCCAGGCAAGACCTGCCAAGTGTCCTCAACTGCTCAGTGGCAAGATTGGGTATGGCATCCAGCTCTTAGACAGGGTCACAAGCTGTGCCTCTGCTACCCTGGCTCTTCATGGGAGCACTTTGTGTTGGTGATGTGTGTACCACTCTGAGTCACAAGGGAAATATTAACCTTACATTGTTTCTGATTATTTCTTTTTTTTTTTTTTTTGGTTTTTGGGTCACACCCGGTGATGCACAGGGGTTACTCCTGGCTCTTCACTCAGGAATTACCCCTGGCGGTGCTCTGAGGACCATATGGGATGCTGGGATTAGAACCCAGGTCGGCCGTGTGCAAGGCAAACGCCCTACCCGCTGTGCTATCGCTGCAGCCCCAATTATTCTTTTTTTTTTGTGGGGGGGGGTCACACCTGGTGATGCACAGGGGTTACTCCTGGTTTTGCACTCAGGAATTGTTCCTGGCGGTGCTCAGGGGATCATATGGGATGCTGGGAATCGAACCCAGGTTGGCCGCATGCAAGGCTAATGCCCTACCCACTGTACTGTCATTCCAGCCCCTGTTTCTGATTATTCTTGTTGTACAGTGTAGTGGTGGACAGTGACTCTCTCCATTGTGTCTTTTTTCCTTCCAGGTATTAGTTACTGGCGGGTGCCTCATGAGTTGATAGAGTGTTGGACTTTGGAGGAGCGACCATTACTTGGAAGCCTGCGTCACATGGCCCCAGTTCGGAAGAGGTTATTTGTGCTGTTGATGAATTTTACTCCATTTTACTCCTTTCTAAAGGGAGAGTACATAATGGTTTCTGACTGTACTATACTTCTTACCTTCTAGATGAATGTTCTGTCTTACCATCAGATGTAAATCTTAAGTGAGAAGTATCAAAATGATGTAAAAATTCTTATTCTCTAAAGTTGATTATATAGCATATTCTTTTGGGAGAAGTGTGTGATTTTCAAAGTACTGGTGGAATCTGGGATGTAGCTTAGTGGTAGAGCATGACTTGTATTGTGTGAGGCCCAGGGTTCTGGCACTTCCAAAAAAAATTTTTTTTTTTTCTGGATGAGGGGCCAGAGAGCAGAGAGACAGTAGACAGTACAGGGGATAAGAAAGTGCAAACCCTGAATTGGTCTCTGACACCGCTTGGTCCCTCCAGCATAAATGGGTGCAGCACTCAACGTGTCCTAGCACTGCTGGGGTGGCCTGGGTATCCCAGACATTGCAGAGCCCAAGTAACACTGCATCATGGGGCTCTTGCGTTGAACTGCTGGCCTCCTTGGCAAGAACTGCTGGGAGGGAGCCTCAGACCTGAACACCACCCCAGGAACTTACCCCCAACTCACACAATACTGGCAAGCTCCCCGTGGTGTATTCATATTTCAAATACAAGTAACAGATATATACATACCCCTCAGAGAGCCTGGCAAGCTACCAAGAGTATCCCACCCGCACGGCAGAGCCTGGTAAGCTACCCGTGGTGAATTTGATATGCCAAAAACAGTAACGATAGGTCTCCTTTCCCTGACCCTGAAAGAGCCTCCAATCGTTGGGAAAGATTGTCTCCTTACTCCTCTGAGTAAGGAGAGGCTGCTAAAATCTCAGGACTGAGTGTAATAGATATGTTACTGGTGCTCACTCAAGTAAAGCAACGAACAACGTGAAGACAGTGATATAGTGATTTTGGTTTTGGACCACACCCAGGGGGCCTCAGTCTTTACTCCTGACTCTGCACTCAGGAATCACTCTAGCAGGGCTGTGGAACCATACTGGGTTCCAGGGATTGAACTTAGGTCAGCTGTGTGCAAGGCATGTGACTAACCCTCTGTGCTATTTCTCTAGTCCCCTTATTAATTCAACTTTTAAAACAATTTTTTAAATTGAATATCCATGAGATAGATCATTACAAGCTGTACATGACTGGGTTTCAGTCATACAATGATCCAACACATATTACTCCACCAGTTACATTTCCCACTACCAATGTCCCTCAATTCCCTCCTACAATTCCCTAATACCCCAGCTTGTCTCTCTCATTCCTTTTGTGCATAATGGTTTGCAGTACAGGTACTAAGAGGTCATTGTGTTTGTTCAGGGCGTTCACTATTTTTATTGGAAAGGTATGGCTGGAGTAACTTTTTTTAAGTGGGTGGAAGCTTGGGGTGTGGATACGACTGCTGAGGCTTCTGGAAGTACAGGGAGGTCAGGGGAGGTAGCCAATCTTAACCCTGAGAAAGCCTGGAGATTTCAGTCACAAAACCCACAAACCTGACTTTCCAGCATATTATATCTCTCTGAGGTCCGTCCCGAGATGGTGGAGTCTGGCTGGGAGCCTGGCAGCAATTTTGGATTGTGGGAGCAAGCAGCTGCCAGAGGCTCTGCTTGGGTAGGCACCAGGCTGATTTGTGCCCCTCTGACTTGTTCTTGTCTGTTCAGCCTTGCTCGGGTCCAAGATTAACTGTGGCTTTTGATCTCTTTTTAGATTTATTTATGGGTCACTGAAGCAAGGCTGATAAATGAGCTTGTATAGCTGAGCCAGAGGTGGTTTGTGGATGTGGCTCCCACATATCTAACTTTTGGCTGTTTAATTTCTCAGAAAGTTGGTCCCAAGTTGTTGGGGTCTGGCCAAAGTCACAGCGGCAATTTTAGGTATCAGGAATCCTGAAGGCACCATCAGGCTGCTTATGTGCTCGCCCCATAGGTGCAGGTTGATCTGCTGGCAGCACTGCACCCCCTTAATTAAACTTCAATGTTTTAAATTTCCTGTGATTTATTCTGAATTCTTTTTTTTACAGATTGCCACACACACTACTTTTATTATATGGTGCTTTCTAAATTATTCTCCACACCTGTGCCTTTTAGATTTAAATACATTTAAACTTGTATTTCTTCAAATTCATTTAAAAAAATACTTCTTAGTATTTGGGTACTATTTGTGGCTTACAGATGTTCTAATTTTTTTTTTTTTTTTTTTTTTTTTTTTTTTTTTTTGCTTTTTTGGGTCACACCTGGCGATGCACAGGGGTTACTCCTGGCTCTGCACTCAGGAATTACCCCTGGCTGTGCTCAGGGGACCATATGGGATGCTGGGATTTGAACCCGGGTCGGCCGCGTGCAAGGCAAACGCCCTACCCGCTGTGCTATCTCTCCAGCCCCAGATGTTCTAATTTTTTAATCACCCATTTTAGAGTTTGATTCATTGGTCCTCTGGAATTGCAGAATACTTTCTTACATTTGCTCTCAGGATTCTTCAGAGAGAAATAGAGAAATATGTTCCATTTTTAGTAGTTAATCATCCCTTATTAAAACCAATCTTTTATGCTTAAGGGCCCTTGTTTTATTATCATCATTTATTTTGCCTCTGGAACCCACAGTTAGAAAATATTATTTGGATCTAGAGCCATGGCTTTCAACTAGAGGCGGGTAAGTTTGTGCCCCCAGGGGATGGAATATTTGACAATATTAGGAGACAGTTTTGGTTGCAGCTCTGTGGAACTAGAGATGCTACTGCCAGGGATAGTTCTCAACATACAGGGCAGCTGAGAGAATAATCTGAGCCCCTATGGCAGTGGTGCCAAGGTCAGGACACTCTTGCCTACCATCTGGTGGATGAAGAGGCTAGAAAGCAAAGCAGACAGAAATGGTTTTATGGAGATTGTGCTCTTGTCATTGTTTTTCCTCTCGGATTTTATAAAACATCATTTTGATGCTCAATAGTTATCTTCATGATTTTGGACCACTTACATGGTCCTGCAAAGCCCTCTGACCGATCTGAGAAAACTGAATTGTGCTCAGGAGAGTGTTAGGGTGAGTGATAGTCACGTGCTTTTCTACATATGGTGGTATTCAAATCACCATGATATTATGAGTCCAAGATCAGAGTTCATTATGGGAAACTCACCCTCTGTTTTGTGGGAGGGAGAAGACATGGAGGAGATGGTCTTCATGAAGTGAAGCTCATGGAAGCTGGGGAAGGTACAAGCAAGCCTTTGATAGTGGTGGTTAATGGTTTCAAGATCATTTAAAACAATGGGCTCCCTTTAGACTTCTTGTGTTGAATAGTAGACTCAGTGAAGGAATCTTTGGAGATTTGTCCAGTACTTCTCAAATTCCATCTGGACCATGGATTTGACTGTCCCAGCAGTTCCCCTGGAAAACTAGTTTTATGAAGCTCTCATTGCAGAATGACTGGGAAATATGAATGTAACAAAATTAAACTTTTATCCTTATTGCAGGTCTTCTCAAAAGCATTCATTTTTTAATGCAGATTTTCAAATCTCAACAGGACAATAATATATGTAGCAGTATTTCTCTTGCAACTCACATGAGGATTCCTGGGGACAGAGTGGTGTCGTGAAATTCTCATGAAACACTCCAACATGTAACTTGTTGGTCATAAAATTACGATTTTAGAAGAGTTTATATTTTAGCCAAATTCACCTTCTGTAAACTTGCTTACTTATGCTTTTGCTTGGAGATGAGAGATGAGGTAGATTGATTCTTGTAAGCCCTGTATTCATGCTCTTGATGAAAGCTTTTTTGCTCATCCTGCAGCCAATCTTCAGAAAGTTTTCATTAGGGACTGGACCTGTAGTGCTGACAGTTATGTCCTTTTGTATTTACAGGCGCCTGGTTGCCCTCAATGAAGAGGAAGAAGATGTGAACTGTAAGATTGGTCCTAAGCCAGTCAGGTTTATGGGCCCTTCTACCAGCACCCAAATCAAAGTCAAGAACTCAGCTTCGGTCAAGGTGTGTCCAGTCATTGCAAGCCCATCTCCAAGTGCCAAGGCAGCTCAGAGTTCTGCCCTTTTGAAAGTGGGCACTGGGTCACCTAGGTCTGGTGGTGCTGAAAATGGAGCCGCACACCCACCTCCAGCCAAGGTCATGCTCTCAGACAAGGCCACCCCACACCGAGTCATTAAACTGAAGCGGACTCCACTGTGTGCTGCCGGGCCTTCCTTACCTTCCTGCACTGCCAGGAGGCCATTTGCCCCAGAGCCGACCCCTGAAGACCCCAGTGCTTTGGGCCTACAGACTGAGAATGGGCAGGGCCAGACTGATTGACAGAAATGGATTTCCAGATGGGTTTTTGCCTCTTGCTGCTTCCCATCGATGCGATGATAAGTGACAGTGTTTGTTGTTAGTGGTGGAAACAAGTTTCTGTGTAGGATGATTAGGTGGAGAACTAATTGTGTAAAGTAGGAGGGAGTTTTAAAAGTGGTTGGGTCACTATTTATTTCTTATTTCCCCAGCTTTTAAATGATTATCTATGGACAGTGAATTCAGGTTTAAAAAAAATTTTTTTTTAAATGGTTAATTGGCATTATGACAACAAAGCATTCCTGCAAAATCATCACTTAGAGAAGTGTTCTTTGTTGCTGAAATAATTTACAGACCCAAGGTACTTTAACTTTTACTGCAACCTAGGACAGGGGGAGTTTGGGCTTAGATATTATTGTCTGGTAATGTTACTGCTTCCTGGTGCTATCTCACAGCTGCTGGAAATTTGAGAGAAAATGTAGATCAAGGTGAAATGCCTACAGGATACACTCGGGCTGCAAAGGCATTATGAAAAGAAATGATGGGCAGGAGAAAAAGGAAGGCAATACTTTATTACACTTTGATGCTCACTTAATTGAACTGTTTTCTTAATTTTTTCCATTAGTCAGTTTATTTGTACATCATAAGATTTCTTGGAGTAAGCACTATATGACATGTTTTGGACTGAATTGTTCCAAGTATTTTATTCTAATGTCATTAGTGAAATTTGGGAAGTACTTTAAAAAAAGAAGTTAAAAGTTAACTTTTTAACTAAAGTTAGTATTTGATTTTCAGAAGTGACCATTGAAGAGTCATTCTAGTTATATATTATTTTTATGCATAAAATTCCATGTAACTAGAAATTAATATTTTTAAACAGAATATTTTGATTAATCCTCTATTTTTTCACAACTGTTTAGTTGTGCATGTTTACGCTTACATGTTATGTTTTATAATTCAATCACACATTTCTATCTTCAATGAGCAGTAGGCCTTCACTGTTTTAAAAATAAGTTCATAAAGCGGGGTATTTTTTACTCAGTGCTTCTCATTGTAGTTGCATTGTTCAAATATATACTCAAAATATTACTTTTTACAAAATAAAGTAAGACTTTGCCATAAGTAGTGCCTATACTTATTTTTAAACCAAAGCCTTTTAACAGTTTGAGAGAGTATTTGTTTAAGTTATTATACTTTTGCTTACAAAGTTGTACCCCTCTCTAGGTATCATATTAAGTAACCAAATCAATATTAGATAACCATTCATGTAGGTGGTTTATTTGACAAGACTTGCTCACTCCTAGGAGAGATGGGAGGAGGTTTCTTGCTCCACAAGCAGTAGAATCAACTAATAAACTCACGAACCTGGGCACTGAGGCTAAGGGTGAGTCTGAGGTATCCCCTGTCCCTCACTGACTTAACACAAACTGTTCACAAAGAGACAAAGGAGAGTCATGCATCAGTGGACAAAGGAATGAGAAGTACTTCGGGAAATGCACTGAAAGTGGGTTTTGTCATATTACCTGGATCCCCAGAGATGAGAGATAGGAGTAGTGTGCCAAATACAAATTTAGGTACTCTCCTACCCCGAAGTTTCAGCACATTCTTGATAGTGCTGTACTCTCCTGTGCCCTCTCCTCTACCTTACTGACACTGTAACTGAATACAAAATTCCAATTCTACAGAAGCTAGGAAAGACCAGGAAAAAAAAAAAATCCAAGTAAAATAAAACTTATGATATCACCATCTTTTGGAAAAGTTAAAAAAAAGTTAAATAAAAGTTAAGATTAATGAAATAAATAACAGTAATTTAGAGTATTAAAATGTGCTGACCAGAAACATACACATATCAACCAGAGACCTCAAGGATATTATAACATCACAAGGAGAAAACAATGGCATGAGATTATAGATAGAGGTAAGATTGATACAGTAAATTAAAAAAGATGTAGAAGAAAACTCAGAAGGGTAGTTCAGGGTGATAAAGAAAAGATAATCAGAGAATTACAGCAAAGCCACAATAAAATTAGTGAGTTTAGAAGTAAAATTGGCAAGAAGAGGGTAGAAATTAATGTTGTAAACAAGAAATAGTCTCTTCAGAATATGAAGAGCTCAATGACAGACCAAAAGTTTTAGAGCATGCTACAGAGATAGAATAGACCAAATGAGGAACCATATCAGTACCTTGAAGTACTATAGGCACGAATGATGCATTTTGAAGAAGAAATGATGTAAACAAATCTGAAAAAAATTCTATTAGGGAATTCTCTAACTGCTTGAGGAAAGGCAGCATAAGACTAATAGGTATCTTAGTAGGGGAAAAAGAGAGGGGCAGAGAGATACATAGTACAGCAGGTAGGGGCTCACTTTGCATACAGCCAGCTTGGGTTTGAGCCCCAGAGCACTGCCAGGAGTAATATTTGAGTGCAGAGCTGAAAACCCTGAGTAGACCCTCAGTGTAAGCCATGAGCATTGCTGTGTGTGGCCCCCAAACCAAAAAATGGGGGTGGAGAAGAGAATGGAAGAGAGAAGCTTGTTAAGAGTAATTATAGAACCCTCTCCGAATCTGTAGAGATGAAACTAGTCAAGCCCACGAAGGCAAAGGAGTAGTTGGCTACTTATTTGTTTCGCTTTTGGGTTATACTCAGCTATCTTCTGGGGCTACTTCCAGCTCTATGCTGGGTGTCCTAATAGTCCTTGGGGAGCCATGTGGTACAGAGGATTGAGCTTGGGCGGCTCCATGCAAAATATATGGTCTACTGAGCCACCTCCCCCTAAGTACTTGGTGTTTAAATGCAAAGAGACCTACACCAAGACACATACTAATAAAATTATCAAGATTTTAAGATAGGCCAGAGATAGCTTAAAGGGCTGGGGTACACGCTTTGCATGGAAGAGTCCTAATTTTGATCCCTGGCACCACCTGGTCCCTCAAGAACTTGGAGTGGTCCCCAAAATATAGAAACTTAGTCAATGGAAAACTTAGGAACTACTATACTTACATCAGACAAAAAAATTGACATCTAACCAAAAGAAATAGCAGCAAACAAAAAATGCATGTTATATAAGGACATTGTTTAATGAGAAAAGAACTAATATAACAGGAAAACAAAATTATTAATGCCCAACATAATAGATTTGTGGTCACTGTCACTGTTACCGTCATCCTGTTGCTCATCGATTCGCTCAAGCAGGTACCAGTAACATCTCCATTGTGAGACTTGTTTGTTACTGTTTTTGGCATGTTGAATACGCCATGGGTAGCTCGCCAGGCTCTGCCATGGGGACGACATACTCTCAGTAGCTTGCCAGGCTCTCTGAGAGGGCAGAGGAATCAACCCAGGTCGTCTGTGTGCAAGACAAACGTCCTACTGCAGTGCTATCACTCCAGCCAAGATTTGTGGTATATATTAACAGATCAAAAGGAGACACAAAGCACAATGAATAGGGGATTTTGACATTCCAACTTGCAGCAATTAATTTATAGACCAGACAGAAAGTTACCAAGGAAACAGGCAATCAACAATGACAAGCTAGATGGATAAAGAGCATTCCACAGTAAAACATCAGAATGCGCATTCTTTCCAAGTGCTCACAAATCATCATTACAGATAAGGCATATGTTGGGACACAAGACAAGACTGAGTACATTTATGAAGTTTGTAAAAGCAATCATCTTTACAGATTACAATGGCATTAAACTAGATCTCTTCAAAAAGAGGGGGTGGGGGAATGGAAAATTTGGAAAATAAATAATTTGATTCTGAATAACTATTGGCTCAGTGAAGGAATCAAAGATGATATTAACAAACCTGGAGATGAATGAAAATGAAAACATGATATATTAGAATTTATAGGATGCAACAAGAGCAGTACTGAGTCTGTACAGTTAACCCCTTGGAATAAACAATGCTATATATATATATATATATATATATATATACATTTTTTTTTGCTTTTGGGGACCATTTGGGATGCTGGGGATCGAACCCAGGTTGGTCACGTGCAAGGCAAATGCCCTACCCACTTTACCAACACTCCGGCCCCCAACTTGCTTATATATATTTTTTTATAATTTATTTATTTTTAATTAGAGAATCACTGTGAGGGTACAGTTACAGATTTATACACTTTTGTGCTTATACTTCCCTCATACAAAGTTCGGGAACCCATCCCTTCACCAGTGCCCATTCTCCACCACCCGTAAACCCAGCGTCCCTCCCACCCTCCCCAATCCCATCTCCCCCCCACCCCACCCTGCCACTGTGGCAGGGCATTCCCTTCTGTTCTCTCTCTCTAATTAGCTGTTGTGGTTTGCAATAAAGGTCCAACTTGCTTATATTTTAAAGAAAGTTTTTATTTCAATATTGCCTTACATTACAGTTAATAAAGTATTTTCATTTACTGTGTTCATTTGCTTTCATTTTCAGGATAATATGAAGAGAGTCTAAAAGAAAAATGAGAGAGGAAAGTGTCTGTCATTTTATGAAAGAAGTAGGCTGTGCAGGTGGGACAGGGGGAAGGAGGCAGGAAGGAAACAGGGAAACTGGACATTGGTGGTGGCAAATGTGCACTGGGAAAGGGATGGGTGTTGGAACATTGTATGACTGAAATTCAGTCATGAACAACTTTGTAACTGTATATCTCACTGATTCAATGAAACAAGAGTCTTTCTCAACTCTTAATCAAGAAACTCATGCTGTATGGTAATTACAACCACCAAACATTTCAGTTTTGTAGTTTGAATTTGCAGAATGACATAGCATCTCTATGATCCCAAGGGAAATGCTAGGAAAAGGAAATAGATTAAAAGCATGTATTTGCTTATTTAAATGACTTGAGCAACCAGATATTAATGTACAATTATTCTTCACTTTTCAAAAGTTCAACTCAACACTTTCTCTTTTTTCCTTAAAAAAAAATTATTATAACATGATTTGCCAAGTTGTTGACAATACAGTTGTTTCAGTCATTGAATGTTCCAATGCCAATCCCATCACCACTGTGACCTTCCATCACCCCATCCTGTCCCCTTAGTAGGCACAAATTTACTTCATATTGTTTGTTACAACACAAAGGCAAATGGAATTATCAAAACGTAGGGCAATAAAAGTCAATTTGTGATCATTGTTCTATCTCACAATTGTGTTACTGAAATTATTGAGGATTTACTGGGTTTGGTTGGTGCTAGTTAAGCCTTTTATATTACTGTTTTTGCTCAGTGATCTTGATGGGCTTCTATGCAACTGTCCTACCAAATTTGCTGTGATTCTAGTGTTGTTGCTGTGCCATCATAGAGCCAACACACTGTCCATCAGAGAGTGGCCCTACCATGCTTCTTCCCCAGAAAATTACACAGGCCATGCTTTCATCATATCATTCCTCCTTTACTCTACGCTAGAGCTAATTTAGGTCTTATCTGTTATTTAGTGTACTATGGTAGTTTATTTGACCGGGAGCTCAAAAATGTTCATGGTAATGATTATGACTTTCAATTTAGGCTATTTTGGCTGATAATTGATGGAAAATATTTACTTTTAGATAGCGGGGAAACATTGAGGTTACATGTCTATCTCTTATTCAAGAGGAATGCCCTTCACCCCTGAGTATATATTATGTAGAGACATTCAGTGTTTTTATAAACAGCTGGGGACAACCCCTGGCCTCTAATTCTTTTGGAAAATGTATCTGAGAGCTACATTCAGGCAGATGCAGAAATTAATTTTTACTCTTGCAGACTTTATTCTGTTAAGGGGGTTCTTGTTTGGATCTTTAGTGTGGTGTTATTGCCACAAACCACAGTTACTACCAGTATTGATCATAAGAGTCATACACTACCTTGAGTTGTTTCAAATATCTCAGAGACACAGCACAAGATCTTAGGTCGATGGTAGATCCATATTCACCAGAGAAAGACAAAAAAGCAATTTGGTTTCTTCCTGCTTTCCTGCTAGAATTGCTGATGCAATTTCTTTCTCTTTCATAGATGGAATCTGATTGCTTCCTTAGCAGATGCTAACGTGGGAAAATATATTGACTTAATTCTAGTTTAAGGTTAGGTACAGTGAAACTGTTATACAGCTGCACCTTGATTTTTTTTCCAGACAGAATTAACATACACGTATTTCTGACTTTACGTGAGAAATTGTTCAGAAAAAATTATTGATTTAATTAGCATTTTGAATGTACACAGAGACTTGTGACAGCTAAACTGTTTCATAAGGTGAAGAATGCTAACAATTATATGAATATGAGTTTGCCTTAGAAAGGATTACCTACAATTTCTCTGAATAGCTAAAAGAGACATTTTGGTAGGAGGTTGGTAAGACACTAAGTAGGAAGCATGAAATTGAAAAAGGAAGTGGAAGAGCTTCTATTTAGCAAATCAAATGTATTTTCAAATGATTTACCTATGTGAATTTCTTAGTTAACATTTTAATTATGGAAAATACTGTCAGTTTTCCCTAGGCTACAACTCTTCCATAAAAACTTTTGAACATTTCTCAGTGAGTGTAGGGTGGGTAAGTGACTCTTTTTCACAGGCTGCAGTTAGGAGGCAGGAGTGCAAGCATGCAGTACAGTCCCAAGGGAAACATCATGGATAGCTAACAGAAAGAAGTTTGAAGTTTGTTTCCAATAGTTTCAGAATTTCCTGTTTCCAGAATTCAGTTGTTGGTACACTTCCAAGGGACCTTTTCCACTTGTGGTTCCATCAGCCTCATGTCCCACTTGGCTGGCTTCCAGCCTTCCAGAAAAGTTCATTTTTTTTTGTCCACATGGTTGTCTGAGACAACCTCTACATTTCCCATTTGTTAGCTAGGTTGATTCCTGATGTAGACTGTGGTGAAGCTGAGCAGAATTTTACAATTCTGTAAAATGTTACAATTTTACAGAAATTGTCAGGATTTTGCCCTACTAGTTAAACAACTTACAATATTGCTTTTCATACTTTTCTTTTTTCTTGTTCCAAAGCCCTCATTACATTAGTAATATCCTCTTCAACTATAGGTGTGAATTTGGGGGCCTGAGGCTTAAATGTTGTCTTACACAGAGTATATATTATGTACAGGAAAAACATTGTCTATTTGCTGGAGTTGAGGGAAAATGGCAAATATTACTTTCTTTGCAAGGTTTCTTAAAATTTTGTAAGTTCTGATTCAGCTCTTTCAAGAACTTTCAAGAATATGTTCTTGAATTTTTGGTTTGGAAGACATGGGAGCTTAATTTCTGATTTATTTTTATATGAATCACTGTCTACTGCAAAAACCAAGCTCCCGCAAGACAGCAATGCAGAGTCTCTTGCCCCCACTCCTGGCTGTCTTCACTGGTGCCCCTCGGAGGGGACGGGTTGTATTTCCCTCCCCACCCCGAGCAGAGCCTTGACAGTTGAAGACCTCCGGAACCCAGCCACAGCCATGCTCAAGGCCACTCTCCACACTTTCATACGAGCCTCACGCATGAAGGAACTGGCAGAGGAACCTAATGCGGCTGCGGAATATCTAATAGCCTAGTTCTTCCTCTTGGAGAACCTGACAAGCTACCGAGAGTCTATTGCCTGCATAGGAGAGCCTGGCACGCTTCCTGTGGCGTATTCATATCTCAAATACAGTAAAAGATACATACATACCTCTTGGAGAGCCTGGCAAGCTACCAAGAGTATTCCACCCACACGGCAGAGCCTGGCAAGCTACCTGTGGCGTATTCGATATGCCAAAAATAGTAACGATAGGTCTCATTCCCCTTACCCTGAAAGAGCCTCCAATCGTTGGGAAAGATGAGTAAAGGAGGCTGCTAAGATCTCAGGGCTGAGTGTAATAGAGACGTTACTGGTGCCTGCTCGAGTAAATCGACGAACAATGAACAACGGGATGACAGTGATACAGTGATACAGTGATGAATAATTGTGAGGTACAGTTATAGACTTACAAACTTTCGTGCTTACGTTTTAGTCATACAATGATCGAGTACCTATCCCTCCACCAGTTCCCATTCTCCAGTATCCCTCCCACCATCCCCACCTCTTCCTCCTCACCCCACACTGCATCTATGGCAGGGCATTCCTTTTTGCTCTCCTTTGGAGTGTTGTTTTCAATATAGGTATTGAGTGGACATCATGTTCAGTCTATAGTCTACTTTCAGCTCACATCTCCCATCCTGAGCGGGCCCTCCAAGCACCCTTTACTTGGTGGTCCCTTTATCTGAGCTGCCTTTTCCCCCAGCATATAAGGCCGACTTCCAAGCCATGGAGCAATCCTCCTGGTACACATCTCTACTATTCTTGAGTGTAAGTCTCACATTCTGTTACTTTATATTCCACAAATAAGTGCAATCTTTCTATGTCTGTCACTCTCTTTCAGACTCATTTCACTTAACATGGTATTCTCCATGTTGATCCACTTATATGCAAATTTCATGACTTCATTCTTTCTAACAGCTGCATAGTATTCCATTGTGTAGATGTACCAAAGGTTTTTAACTAGTCGTCTGTTCTCGGGCACTTGGTTCTTTTCCAGATTCTGGCTATTATAAACAGTGGGGAGCTTAATTTCTATGTATATGTATAGACCATAAACAGCAGAAATCACATATTTAGAAACTGGCAGGGGCAAACAACCCAGATTTGGTAACCGAGATTGAGACAAGAACCCAGGATATCTGGGAAACAGAACCACCTGTACTTGCTTGTCACGGTTCCCTTTATCCAAATCCCTCACCTCCAGAGGATGGGCTGTGCTAAGATAGTAAGCACAAACCAGCCCAAATGTGCGCTGTTTGCATGTGGGTTTCACTGAGCTAACCTGAGTTGAGGCCCTACAGGTTTCAGCAGAAACTGTTTCCCACACCTTTGACTTCTAGAAGAATGAAAGCAGTGGCTGTTGTTCAGATTGAGGAACATCTCCAGAAATAACCCTTTTATGAGAAAAAAAACAAGCTATATGGTGGGGCAAACATCTAGTTACAGAGCATCTGATTATCGTCTCCCAGGTCACTGTCCTTTCTCCTTGTAGTGACAGGCACCCTCTGCCGTTTCTTAGTGTAAAACAAAAACACTTATTTGTCCTATTTACTTTAGAACTTGGAACTATGCACACTCAAATTGTGGTGTTCAGTATGCTCTTGTTCTCCTACTAATCTGATGTTTGTCTGATTTCTTGTTTGTTTTTGTTTTGGGGCCACACCAGGTTGTGCTGGGGGCTTCCTCCTGGCTCTGTACTCAGGGCTCAGTCTTTTTTTTTTTTTAATTTTTAAATTTATTTATTTTTAATTAGAGAATCACCGTGAGGGTACAGTTACAGATTTATACACTTTTGTGCTTATACTTCCCTCATACAAAGTTCGGGAACCCATCCCTTCACCGGTGCCCATTCTCCACCACCCGTAAACCCAGCGTCCCTCCCACCCTCCCCAATCCCATCTCCCCCCCACCCCACCCTGCCACTGTGGCAAGGCATTCCCTTCTGTTCTCTCTCTCTAATTAGCTGTTGTGGTTTGCAATAAAGGTGTTGAGTGGCCGCTGTGCTCAGTCTCTAGCCCTCATTCAGCCCGCAACTCCCTTCCCCCACATGGCCTTCGACTACAATGTAGTTGGTGATCGCTTCTCTGAGTTGACCTTTCCCCGGAACGTGAGGCCAGCCTCGAAGCCATGGAGTCAACCTCCTGGTACTTATTTCTACAGTTCTTGGGTGTTAGTCTCCCACTCTGTTATTCTATATGCCATAGATGAGAGCAATCTTTCTATGTCTGTCTCTCTCTTTCTGACTCATTTCACTCAGCATGAAACTTTTCATGCCCATCCACTTTACTACAAAATTCTTGACCTCCTTTTTTCTAACAGCTGCATAGTATTCCATTGTATAGATGTACCAAAGTTTCCTCAACCAGTCATCCGTTCTGGAGCATTCGGGTTTTTTCCAGATTCTGGCAATTGTAAACAGTGCTGCGATGAACATACATGTGCAGATGTTGTTTCGATTGTACTTTTTTGCCTCTCTGGGATATATTCCCAGCAGTGGTATTGCTGGGTCAAATGGGAGCTCAACCTCTAGTTTTCTGAGAATCGTCCATACTGTTTTCCAAAAGGGCTGAACTAGCCGGCATTCCCACCAGCAGTGTAGAAGGGTTCAGGGCTCACTCTTGGTGGGTTAGGGGCCACATATGGGGTGCCAGGAATTGAACCCAGGTAAACTGTATGCAATTCAAGTGCCTTACTCACTGTACTATCTCTCCAGCCCTTAGTCTGATTTCTTGACAGAGAGGAACTCAGATGGGGAGGAAAATTTCCTCTTCAGTAGGGAAGACTTTATCCGCAGTGAAAAATCTGTGGTGCTGATGTGAGTGTGTGTGTATGTGTGTGTGTGAGTGTGTGTGATGGTCCCATGTACTGTACAATGTTGAGGAGGAGCTCTGGCCTGTACCCCCTCCTCAAGTGCCATCAACATGTCTCTAGTCTTTGCCATATGTCCCCTTGGAGTGAGGGTTGGCACCAAATTTGTTGCCCCTGGTTAAGAACCACTGCTTTAGTTGGGAGTGGGAACCTCATTTCAACAAAGCCAGTTCCTCACTGAGATCTGTGGATGGGGGAGAGAATGTTGCAGCTGTGTCACAGGCAGGGGTGTGCTCTGGGAACTGAGGGGCCGCAAGCTGACAAAGGCAGGAGATCTGGGCATGTCAATGGAGGCATCTCTCCTCTGTGTTCACACTTACCTTTCTGGGCCAGATTTGGTACTGGGAACATTTGTGTTTGCTGTTCTGACCAAGCCACTTCCTCATTGCAACTAAGATGTGCTCTTTTAAGACCTTCAGGTCTGAGTCTGCATCTCTTGAGTACCCCAACCCTTTGATGCAGCTACCTCAGAAGCCTCATTTCACAAGCACGGGTGTTGGTAAGTCCCTCACCATTCCCAGTGACGGTCTTTGAAGTGCCATGTAAGGTTTCTCTGATGCCTTCCAGTGTCTTTGAAGGTGTGCAGTGATTGGCCGCCAAAGGCTGCTTTCTCATGGAAGCTTCTCAGCCCTATGCAGTCCTATAACTGGTTCTGTCAGCTTGTGGTGGGAGGGTTTTTTTCTGGGCTTTCTCTTGCTCACCGGGCCACCCCCTGGCTCTGCACCTGTGATGTTGCATTGGACTACGCACTATATCACCCCTTATCAAGTCTCCAGGCTGATCTAGGCTGATTTCTGTGGCAGCTTTCAGTTTAGGGAGTCTCCACATTGGTCCCTAAGCAATTCAATGGAAACCCTCTCTGCAGACTGCCTCCTGGGGAGCTTAGCTGATGCTCTGGAGAGCTCAATGGCACCCCTGGGGTAGGACCCCCTGGAGAGGGAGAGGGAGCCAGCTCCACTGAAGGAAGGAAGCTCCACACGTTCCCAGGGCCCCTGTGAGTGGGCACTTGCTTACCAGTATGTTTCTGTCCCTCCAATGAGTTACAGCCACACCCTCCCTAACAAGGGCTAGATCTCTCTTTTGGGAGTGAGGTATGAGAGTTTGTGTGATGGGATGGGGTGGTGGGACAAAGCTGTCCCTTCCTTGATTCCATTGCTTCTGTTCTAGAACTAACTGCTCCTTTCTTCTCTCTCTCTCCATGCTCTCTCTCTCTCTCTCTCTCTCTCTCTCTCTCTCTCTCTCTCTCCCCCCCTCCCCCGTGCACCCACGTCTACCTCTCCATTCATTATTCTGTGGTTAACTGCCTATGGAATCTGACTCATACAAAGTGCCAGAGGAATTTGTAAATATTAGCCTTGTTCCGTTCTTATCGTAAGCCTTGGTTAGAATTACTAGCCTCATTTACACACAAGTAATGACTATTTAGAAATAAATAGCTTACAACTACTCAAATGTGGGGCACTGGGGTTGGGAAGGCAAATCCAGACGGGTGCCACCTGGTGGGAATTTGAGCTCCTGAGATCTTCCTGTCTCCTCTAGAATTGACTTCCTGGGTTATTTTGCACAAACCATTTGGAGGCAACAATTTTATAGGCTTGGTCATTCACATCTGCTCTTAGTATTAAATGCCTACTGTGCATCAGGTCTTGGCAGATGATGATGTTTGATTTGGCCTGGTACATAAAAATGATCACTTACGGAAAGCGTGTGCTTCCACAGAAGGCTAGAATTAGATTAGTCTAGTTCAACAGAAGTATCTGGAGATGAAAAAATGGTCTCTTTCTTTTCTTTATAATAAGTGCTTTTTACACTTTTCTATGAAAGTTCTCAGTTGTTGTAATGTGTATATATGTATATATATGTGTATATGTACACACATATGTATATGTGTTTGTATATCATCATCATCCTATTGATCATCGAATTTCTTGAGTAGTCTCAGTAAGTATATATGGCACTTGGCTTTCTGACACTAAGAATAAACAGAAAAATTCCTTAGGATTTATAGAGTCTTGTTGGAAAAAACAAAAATATGAAAAAAAATTCCTAATAGCATGTAAGGGATTGCAGTGGTGCTTCATTCCAAGGTAATGGATTACCTGGGATTTAGATTTTTTTCTCAGCAACTTAGAGAAGTTAAGTTGTTCTAAGACTTTCAGAAAAATATTGGAGAAACATGTTAGACTATCAAGTTAATGTTGACTGTTGTCTTTTGCTATTTTACAGTTTGCTAAGAAATGTGGGAGCAAATGACTGGCATTCTTTTGTTTGTTTATTGGTACTTGGGGGTAATCTGGAGTCTTTGATCGCCTCTGCCTGAAGTTTTGGTATGATCTCTGAAGCAAGTGTGGTTAAATAAAACAGAAAAAGCACCATGCCTTATTTTATAGGAACTGTCACCATTTATCTGCGGAGCAAGGAAACACTCAGCTTCTTTGACCACAAGAGGGCGCCTTCAACAGGCAGTGTGAGATATAGGAGGCAGTTCTTGGTCAAAGGTGCTGAACAATTTTGGGACTGTGTAATCCCATCAACGGCCAACATCCATAGACTATAAAACCAAGCTCCCGGAAGCTCATGCGATCTCTTATAGCCTAGTTCTCCCTCTCGGAGAACCTGGCAAGCTACCAAGAGTTTCCTGCCCGCATGGCAGAGCCTGGCAAGCTCTCTGTGGCGTATTCATATGCCAAAAAACAGTAACAATGATGGGTCTCATTCCCCTGACCCTGAAAGAGCCTCCAATGCAGCACCATTGGGAAGGACGAGTAAAGAGAGGCTTCTAAAATCTTAGGGCTAGGATGAATGGAGATGTTATGAGACCGCTTGAGAAAATTGACGATCAACGGGATGATGATGATGATGATGATGATGATGATGATGATGATGATGATATCTCATGGTGATTCAATTTAAAAAATAAACTAATCAAAAAAAGAGGAAAAAATCAAAGTGTAGCAATATCACAATTATAGCAATATCACAATGTCAAAATAAATATGACAATGGATACAAAGCTATCCCTAAAGATAATAAATATAAACTAGAAAAATGGGGAAAATAAATCGGAACACATTTTCTTAAAAACAAAAACAAAAAGCTAAGTTGCTGTTTAATTCAGGCTTCTCCCTAACCATTTGCTGACTAGGCACACTGAACTCCACAAATAACAATATACCCCCTCCCCTCCAGAAGAACTGCTTCTGTCCTAAACACCCTCTTTACAAGGTTAAATGGCGATTGCAATTTAAAGATAGGTTTTCAGACAGTCAGAATCCCCAAATCTCTTACTTCGGCAAAATCCCTGCAGGTTGCTTTTAGGTCTGGCAACATTTTCCATTAAGCTCATTTAGTGTCCCTAAGAAAATTTAACTAGAATGTCTGAAGATAGCAGAATTGAACCTCTTGTGAGGTGAGTTTTAAATTGCATATGGTGTACTTCTAGGTATTCTTTCCCCCCAGACACAGGTAAGGCCTTATTAGGGGTAAATTTGAAACTGATTTGTGCTTAACTGTCTGAGCCCTGCTGTATTCAGCATCTGTAGGACAGGCTCAACAGGACAGAGATGGGTTTATAGAGATTCTCTCAAATGAAACAGAAATTTGGAATGTAACTGGGAGCCCAACAGGGAGGTTTGAATCTTGCACAGATGGAGTCTTCATAAAATGTAGGCGAATTTTAAAGTTTTTCAATTTTCATGGGCATTTAAATGTTTTAGACTTTACTAAAGAATTCCTTAAGGGAGAAAATCTATTCTTTAGCTATTGTGCATTAGACAACGATGATAAAGCTCTCAGAGTATGTGATTTTTTAAAAGGAGTTTAAAACATTTCAAAAGAACTGCATTCCACCCAGCTCTCAAGTTTCACACCAATGGTTCCACAAGAACAGAGGAATATATGTAATGTAGTGACTGAATGGTCTGACCCTGGCACCAAAATATTGAAATTCCAAAAATACAAGTTAGTAAATGCTCACATGCCTAGGATATACAAAAAGGGAAAAATCAAGGGAGAAAATGTAAGCAGTTCTAAATATTTTTTAGCATTAAAAAAACCCCAAACTTTCCAATGACCTGGAAACATTTGCTATGTGCTGAGGAATGCCTTTGAGCTTTCTTATCCCACAATGCAATGTGAGTGAGTCAAGGTTGAAGCTAGCACGGGCCAACCCCGACAAAAGGCAGCTGTGCTTCTGACCCAGCCAAGCTGCTGTTTTTTCTTTTTTTTTTTTTTGCTGCAAGAATTATTTGACTCATCTTTAAAACGGTCACATACCCAATGACATTTTTCAGTGATGAGCCAAATCTTGCTACATAAGATTTGTGCAAAGTCCTTCTGCCTAGTAGAATATAAAATTCTGGGTCTCAGATGGAGTACACGAGGATGATAGTCCTGAACATTTATCTTTCTTATTTGAACCAACAACTCTTCCTTCCTTCTCAGAATGTGACTTAACATTTAAAACTCCTATTAAATCTTTGGGTACACTGAGGGACCTCAGAAAGCTCTAGAGTGTGAGCAAACATCCTCTTGCCCTTGGCAAAAGAAATTTATGCTTAGGTGGCCAGCAGGCTCAGCTGCTCAGAGAACCAATGAACCTGGGTGGTCAAAAAAAGTCTTAATATTGAGCTGAATATAAGCACTTGTCTTTTAAGAGGCCCAACCACCTGTAGGACACACAGAAGTTCGATGGGAGCAAGTGCCCCCATTAGCTGCCTTGCAAAGGAGAATTGTTTGGGGGCTATTTGAGGTTTTGCCTCCTTAGTTTGCACAGAGGCAACAGCATTCTGTGTTCTGTGCTGCTGGCCACATCTTAACTCCCAGGTTGAACGCTGACTGGTCTGTGTACTTAACACATCTCAGCTGCTGCTCCTTTCCCACTTAGATGACTGGTTTAGTGACAAGCCTAGTGGAAACCAGAACTCGGGACCAATGACATGCAACAGCTTTGCTCGGATCCCCCAGGAAGCCCCTTTCTCCATGTGGTGCTGCCTAGAGAGATGCTTCTTCCAGACATGGTGGAGGATGGGCTTTAACCTTAAAGTGGCCATATGCCACCATTCTGAGTATAACATCATCCTTAAGGAGGGAAAACTAAGCGAATCTGGGGAAAAGAGCAATAGTCTTGATCAAATTGGACTGAAGGCATCTTTGGATGCTGGATTTTTCTATCACTGAACTATTCCATTCTCTTCATTGTTTTAAGCAAGGCTGAGCTGATGTGTATGTGAGTAGAACCCAAGCTTCTTAAAGATTACATGGAGTTTAGCAAGATTAGGGTGTGTATTCCTTTGTATGTGGGTAATGGTCTGGAACTTACTTTTTCTGAAAGAAAATTTGTCCCAGGAGAAGCAGTACTCTATGCAAATCTCTCGAGTCTAACAGTACCTGCAAAGACTGCAAGGACCACTCAAGAGTAAGTTGAACATCAATAAAAGAAACAAGCCAAGTGTCAAATGCAGCATATTTTAATTTGTTTCAAATAAAGCAATATATGTATATATATATTTTTCCAGAAAAACACCAGATGTTAAGTTCTACAAAAGCGCATGTGTCTTCGGCAGATCATGTTTGTCTGATCAATAAGAATTACTTTTTTTCAACATTAACTCTCTAAAGACAATCAATGGACTGACAGCACTGCTACAACATAGGCTACTACTGAGCCTCTGATCTTTAGCCACATCTTGATTTTACCTAACAAATGAGTAAATATTGCCTGGCTAAAATGCTGCAACATCTTGATGAGAAAAAGCATCAACAGATCAAGCAAAGCCATGGAAGTTATGAAGCAAGCTAGAGCTGATTATTAGAATTAGTAAAAATGATTAAGAGAGGATGACACAACCAGACAGGGTTTGGATATTCGGATTGACTCTCTTTTGGCAGCGAATTGGGTCAGCACCTTGGGCAGGGAACCAAAACCGAGTGAAAACTACTTTTTCTTCCTTTTCTCCCCTAGCTTAGGCCACCAACGTCACAGCTGGGACAGAGAGAACCGTGGCCTCTGTGGAAACTTCTATTCTTGTGGGGCAGAGATTGCACTGGGAAACCCTGGCCATGTTGCCCCGGAAAGGCCTTGCTTCTGAGTTGTCTGCAGCATGCTGTCTGCGCCGCTGTGGCTTCTCTGAATGGGCCAGTG
The DNA here is from genome assembly GCF_027595985.1 of Sorex araneus. Taxonomy (NCBI): domain Eukaryota; kingdom Metazoa; phylum Chordata; class Mammalia; order Eulipotyphla; family Soricidae; genus Sorex; species Sorex araneus. The sequence continues at coordinate 233,316,077 of NC_073313.1, read as the reverse complement.
CCTCAGGGGTCTTGGTTCCCAATGATGCCTCTTGATTTTTGGCACTGCCTTTGTTTTTGGGCCGGAAGCCGTTGTGGGGTGGTCTTCTATGTTCATGGCGGTTGTTGGTCTTTGCCATTGGATCAGCTTCATTACCACCACCTTGGGGCTTGGCGGACCCATTTATCCTGTTGTTGTGGTACTGTGAATTAAATCTTCTTCTTTGGCTGGAAGATCCATTCTATCAAAAAAAAAAAAGAAAGGACAGAGAGGTGTGAGAAAAGGCCAATATAACACTGATGAAGCCAAAAGACTTTAGGGAAGTTAGATCACTAAGCTGCTGGTATATTATTTTAACCCAGAAGAGTATGACGAGTGCTATGGAGGTGAAGCTGATAAAATCCTCAATCTCAAAAGAGAAGCAGACTGTCTTGTAAATGGAACACCAAGAAAATTATTGATGCTGAAAGAGAAGTGTAAGACAATTCAACAACCAGGCTAAATAAAACCCCAAAGTATGAGTAAAACATATCAGAATGAAAGGCAACATAGAGGCAGGTAATGATGATTCTCCATCATGAAAATTTTGGTGATATTCTGAGTAAACTATGCACATGAATTCTAATTACATACAGGAAGAAAAAAGTAGAATCCTGTAATTTTTCTTTCCTAAAGCAGTTTTACTATTTTATTTAAGAACAATTATCTTATGGTTCAGAAATATCTTAGGAAGATATTTCAAACACAGGGATGAGGTGTATCTGATAGATCTTGGTGAGACAGAATTGACCTTCATTTTCTTAGAGGTATTTCTTCCCCTGATTTTTGGCAGTTTTTTAGTCAATGCATTTTAAAGCATTATACTAGGAAACATTTCTTCAACAAATCTGCAACCAATAAATGGTGAGTAGGAAAAATGCTGAGGATTAGCTTGTCTGTCTCCACACAAAGCCAAGATTTTGGAGTGCCATACGGTCAACAGTGACCAATGTTTATTACTCAGTGACAGTGGTGAGCAGTGTATTTACCAGGTGTCATTTCACTGATCAGCATAGCCATCCTTTAACAGAGCTGCTACTAACTGTTCTCTCTTATGGATGAAGATAATGAGTTTAAGACACTTGCCCAAGATCTCTAATTAGAAAATGGTAGAGCCATACACACTTCACATGTTGTTTCAAGATTCCTAAGGAGGTTGCTATATGAACACGAACAACTTTTTGAATTTCTTAACTTGTGCACTGGTACCAGATGGTATAGGTTTACGGCAGACTTGTCCTAGTAATTCAGGGCATGGGTCAAGGGTACAATGCAGGCACACATTTGGGAACAGAATTCCAAAATTTTAAGTTTTTGGAGCATTTTCCAGAAAGAAAGAGTTTAGGCTCTGAGCAGTCCCATTTCCTTGGTCTTGCTTATAGGAAGCGTCATGTCTGGGAAAGGATTAGACTCTGACCAGTGCTTATCAAGCTTTTTCTGACCATGGCCTCCTTCCAACCTTGTTTCCTTCTGTGTCCCCCACCCCTGCTTGTTGCCTCCTGAGTCTTATGCTCTGGCCCCTCCATATACATGGTTATCAGCTGTGGCCTCCTTGGAATAACCCAGGTGGGAAACGCTGCTTTTTTTTTCCTGCTATTTGGGTCATACTTAGTAATGCACACGGGTTACTCCTGGCTCATGCACTCAGGAATTACTCCTGGAGGTGCTCAGGGGACCATATGGGATGCTGGGAATCGAACCTGAGTTGGCCGTGTGCAAGAGAAATGCCCTACCCGCTGTGCTATCGCTCCAGCCCTGCTGCTCTAAAACACGGAGTGCACACACATGTCCTTTTTGACTGGGTCTACAGTTTCTTAGATATATAAATCAACTTACACATGCTCTGCTCCATTGAGCTGCTAAAATATATAAAGTATATGAGGCCTGACATATTGGCCTTTTTTGTTTTTACGGAAATCAAAGGGGACACTCAGACTGAATTTCAGATACTATTATATAGTATTTAATAAAGAACAAAGGACAAAAGCTGTGAAGATATGTCCAGATATGATTATGACTTTATGACATGTTGCCCATGAATATATGAAATGTTCCTGGTTTAAGTACTTTTTAGAAGTTCATGAAGACATTCGGGATCAGGAAAATACCTGTCAGCATCATTCGTAATAAAACTTCTCATGGACCAACACCAAAATATCCAACAGAGAACTTGACAGAAAAATAATACTTTGGGATGCTTTCATTTTTATATTTGGGTCACATCCGTGCATGTGTAGGGCTTACTTCTGGCCTTGTGCACAGGGACCACTCCTGGCAGTACAAGGCAAGTGTCCACCATTGTACTATCTGTCCTGCCCTGTCCCTCTTCTCAGAGTCCCTTCACTCAAATTAGCTTGCTAAGAGATCACGGAAAGGTATTTTTACAGCCAATACTACTTCTGCATCATTGAATCCTGCTCTTGTTCATTCTCTAACTACGGAAGGGGAAATCCTTTCCTAAGGCTGCAGTGGAGAAGCAGTTGCAGAAGAGGTGACTTGGAAGCTCCTGTTATTAGGGGTCAGAATAGAGAGGAATTGGCAATATCATTAAAAGATGTCGTTTCCTTACTGAAAGATCAGGGAAAGAAGTTTAAATTTCTGGTCTCTAAGCTAAACATAAATGGGAATTAAATGACCTTAAAAAATAAATGCCAGGGCTGTGGAGATAGCTCCAAGGGAGAGAGCACATGCCTTGCATGTATGAGGCGATTCCTGGCACATGGCCTCCTCTCCCAGGACTACTAGGTGTGACCTTGGTGGTCCTGGCACAGCCCTACAAGACCCGGGTGGATTATCACGGGGAGTAGTTGGGGGGCCACTGAGAACCCCCACTTAGTGTTACATTTCCTCTCAATACCAGTATTAATTGTCAGGCTCTGAATCTTATTCTCAAGTCCACATGACAAGCAGGACTGAGGGTGGAGGTGGCCCTCAAGGGCATGAGAAGTGCAGGGTCTTTGCGTGGACTCAAGATGGTATACAAAGGTCACTTCCTCCACTGGAGGGGGCTGGAGGAGCCTCTGAGGTGTGGCTTCCCAGGGCTCCTGGGAGCAGCCGGGTGATGCGGCTGACAGTGAAAGGCTCTGTGGGACGCTCAGGAACTCTGGGCTAAGATGGTTGTTTTCATCCCCTGTAAACAAGTAGTTTCTCTTCTCTGGCACAGGCTCAGGTGCCTCCTGGACGGGCTTACCTGCTTGTTTGCCTGCCCGGCCTGGTGAGCCGTGTCGGTGCTGGTGGGTGGGCTGCTCACCATCTTGGGGTTGGTTGCTTTCCCCTCGGAGGCCTTGTTGTGGCTGGTTGATTTCCGGGTAAAGTTACTCTGCTTCCCAGAGGCTGCTGGGTGGGTGTTCAGCAGAGGCTGCAGGGAGCTGCAGGGAGTTCTTGAGGAATAGTTGTTCTTTGGGTGAGTAACTACAACCAGAGAGCAAAGGCATTAGGGGCAGTGCCATGCACACCAGTGCCTTGGTAATCCACTAGGAGAGGCAGAAACTGGCAGAAGCTTTATAAAAAAAAAATTAAGAAAAGTTACTTTCTCTTGAAAGATGTCATTTGAAAGGGCACTTTGGTGCTTAGAAGTCCCCTCAAATTTCCGCTGTGAGAATCACTGAACTGTGATTACGGGGTAATCATCCAACGGTGGGAGGCATTTGTACAAAGTAAGACATATAGAAGCAACTTTAATATCGCCCTTTAGGTCAAGAAGACATATAAAAGAATTCCCCATCTTTGTCCAAAATGCACAGTCTCCTGCATGCTCCATCGCCAAACCCTTTTTGAAGGTCCTGAAGACCCAGTCAATTTTTTTTTTTTTTGGTTGGGGGCCACACACAACAGTGCTCAGGGGTTACTCATATAGCACTGTCACTGTAGCATTGTCATCCCGTTAATCATTGATTTACTCGAGCAGGCGCCAGTAGTGTCTCCATTTGCCCCAGCCCTGAGATTTTAGTAAACTTATATATATATATATATCCTGTCACTGTCATCCCGTTGCTCATCAATTTGTTCGAGTGGGCACCAGTAACATCTCTCATTGAGAGACTTATTGTTACTGTTTTTGGCATATCCAATATTTAAATCATATATATATATATTTTAAATCAATCGCCGTGAGATATAGTACAGACTTACAAATTTTCATGATTATGTTTCAGTCATACAATATCAAGTACCATCCCTCCACTAGTGCCCATTCTCCATCTACAATGTTCCCAGTATCCCTCCCACCACCCTCACCCCACCCCCACTTGTCTCTATGGCAGGCATATTCCCTTTTACTCTCTCTCTCCCTTTGGGTGTTGTGATTTGCAATATAGGTAGTAATGGTCCATCATGTTTGGTCTACAGTCTACTTTCAGCATGCATCTCCCATCCCGAGTGAGCCCTCCAAGCATCATTTCACTTAGTGTTCCCTTCTCTGTCCCAGCTGCCATTTTCCCCAGCATGTGAGGCTGGCTTCCAAGCCATGGAGCAACCCTTCTGGCCCTTATCTCTATTATTCTTATGTGTTAATCTCCTATTCTTTTACGTTATATTCCACAAATGAGTGCAGTCATTCTATGTCTGTCTCAGGGGTAATACTCTTGGCTCTGCATTCATGAATCATTCCTGGTTGGTGCTCAGGGGACATGTGGGATGCCGGGGTTGAATCTGGATTGACCACATGCAAGGCAAACCCCCTACCCACTGTACTATCTCTCCAGCCCCAAACCAAGCTGGTTCTTACTGCAGAGTAGCAGGGAGACTGTGGGTGCAGGGACACTGGCCTGTCAGCACTGTGACGCTCTTCAAACCCAGGACTGGGGTTTTATCGCCCCAGGTCACGAACTGTCTCTGACCGAACCAGAGGCCTAGACCTACTAGCCTTGAAAGCATCTTTTCTATTCCTTTAGAGTTACATTATCTGCCCTTTTATCAACCTTATTTTTTCATGGTCGTGCTGCAGATCTACACCAATCCCAATGCTAAAGTCATCGCCAGCTAATCAGACTAGTCCCCAGTGGGCCCAGGCAGGCCTGTTCAATGTTTATTATCCCCAATTCCTGCTGGTTTTGAAAGGGGTGGGTTTTGATGGGATGATTTCTGTGTGATTGCACTGACTCGGAGCTGGTGAGAATCAATTCAAGGATAAAGTCCTCATTTCCCTCTCGCAGTTCATCAGAATTGCACTGCCAGGCTGGACAGCAAGACCCTTTGAATTTTAAAAGTGTCACCAATTTTTTAAAAGCAATTTTCTCTGCTACCTCTGTTGGATCAGACTTAATCCCAAAGTTCTCCTAGAGGATTAGGCGTGACTAGTCGGGATCACGGAACATTAGAAGGAAAGGACAGGGATGAAGCCCTGGCCCTTTACTTTCCTAGGTAAGGTATGACAGCATCTTGGGGGGTGTTCAAACACCATTGTGGGTGTTCCAGTTGGCTCCTGTGCTCACTAAATTCAGTTTCCTGAGTTTATAGCTTTGTATAGCCCAGAGACCACTATTTCTGTTCTGTAACTGCGGGCTGCCCAGGTGCTCTCAGCAAAGCTGAGCAGGAAGAGTCTTTGGAAAACTACTGTGGCAGACATGTTCAGCCGTGTGATGTGGGGAGGGGGGATTTGATGGCATGTGAAGAGCTTTGGAGGAAAGAGGTGCCAGCCAGTCCTAATCCCCAGCTCCTTCCTCTTCAGAATAGTCACTCTGCATTAGGGTCTCCTCATCTTCTGGCAGGCCAGGAAAGAGTTACATTCCCAAATGGGAGGAAGAGCCACCTGCCTTTTAATCGAAACTTTTTTTTTTGTACCACACCTGGTGGTGCTCAGAGCTTATTCCTGGCTCTGTGCCCGGGGACCCTGCCTGGTAGAGCTCGGGGGACCCTGTGGGTGCCGAGTCAGCCTTGCACAAGGCAAAATGCCCAAGCTGCTGTACTGTATCTCCAGCCTGAACTGCCTGCTTTTTTAAAAAAAGCTACGGGTGGGGGATGGCAAGTTGGTAGATACTTTCACACTAGAGGGAGCACAGAGTGGGGAAAAATAACTAGCAACCAATATAATCTGAAAATCAGATCACTAAGGAGGATCTGTAAACAAGGATGCTCACAGTGTTTTCACCTTCAGTGGTGAAAATGTGGAAGTCACTCAAAGTTTACCAGAAGTGGAGTGGTCATGTCAATTATTACTAAAGGGACACTCACTTAAAATATATCAATGTGGAAACGCATCTCGAAGATACTGTGAGGTGACAGGAGCAAAATGCTATCTATGATAGATGCATGCGAGTCATACTCTGCAGTTCTAATTTCACATGTGATATTTGTATAGCAGATACCATGTGCAGAGTATGTGAAGGCTTCACAAAAGCATGAAATGTGCTATTTAATATTGTTCTCTCAATATTAAATTGATTTAATATTGATTAAACTGATTAAATTGATCTCTGAGATCAAGTTTAGTGTTTTTATTCTCATAAAAACAAAAAGGAACCCAAACCCATGCAGCCAAATTTAGAATTTTTTCGGCAGATGAGGAGGCTGTTCATTCCACATCCTCCCTCTCCCCCAGTCCATTTTTCCTTGGGGAAACATGCTCTAGGCCCCTTCAGGGCTCATTCCCACCTGGTGGGTGGGCTGGAGGAGGGGGAAATATCCAGCAATTTGGTTGCACATTAGCTGCTCTAATTAAGGCTTAATAGGAAAGGAGCCGGAAGCTAATGGCTGGAGTGAAGTCTTTCATTATCTGCAGCCTTCACTCAGGCAGAGGCACACACGCAACAGCCGGGCCCTGCACAACAGCCTATTGTTCCCCATTTATTAAACTGACTTGCTCTCGGGGCAACCGGTCTCTGTCCAACCTGGCTGTCTGAAATCGGAGAGGCAGTTTATCCAGCAGTGCCTAAGAAAACTTTGTAAAAGGTCTACACTAGTTGATCTGTTCTGTTCCGTTTAATAAATCCTGGGGATTTACTGATGGGCAGTGGCATTTGAAGGCTCTAAGTTCAAACCTTGACATTTCAAGTGACTTGTGTCATGACCTTAGATCATTAAATCTCTTTACACCTCACTTTAGTCCCCAGTGGGGGACTGCGCACCTGACATTTCCGTTATCCATTCCAAATAGCATCAAGCTGACTCACACAGAATTATTTAGCAAGTATGCAAAACTCACTTTCTCCGCAGAGCATGATTTGGGCCTTTAGCTGTTCAATGTCACAGGAGAATCGGGCAGCTTTCCCGAGCTCTTCATCATATTTACGCTCGCTGACAAAGTGCTGGAGGGAAGAGAAGGAAAACAGGAATCACACAATTACAGAGCTGGTGGAGGCCCGAGCAGATTCATTCACACTGCCACCGATGCATGGTCCAGCTCCATCGGTGCACCAGGCCTGCTCTCACATGCCAGGAGCAGGGTCACCTTCATGTTCTGGAACGTGTGGAGGCCCTGTTTTCCCCTGGGCTTGCAAAACTGACAAATGTGTGTCTGCACGTCTGCCATGTGTTCTGCGCCCGGCAGCCTCTGTGAGCATTTCACACTCTCTCAGTGGTTTTCTGGGTTGTTACCTTGGACAGTGGTTGTCTAAGGTCATAATCCTTAAGAGAAAAACTTGTCACCCTCTCTAGGCACCTTGCTACCTCAGGGGCCAGCAAATCCAAAAGCTGTTGGGATTCAGAACTTTCTCATGGCTGGTGGAATTTCAAGTGCTGTTAAAGAATGATGAAAGAGAGGTTTTGAGAATTCATTTAAAATAAAGCTCATGTGCAGATGACAGAGCCAGAAATACAGAAATAACTATGACTTAGTTCCTCCATGAGGGGTTTACCATGTGGTGAGGGAAGCAGACACCACTTACCACAGTGCCAGGTAGAACAACATAGGTACAGGTGTAGGTTCAGGTGCACGTATAGGTGTTTTAGGAAAATCAAAGAGGAAGAATTAGTTTCCTACTTGAGGTATGGGGGAAATGTGGTGGGAGAGAAAGCATCTGCACTAGAAAATTAAAAGAAAATTATTAGATTCTTACCAGACAAGGACCCAATTCTTTACAGATAATTTCATCTTCATCTAATCACAGTATTATGAAATCAGTACTATTATTATCTCTATTTCAAAGGGAGAGAACTGAGTGCTGGAAATCTCAGAACTGGGCTGTTCCATCCCACAGCCTGTGCTGTTGACCATTTTATGATGAATCCAATTTTGATATATATAAGTGAAACTAGCAAGACGGGTTAATTTCAACAGACCTGGAAGCTGGTCCCTTCGTATTTCTTACTGGTTGTTCTAAGGAGGACATTATGGGAGCTGGAAAATACATTTACTGGAGTCCAGTGTGAATTTGGTACTGATAGGAAGGATATTCCATGTTGAGGGAAACTAGATCTGCTCTGGGCATTTAATTCCTGTCTCAAGGGAATGACCAAGTTGAAGGAATATGGTGAGAGCAGAAAGAATAGTTAGGAGACTATTGCATTTGACTACATGGAAGGCAACAAAGACTAGGGAAGTGAGAAGGGAAAGACTTCTTGGGACCTTTGAGGAGGGGCTTATCCTGGGGGACCTCCCACTTTTGCCTCATCAGAATGGAGGCAGCTAAAAGTTCACTTGTTTTCTCCAACCTGTTTTATGTCTAGCGAAGTGATGGCCCTACTTATAAAGCTAACAGCAACCGAGACTTCTGCTCAAAGGACAGCTGCTCCACCAGTGTCTGGTAATCAGAGTCACCTACAGTTCCTGGTTTTTTACCTAACTGTAGCCTGGACTTTTGAGATCACTCTCTGCTTTGGGGAGCTCCATGCATACCCTTTTCATTCCAGTCCTTCTTGATATCAACAAAGTCAATTTCTGTTGCTTGCAATGGAATAAGTCAGAAAAATACACATTTGTGTGTGGTATGTACCCCTGAGAACAGAGCAACTGAGCTAGAAAAAGTTGTTGGGAGGAAACATCCACATACCATGCATTCTTCAAAGTCTTAATTGTTACACAATGCTCAGACTTAGTGAGCATTCATATGTGGGTATGTTTACAGACATACACATAAATTACATATAATGAAAGTAGTAACCCTCATCCTGGTATAATTCACGGTTGAAAACATTTTTTTAGATGAGTGACTAAGAAAATGGCCTGTACCTTTCCTCTATAATAATATATCCCTTCAACCACATTATACTTAAATACAGCAATTTGGTGGTTCTTCACCCTTCTGTATCCTCTGTTTCAACCCTGTGAAAGAGAGCTGGCTATATGATGTTAGATCCTCAGAGAGCAACTTTCTGTGGATGTGAAATAAACATAATGGGGCTCAGTGCTTGGGCTGGTGTATTTGAGAACTGACCTTAATTTCTGCCCTGAGTTCGGCCAGCTGCATTTCTGCCATCTGACTGGCTAGGTCAGTAAGTCTCTTTAGTTCTTCTGCTTTCTTCTGACGAGCAGTCAGGATTTCCACTGCCAAATAAGAGGGAATGATGTGTTAGGGTCAGAGATTCAAACATTAAATCGCCGAATTTCCTGGAATCAGTTCTCCTTCCATGGACTGCTTGCTGTGTGGTACCAAAGCAAGATGTGCCCTCGGTGCTGACTACTAGCCACTCCTTTCCTTCCATCCTCATCACCAACCGCTACACCAAATATCAGCCCTACTGATTCACTCTACACCCACAACCTCTCCTTAATTTTCTTTACTGGCATCTGATCTCACTTACTTAATTTAGACTTTTTAATTTATGCATTACTCAGAAGTATTTCCCAAAAAAGATACTGATTCAAATCCTCTCTGAATGATACCACTGAGACAGGGAGTCCACTGAGGAAAACCATCCGCTGGATGGGCCTACTGCTGGCTTCTAAGAGCTTCCTATGTCTGAATGGTTAATACCGACTCAGGGTGACTAGCTGCATTTATGGAATGACACAAGTATCATTCATTGGTTTTTCATAAGCTAACAATGCATCTGCTTTGGAGACTCTGCAGGTATGTTCTCATTTTGCAAGCAGACAGAAATTCCAGACCAGACTATCTTTTCCTTGTTGTAAGTATCCCAAGGGGAAAATCTTCTGCCAGATTCATGCTTTGCTCCTCAGCATCTGTGCACACAGAGGACACCACTTCTCTGGCACCACATTTCACACATCTGAATCAAAAGTTCAAGCAGACACATGAGTTCACATAGTAATTTGTGTTTCTTGAAAGACTGTGGAGTTCAGGAGCCAGAGACACAGTACAGGGGTTAATAAGGGTGTATCCTTTATTAAACCTAGTTGAATCTCCAGCACTATGTGTGCCTGAGTAGGTCTGGCTGCATCCTTAGAAGCCACCAAGCACTCCCAGATGTGACCTAGAGGGCCTCTGGCACTACCAGGTTGTCTTGGTGTCTCTAGCACTGTAGGGCTTGAACAGTACCGCATCCTTGGACCCTCACATTGAACCTCTGGTCTGCTTGGCTGAATTAGGGAGCACTTAGGAAGTTCGCCCCACCCAACTCTACTTCCACAGCCAATCCCTGCACCACAACAAAAGAGAGAGAGAGAGAGAGAGAGAGAGAGAGAGAGAGAGAGAGAGAGAGAGAGAGAGAGAGAGAGAGAGAGAGAGAGAGAGAGAAGACCATGGGGTTTCGAAGCAATGAGCAGAAACACAAAAGGTGACATTATCTTCATTATTGTAACTGCTATGGTGACCACACCTAGCAGTGTTAGGGTGAGGGAACCTTGGTGCCAGGATGGAACCCAGGGCCTCATACAGGCAAACATGTGCTCTACAACTGAGCCACATTTCTGGCTCCATGATTTTCTAAAGGATCCCATTGCACTTCTGTAATCCAAGTCACATATGAATTGCCTTCATTTCGCTTGGACAAGCATTTTGAATTACAATAATAGAGCAGTCCCTCTAAGACCATCTGAATGTCAAATTCTGTTTTTTGACTAGACAAGGGCCAACTTTGACTGGCTTCATAGTAATGTACCCAGTCAAATAATACTACTTCTAACTGCATGAGTTTTCCAAGTTATATATTGTCAAAAAAACCCCACAACACCCCCAAAGCCCCCAAACAAAAAATGACCCCCACCTAGTCACTTAAAAAAAAGGAGCTGAGAATCAATCAAGAGTTGAGATTTCCTGCAAACCATAAATGACTCTTCAGACAGACTGGAAACTTTTTACAATGTAGATACCAATGTGGAGATGACAATCAAACAAGTAATCTATATCTCATAAAGCCTACTCATCTGCCCAAATACGGCAATTAAGCCTTGATTATTTACTGGACTTCCTCTGCTTCCCACTTGCAATGCCATATAGCTGGGCAGAAGCTGATCTGTGCTTAGCAGTCTTTCAGAACACAGAGGAACAAATAAAAAATTTACTGTCCAGATGGGAGAGAAAGGAATTTCTATTTGAACACTGCATGTATAACTGAATGATATCCTAAGTAACCCTGAGGTCATAACATCCTAGGTTAGAACCAGAGGTCATAAAAAGATGACACACAGGGTATGCATTTGTATTTGTTTCATGTACTACAAACAAGCTGCCCATATTGGAAAGTTAGAAACTCCACTTTTTTTTTTAAAGTAGGCCTTTGAACTTCTCTTAAAATAATGAAATTTCTAGCCACAGCTGGCTATTATGAAGACACGATCTTTTAGCCTTGTTTTCAGTTTGCCAGGATCCCCTCCTGGCTGGCCCTGTTCATTAATGCTACCTGCCTGTCTTCCATAAACTCCAGTCTTGGCGGACTACCATATCTATTGAGGATACTGAGAAAGACTTAGGCCTTGTGGGTGGCCAATATGTTTGTGACATGAAGAATTCAAAGAATGAATCAATCTCTGATTTAGAAGGACTATGCAAAGAAGATTGGAATTCCTGTGTTACAGGCAGGGATCAATTCAGAATGTTAAGAATACTCAGATTATTTGCCACTATAATTCAACCTGTGGATGGGAGACTAGTGTCTGGGGTATGAGAAAATGATTCCATGATGATAAAAAGAAGTACTCATTATTGTGAAAAATCAATTCCTGAAGGTTCTCACTTGACAAGAAAGTAGTCAAGGGATGGCAGAACCAGAGTGACTACATAGTTAAATGGATTTCATTTTCTTTAAAGTCTCCTTTTGGGGATTGGTGACAATTAAGGGTAATTGTTCTTTTTTGATTCAAGTAGAACTTGGGCATTCATATGAAACCAAAGTTTTTTAGAAATAGTTATAAATTGGTCCTAAAATAGGAATGCAGGTGCAAGATCACCAATAAATTCTAAGTTTACACTCATTCAAATGTGCATGAAAATGAATACTTTGCATCAGCAAGTGTTGAGATGAGTTTTACATATAGTCTCATTAACATTTCAAAGCTTTTCATTATGAAAAAAGTGAAAAACTCTCAAAACTTGATATAAAGTCAAAATGTATCCTTTGGTGGAAGCCAACATTTTTACCTCAAAACATCAATCATAAAAACAAAAGCTAGAAACAAAACACATTGGATCCTAAGATTCATTGAACCTATAATTTAAAATAGAGTAAGAAGCACGTCTTCAAAGACACATCCTTTCAGAAATCTGTAGATGACAGTTCTATACAGCTTATATTTTCACTGAATTAAGGACTTGATTAATATTATTTATGTACTTTCATAAATAGTATTTGAGATGTTGAGATTCATTTTATCCAAAAGATTTATAAATTTCTTCAAGTTCTTGGAAGCTTACTAATATTGTTCGAAACATGAAATATTTTATAACTTCTCAAATACTCCTACTCAGCAAAGGGTGATCTTGAAATTCTGGGAGTTGAGGGGACTGGGAGTCTGGACAGAAGTAATTCTTCACTCACAAAGTGTCTTTAAAATCCTTCTCATTCCTTAAATTTTTTTCCTGGCAAAGTTAGAATTTTCTTTGCTAATGCATATGTATTCTAGTTAATATAATGTTTCTCCTTATATCATAATAAATCTGACACCCGAAGCACATGGTTAGCTAGGCATTCCATTATTTAGATAGGCAAAGCAAATCTTAGCACTGCAATACTCTTGACTTCCTTGTCTGTGAAATGTAGCAATCATATGTAACTTGAATGTTCTTGTGGAATCATATGAAATAACTTACACAAAATATTTGCCTCATATATTCACAAATACTCATCACAAAGGTTACTAATGAAGTGAAATATAGTGACCTAGAATGTACTTCCTGCGGTAATGTTCACTAGTAGTGAATCTTACTTAACTCACTGCATTGTTTTATTTAAACATTAGGAAATAGTAAATATTTTTTTTTCCTCTTCCAGTATTGTGTTAGGTGCCACGAAGGACATAGGATCCCAGACTAGAATTCAGGAAAAATAGCTTATACCTTGTGTACTAAATAAAAAAAAATGTGAAAAACACTCAAGATATAAAATAAAGCAAGCTCAAGATGATGGCCTCAAAGGCAGTTAATATTCATGGGGAGAAATTCAGCATTCTTGCCCTATCTGTGGAGCCATTCAGGTTGAGAGAGAAGCACAATCCGAAGACAGGCTGCCTGCCCAGCTGATCTCCATTTTCTGACTGTCATGTACACCAACCTCTTCATCAATAAGGGGTTTTCCTCTTTGTACACAGACAGTATCAGGCAGCGTGTTAAATGGCTGGCCTCTATTTTCTCACTGGATCTCTCTAGTAACCATCTGTTGTCAAGACTTTTCCTATACCCCCTTTTCTGAAACAGAAACTTAAGACTTTAAGAAGTTGAAAAAAAAATGGTTCAAAGACAAACAGCTAGTAAACTGGTGAAACCTGGATTGAGATGTTTTTACCAAACACTGTTGTCACTGAAAAGCAGCTTTCCTAAGGTGCTGTGAAGTTCTACAGCCACAACCAATACCAGCAATTATTACAATCAGGTGAGCCAGGTGACCCATGTGGCAGTTTCAGCTAGCCTGACAATGTTTTTAGTTTGTTGTCCCAATTTCTTCACAGTGCTGAGCACCGAGAGGGAGCAGTGAATCTTTACTGACTGGATAACTTTTAAAAATGGAACTGCCTCCTAGTAAGGTGCTCCAAATTCTAAAGGCCTTGGCACTGAATATTATTGTCCCAAGGAGGCACAAAATGTATTAAAAATGGAATTGGGGTGTTTTAAGAATGCTCACTCTTCTAAAAATGAGCACATATGCTCTGTAGGATAACATTGGTTTGTCCTTTCTGCCTTGCCACAGGGAGCTTAGGTTTACTGGGTTACTCCATCATAGTGCTCCCATTGCTCTGTGTTTATTTGTAAACTCTTTCTTTGTGCTCTCTTCCCCATCCGGTCAATCACCTTTATCTCCTAATCAGACTCTGTTAACTTGTAAATATTGCTTTTTTCTTCTAAGTCCTTTGCATGGTTAATCCAGAGGAATGTCCTTTTTTTATAGGCACAGAGAGACAGTTAATGCTATGCTTTTGTGATGTGGGAGTTGACTCCAAATAATATTCACTCCTGGGCATCTGTTTTCTCGACTCAAGCCTCAGTTGCCCTTACTTCCTAGTACCCCAAAAGCAGGGTCTCAATGAGGGACTGGATGGACCCAGGGCAAGCTGTGAGCTACCATGGCATCAAGATGGGGAAGGCCAAAGCGCCATAATACTTAACTATAACTTAAGAGCACGGTCATGGACAAATTCTGTCATGATCCAAAAAGTAACAACTAGATTAGGACCCTGCAAGGTTTAGGAAAAATTAACCTGGCCTGAGCACTGTAGTCTGGGATCTATAGCAAGATATCCCCAGGAGAGTCACCTACAAGCTTAATGTATCTCTTACTGTGTCTATACAAAATAACTAATATTAAGAAGTAGAATTAACATATTAATTAAGATGTTAATTAAGTTACTGGACTAAGGAAAAGAGAAAAACTCTTAGGTGGTATATGCCCTTGAGTCCAATGCAGGTGATCAGGAAGGGCTTTGCTATGTTGATTGTGCTACTGGACCTAGGTGTGGTTGCTACCTCCAACAGTGGGAGAGATGAGAGAGAGACCAAGGCAGCGAGTCAGAGCATGGAGAGACGAGCAAGAGAGACAGGAGGAGAGGGAAATGAGGGGCTTAGTGAGATTGAAAAAGGTGTGTGGGGAGAAAGGAATACATGGTAACTGATCACCAACCAACTTGGCCCTCCTTTCCTCCTTCGTCTGCCCCTGGCATTGGCCGTCCCAGGTGGGGAAGTGGCGCGAGACCACCGAACACAGCGTGAGATAACTAGTTGCTTGGTGACTAAACGGTGCTCTTAAATTTTTATTTTGGTGCTAGTGAAAACATTCTGAGTTAGTGTTGATGATAAGAATTTTTAACAGCAGGACATGAAACTGAAAAATAAAGTGATTTAAATCCTGAGAATGAAGGGAAATCTATGTGGCAATCTCCTTATACTGAAGAAATCAACAAACTTCTAAAGAATAATTTCACAATCAAAGAGACTGTATAACTATCTACTCCACAGCTTAATCCTAGATCACATTTAGTTTCTTTTAGCAGAACTTGCTATCTTTTAGATACTAAAATGTTTACAATCATACATAAATATTGTTTCACAAATATTGATAGCTATTTTTCCAGAAAATGATTAGACTTTGATCAAAGTCTTAGACAAGTAAGATGCAAAGAGAAGAAAGAACTGGGTCACAACCTTCATTCTGGAAAAAGAAAGGCAGGCTAGTCAAGGGTAAAGCAATTTAGCTGAAGCCTGGTTGGAGACACAGGCTGCCACTGATCTACTTCCTGAGATAAAGTTTGGGCAAGGATGAAAAATTTGAAGTGCCTGGGCAATGAGGATTAGAAAACGAAATCCCAGATGGAAAATATGGTTTTAGGATTTCCATTCACATAGTGGACTGATTTCAAAAAGAGAGGGCTCAGCATGCTGGTGTGGCACTGACTCTAACTGAGCAGGGCTCCAGCACGGGGACCTTAGCTTCTGCGAGATGGTAACTCTGCTTAGACCAGCTGCAGAGGAGAGTGAGAAGTTGAGTAGGGATCTGGATAATGTGTCAAGCCCAGAGCACTCATATTCTGGGCCTTTCTATGATCAAGTTAATCTGATTAGGCTCATTATTTAAACATATCTGACAATCACACTTGTGCTTTCAAGTTAAAACAGAGTTTTTCTTTACAGGTGTTAAATTGGCAGTTGTCAACAAGTTGGATTAATTTTAGAAACTGAGGTTTCTAAATAAAAATGGAGTGTTTTGAGAAAACTTCATTTAGTACATCTTTAAGTCTTAATTATTAATATTAGAAATGTTGCTTAAAAGCATTGGAGACTTAGCCCACCAGGTCTGAGAGTTAGACTTCTTAGGTATTTGAAATGTTCCAAAAAACCCCACAGATCTTTAAAACTGATAAATGTAATTCAAAATATTAAGGAGAATTTAAGTTTCAAATGAGATGAATTTTACAGGTTAAATTATTTGTTAAATTTGGTGAGTTGAATCTAAGAAAAAAAAAAAACAAGTGAGAAAAGTGACTGCAGAAGAAATATTGCAAGATCTCCAAGCTGCGATGGCTTGAAAACGTATGGCTAACATTTAATTAATTTGATAAAATTTGTTTTTAATTCAACTGACTATCAAGTTCATCTGTACAAAACTTCCTTTTGATTCACTGTACTCAGTTGACTCCCTCTCCTGTGTCGGTCCTACAAATCCTTCTGCCACATGAATTTACTGAGGTCTCTGGCACTAAGTGAGGGGCCCAAGGTTATAGAACTCATGACCCAGAATTCCAGGAGGAAATTTTAAGACCTCACTAAGAATCTGTATCACTGTCAGTCTGCTCTTTGAATTGGTTTTGATTGGGAGAGTTCTTCCAAACCACCATGTTTATTATTGTTTGTTTTGGGGCCACACCCAGTGGTGCCTAGGGCTTACTCCTAACTCTGCACTCAGGAAGTACTCCATACTCCCAGCAATGCTCGAGGGAGCATAGGGAATGCTGGGATCAAACCCAGGTCAGCAGCTTGCAAGGCAAAATGCCCTTCCTGCTGAATTATCGGTCTGGCCCACCAACATGTTTTTAAATCAAAGAACCAACTTACTGGCTTCTTCTTTCACTTTGTCCATTTCTGCCATTAATGAAACTTCTTTGTCAATGATGCTGGGGGGGAAAAACAAAAGCAAAGAACTCTTTATCAAAGATAAAACTTTTGGTAAGCACCATAAGTACAAAGAAAAATCATTTTCATGAAACAAAACAAAATGACCATAAAGATTTCTGTGTTATAATGCCAGCAGCATACTCTGCCTTTCCCAAAATAAGGCAACATGGAAGGGCCATTCCCAAGTATAACGTGGTGATGTCTGCTAATCAAATCAGTCAGAAAATCTAAAAGAACAAAGGAGTTTGGACTTCCATAACTATTCTGCTTCAAGTTTGAATTTGGGAATATTTTGCTCTATAAATCCCCAAGTTCCAAACCAAAATAATAAGTGCCTATAAAGCTGGCACTCAGGTGATCACAGCCTGCAGTTGAGAAATCTCCACACTCACCCTTGGGATTCTGGCCAGCAGCGGCAACTGTTGATGCAGATAGTTTTGGAACCCACTTTAGACACAGGGTCACCTACCTCTATGCTCTGAAATGGGAGTCAATGCCCAATCCCCTGATAAGCATTTTCAGTTTCAAATGAACTCCCCCACACCACTGTTAATTTCATTTAATTTCTGATTGGCCCTTTGAAAAAGCATTATCTGTACAGGTCATCATCTGTCTGAAAGTTTATCTCTCTCTCATCCCAAATCTTAGTTCTTTTCCCAGAAACAATACTGACATATGTACTGACAAAATACCTTATGTGTCAAAACTAAGGCTAGATGTCAGTTTTTAACTTTTCATTTGGAACCATAAATATATTTTTAAACTATAAATAATGGTTTAAATAATGTCTGTATTTTTTTAATTTTTTTAAATTTTATTGAATCACCATGAGATAGTTACAAGCTTTCATGTTTGGGTTACAATCTCACAATGATCAAACACCCATCCCTCCACCAGTGCACATTCCCCACCACCAATATCCCCGGTATACCTCCCCTTTCCCACCCTCGCCCTGCCTCTGTGGCAGACAATATTCCCCATACTCTTTCTCTACTTTTGGGCAATAATGTATGTATTTAAAAGACAAGACTACTGGGGGGTATAATTAAGCACAGTATTACTACAGTATCTAAAACCATTAACAATTAGTTTAATGTTCCCAGCTATCTATTTAAAGTTCCCCAATTGTTCATGCAGTTTTTCCAATACATCATTTGATCCGGGCTATAATAAAGTCTATTCATTTCAAGTAGTTCAAAAGTCTATTTACAACAAGACTGTGTTGTAAATCTGTTTTTTGATGGGGGCACTCTTGGTGCAGGGGCTACTCCTGGTGCAGTGCTGTGGGAACGTGTAGTCAAACCTGTATGCAATGCAGACATTCTAGCCCTCTATGCCATCTAACACTCATATCTATTTTAAATGAAGGCTTCCTTCCATTTACAATTTATTTGCTGAAGAAAGTAGGTTGGCTACAAGCCTACAGACTTGGCTAGAATATGAATTGTGCTGACAGTATATCTATGGTATTATTTAACCATATCATTTATATTTCTTTTTTTTTTTTTTTTTTTTTTTTGCTTTTTGGGTCACACCCAGCGATGCTCAGGGGTTACTCCTGGCTTTGCACTCAGGAATTACTCCTGGCGGTGCTTGGGGGACCATATGGGATGCCGGGGATCGAACCTGGGTCGGCCACGTGCAAGGCAAATGCCCTACCCGCTGTGCTATCGCTCCGGCCCCTCATTTATATTTCTTATTCATTTGTTACCAGGCATAGAAATTTGGCTAGATTCAGATTTTTTTTTAAATTTCAGGAGGAATACATTGTTTTATGCTTCAACTGGCAGAAACAAAATGAAGCAACTCACAGATTTTCCTCTTGTAAAGAAAAACACAAGTGAGTGTATTCATGTTTCTATACCTAATAACAACTCTGTAAGAAATAAAACATCTATCTCTTTTTCTTTTCTTGATTCCTGGGCCCCACCCGGTTGTGCTCAGAGTTCATCCCTGACTCTGTGCTCAAGGATCAACTCCTAGTGTGCTTGTGGAAAAATATGGGGTGCTGGAAATCAAACCTGGGCCAGCCTTATGCAAGGCAAATGTCCTACCCACTGTATGACTGCTCTGGCCTCACATCTCTTGTCTTCTTGACATCAGCAGCCATTGATGATCACTGTTTAGATAAACAGGGTTTGCAAAATTGGGATAATCATGTTCTATAATTTCCTCTTCATTTATTTATTGGTATTCTTCCAGAAGAATAAATATTCCCTTTTGGTTATCATGCAGAATCATTTGTCTAGATAAAGCAGGATAAATCCTGATCCTTTATTTTTATTTTTACTATTTCTTTCTTTCTTTTTTATTATTCAAGTTTTCAAGATAATACTTGGTTCCTTAGCATCTTCCAATGTAACCAATGACATATTTTGCTTATTTTCATAGTTTCATTATGAACTCAAGTTTCACACACTTCCTTACACTACAATCATCATAACATTACTACCCAGATTGTTCCAGATGTACTCCCCTTGCCCCATCAGAGGTCCTTTTAAAATGTATTGTGTTAAAGGTTTATGCTCTCTTAAGAGGAAATATTTTATGATATTTGTCAGGATAAGAAGTGGCTCCTTGGATATGTCTGAGGGGTTTGGAGACTCCTTAAGCCAAATATTTGGGGAGAAAGGGCTGTGTGCTGAGAAGCTAGATCTTTCCAATCAGGAAACCCTAATGGAAAGAAGTGACGTGTGCACTGGATGGCAAACTCTGTACTACTGGGCTCCAAGCCTAATCCATCAAGTGCGGACAGCAGCGAGCTCCATGACGCATATGGCTGAAGGTCACTACATATGGTCACTTTGGCATAACGAGCATATCAGATGATATGATGCATTATTTATTGACATTACACAGGCATCATGTCAGTGTGTTTTTAAGTAGGGGAAACAAGTGTTACAGAAAGGTATATGGTAAGAAGTGTCTCCTCCATCTCTGTGCTCGCCTTTCTGGCGGTCTCAGACTAATTTCTTCCCTTTCTTCCCAGAGACCACCAATAACATCCATTAGCTGTATGAAATGCTAGGTGAGTCAAGAGGCTCATATCCTTGATTATCACATATCTTCAGCTTCTCTGACAAATTTACAAATAACAGTTTCACTTGAAATAGCCAAGCAAATCTAGGTTTTTAAGAATCTTTTTAGGGCTGTAGTGATAGCACAGTGGTTAGGGCGTTTGCCTTGCACAATGGCTGACCTGGGTTCGAATCCCAGCATGCCATATGGTCCCCTGAGTACCGCCAGGAGTCATTCCTGAGAGCAGAGCCAAGAAAAACCCCTGAGCATCGCTGGCTGTGACTCAAAAAGCTAAAAACAAACAAACAAACAAACAAACAAATAATCTTTTTAGAAAGGGTAGGTTTATGTCAGTTCTGAAAAGCGAGGTGGATGGATAAACTATGAGGGAGATAAGATGCGAATCTGGAGAAAATGTCTGAATGCCCACTTTCCCAGAGAAAGGGAGGAGAAGAAAGAGAAACAGAGAATCAGGAAACAGAGAGCTGGGTAGAAAAGAGCCTGGAGAAATCAGAGCCCAGTGGGCCAAAGAACTTCCCAGAGCCAGAGGCTCTGGGACCTTGTAGGTAACAGCAGAGAACCAAGTCAAGTTGCATGGGGTTAGGATGGATGTGCAGGAATAAGACTCAGAGAGAAGCACTATAAGAGAGAGGTCAATAAAATGTTCATTCATCAATCCTTTGCTGAGTGCCTGATAATTTCCCAGGCAAGAGTGTTTGGGCTGGTGAGGCAGGAGCAATAGTATAGTGGGTAGGGTGGTTGCCTTGCATGTGGAGATCTGGACTTGATACTTAGCACCCTGTATTGTTTCTTAAGCCCACCAGGAGTGATCCCTGAGCACAGAGCTAGGACTAAATAAACCCTGAGCAGCACTGGGTATGGCTCAAAAGCAAAAACAAACAACAAAAACGTTTTGGGGCCAGGGATATAGTCATGGGTTAAAAGAGCATTTTAGGATCCTACTATCTTAACATTCTTTCTGGAAGAGCAAATAGAAAGATGAAGGAATGCATCACCCATCAAACCTACTGTGGAAACAGTGATAAAAGAGGAAGAGAAAAAATGATGAAGGCAAGAAGAAATCGGAAATCGCCCTAGCCTCAGTCAACCAAAAGTTTCCTAAGGAGTGTCTGCAGGTAGTGGGATCATGCATGCTGCACACTGAGGGATGTGCATGCACAGGTAAAGGAAGGCACGAATATCCTCAGATGTCCTTTGGGAAGGTCAGCAGGGGAGAGGGCAGGGTGGATGCTGGGACAGCCCCACATAGGCGTCCCTCAGTCCCCAGACAGGACACAGATCCTGCAAACCGGAGTTCCCTAGCCAGTGTGTGAAAAGAAAGGTCTTTGCTCATTTTACCAGCCAATATGAGACTGAGGTTGTTTCTTTTTTCCAAAAAAAAAAAAAGATTTTGTTGATTAAATTTGTTAGCACAATCATGTGGGCAGAGAATTTACTGGATGGACATGTAGGGGTTGGTAATACATTACCCCAGGTCTAACATATATTAAACAAAGCTGGATATTCACTCTGTGGTTAGTTCAGACCTCTAGGCCAGCAACAGGAGGATGAAGGTTATACACAATAAATTGCTAATCTGCTTAATGCCCACTTGAGGATGTGAAAATGCCGGCGAGGCTGGCATCAAACCAGGCTTCCATTCCCCTAGGTATTTCATCTAAAGATTGTCCTCTAGCGTGTTAGTAATTGAAGCACCACTAAGTATGACTGCTTGCAAAACTCACATGCAGAAAGGCAGGCTGAACCATCCCTGCTGAGTCAGGCCCCTGCTCTCAACTGAGAGGCTGAACCTAAACCCGGATCAGGTGCAAAGAGGAAGCGCCCAAGGAAGCACCCACACTCCCTCTAGAACCCAGCTTCTAATATGTGGGCCACAACCCCACAGAGGGTCACATAAATGTGTGTGTGTGTTTGTGTATGTGTGTGCTTAGGGGGTCACAGAAAATAGCCTTTAAAATAAATTTATGATTTATTATGTGCAAAATGCTTGTTCTGTATAACTGTTTTATATAGCTGGAGTTGCATATAAATTTCTCTGGTGAAAAGTGTTGAGGAGTGGACAAAGCTGAAGAAGCCAGCTTAAGAACCTCAGTTAAGGGGCACCCAAGGTTTCTTGGAAATGTTGCTTTGGAGGTAGTAGCAGAATTGATGAAGGAAAGAACTGGGAGAAGATGTGGAAGAGGAAGTCCATCCTCTGCAGGCGTAGAGGAGCCAGGATTACCCCAGCCAGTACCAGCTCAAAGCAAGGGACCAAGAGGAAAGACCAGGTCCAACCCCTTCCAGCTGCCCCAAGGCCTGCCAATATATATTCATGAAGGATTTTATTAGAGCCACTGAAGGTTGTCCTGCATCTTCTGGGAGGTATGTAAGAGGTACATCTGGAAGAGGTGCCAGCTGAAGGATAGAGGGTGCCAACAAAACCAGATATAGAGCGTAGGAGTGAGGACCTCTGAGAGGAGTGATAACAGACAATATGACTCCCAGGAAGTCCGTGTGCTTCCTTCCAAGGAATACTTGTTTAGACAGGCAGTAGTCCTAAGTTACTTCACAATGAGAGCTGATCGAATCTGAGGTGTGAGCATAACAGGTAGAGCACTGTGCCAGGTCTTCTGCAGATTATGTCCTTGCAGTAGTCCAGCACTCCAGGAGGCTTGAGCTCTGCCTTTTCCTACTGTAGCAGATCTCTTAGTCTGATGGGAGACTCTCGTTCTACACCAACCTGTAACTCTGATCTTGTTACAGGTCCACACAGAACCATCACGTCTCCAGGGAGCTCTGAGTCTATTTCAGAAAATTTCTGCTCAAGCTTATGATCTTACTGTAGGTTGCCTGACAAAAATCACTGAAAGAGTGAAAAATATGAGGGACGAGACATATATCCATTTTTGGAGCAAATAGAAAGATGAAGCAATGCATCACCCATCAAACCTACTGCGGAAATAGTGATAAAAGAGGAAGAGAAAAAAATGTTACTTCTTAATTGGTATTTTGTGCTGCTTGCATGGATGCCACATTTATGCAAAAATTATGAAAATCTTGTCACTGTTGGAATCTAATCATTCGAGATACAAAATTATGGATAAATGCGTAGTAATATCTACCAAATGCACAGAATTTGGTTCAGAATCAAAAGAGGCAGTGAACGACTCTGTCTGCAAACTGGGGTGGTGATCGGTTATGGAGATGTGTACCTCCCACCATGAATCAGCAACAATTCTAGGCAATAGGCACTTTTTATTTTCCATAGTGATCCTCTGCACTTGACAATGCATAATTCTTTACTTGGCTTTTCACTGATCACTAAAAGTTCTCTAAATGGTAAATTAAAGCCCTCCAGAGAGTACCGGATCCTTATAAGACAGCTGGGATCTGTTCTCCGTAAACTGAGCTCACAGATAAAACCCAGGATGACCTCACAGGCTTCAAACATGTCCTTCCTCCTTCCAAAATCACCTCTTCTCATTTTATAGAAACTGCCTGGAGAGTAAAATTTTACTCTGTTGCCATAAAAAAAGCTTTTATTAGCAAAGCAATCAGGTGGAAGGAGAGGAGCTCACCGTGGTGAAGCTTTTCCGATTTATTACATAGTTAATCATCACGCCAAAGCCTCATTTTACAAAAATGTTTCCACTGTCCTGATTCCTTTCTATCAAGGACTAATAATAACAATAAGAAAAGAACTCAGAAAGCACTTTAGGAGGAATAGATCGATCGTTTCCTGCTCTGTGGAAGACTCTTCTTTAAATCTGGAGACTGCGGCGGCTGAGTGACAAAATGCTTCATTTGGAGGCTGGCTGAGCCCGTCAAGCCCAGGGTTCTTCATAAATAAAGATGCTGTGATAGGGAGCGGCCACAGGACTGTCAGTGGGCGATAAGCTGGAGAGCAGGACGGGCTGGTGGATATTGAGGAATGAAAACAGAACTTTCAAAGGGAAGTCAGAGAAATCAATCTGCCACAGCAGCCGGAGAGGGAGATGGCCAAGAGTTAAAACTAGGCCACATTCCGTCTCCCAGGCTTTTGTTTCAGGGAGACTGAGGGGGAGAGAAACTGCTGGGCCCATTCCATTCAGTTGCAGGCAATTTTGGACTCTGCTGGGGATGAAGTGTTTCAATCTGGGGCTGCCTTAACCCCCCCCCCCCCACCCCGGCTGCCAAGCTGAGCAGAAGGAAGCCTCCGGGGAGTCTCAGGAAGAAGAAAGAGGCAGAGCAGGGCGATTGGGAGGGCCTGCTGACGGGGAGCTGCATTCCCTATCCCATGTGGAAGAGAGCGAACATGGAAACTGCTGGGGAGAGAACTCTCAGTGCTGCGGTGAGGCTTTCCTGGTGTCGCCCAAATAGTGCCACGCGCTTAGTGAGTCACAAGCTGTAAAAAGAATCCTTTCTTTCACTAAGGAGTAATTGTGAAAATAAATCTAGTCAGGGTTTCAGCACACCCATCTCTCAAATGGCTGCAGCTTCTGCTCCAGGTTTGACATGCACCAGTGTGGTTGGTTCTCCTGAGCCTCCAGGGCCCTCAAGGGGAGGGCACGGGCCTGCACCTGGTGCCAGGCTGGGCTGCTGAGTCTCTGGGCTTCTGTTTTTTTTATTTTTATTTTTATTTTTTCTGTTCTGCCGCTGAAAGGAGACAGCAGAACAGGCAGCCTGAAACACGGCACTTCAATGTATTATTTTGAGCTATAGGCACTTGAAACACAGCAAATGCAGGGAGTTGATTTCTCTGAATCCTGAAAGGCAGGTCCTCCAAAAACAGAACGTGACAATTGCAAGCCCCCAGCCCCAACCAGGAGTTTCACCAGAGGGCAGACTGTTGGCCACTGGCATGGGAGAGGAGGGTAAAAACCAACCCCACACCCCGCCAAACTAGGACACAAACTATCTGATCTCCCAGCTAGTCTTCAAAGGGGCCTGGCCATATTTCCTTAACATTATTTACTCTCTTCTAAGACATCTACATCTCTGTTAAGGAGGCACTGAATCCTGAATTTCGAATCACCTGCAGAGTTCTTCACTTCCCCTCAGGCTGATTCCATGATTACATTAGGTGCACATATAATCAATGTCTTTTTCCTTGGCCCTCTGCTTTCACTGTAGGGGGGCCAGCCAAGAACACAGAAGGGTAGCAGGGAAGTTAGTTTTTATCCCCCCTTCGTTTCCATTCTGTCCCTACTCTTGAACCCTACCCACTGGACCACCATACTCCAAGTTACTGTGACTTTTCTTCCTTCACTTCTCACACAAGCAAGTCTTCTGTTTAAATATTAGCCCGGCACCCCCACTCCATTGTTGCTGAGTGACCCCTTCGCTCCTCATCAAGGAGCTGCTGCTGTGGACTGACTTATTTTGCTCTTTGCTGGGACTCCTGGGTCCTTCTACTCGGCACATGTTTGCATTTAGGGGGTGGGGGAAGGAATTAATTTATCTGAATGTAGTGGGGGTGACAAATGAATACATGTAAAATTTATTTGCCAAACATACAAAATTGAACCTACTTTTCTATAGCAGGTAGTGAAGGCTTTGGGGGACAGGGTGTGTGTGTGTGTGTGTGTGTGTGTGTGTGTGTGTGTGTGTGTGTGTGTGTGTGTGTATGTGTGTGTGTAGCACAACCCTTTGTAAAGCTGCCTCAAAATGGTGACCACCAGGAAAATTAAATAATGGGAACAATAAATCTGAATTACACTAGACATACAAAGTCAAGTTAAAAAAAAAAACAAAACAAAAAATACCCTAAGACTGTCAGTAAGCGTTGACAACTGCACTAGATTTGCCCATCAGGCCAAGCCTGGTTTCCCTCTATTCCTTTCATCAGAGGTAACATCACTTGTAATGTTAATATCTCTTTGTCTGCCCATTTTACATTGGAACCCTACAATGATTTAGATCACAGTGTATGAATATTTCATCCCACTGTCTGAGGCACATTTCTGGGATAAGATATGTGCCAATTTAGCATATGGATAAACTCTCAATACATAATAATACTGGAGTATCAAAAAGACAAAGCTAATCAATCCCATAAATGGTACAAATTCCTTGCCACCAAATAGTCCAAGAATCTATTTGCCGTGTGTACCTCCACTTAGAATTTTGCATGTGATTTTGGTTAACATAATTTCTTTGCTAATTACAACATTGTTTTGTTGATTGGAAATTGGTTTCTATGGAAATGATGTAATTTACCACCACTCTCTTAAAAAAAAGTCACCAAAAACTAAACTAGAACCATGTCCATGGAAAAGAAAGCAGACCTTATCAGTGGATGCTGATGAGGGTGACATTTAAGGCACTGAGCTAACATTTTTCTTTACATTTTTTGTTTATTTTACATGTGCATTTAAAAAAAAGGAAAGTACAGGCAACGGAGTAGTACCTTAATGATTTAGAATGCCCACTGTGTAAGCCTAAGGTAATTCAATCCCTGGTGCTGCCACATGTGCCAAGTGCTATCCCAGTAGCTCTGCTGTTTGAGCCTGACAGCTCTGCTGTCTGGAATTCCTGGTGTAATAAGGGATTTGGGGCCACACTACAGGTTTGAGCACCCAAAATAAAGGATATCATTCCAGGTGAGCACTGCAACTAAAGAGATATATGACTTTTGGCATCTATTCCCAAATCAAAAACACCACACTCTCAAAAGTACATACATATTCTATGTTCAATGCTGCACTTAGTACAATAACCAAGAGAAACAATCCAAATGGCCAACTAGGGATGAGTGGATCAAGATTTTGTGGTACATTTTGTGGTACAATGGGGTATCATGTGGCTCTAGCAAAGAACAAAATCATGTAATTTGCAGCAACATGGATGGAACTAAAGACTATCATGCTGGGTGAAGTCAGTCAAGAGGAAAGGGACAGAAACAGAATGATTTCACTCATATGTGGGACTTAAAGATATAAAGTAAGATAGCAACTAAGACCCAAAAGCAGCATAATGGGAGAACTGATCCACACAATTGAGTCTAGGGTTGGCAGGGAGGAGAGTTGGGTCCTTGAGAGAAGGAGGGGGACACTGGTGATGTTGGAATTAGGTGCATGAGAAACCATTATTTATGGACTATAAACCATAGAAACTCAGTAAAAAAAAATAAAGAGATGTGTGAGCACCACAGTTGGGAAGTGTAACTCCAAGTGAGCATGTGTTTTTGGCATCACAGAAACCCTAGGTGAGCACTATAACCAAAATATAAGCAAGCACCACCACTAAAGGTAAAGAACACAACCTGAGGTGAGTGAGTATGTGGAGAAGCCCCACTATTTAAGGAGCTCAATCCTCAGCAAGGTCCACAATTGAGTGTATGAGCACCAAAGCCTGATGTGTGACCCTGGTGATCACAACAACAACATCAATAATAATGAATGGAATGGAGGGAATAAAGAACAAGGGAAAATACTGAAAGCAGAATCAAAACAAATGTCAAAAGAAGGCGAGGCAAAGCAAAAATTGCCCTTTGTTATATATGCAAAATAGTTAACTACTCTCAACACTGCAGCAAAACCTCTGTTTGGAAGGGACTGTCTATGCAGGAACCTTCATAATTGTTGTTTCATGAATAACTCAGGAACAGAAACTAGCAGAGGCAGATTTTTTTTTGTTTGCTTTTGGGCCACATCCAGCGATGCTCGGGATTTACTCCTGACTTTGCACTCAGGGATCACTCCTGGTGGTGCTCAGGAGACTATATGGGGCGTTGGGGACTGGACCCAATTTAGCTGCATGCAAGAAAAGCACTCTATCTGCTGTACCATCTCTTCATTCCCAGAAACCTGAAGAGGCTATGTTGCCTAAGAAGTTTCAGAAATGCTGGTCCATACCCAACTAATGGTGCCCATTCTTGCTGGGTACCTCCTGGGAAGGGCCAGACAGAGAGAAATCACTTCTCTCTGAGCCACTGGGCTCTGGCTGCCTCACTGGTGGCCACTCCTTTGCAAGACCCCTCCACTACCCACCCCGCCCCCAGCTAGGGTTTCCCAAGCAGGGGCATGTAAAAATTAAATGACACACTCTTATTCTAAGGGATATGCTGCCTTGGTCGTCAGCATACAGATTCAACGGAGAACACCGCCATAATTCATAAAAACGTTCTCTGGGCTGAGAGGAATGAACTGAAAATTCCCTTGCAATGGATGGAGTGGGTCCTGAGAACACATGCCCTACGGTACCTGCTCGGTGCCTCTGAAAACCCACCCCTCCTGTCTTTTATTTCTCTGGTGGCTGTTTCTGCATGGGATCCACTACATTTCTGCCTGGAAAATTCCCCGTTTTCCTCCAAGAGCCAGCTCAGTGTCCCTGCCACTGTGGACCCTTCTCTAAAGAGGCTGGAGGGCTCGCTTCCCCTTCCACACTCAATGTCTGCTGCCACACTGGCCCAACTGCACACACTAGCCTTGAGTTTTCTTAAATTACACTTTAGGCAACAAGGTTACAATCGTGTTAAAGTTCATGGCTGCACAAAGCTGGTGAACCCCACCTCCACCATCATGCCTAAGATCCTCCACCACTGTCCCAATGTGACCACCAATCCGATCTTTATTCCTTGTCCCTCCCTTTCTGTCCCCACCCCACTGCTTGTTAATCATACTTTTAATCCAAGGATAAGGGTTTGCCATTATTTCATATTGTCTCTTCCCTTATTTTGTCTCTCTGTACCCTACAGATATGATAGCCTCTTCTTATATTTAACCTTCTTCCTCTGATTTTTTATTTAACACGATGGTCCAAGTTGCAGTGAATTGCTTGATTTCATCTCGTTCTACAGCTGCATAGTATGTACCACAGTGTATTTTTCCATCACCTGTCATTGGACATTTGGGTTGTTTCCATATCCTGGCTGCTACGCTATGTGCTGCAATGAACACAGGAGTGCACATCTTTTCGAACTAAAGCTTCAGTGTTTAGGTGTTAGATGCCAAGAAGAAGACTCACTGGGCGGGGGGAAGGGAGACCTTAGGCTTTATGACAAGAGACACTGTCCTTGATCCCTTAGGCTTGGAGACCCCCTGGGGGCCACTATCCTCATTAAATGTGGATTTTTTTGGCCCACCCACACCCAGAATCAGCATCTCTGGGAATAAGGTCCCCAGCATCTCAAAGTTTGTGAAGCACTAGCTGGTCATTGCTGCATCCACCTGTTGGATGGGCACAGGGAGGGAGAGGGCAGGGAAGGTGGGGAGGGCAACATGGTGAGAAGTGGCAAGGAAGTTCCCTCCTCCCCTCTGCCCCTCCCCCATGGCTGGACCCACTGTATGCTCACTAAGGAAAAGGACAGACAAGGGGACTCAGCACAGAAAACAGTATACTAAAACTTACCTGGAAGGGAAGAGGACCACCCCAGACTGCATGTCTAGGATGGGTCAGTTACAGACTTTCAAGGATGGAGGATGACATGAGAAATATGTATCTTGTACAGAGATCTTCATGAAGCCCCTAGAAAATGACAGTAGTGCTCCCTCCACCCCCCACTTTTTGTAGGTGAGAGTAAATTTAGAAACTCAATCACCCTTGGAGCTACACGGAGGTGAGATTTAAACTTGAGTCTAATTTTGCACCCCAGGCCTTCTAATTAAGTGGCTAATAAACCTCGGAAGAGGTGACTTTTGTTAGAATATGGTCTATAAAGAAACAAGCATTACAGACACTGGAAGAAAAAATGCAATACACACATAAATATGAATATATGAGATTCTAGCGCAATTTTAAAATAGGACTTGTGGCTATCTTAGCTGACATACTGCCCAAAATTACCCTATAGCCTTACTCTGTACCAGTCAAATAAAAGAAACAAGCTCCAAGATGAATTCTGAAATTGTGATCAGGTTACTTTAAAAATGATAATGTTTTATATGTTATACTAATGTATAAAATAGCATCATCTTATTTTTCCAGTGAAAAATAGATTATACCGAAGAAAAAAAGTCCTCAAAAAGAATACATCCTTTTCCTCTGGTATTGTGTCGATAAAATAATCTGCTGAGGTTCTTTCTTTAAAATATATATATATTTCTATTTTATCAGGGAAGCTAACAATTCCAATTCAGGAGCATGTCCCCCAGCTGACTGATTGGGTGGCCTTCATTTACTGAAAAGATTCAGAACTCCTTTTAGATTTCATGCTGAAATCAGAATCAACTCCTTGTCCTCCAGCTCTTATTGTGGGTCTATTATTCCGCAGAGAGGGCTGGCGTGAAAGGGCCGCTGACTTCTATGTACGTGTGCCACTGACATAACGGATGGACGTAATCACACACGGCACTTGGAAAGCTATTAATGCAAGGCGCTATTTATGCTGGTTTCCTGGGGACCATAGCCACACAGAAAAGGCCAGTTCTGTACTTTTAGTATTTATCAACCTGCTCTTCCTTCATGTCAACTGATTCACTAAGTCCCTGCAGTGACCCTGGGGAAGCATCTAACATAGAGGAAAACCTTGGGGAGGAAAGCAAATAGGAGGAGAAGCTTTCCTCTCCAAAGAGCGAGCCTACCTATTTAGAATGACACATATTCACAGACGAGGCATGATTTGAAATACATGGTACCACGGGGACCTGCCTTAGTCACAAAGTCGTAGGAACCTTGAATTTCTCCATGCTATATGATATTTACCCTTCTCATAGTTGCAGAATGGATTCTGGAGCTTATGTCTGTTTATTGGATTGGGACAGTGTAAGGAAAGGGAGTCATTTTGGGCAATCTGTCAGGGAGGACAGCAACAAAGCCCATACATATGGCTCTCTTGAGGCATAAATATATTTATTAGCTTCTTTTAGTATTGTCTCTTGGTAGCCTTTGCAAGTGTATCTTTTTTTCCATTCTCTGTGTGTTTTCTTTAAATATGCTAGAATTATCCTGAAATTGGGTCTGGGGAAGAGGAAAGGTTGGTTTAATTTCCGCTGTGTAGTGCTTTGTACATGTCATACCAGGAAGGCACCTGGATGGACCATTTGATAAGAAGAAAGGGACTAGTCAGAAAGTCTTGTGTGCACAGGCTTTTTGTTTGTATTTGTAAGATGACATTCGTTCTTCAGAACAAAAGAATATTGAGGTTTTTTTTTAAAAAATAAATTTTCTTATTAAAAACCACTGTAAAAATATAACCCAAACTCCTGATTTGGTCCTCATTACATGGGTAGAGTCTAATTTAATCAGTTAATATATTGCTGACATTTTAATAGCGATGGAAGGCTTTGTACAATTAGTACGTAATGCTGCTAAGTGGCTGGAACAGTCCCTGAGGTCAGTTTGCCCACTGGCCGTCCCATTATGAACGTGCTTGTTGAATGGCTCTAGAGGGAAAAGCACCATTTTATTGCTGCACTACACACTACTCAGGCTGGGACCGCGCTCCTGTCTCTGCCATATGGTTCTAAAATGGAACTTCTTCTCTATCTAAACTCTGTGACTGAACTCAAATGTCAAATCTGAAACATCTTTCCTCTACTTACCTATCAAGGTTGTTTGTTACACAGCCACAATTCCAATGGGTCTTACCAGTGAGAGAGTAATGAAACACTCAACAAATATTTATTCAGGCACTGATGCACCATATGAAATGCAGAAAAGGCCTTCTGTTTTCACTCTGTTTAAAGAGCAAAGGCTGGCACCCCTGAGAATGTCACTGGCACAACAATAGCTGGATACATGCCCTGTGCGCCCAGGAATACCAAGTAATATTACTGTCTGACTGGAGCCAAAGAAAAATTATGATCTCCTAAATAGACACTTAACGGAACAATTCCCCACTGTCTTTATCTTCACATGCCTCAGATCTTCATCCTAATCCTGGTCCCCACTGAGATATTTGGTTTTATTGCAAAATGAGAGAAAGACTGAGGGTGAGACAGCATGGGTAATGAAAGCAATGGCCACTGGCTGCAAGCTCAGTTCTTAATGCTTCCACTTTCTCCTAAGGGCTGAATTGAATGCTACAAAGAAAAATCGACAAAGAAGCAAAGCCCTTCATTTCCCAGTCTTCCACCTAATTGTTTGTCTGGTCTTAAGGAGACACAAATGTAATGTGACCTTTAAAATGTGTAGCTGGAAGGTTTATGTTTCAAGTTGGCAACTGCACTGGTATGAAGAGTTGCTATTGGGGTTTGTAAATAATTGGGGAAAAAATTTCCTCTTTTGTGTCTTCAAAGGTGGATTAGGAGGGCAGGTGGTGGGTGGGTGGGTGTGGGCAGAGGCACTCCGGGGTGCAGAGGGAGAGGAGGAATCTTCCTTTCAGTCAAGGAGCTTCTACAGCACATGTAGGGAGGACTTCTTACCCGAGTCTCTGCAGCGCCACTGACTGCTAGAGATCATTCTTTGTTACAGGTCAGGTGTGAGACAGCTGACTATGCATCTGAGAATATTTAGCGGCATACCTGGTCTCGACCTACCCAGTTCCTGATAAGCGGCAGGCCTATCCTCCTTTTGCAAGACTCTCAACTAGGGGTTTTAAAACTACAGATGCACAAAAATAAACGACCAGGAAAAAAGAAAAAAAGAAAAAAGATTCACCAAGAGTTCTTTCAAACAATAAACAACAACAACAAGGCATCTAATTTCTGGACCACTTCAGATCGATGACATCAACATTTCTGGGGGTGGTATCACAAACCTCTGAGAGTTTTAAATCATAGTGTATACATATATATTTTGGTATGGGGAAAGTAAATATTAATTTAAAAGTATCTTCTTTCAGTCAACTTGGTCACAAAAAGAATAAATAAAAGAAACTTAAGAGCTCAGAAACACTGTTAAGTAAAAAGCCAGGTATTTTGCAAAAGTGGCTAGAAGTTTAGAAAATTGGAAGGAAGAAAGCCAGCCACAAAGAAGAAAAGAGTCCGCTATGTGATTAACACACAGCACAAGAAAAGAGGTCCTATTTGGACTCCAGGCAAAGCAGTCACACAGATGCCACAGTTTCACATTATTTGTGCCTCACAGGGAGTGGGGGAGGCTGAACACAGGCTGCTCTTCAGTGCGGCAGCCCTCCTGGAAATTTCCCCATGAGCTGCTGCTCAAGCTCTCATCCTGCCCAGAAAAAGGACCCAGAATGGAAAATGCCTCAGGGGTACCTGCTGTGCAACGTGGGCTCACCAGGTTGACCGCCCTGTGTCTTGTGAATGCTGTGGCTAAGTGACCCATGGGGCTTCTGTTGCAGATGAGGTCCTGCTGGCAGAGGAATCTGAGATGGGCAAAGGGAAATCTGATCTCAAAGTCACCTCGTCTTTAGCCCGAAAGTCTCCCTTGGAGGGTTAGTCTTTGGGCTGAGGAAGCCTCAGTAGTTAGCATTTGTCAGCAAGTACCTGTGTTCCTCTGGGAGGGAGGACACACACTTTTGAAGGGGTGAGGTTATGTGGGAGAAAACAATGAATTTCAATGGTTGAAAGAACAGCAAGAAAAG
This sequence comes from Sorex araneus, assembly GCF_027595985.1. NCBI lineage: Eukaryota > Metazoa > Chordata > Mammalia > Eulipotyphla > Soricidae > Sorex > Sorex araneus. The sequence goes on along the minus strand of NC_073313.1, from coordinate 233,282,540 downwards.
GGAGAGGAGGAGCCCATAAGCTTCACTCTTACAGTGGACATTTTGGGGAGCAGCGCTTGGCTGGTGGTGGTGGGGGGCAGCAGGAGGTTCCTTTAGTCCAAGATGGTGAGAAAGACAGCAGAGGAAGGGGAAGTGGGCAGGGCTAAGACTCCTGAGCTACATCCACTTTCCTGGTGCTGTTTCAGAAAGACAAGATGTGTGGTGCAGGAATATTTCTGGCCTTTCCCTACAGAACAAAGAGTTGGATTTCCCATTCCTGTTGTAAACAGAGCCGCCCCTAATATTTTGGCCCTTCTCATTCCTGTTCTCTGGGCGCCCATTTTCCTATTCCCTGAGCACACACACACACACACCATACCCTTTGGTTCATTTTCATTTTCCTTTTTTTTTTAAGAAATGTTTTTAATTGAATGCTAAATTGAAAAAAGCATCATCTAACAACCTTTACTATTTTGAACTATCTTCTCCCCCAACATATGGCAGAAATATAAAGTACTACTATCCTTCCTCAATGCTTTTTGATTTCAATGTTTTATTGCTCATTTTAAACCTTCACCATCACCTTGGACATGCACACACAGAAATTTGTGATGAGAAGCTACAGTCGCATGCACACAAAGCAATAAGTCTGGCAGCAGTGATTCCAAAGGATGAATATTTTCCAGCTGTGGTAGGGGGCCAATCATATAGGAGAGCAACCAGCTGTTTCATGTTAGCTCCTGACATGACATTTCACACAGATGCTCATGCTGCAAAATTTTTCTTCTGTGAGACTCATTTTGAGAATGTGGTGTCATCGTTATTTCCCTCTCAATCCCCAATTCTTCCTGGGAAAACGAGAGCGATCTACATGATGGTCATGTAGCCCTATGTACCTGATTAAATGCCATCTTTGACACTGTCATTGACAACATGATGATGTTCTTGATGAATGGTACTAGACAAAGCACTTCATTTGTTCATATTTGGAAATTTGGAAATACACTGAACTTGTTCATTTGTCTCAGATATGTCCTCTGCTGGTCCCGAGTATTGATGAACCAGTGCCTTAACCCAGCCTCACCAAACCAATATTCCTCAGCATTTCAGCCATATTGGGGGCAGGGGAGGGAGATTTAGTCTGGCAAGTTTAGTTTGGCAAGTTTCATTTCCTCAAATTGCCTCTTTCGATAGTAAAAGGTTTAGAGCTTTTTTTCCCTTTTTTTTTTTTTTTAAATCTTTGGAGTTTCTGCTTTTTTCTTAGAATGAAATGTCTATTGAGGGTTTGGGTGAGAAAATGAGGAGGTAAGAGAACTAGGAAGTGACATGTGATGGCCTCCATGCTGCTGGGACACTTCTGTGTGTGTATCTTTCTCAAAACCAGTGCTCTTAGAATTTCTCAGAGCACTTAACCCACATCATTCAAATCTGGATATATTTTATAGCACATCCTGAGGTTTTGAATGTATGAATAAATGGTGCTAGTTCAAAAATTCTCTCAAATGTGTTGGGTTAGTTATTTTGCCACCAACACAAAGACTCAAATAAAAATAAATTAAGCTGCCTTGTAAGGATTTTAAGAGCTGCTATTTTTCCAAGATCACCACAACCCCTTAAATGCTGCCATATCGTGCCCCACAGAAAATGTGAGGAAATTTTATTCAAGTCTATCATTATTAGCTGGCTGCAGTCTTAGGATAGAGGCAGTTTTTCTGGTTGACGAAAATGCATGTAAATGACTGATGAAAACATATTTTGGTTTTAGTTTGAAGCCAATGCTTATGCAATTCTTTAGGGGATCATTTCTTGCCTTTTTTTTGTTTTTTGTTCTTTGGGTCACACCCGGCGATGCACAGGGGTTACTCCTGGCTCATGCACTCAGGAATTATTCCTGGCAGTGCTCAGGGAACCATATGGAATGCTGAGAATTGAACTCAGGTTGGCCTTATGCAAGGCAAATGCCCTACCGACGGTGCTACTGCACCAGTCCTAGGGGATCATTTCTAGTAGGGTTCGATCAGAAAACCAGTGTTGGCGTTTACTCCTTTTTTCATCACTTAAAAGGAAATAGTGCAGTTTTTATGTAGTGAGTGACTTTTAAACAGCAGCTCTGAATGGCAGAGCTCGTTCACAAGTAATCCTTTCCGTCAGTTAAAAACCTAACATGAATCACAAGCAGAGAAAAAAAGACACAACTCTCCATAGCGCTGACTTTCCTGGCTCCATACTCTCAGCTCTCGAGGGAGTAAGACTCTCAAAGAAGCTGTTCTAAATCTCCAGATGTCTCATGACCCATGTGATATTCATTTTGCTAAGGAAATAAAATAAAAATCTAAAAGTACTCAGAGCAGCTGGAGGAGAGAGGTAATCTGAGGTCATCGCTACACTTTGTCAATTAGCATGTGAGTCACTTGGATGGAAGGTATCATCCATGAGACTCAGATGAAGCATTTATTCTAAGATGCCATATGAAAGCTAAGATAGCATCAGGCCTCTCCGAACAGCTCATGGATGTTGCTAGATGGAGGCTGGTGAACTATAAGGCCTGGGAGCCAAATCTGGCTTCTGCCTGGTGCCATGCCATCCTGGCTACTTCTATGCCACAACAGCACAGTTAACAACTGCACACAGGCTTTGCACCAGTAAAACTGAAGATGTTTACCAACTGGCTAGATCTTTATGATGAAGTTCACTAACTTGGCCTTTATTTTGTTGATTTTTGAGCCATACCCAGGAATGCTTGGGGACTACTGCTGGCTCTGTGCTCAACGTACCATGTGGTGCCTGGTGGTACCAAAACTGGGCCTCTTGAATGCAAAATATGCTCTCACTCTGCTGTGCTCTCTCCTGATTCTTGTGACTCTGGCTTTAGGCATGTAAGTTGATTAAGCTTAAATATACACAATACCAAAACTTAAGGATAGATCACAGATGTCATAAAATTGAAAAACTATAAACTGGAAAAAAAAATCATAGTAATAATAATAAAGATACCACCTTTCATTTACCCTCCCCTTTCAGCCATATTCCTTGGAGTTTGTTTTGAAAAATAAGATTATTATCTGATAAAACAGAAAATCTCTCTATGACCAAGGGCCAGGACTTGGTGGAGGCTAAATAATTTCTCACTGAATGATAAACTAAAGAAGAGATTACCTGAAGGTTTATATGTAGCAAGTAATTTAAAATTCAAGATTTTAGATTAGTTTGGTGTTAGGCATAATCCCTAGTTTTACGCAACTTTGCAATCAGCTGAGAAGCATGCAGTGTCAAAGCAAGATCTTAAAAGAAAAATATGCAGAAGTTGTGATCAAAGTCTTGAATCACGGAGAGGTCAATGAAGTAGAGGGAACATGTTATGCAATTCTGGGCTTCGTGACTGTATCTTATTTGCCCTATATTTTTTCTCTTTAACTCTGATTTTCCTCTTGGGAACCATAGCTCCTCAGCTTTCACTCCATGAGCTTTAGGTGGGACTCAGCCCATCAGTAACTCAGACTCTAGCCTGGATATTGGAAACATGGTCCTTCAAGTCATCGTGACTATTAAAGTCCTAACTCAGTCCTTGGAATTTGGTTGGAACTGTAGGAGACAAAGCCTGTCTCAGATCACAGGGACTAAAGACTTTGAAAGCCTGGAGTTACCAGAGTGTCATCTTTGCTGCTACATGGAAAGACTAAGAATGAGGCCAAGAACACACATTACCAGGAGATCATTGTGACTTTGAGAGAAATGGAGGGAGGGAAGGAATGAGGGTGGTGGGAATGCAACAGAAAGCAATAAAAGCAGGGGAGAAACTGAATCCTGTATAGAGGCTTGGAACTAAATTTAAAGGAAGTTTCTGGAAATTTCATGTACACCTTTGGGGCCAGAGCAAGTATAGAGGGCAAGATGCTTGCCTTGCATGGAGCTGACCTGAACTTGATCCGGGGCACCCAATATAGTCCTCTGAGTACTGTCAGGAGTGATCCCTAAGTGCAGAGCTAGTAGTAAGCCCTGAGAACTGCAGGATGTGCTTCTCCAAGTCCCCCCAAATTCTCTTTTGTCTTTAGTGTGAGTTGGTCTCCTGTCACTAAAAATGAGGATATTTTTCTACTGATAGTAACCTCTGCTAATAGTTATTCCATCCCCACTGTGGATTTGAGCAAATGAACAGGCTCAAAGAAACATCTTCCACTAGAGTCAGCTGCAGGACAGGGCTGGATGCAAACCATGTCAGTGTCCCACTGCTTTGATTTTTTTTTTCACTGACTAGATAAGACATTTCTCTGAGTTTTTTAAAGGATTTTTTCTTATTTTATAATGATAAAGCAGAAAAAATATTTTTCTTAGTAGCTAGCATTCATGACATTAGCCCTCCAGGGGTTTGGTGAAAACATCATTTGTTGAGGTTTTGATTTTTGTCGAGAGTATGCTCTACATCATTCATACATTTTTGGGTGAACTTCAAACACCAATGAATTATGTGTTTCTTATTAATCAGACACTTTATTCTTCTTCTTCTTTTTCATTCCCAAGATATATGCCTTTGCCTGTGGGCTTAAAAAAAATCTGCTGAAGAATCATTCACTGATGTTTGGGTATTAAATAAACAGCAATTTCCATCTGATGCTTTTACCTATAGGAACTGCTCCAGAGCCACAAATTTATCGTTTCTAAGTGGAATCACTCACCAGTTGTGTAATTCAGCAAAGGCAGCTTTGATCTTCTTCACAGAGCTGTCCACTTCTTCCTTGATCATGACGCGGTATCTCGTTAGAGATACAGTGCAGCGCTGCAAATCCTTCACTGATTTCTCAATATTTGGGCCTAAAATTAATGTCAAGGGGAAACAAAGTTAAATTGAACACTTTATCTTTTTATTTGTGAGCTAAACTACAATAGGAATAAAAGCAACTCATTTATTCCATGTCCACAAAGACAGGAAGATTTGTCTTTCATTTCTCAATTGTAAAAGAAAAATTCTGTCAAGATGATATTTATAACCCAATTTCAAAAATTAAGGGTGGGTAGTGGGATAGTTCCTGAGGTGGCTCTGATTTCATCAGTGGGTTCTCTGGTTGGGCCATTTCGGGCATATACAGTTTCTTCTGCTCTTTGAAAAGAAGCTCATTATGTTCTAGCACAAACTGCAGTTTCTTAGACTCTGATATAGCCAAAGACCATTTGTGCTGCTGGTTCTCTCTATGAACACCCCTCTCCATGGTTAAAAGCCAACAGGGGTTTTGGAAGAGGAAAACATTGAAACTGGGAGAGGTACAAATGAGCTGGATGTGGAAGTAGCTCTGGTGCCAGGCATACTGGCTTTGGCCCCATCAGTCCAGAGCCAGGCCTATAATTATAGCAGCAGCACTTAGAGCCACTCGATGGCGCCGATCTTGCCTGCTTTCCGGAAACCTTCACCAGACTTTACAGACAGTACAGACTAACTAGGGAAACTGTACTTATCCCAATCAGGGCACGTTTCATAGAAGAAAAGAAATATCCCTCAAAAAAAAAAAAAGTGAGAAAGTATATCAAGCCCAGCGCAAGGAAATTGGATACAATTGAGGGTAAATGAGAAGAATATTATTTAATCTGGGAATCAGAAAGAAAGTGATTTAGTACTTTTCATTTTTTAAATGCCAGTTATGTGTGAAGTGTGTCCAAGCTCAAAAAAAAAACAACAATAAAATTAGTATGTAAAATATAAAACCCACAACCAGTGTTCTACTATCTGAAAGTTCCAACACAGGAACAAAATCCACATGAGGAAGATCATACCTGAAGAGAACATACCAGCCTCTGGATTCATCTGACCTCATTCACCTTTGTAAAGAAGCTTCTGCATAACCTTTGCTATCAGGGTAGAGGGGACTTGTGCAAACATACCCATGTCTACAAAGGGAAGAGTGGACACAGAGAGGTAGACAGAGGGGATGTAATTTCACTTTAACTTCAAAATTTGGGGTAACAAGGGCAGAATCCCATCTGCCTTTCCACATGTGTGGAAATAAGAAAAATGAATTTCACATGTATTTCTCATCACTAAGCAGCATCTTTTGGATAGTTCTATCATCTGGCACTGCTCAGTGTGCAAAATATGTTGAATCATTTGTGCAAAAGAAATCACTTTACCTCTTTTCTTTGCCAACTCATCTGGCTTTATTTCAAGATGAGCTGCAGGGGCATTGGATTTAACAGGAGATGTTTTTGCCTTAGGCTTGCTGGGGTTACAAGGCTGCTCAGCTGACCACTGTAGGCCATCTGACCTCTCTGGTATTCCATGTAAAGCTTTGGGGTTCCCATCTAAGGACAGTTTCTGTTGCAGTAGTCTGTTGCTTTCTGTAAGAAAACACCAAATCATGACTGTGAAGTGATAAACTAAAAACACTGATGATAAAGGGATGGAGGATGCCAAGACTTTTGTTTTTGTTTATATGTTGGCAGTGATGTTTGCTTTGCAAATGATCAAGAAACTGCTTTAACTAAATCCTCTGAAGATCAGAGGATCTCCTAGAAAGAGCCTTGTTCTTGGGAGTCATACGGCATGGATCTTTGGGCTCTGGGAATTATTTGCAGATTGACCCTGGCAAGCCACTTATTTTCTCTCCGCTTTAGTTCCTTCACCCATCCAGGAAGGTTTTAAGCAGACCTCCATGAGATGAGCGGGGTTTCTCCACACTCCCTTCTCCGCCTCATTCAGTAAAGGCTTAGGTATCTATAAAGACAACTTCATATTGAGCTATCAATATGTGGTCTGTCTATCTCCAAGTGCCACATAAGTGTCTTGTAGTATTTTATCTGGAATTAATGAAGGCAGAAGCATGACTGGAGAGAGGGCAAGAATGAAGTGACAACAGGTACTATAGTCATTGCATTTAATTTATGGTGTGATTAAATTAGGAAACACCATCATACTACTTCTACTATATTTAACATCCAGTAAGGCAGATTCTCTCTAGAGCTTCAATAGATGAGGCAATAAATTATCAGCATGTTGCTCTTGGCATCTTTAAAGCTAGGTTCCTATTTAGTTATAGCAGGAGTGAATTAAACGGCACCTTAGTGGCCTCACTAAGGAAATGTATCACAATCAGAGTAAGCTGTAGGTGTGAAAAATAGGAAGTTCAGGTTCTTGGAAAAAGCTAGGGAGATGGAAAGAGGGCAGGTTCAAGCCCCAGGCTCTCATCTTCCCCATGACCTTGTACAAATGACCTTATTTCTCTGGCGTCTGTGGCTTTCACTGCAGTAGAACACAGTGTCATCTCCATGGAACCAAACACTTTTTCAGAGTCACCCTGCCTCACTTTTTTCTGCTTCCACAGTGACTCATAAAAATTTAGTGTATTATATTTTCACACAAGGCTAGAATGTCTGTCCTGCCTTCTGCCATGCCATCATACTCCTTGAAGGCAGATACTAAAATTTGATTCAGCTTTGCAGCCTCTTGTACATGTGTCTGGCTCAAATGCTATCTGTAGAATCATGATTGAGTTAAGGTATGATTTAAAATGATTTCACTAAAAAAACAAAGCAAAACAAAACAAAGAATACGTTTCCTGACTTATGTTGCAAATGTTTTGGAGACTCTATTTAGACAATTCAAATGAATGTGATCTGGGTCCTAGTTGATTTAATTTTAGACATTAGACCATGGAGGATAAGCATAAATTTGACTTTCGTTGAATCTATCATTGATAATACATCAAGAAAGCACAACAGAACGCTTTATGGGCCGTACAAAGAGTGATTAAGGAAATTTTAAAATGAACTTAGAGGGAAATGATGATACATAATAAAATGTTAAGCAAAGAGAGTAGACAAAGTGAAAAGGCATTGAGAGCAGCATTTCCTTCAGTAATGAAACAGATTCAAGTAGTCATATGCAATTTATCTTTGTTACACTGAAGTGGAACTTCACTGTAGGGTAGTGGTTGTCAAGCTTTCCTGAGTGTGAGCGCTCTCTTGGTATTTATTACAAATGCAAATTCCCAGACACTTCTCTAGGAATCCAGTGGGGCCTGGATTCTTCTACCAAGTGATTTTGCTAGAGTGCAGAGAGGTGGCATTACCTACCTTGAGAAACTACTGTAGAAGAGGAAAAACTAATTTTTGATGAATCTATATATGTTTTGTTAAAACAGTGATTAAGTGTGGGCTTGTTCCAACTCATTTTGTCTCTAAATTACAGTTGAGAGGCAGCCTTGCTGAAATATAAATTACCAATATAAAATACAGCTCATTGTGTGTGGTGTAGTAAATTGGTTCTATTCTTGAAAATAAAAGATTTACATTTGTAGCTTAATGGAAATAACCTTAGAACAGAGGGAAAAATTTATTTTGTTGAATGTAAAAGAATTTTAAATGTAAGACAAGCAAGCAAATGAATATGGGTTCATTAAACTAGAGCTGAAAATATTTCATGTATTTGAGAAGTCTCCTTTTCGGGTGGAGCGATAGCACAGCGGGTAGGGCATTTGCCTTGCACACGGACGACCCAGGTTTGATTCCTTTGTCCCTCTTGGAGAGCCCGGCAAGCTACCAAGAGTATCCTGCCCGCAAGGCAGAGTCTGACAAGCTACCTGTGGTGTATTTGATATGCCAAAAACAGTAACAAGTCTCACAATGGAGATGTTACTGGCACCCGCTTGAGCAAATAGATAAACAAATGGGATGACAGTGATACAGTAATACAGTGATAGAGAGGTGGGCTACAGTTCATTAATCACTTAATGAGAAATTTGAGTAGCCATACTTTTTGAGGTCCTAGAAAAAGCTGTCTTATTGGCAGGGTCCAAAAAGATCTGAAATTCTCAAAGACCACTTGAATATATCTGCACACTGGCTATACCAATTTCTCTCCAAATATAATAAAACTGGCATTTTAAAATAACAGTTGGTAGTGAGTTAAACAGTTATAGCAATAGGGGTTATCTTGACTAGAAACTCTCATAAGTTCTAGCAAGAAAATAATGGGAATTTATTCCTGGAGAGTGTTTTTCTATAAAAAATAACACTAGTTCTCTCTCTTCCTGAAACCCACTTAAAAGCTACAAAATTCTCAAAATTGACTCATATTATTGTCCAATATGGCAATCACTAGTCACATAAGGCTGGTGAACTCTCAAAATATGGCTTATCTGAACCGAGATATTTTGTAACTGTAAAATGAACAGTGAAATTTGAATATTTATTACAAAATATTTCTTTGATAATTAAAAATACTGATTAAATGTGACAATGATAATATTTTGGCTGATTGTATTAGATAAAATAGTTTCTAACTTAACTCACCTATTTATTTTTATTTCTTTTCTAATTGTATGTGTGAGTTATAACTCATAGTGCCTTTACACATTAGGTTTAAAAGACTCACGGCTTGTGTTTTAATATTGCACTTCTTAAACCTAGCTATGACATCATCTTTCTGTTTTTTTAAGGGGGTTAGTACAATACTTAATTTTATGTACCTAATGTTATATTTACATCGTATAACACTACTAAACCAAAAGGCACACCAGGTTCGTGGTCCACAATCTGTAATCCCTACTCATTTATATTGTGGATTAAAAATACTGATTTTAGTTAAAACTTAAAACATCTTTTGTAATTTCTACATGAAAAAAGTAGTGACAGTGATATATGTCTTGTTTATCATTATATACTGGACTCCTAGTAGATATATAATGAATACTGAACGGATGAAAAACGCTCTTCCAATTATATGTCTTTATCTAATATCCATCAAATGCTAGAATTCAAAGTAGCCACATATTGGAAAGTTATCTCTGGAAACATCCAAAAGACGCATATTTCAATAAAAATGTGTATTTTAACTCGACATTTTCCATCAATCTAAAAAATGGCCCCAAGACCCATATTTTTAAATTTAACCAGAACCTGAATTCCCCTTGTATTAAAAATATTCATCAAACCCAACATAGATGTTAACTTCCTGAGTTTCTGATTCAGTTTGACTCAAGATATGTGTATGGAGCACTCATTATGTGTTTTAGGTCCTCATTTTTTATCGGAGATAAATGACACATCATTTCTTTGCCCTTAATAATTAGTATGTAAAATGTGAGAAAGAATTTAAGAATTTAAAGAAAGAAGAATTTAATTTAATCTAAGCATAGTGAATCTGAACTGACCTCCCTATTGAATTGCACCTTTGTTGGAAACTAAAAAATTTTAGTTGAATGTGTATTTGCTTGGATCTATTTCTAGACTCTTTCATTTCACGAATCTAGTTATTCCTCAGCTAATACCATGCTTAGTTAAGTTTTATATCACGTATTCCTAGTATTCAGATATTCATGTTCTCCAATCTTACCCATCTTTTCAGACTGTTTGAGCTCTCTTAGGTCATTTGTATATTAACATTAATTTAAAAATCAGCTTGCCTATTTCTAAAAAATATTGACAGTACTTTGATTTGGTAATAAATTGGTTGGTATCCTAGCAAAATTATTTTGTTTGATCCATGAACCTGCTAGTCCCTCAATTTATCTGGGTTTTATTTGTTTTATAGTACTTTGCATCTTTAGTTAAAATTTAGTCCTATAAACTTTAGAATTTTGATATCATTTTAATATTAAAATATTTTTCAATTGTTTATACCTAGAATGTAGGAATAAAACATATTTTTTTTATTGTTTTTGGACCATACTCGGGATCACTCCTGATAGGCTTGGGAGACCAAATGAAATGCTGGGGATCTAACCTGGGGCAGACATATGAAGGGTGAGTACTTGACATGCTGTATTAGCTCTCCAGGCCAGAAATAAAGCAGATTTAAAAATATAATTAACTTGTTCCTATAGATTTTGCACTTTTTGTTTCTTATTTGCCTTTTTGTGTGTGAGTATAATACTTAGTATTTCTACATAATCAAAAATGACATCTGTAAGTGAAGTTTAACTTTTTCTTTTCCAATATTTTGTCAGGTTGGCATCCTAGTGCAATGAATAATGTTTCCAATCATAGGGAAAAGGTATATTGATATTTTGCTGTTACAATATTAAGCTATAGATTTTTTTTAAACTGCCCATATCACACTCAAGAAATTCTCTTCAAATTATTTCCTGAGAGTTTTTATTTTGTCCAGTGGTTTGTTTTTTCATCTAATGAAATCACTATTTTGTTTTCTTTCATTTTGTTAAACTAGTTATTTACTATGACTGGTTTTCAAATGTTACACTAATGCTGCATTTTTGAGATGATATCCGGCCATTGAATAGTGTATATATATATGTACATATATATGTATATGTATATATATAGCGGAAGAATCTCCTACCCCCACGCCAGGCTGTCTTCAATGGGGCTCCCTTAAAGGGGGCGGGTTGAGTTTCCCTCCCTGCCCCAAGCATAGCCCCAGCAGCCAAAAACCTCCAGAACCCAGTCACAGCCAGCTCAAGGCCACACTCCATACACTCAGACAAGCCTCACCCATGAAGAACTGACAGAGAAACCCAGGTATGAGGGACCCGTGGCTGAGCTCTCCAAGCTTGCTCAGATAGGGACTGGGCCTCCTACACCCAGATCCCCCATTTTCCAGTAGCTTGGCACACAAAAACTGCCACCAGCACCATGTCCAGAGACTATAAGACAAAGTTCCCAGAAGATAGCAACGTAATTTTCTTGGAGTACAAGGCTGCACAACCCCTTTATTTATTTTTTATTTTTTGTTCCACACGGCAGAGTCTGGCTAGCTACCTGTGACATATTTGATATGCCAAAAACAGTAACAACACACTCTTCATGTTCCTGGAGCAAGCAGATGCCATCGGGCTACACTAGCACACGACAGGGACAAATGAAGATGTTACTGGCATCCGCTTGAGCAAATCTATGAACAATGACAGTGATACAGTGATATATATAGTACTGCACTGTAGCACCGTTGTCCCGTTGTTCATCGATTTGCTCGAGCGGGCACCAATAACGTCTCCATTGTGAGACCTGTTTTTGAGAAACTTGTTTTTGGCATATCAAATATGCTACGGGTAGCTTGTCAGGCTCTGTCGTGTGGGCGGGATACTCTCAGTAGCTTGCCAGACACTTGGAGAGAGACAGAGGAATTGAATCCGGGTCAGCCACGTGCAAGGCAAGCGCCCTACCCACAGTGCTATGGCTTCAGTCCATATATATATATATATATATATATATACACATATATGTATAAATATATGTATATATACATATATATAATGCTTACTTCAATTTCTCAATACTGTTGAGGATTTTACTTCTATATTCATGAGTAATGCTGCTCTGTAACTTTCCTTATAATAATAGTCAAATTTTGTAATCTATGTTGTTTTTTCATAATATAAGTTGACAAACGTTCCTGTTTTTTCTATTTTCTGAACAGTTACTCAAGATTGCTTTGCCTCTTTATTTATTTATGTATTTATTTATTTATTATTTTTAAAATTTTATTGAATCACCGTGAGACAGTTACAAGCTTTCATGTTTGGGTTACAATCTCACAATGATCAAACACCCATCCCTCCACCAGTGCACATTCCCACCACCAATATCCCGGGTATACCCTCCCTTTCCCACCTTCCCCCTGCCTCCATCGCAGACAATATTCCCCATACTCTCTCTCTCCTTTTGGGCATTATGGCCTGCAACACAGAAACTGAGAGGTCATCATGTTTGGTGCATTATCTACTTTCGGCATGCATCTCCCATCCCAACTGGTTCCTCCAGCCATCATTTTCTTAGTGATACCTTCTCTATTCCATCTGCCTTCTCCCTTCTGCTTATGAAGCAGTCTCCCAGCTATGGGGCAAATCCCCTGGCCCTTGTGTCTACCGTCCTTAGGTGTCAGCCTCATGTGATGCTACCCTACACTCCACAAATGAGTAAAGTCCCTCTATGTCTGTTCCTTTATTTCTGACTCATTTCACTTAGCATGATACTCTCCATGTTTATCCATTTATAAGCAAATTTCATGACTTCATCTCTCCTAAAAGCTGCATAGTATTCCATTGTGTAGAGGTACCAAAGTTTCTTTAACCAGTCATCTGTTTTAGGGCACTCGGGTTGTTTCCAGATTTTGGCTACTGTGAACAGTGCTGCAATGAATATATAGGTACAGATGTCATTTCTACTGTACTCTTTTGCATCCTTGGGATATATTCCCAGAAGTGGTATTGCAGGGTCATATGGAAGCTCTTATTACCTCTTTAAATGTTAGAGTTCACCAGTTAGTCATTTGAGCCTGGAGATTTTAATTATGAATTTGTTTTATAGGTAGCACTGTTCAGTTTTTATAGCTTTTTCAATATACATTTGAAAAGCCTTCTTTCTCAAAAAACTTATTCATCAAACTTGTACATTTAATATAATCTATTACTTCATTTCTTAGCATAAAGTTACTAACATTACTCTTTGTTAAAATGCGTGAAGAATTAGATAAAGTGCTGAGTAGTATAATTGCATTTTCATTATTATGCAGTTCACTTTTTTTTTTTGCTTTTAGGGTCACACCCGGCAATGCATAGGGGTTACTCCTGGCTCTGCACTCAGGAATTACTCCTGGCGGTGCTCAGAGGACCATATGAGATGCTGGGAATCGAACCTGGGTTGACCGTGTGCAAGGCAAACGCCTTACCCGTTATGCTATTGCTCTAGCCCCTGCAGTTCACATTTTTAAATAATATTTCTTGTGAAGTTTTCCTTGGAGCACTAACATTTCGAAGGTATCATTGTATCACTGTCATCCTGTTGTTCATCAATTTGCTTGAGTGGGCGCCAGTAATGTCTCTATTTGTCCCAGCCTGAGATTTTAGCAGCCTCTCCTTACTCATCCTTCCGAATGGTGCTGTATTGGAGACTCTTTCAAGGTCAGGGGAATGAGACCCATTATTGTTAGTTTTTGGCACATCGAATATGCCATGGGGAGCTTGCAGGCTCTGCCATGTGGGCAGAATACTCTTGGTACCTTGCCGGGCTCTCTGAGAGGGATGACAATGTATATAAGAGAATATAAGCAAGTATGTTAAAACCAAACACATGTGTGCTGCTTTAGGTACATCAGTGGGCTAGACTATAAGATCCTCCTTCTAGGAGCTTTGTTTTATAGTCTCTGGATCTTGGCCGTTGATGAAATTACATGGCACTGAGGGCAGTTTATGGGTGTGACTGACAAGCTACTGGAAAATGGGGAATCTGGGTGGAGGAGGCCGAGTTCCTATCTGAGCAAGCTTGGAAAGCTCAGCCATGGGTTCCGTATACCTGGGTTCCTCTGTTGGTTCTTTCATGGGTGAGGCTCATCCAAGTGTGTGGAGAGTGGCCTTGAGCTGGTTGTGGCTGGGTTCTGGAGGTTTTCAACTGCCATGGCTCTGCTTGGGGCAGGGAGGGAAACTACCTGTTTCCCTCCAAGGGAATCAGCTTGGCACAGGGGCAGGAGATTCTGTGTCGTTGCTCTGTTTCAGGAGCTCTGTTTTATAGTCTCTGGATCTTGGCTGTTGATGGGATTATATGGCACTGGGGGCAATTTGTGGGTATGACTGCCAAGCTACTGGAAAAAGGGAAATTTGGGTGGAGGAGGCCCAGTCCCTATCTGAGCAGATTTGGAGATCTCAGCCACGGGTCCCCCATACCTAGGTTTTTCTGCCAGTTCCTTCATGCGAGCCTCACGCATGTAGGAATTTTGAAGGTACAATAATTAATTTAAAATATTTTTGAATATTCTACTGTAATGTTAATTCTTGAAACATATTTTATGGCTCAGTAAGAGGTTTATTTTGGTGTAAATGCCATTTTCTTTTGAAATTACTTGGTATAGTGTCCTAAATTAGATAAAATTCATTGACAGTATTGTTCAAATCTTTTACATTCTTGCTGATTTTAATGTTTTTTTCTGTCAATTGTTTAAAAACGATGATAAAATCTAAAACTATGTGGATTTGTCTTTCTTTCTTGTTCTTAAGAACTGGAATACCTGGGGCTGGAGCGATAGCACAGCGGGTAGGGCATTTGCCTTGCACGCAGCTGACCCGGGTTCAATTCCCAGCATTCCATATGGTCCCCTGAGCACCACTAGGAGTAATTCCTGAGTGCAGAGCCAGGAATAACCCCTGTGCATCCCCAGGTGTGACCCAAAAAGAAAAAAAAAGAATAGGAATATCTATTTATATTTCAGGTTTTTGAATCATAGCCAGCTATGGCAGGGGCTTACTTTTAGCTTGTTCTCAAGGAAAATCCCTGGCAATATTCAGGCGACCATATTTGGTACTGGGGATTGAGACCAGGTCAGCTGCATGCAAGGCAAGTCCCCTACTTGCTGTGCTATCTCTCTGTTTTGTACTTCTCTTTAGTTCTATCACTTATTACTTCATGAATTTTGAAGCTAAGTTATTTGGTGCACATTATTTTAGGATTACTATGTTTTATGGGCAAAGTTTATTATTATGAAATGCTCATTAATTCTAATAATAGTCCTTGTTCTGAAATATTGGTCTGATTTTAATATAGCAACACTGACTTTTTTACGTTACTGTTTGCATAGTATACCCTTTAATGTCTGACTTGTCTCTATCCTAATATCTTACTTTGAAAATTTTTCTCTTGACAATTTACAAAGAAGTCAAAAGCATAGAGGAAAGCAACTCTTCAACTACGAAAACTAAAATGTCAGATTTAAAAATAATAAAATTAGACCACTATCCCAAACCATGCACAAAATTTAACTTAAAATGAACTAAAGCTTGGGTGTTAGACTGGAAACCATAAAATACACCGAAGATAACATTAAAAAACCCACACAGGACAGTGATTTCAGTAGTCTCATTGGAAACTTG
This sequence comes from Sorex araneus, assembly GCF_027595985.1. NCBI lineage: Eukaryota > Metazoa > Chordata > Mammalia > Eulipotyphla > Soricidae > Sorex > Sorex araneus. Next base: position 233,266,758 of record NC_073313.1, on the reverse strand, counting down.
ATTTCAGGAGTAAGTAAAATAATAGCAAAAATAGACAAATGGGATGACATAAAACTAAAAGGCTTCTGCACTATAAAAAAAACAACCCCCCACCTCTACCCCCCACCCCAGTGAATGAGTTTCTGTTACAATTTTGAGGTGTGTCATCTCATTGCTTTTCTGAACTGGTTTTTAAGTAATTGCAGGAGCTGCATAGATAATACAGGGTAAAGCTCTTGCTTTGCACACGGCTGAGCCTGTATAGGGTCCCCTGAGCACACCCAACTTGCTCCAGTATGGCCAGGTACTGTCCAAGTACTGTTCCCGCCAAAGTAATTTTCTTTTGGTGACATCTTTTTATTCTATGTTTTAGCTTAATGTATACATCCTAAGTTTATCACATTGTCCTTTATTAGTACACTACTGCCTTATGCGTGTCATAATAATACAACAGCTTCATTCCATTTACCTAGTCCTATAAATTATATGCTTATTTCATATATTTCACATATTTCATTTTACAATGTCATATCTATATTTCACTATATACTTTTGCCAGTTTGTTTAATGGTCAATTGTCCTTTAAAAAATTAAGGGAGAAATATTTTCTTTTTTAATCCGTGTATTTAACATCTTCAGTGTTTAAAATTTCTTTTAGCAGGTACAAATTTTAGTCAGTATTATTACTTTCAACCTCAAGAATTTTACTTAGTTTGTGGTGTGGAGTAATCTCAACTTTGTGTACCAAAAACATCTTACTTTACCTTCATCTTCTAGAGGGTTATCTTTTCTAGACATATAAATCTATAGTGGCAGCCCCTCTCCAATTATATTTTAAACTTGACTGTTTCCTCATCTTGTTTCTCATGAGACGTCAACATTAACTCTGAAAATTGCTCCCCTCTTATGCCCAAAAGTAGAGAGAGAGAGTATGGGGAATATTGTCTGCCATGGAGGCAGGGGGAGGGTGAGAAAGGGGGGGGAATACCCGGGACATCGGTGGTGGGGAATGTGCACTGGTGGAGGGGTGGGTGTTTGATCATTGTGAGATTGTAACCCAAACATGAAAGCTTGTAACTATTTCACAGTGATTCAATAAAATAAAATTAAAAAAAAATTTGCTCCCCTCTAGTGTCTTCCCCATCCCACCCTCTGTTCCTGCCTCTGAGCCAGGAATTGCCCGCCCTTTAACACTGCCAGATGTAGCTCCAAAACAAAACAAAAAAGAAATATGACAAATTTTAAAAGGATAAAATGTAGTCATTAAAATTGTTTTTAAGGAATATATAATATGAAATGGTGTTCGCAATATCATGTTAAGTAAAGTAAAAAATGCACATATGGGAGCTAGAGAGATAGTATAGCGGGTAAGACACTTGTCTTACATGTGGCCAACCCTGGTTAGATTTCTGAGTGCTGCAGGTATGGCACAAAGCTTTCCCCACCAAAAAAAAATAATCCACATATGGTCTAATTCTTGTGAAAAATATCCCATATATCTGTGCATTTAGATAATTCTAATATAAAACTTATTAGTGATTGATTCTGGGAGGTAAAATATTTCCGCCCTTAAACCTTAACAAGAAAATCTTCAAATTTCTTCAACTAGTAAGGCCTTAAAATAGTAAGTCCTATTGAACCCAGAAACACAAAATTCATAAACACTCTTACAAAGGTAATATAGCAACTTAATTTTTAACAATTAACCTACATTTCTCCAAGTATTTTTATCACTAATTATTCAAATAGAGACCATGATAAAGGCCCGTATGAGTGCTGCAAAATTACAAACTGCAGGATTACAACTTTAATAATTGTTATGAACAAAAGTACATAGTATTCAGAATCTATAAATAGCATAATTTATCTACGGATATCAAAAAGGAATTTTCCAAAGAAGTAACAAGTAAGCTCCCCTGAAATGACATAAGTTAATCATATGAAGAGGCAGGAACATTCACGGCAAGCAGAGAGAACGTTTAAGTGAGGAGGCAGCACTGAGTGCCAATTATCCATCTTTTGGCTCTAAATCCACCTTTATTTGGGGTCTACTTTGTGATACTGGAAATGTTTCTGTAAACAATTCTCTTTTGCAGGCAAGCAGAATGCTAGCAATGCCAGTAGGGGCAATAAAGTGACCCTGCAAGGAGATAAGGACAGGATCAATACCCTTCTCTCCTAGGTCCTGATCCTTCATTATTGATCGAGGAACTTTGCAGGGAAGCTCCAGATGCTCTCAAGTCATATACCCTGCCTGTCCCCGCCTCCACCCCTCCCAAAGGGAGTGCCTTTGAATAGGTCCGTTAAAGCTGAATCCTACAGCAATGATAATCTGTCTTCTACAGAACTGCCTATTAAATGCACTGCAATGAGTTTGTTCTCTCTTTCTGTCTCCTACCACAAAACTGCACATTCCTGATAGCTACACGATCTTCAGAACTGTATAAAAGGGCCTGCCCAGTCTTGGTTCTTTTATAGTCCAACCTTCTGAGAGGTAGAAGTTACCCTAACTAAGTCAGTAAAGCCCACTTAGTAATTCCTCCCCACCTACTGTTTCAGTTAGCAAATATTAATGCTAAACTCAGTTCATTCAAACATCCAATGTGGTTTCTGTTCCTGTCTTGAGCCTGACCAATAGGCAGGCTGGACTGAGGAACCAGAATAGAAAGAACAGAACAGGTATATCATACAATAGGCAGGAGTAGGATACAGGGATCAGACTATGCTGGACCTGGAGGTCAAGGTAAGATTTTTGGTCTTTATTTTAAGAATTTGGGATGGAGCGATAGCACAGTGGGTAGGGTATTTGCTTTGCATGTGGCGGACCCGGGTTCGATTCCTCCATCTCTCTTGGAGAGCCCAGCAAGCTAACGAGAGTATCCCGCCCACACAGCAGAGCCTGGCAAGCTCTCCGTGGAGTATTCGATATGCCAAAGGTAGTAACAATAAGTCTCACAATGGAGATGTTACTGGTGCCCGCTTGAGCAAATCAATGAACAACGGGATGTCAGTGATTCAGTGATTTTAAGAATTCAGAGTTGTGTTTAGAAAAGATTGCAGGGCAGAGAATAATTCAGAGGGGAAAGAGAGTATATGCTAGATATAGTCCACTAGTGAGTGGATGAATTACTGTGACAGCACAGGTAAAAGAGAAAGGTGATTTTGGTGGAAAGACAGTGAGAAGCAGATGGATTATACAAGCAACTAGAAGTGAAAACCTGGAGGACTTAGTGACATATTCAAATGAGACTGACCAGAAAGGAAGAATATCATGGCTGAAGCCTACATTTCTGCTTGCACAAAAGAGTAGATGGTATAGTAAGATCAGGAACACTAAAGAAAGCTAAGACCAGGAAGTGAGATCATGAGTTTGTTTTGAGCATGTGGTTGAAATACTTTGAAATGTCAAAGTAAAAATGTCTAAATAGCCTGGATGGGAAAGATGAATTTGTGAGTCAGCTTACATAATTAAAGCTAGCGTATGGTTGAAATGATCTGAAAGGAAAGTATAACTATATAAGAAAGAACTCAGAATTAACCAAGCCTCTAGGAGATTCAACAACTAACAGCTTAGGTAGAGAAGAACAACCTTGAAATAAACAGAGAAACAATGAAGACTGAGGAGAAAAATGTAGAGGGTGTGGTTGTCATAGAAACCAAAAGGAAATACAGGAATATTAAGGATATAGTGGGTCAATGGTGTTAAATATTGCTGAAAGGAAAAAGCAAAATAAAGACCAAAAATTTCTCTAGATTCAACATTGGTAAATGAAAAGGGGGGAGAAACTTATTTGAAGAGATGAGATTGTAAACTACAATGAGCTGTTTGATAAATAGGAAATGAAAAAATAAGGACAGTAGTAAAGATAACTCTTTTCTTGTTTTGTTTTTGGGCCACACCTAGTGGTGCTCAGGGCTTACTCCTGGCTCTGTGCTCAGGGATCACTTCTGATTAGAGTGATGTCTGAGTGCCACGTCAGGGTTGTGCAAGTCAAGCACTCTACTCGCTGTACTATCACTCTGGCCAAGAAAATTCTTAAGATGTGACAGAATAATGGTCTGGTAATGAGGTCCCAAGGAAATGCTTATCACATTACAATTATTGTCCACCTTGATTTGCAAGTTTCATATTCTTTCTATCTCTATATGACAGGGTAATTAACAGATACTCAGAGGAACCAATTACTTTGGAACAGATCAAAACACATTTTATGTGAATCAGTCTTGTCTTGTAATAACTTATCAAATACCTTATTTCATTCAAATCTTATGAAAATTCATCAGAGGGTAAAAAACTGAAAACAAATCTAGTTTTCCTATATTGTCCTTACCAGGTTTTCCTTTGTAAGGTATGTCATTAAAATCATTAAAATCGTTTCAGGTTTATTTATAACAATTATTATACATAATAATTATAGTAACAAAATTAACAGATTATGTTGTCAACGATATTAGATGTAACCTGTTTTGAATTGTTTCACTGAATCTCCAAAGTAGGCTCAATTCTCATTGCACTTTATGGTTACTTAAGAACTATTCAAAATCTTTAAACTTCTTTTGGATAGCATCTTGTTCTCTGTAATCTGAGCAATCCATCAAATTAAGTACCTGAGATCTTGTAACTGAAATCTAGTCAACAGGTATGAGTGGAAAAGAAAGCATCAGTTATTCAAAACTCAATTGTTTAGTGCTTTTGCTTTAGGCTTGCAGTGAGTGGTTTGGAATAAAAATACCTGTATGTTTTGTATTCCTTCCCCTCATGCCATGACCTGTTGTGCCTGGCTCTTTCTCTTTTACCTTTGCCATACAGAGAAAGGAAACAAAGCAGTCATGGAAAATCCCACCTAAGGCCTCCGTAATGTTACCTGACACCGTGATGCTGGAAGTGGAGATGAGAGTTATGTCCAAGTATTTTGATGTTGAAATAATAATTAAGGAGTGACAATAATGATAAGTTGTACCCTGTATGCTTTAAACTAGGAATTTCAAGATGCGTGTTCATATAATAGTTCATATAAAAGTCTGTTGTCTATATTAATAAAGTATTATATCTTAAAAAAGTAAATACATATGGTTATAATTTTATAATAGTCTCAAATAAAGTCCTTAATTAAAGTTTAAATAAAATTTGTTGTTTAGACCGATATAATCTTATGGGCTTGAATAACCATGATCTCCTCTGAGACCTTTATAACATTTATTATATTCTCTATCTCAGAAACTAAGTTGTATTCTGGTTTATTATGTCCATCTCTTCCACTCCAGTCTCCCGCCACCTCCAAAAAGAATGTAAACTCCAGAGTGGCAATTGTTTTTATTTTTTTTTGTGGCAATTGTTTTTGTGCTGTTTCTTCTTCAAGAATTTGTGACACAAGTCAGATGCTTAAAAATTTCTTACTAGCTAGAAAAACAAATGATTTGAGGGTTTTCTCTGAGATGCTGTGTTAATCTCTTTATGGACCTCTCTGCTCACCATGATCTTACAGAGTGGAGATTAATTTTCTGTTTTGCAGGTGGGGATGCTGAGATATAGAGGTTGATTTGTCCCAGGTCACACACCTAGGAAGTGACAAAGCCAAGATTTTGATCCAAACAAATCTAATGCTAAAGCCTTTGTTCTTAGCCCCGATATTACATGGCTTTCTTTCATTAGCTAGCTGGCTCCACTGAGATCTTGGAAAGTATCCATTTGGCTTTACTATGTAAGTTCTAGGCAAGCTGCTTTCTTCTTATTGATCTTTTCTAATCTTGTGGGCCAGTATGGAGTTTAGAGAAGCAAGGGATATAATCTTGAGGTCAGTGCCAACAGCAATCTCAAATAGCCTGCTTAGAAATCTTATAGAGAGACATACACCATGAAATTACTGTCAGACATTCTGGTGAGTTGTTTTTATGCCTTAAAAAAAACCAAAATCCAAGAGGACATAAGAGGAATAGGACCCTTTCTCCCCCACTTGCTCTCCTTCACTCTGAGATTGACAAAGTGGTTCTGTGCCCAGCGGGCATGCCAAAATGGAGAATGTGCTCCTGCTCTCTGGTGCGGGGCAGAACAGTCCGGGTTGAGAAGGGCACTGAGAGCAGCAGGAAGCCTTCTGTTTAAGACAAGGAATAAGTGACAGTAAAGCTGGCCTCCTAGGATGTTCTATAAGAGGATAGGACAGAAAGGAAGTCTGCTGAAGTTGGAAAGAGAAGCTGAAGCCAAGGAGAAACCTGCCTCTAAGTTTATCTCAGTGAAGCTGGTGAGTGACCCAAATTCTGCTTCTTTCCTATTCATTGGGAAGTTAGATCTAATGGGAGATAGCAAAAGGAATTGTGCTGGTGGGAGAAAGATAATATAAGAATTTGAATTTCTATTCTGGCCCATCTGGTGATCAGCTGCTAGACATAAGCAATCTACTTAAGCGAGAGCAGTGGCCAGAGAGATAGTACAGGAGTTGTACTTCCACAAGGCCAATCCCAGTTTAATCCTGGGTACTACATAAGGTTTCCCCTGAGTACTGCTAGGAGTGATCCCTGAGCACAGAGCCAGGAGTATATCTTGAGCACAGCTGGATGTGGTCTCCAAATCTAGACAGTTAGTTGAGGCCTCAGGCATAGAGGCATTTTGGGCATTATTTTTTGGTAAAACTCAATTCTGATCTACTTCTTGCCTAACTTTCTAGTTGGACCAATGACGAAAAAACCTGATTATATTATGTAAAAAGTCTAATTTAAGTAATTACTTAAAATTCTGAAATATAAGAAAAAATACTCCAAGGCATAAAAAAAGTAATTTTTGCACTAAGTTTTAACAAACTCCTAAACTTCTAATCTATATGCTGACATGCAGCATTGTCCCACTCGGCCGTGCTATATTTACTGCCTGAAATGACGATGATTTGGGTGGTTATTTTTCATGTAGGAAGTCACACTAACACCCCTGAACCACCTGCATATATCTCAAAAGCTAACTTTTCCATTACCAGAAAATGATTATGTTTCAAATTTTCAAAAAGAGAGATCTTGAATGTCAAGGTGTTACATAAAGATAAAACAGGCGTTCCACATGTGCACAGCCTGCTGCCCAGCTGGGCATTCAGGGCTGACTTTCTTAAATCAGTTCGTTATTAGAAAGCTTGATAAATGCTCATGACTAGCAGACTGGAGATTTCTTTTAGGCTCTTACTTTGAACCAGCAGAAATACAGACTATTATTATCTGGCATTGTTATGATTACTTCCCCCCTAAATTTTCAATCACATATGTATTTTTAGAAGTTATGGAGTCCTTCCAACATATGCATAAAATTATAAGGATTTGAGGCAGGGTTTTTTCAAAGAGAGTTACCCCAAGGTGTGGGTTGTTTCCTCAGCTTCTCGATCTTGAGGGACCTTGGTTTCCACCTCTAAAAAATGGGGCAGTAAGAGTAAAGGATCATTCATATTCTTTTAGTTCCAAGAGACAACTCAAGTGGAGTGCAGAATGTACAAGACCTCAATACTTGACCATGAGCTACCTACGTAGAGGCCTCAGAATTTACAAGGGACTGTACAAACATTTTAAAGTTATTTGATACAAAAAGGGGATACTGACTACTTGATGAACCTATACTGTCTTTGAGAGCCTGTTTAAAGGTTCTAGCTGGGAGCGCAGCTACTTACATCCCTCAACTGAAGAACGGCCGACCTCTATTCGCTAGCACGCAGCTTCAGGAGGGACACACATGGAAAGGAGGAAGGGGACACCTGCCTAATCAGCAAGATCAGCTGAATCAACCCTGGCGATCAATGGAGTAACATATGTCACAGCTAGATCACCCTTACATCTGAACCTTCAGTATCTTTGGGAAGGAAAAACAAAACTGTTATAAACTGTGGATTAGAACTATGAGTTGCTAATAAAATTAATAACTAACTTTAAGAGGAGGATTCCTTTGACTTTGCAGAAACATCTAATTCTTTCCATTACCATAATTTATTCCTTAACAGAAATTTTCATGAAGCATAGATCTGGCATGAAGCAGTGACAAATAATAATGAAATGCCTCAGTTTCTTCATGCTCAGCTTACAAAATCGAGGAGGTACTAGGTTGGTTCTATGTGACAAAGGACAATACATGGAAAGCTCCATGTTAAGGTTTATAGAAGTCAAGTCCCCTACTACAGAGAATGCACGGATGGGCACTTAACTTTCAAGGCAGCCATCCACTATAAAGTAAAGCATTTTGGTATTGCATTGCTCTTATGTCAACACTTGATAGTTACCCAAATTATTTCAGGAAGAAGGTATAAATTATAAGTAAATATATATGCTAGGCTTTTAGTCTATGATTGATATCAAAAGAACAACTTGAGTAATTACATTTTGAAAGTAATTCATGTGAAAGCAATAACAAGTAAAGTTGGGAATCTGCCACTCAGTTATTTAATTTCTTTTTCCTGTCCTAGTTATAAATCAAAACATTCTCAAAATTCTGGGTATAGTAAAAATTGGTTTTAAATATTCCTGAAAAATTCAGATTCTAAACATAAATTGGTTATATTTTGTTGCTTTTTTGTTTTTAAGATATCATTGTGTGATAAGAATTATCTGAATTACAGCCTTCAGTTATAAAGGAGTATTAGGTAAAACATTTATGGAAGAAAATTAGTGCTTTATGAACCATTTAACAATTTACTAATGTGTTTTCAAAGTGAAGTACAAGATGTCACATTAATGAAAATTATTTAGTGTTTCCTCCACTGCTTCCTCACTGATATTTTGCTTTCCATGTCTTCCATGAGACTGAGTTCTCCCAAGGCAGGGTGCTTATTGCTTACTGTAGAACTTCAGGTGAGCACTGCATGGAGAGAGCTGACAGGCAAAGCCAAGTTCTCCCAGCTCTGGTCTACTCACCAAGTCCTTTCCAGAGTCGCTACTGTGTGGGCCCATCTCCACCACTGTTCCCATGGTGCCTCCCTGGGTCATTGAAATGATGGGGCAACTCTTTGCCTATTATTCAAAGGGGTAAGAGTGTGATTCCCCCGCAGCCATGACAACCCACAGACTTGGGATCTACTGTGTTTTAATTGTGCAGTGCTCTGTATGTAAGAAAAGTTTTACAAGTCACTAACTCTATAAACTCCGGATTTTATAACTAGAAGAAATTTGGGAATCCTCTGGTACTGTGCTCTCACAGAGGGATGCCTCATAGGAGCAGGTGTTTTGAAACTAATGGGATGTTTAAAATGTATCAAAATGATTGTGTGTTTTGGGGCAGGGTGGGGGAAGTAGTGGATTGCAGGATGTTGAATGACTTACAATCAGAGGAATCCTGCACAACAAAGGATTACTTGTATGCTGAACTATCTCTTGTCCTCTTCATCAACTTAGACATAAACACAGAGTACCCTTGTGTACAGTTCACCTATGGATTTCTAAGATTTATGTAGAATCTAAAGTCAAACTACTGCATAAATTAAAAAGTGCACTTCATGGCACTCAGAACTCTACCAAGAGTTTTCCACCATGTGGAAAAACCACATGGCAGCCTCACCAGCAGTCACGATATGTGAGTTGACAACCATCAACTGTGACAGTCTGCATTGTGGCAGCTGGATTTACAGTGATTTTGCGCCCATAAAAATATACTTATTTAGCTCTGACATCACTTGCTAAATTTAAAGAAACAGTGACCACAAAAATCCAGTGGACTACTGTGTTCTTTCTTTTAAGTACAAAGTGATTCATTGTAAGTGGGTGTGAACATCTGACTCCTTTATCAGGCTGTCTATTTCAGCTGTTCCTGAATTTCTTATATTTTCACTTTCTGGTGATTGCTTCTAGGTGTATCATCTTTTCAGATTTGTTATAAAAGTGAAACACTGGGTCAGAGAATATTGAAGATCATTGATCTAGATTCTATTAGTTTCCTGGTTTGATGGAAACGCAATGGGAAACTAAGGATGAAATGATATATCCAAGACCATGCAGTAGTCTCCTGTAGATTAATTAATAGTTAAGGAAAAATAATAAACACCCTTAATTCAAATATCCTGGAAGGTTATGTTCTGTCACATAAAATACCAGGACTTAATTTGGTCTACCTATAATAACATATTTTTTGGGGGGTATGGTCTCTATCCGGCAGTGCTCAGAGCTTACTCCTGGCTCTACACTCTGGGATCATCACTCTTGGTGAGACTCAAGGGACCATACTGGATGCCAGGGATCAAACCCAGGCCAGCCACCTGCATGGCAAGTGTCCTACCCACAGTATTATCATACTGGTCCCTAACATTTTTTCTTATTATCAATTATTCCTCTCTTCTCCCAGCAAAGCTATCTAGAAAGAAAATCTCTTAAAATTGGAATTTCAATCTTCTTAATAATCCTGATACATCTTAGAACATGATTTTTAAGGAAGGAAGGAAGGAAAAAAAAAACAACCTCTTCTGACTGAACATCTGTTTCCTGGCACTGTGACATTCCTTCTGGACCCCACACTCTGCAGGAAGACTGAATCCATGTACACTGGAGAAGAACAACCTTTCACTTCCAACAATCTCTTCAGGCACTGTGACCGCCCTAAGGGTTCCCTCTGCTCTGATGTCTTCCTAAATAATTTAGGAACTACCGACCTGTGACACCAAGGAGAGCCTTGGAAGGTTCCTCAAGTATTGAGATCTTTTTCTCACGGGAGATAAGGGTTGGCTTCTCACTGGCAGAGTCAGTGGATGAGCTGTCCTTCTCACAGCCATTCATGTGGCCATTCTGTATCTGTGGTGGTGCTGGGTGCAGGGACCCGGCTTCCGGTCGCTCTGTCTTGTCTTTAGCATCTTTGTTACTCTGATGCTGCTTGGACTTGCTTCTTTTTCTCTTATTGTTCTAGAATGGGAAGCAAATGGGAAGTTGGTATTATTCACCTTGACATGGAAGGTGAATCTGAAAGATCAAAATGAGGTATGTCATCATGGTTCTTTTCCCAATATTGTAAGGGAAGGGGTAAAAACATAAACGTCTTTATTAACTGCTCAATTACTGCACATATCTTCTCATTAAACTTGCATAAACAACTGTTACCTCACTAACATACTCATCAAAAAGGTTTTTTGAAAAAAATTACAAAGAAATATCTTAAACAACTGAGACAGTATTTGAGTGAACTGAGGTAATCCACACGATGAACAATATAGTAATGTCTTGTTCTGAAAGCATCTGGATTCTGTTATCCTGTCACTGGAGAAGAGCATGCACTTCTGGTTGGGAAGCAGGGAAAGAAGGAGGCAAGAGCACAACGAATGCTCTGATAGCCTGGGGAGGAAGAGACACGGGGGGGGGGCAGGAGTGGGGATTGATATGGGAAAGGCAGGCAATTTCCTAGCCAAATAAGGTAGTAGAAGGCAGATCCCCAAATTTCAAGGTGGGACTCTATCAAAAAGGTGTCAACCAGCCGGGTAATTCCTGGGATTGCTGCCACTTTCTAGGAAGTCCCAGCCAGCCACAGGACTCATAATCAGATCTATGAATATTTAAGCAGGACTAAAAACAGCTGAGGTACCATGCCAGCCATATCTGGGGCCACCTCGACCTGAACTGCATGGCCGGCCTCTGAACTGAACAGCTGTAACTGAACAGCATTACAAGACATCAATTTATTGGCACCAAAACAAATGCACAAACTTGCATTTTTGCAAGTGAAATTTCTTAGGCCTCAATGTTCATAACTGAATAGGGTTTCACTGCCTCTCTCCATTGCCTGAATGATCAATATTTAGTGACAGTAGAAAATTAAGATGCTGTCTCTATAGCATGAATGTTAACTTGGGTTTTGAACTGAGGGATATAGTCAATGCACTTTAAACAAGCCCTTACTGTGCAGGCCTTAATCACAACAGGTAACTGGACAGACCTGGTCCTGCCTGCTATACAGGGGAGTACCAGTTGAGCTTACTTCTTCAAAGGAAGTTGAATAACAAAACAAAACTATTTCTTTTTTCTTAATTCTTCCTGTTTCCCTTCTCTCCCTTTGAAACCACAATCATGTCTGAGTAAAGGCTCCCCCTTTAGGTGAGACAGGAGCTGTTACTGGGTGAGTAACATCCCTCCAGATTCCCCCCCTACCGTGCCCCTTAACCTTCCCACCCCCTTTCCCAGTTACTGGGCTGGAGAAACCATGTTCCCACTGAACCTCTAACAGGGAGGTTCAGTGATGAGTCAGTTGCTTCTGCTCTTTATTTCACATAGAAAAAAATTAAGATCCAAACCACACATCTAAAAAAATTTTCCATGTAAGAGTAAATACTGCTTTTCAATCACTTACAAATGGTGTTCATCTCAAACAGAAGTTTGGGAAACTATGATTAAAGATAAGCAGAGACTGTTAAAGATGGTGGCATTCAAAAGTTAAACAAACTCCAAAGTCTACATGAAACTCAGAGGAGAAAAACAAAAGGAGGGGGTAATGGATAGTTTCAATGATTTCAGTAATCTCGAGGTTTTATGAAAAAATATACACTGCTATTGTTTTGTTTAAAAACTATTCTCAGGCCTGAGACCTTTCCTCTAGGGGAAGTTCAGACTGGCCAGACTGGCATATGATATCCTGGGAGACCCCAAAGTTGGCCTTGCAGGGAAACAGTGGGGTAGGCTGGGCACTGGAAAGAGAAGCTGCTCAACTTTTTTTTTTTTTTTTTTTGTGAGAGTCACAAAACAGATTACAGGCCCAGAGCAAGAGAGCTGTTCCTTAACATGCTGATGAGCACATTCGTAGACCAGGAAGGCGTGTGAAGGCAGCAAAAGGCCCGTGTGGGTTGGAAGTGGACTGAGCAGACAGAAAACACAGTCATCTGAATGGGGCTGAGTCAGTTCTCCTTCCCCCTCTCTGGGAGCCGACTGCCAGGCCTCTCAAGCAGGGAGATCAGGGCCTTCCCTTCCTTACTAGGTTTTTTTTTTTAACCCCTTCCCCCCACCTTCCTTACTAGGTTTTGAGGGCATTTTCTTTCCTTCTCTGATTAAAGCTATAGCTCAGAACTCAGGATGACCTTGGACAGATGCCTGAAGTTGAAAAAAGCATGTGGCAAATATATTGAGCTTTTCAAGCATCTTTAGAACACTCCCCCCCACTTTTTTTTTCTTTTGTGCTAAAGGATATGTTCAGGCAAGTCAATGTTTTAAATCCTCTGAATTCTCTGGCTCATCTCCCTTAATACTTAAAAAGAAATACTCTGGAACTTCCTAGGCACACCTGGTAGTTAAAAATGCTGAACAGAAAACAAAGGCATCAGAGTGGAGGGCCAGTCATTTCAGAGGGCCGTGAACCTGGCAGCTTTCTGGGTGTGCATATTAACATCAGTGGAAGCAACATAAAGTGTGGGCAGCCTTTTTATAATGACAACATCATGGAAATTTTGATTGAAGATGTAATTTTCAATCAATATTAATCTTACCTTCTTTTTTCCTGTCATATTCCATTCTTTTAGAACTTGAATTGCACTGCCTAGATAAAGATAAAAAATATTCAACATATAGTCACAGAATAAACTACCACATAAAATTCAGCTCCATTTTTTATCTTGGTAGCAATTTTGGGGGGATGTTTCCATGTTTTGATACATCCTACCTTAATAAAATGTCAGTATCACTTTTTTATTTTCAGATTTTCACCTAATTCACTGCATGATCTCAGTTTCATCAAAATATTAAGCCTCATTCCATGGAGCTCTTTTTCTTTTATCATTATGTTGTCTTGGAGAAAAAGGGATATATCTGGAGAATTTTCTGATAGCGCCATTGTCACAGGTAGAATTAAAACTGTTCTGTTTGCTATATGAATTAAAACACCTATAATCTTCCAGACCAAAGTTGGGATTTTGAATATTATTAATTGTGTGAATCATAGCTTTATTGGGGGTTATTCCTGCTCTTTTTCTGCCTCTGCTTTTATGTTCACAATTTGCAGGGTGTAAGAAAGGCAGATTATAATATGTTGGTTTTACTCTTGTCAATGTGGATAGGGATGTGATGTGGTCTTTGCAAGGCTTCCACTTTGAAACAGGAGAAGTTCCTTAAATGACAAGTTGAGCCTCAGGTTATGTCAATGTCATTCACATATATTTGTGGAACTGCAGGGATCAGAGGAAAAGCCTGATCTGATTAAGTTATGAAATTATGCAAAAGAAAAGTTTTACCACCAGTCAGCTAAAAATAGCCATTTCCACATAGCCTAACAAAGATCTTCACTCAGTCCAACTAGGTTGAAGGTAATTTCAACAATAAGTTATTGGTAATGAAAACTAAGTTGTTTTTATATAGAAATAGGTACTTCTAAATGAGTATTTCTCAAATGTATTATTTTTAAACATTTTTAAGCATTTTATTTCACACCTTATAGGAATAGCTCTTAACAAAGAATATGTTGGCTAAACAGAGATGAGTTTCAGGCTGATCTTTACACAAAAAATTTAAAATCAGTAGGATACAAATTATTGAGTCTGCTGTAATTGATAGAAAAGCAGGCCATAAAGCTTAGACTGATGTTTAAATAGGTTAATTATCCCTATCTGTTCGAAGTTTCCAATTCGCTCTTTTTAGGCTTGAGTTGTATATACTTGAAATAATAAGTCTGTACTTAAGAGTAAGCTATAATTCAGATTTTTTATTAACTGGGCTGGTCTTTCTCTAATTTTCCCAGTGAATTAATGTTCACAGAATTTTTCTTTTGAAGAACTCCAGGAAACAATTTTCATTAGGTTTTTTAGTAAGTCACTCGAGTGGCTAATAATCTTTAGGGTACTTCTTACTTATAGAAAAACTTGTTTTCTAAATAAAATCACATTAAAAAATGTTAAATACTCTTCTTTTTAATCAGAGGAAGGAGACAAGTTGCTTACTGCTCTCAACTGCAATATTCAATTATTCTTCTAATTTTCATGTTTTGACATAAATTCTAGTTGCAATTTAGACAATGAGCTTTTAGAGAGTAATTCTGAAGAACTACCATGTTTATAGAGGATTTTTGAAACTGCTATTATTAAATTTTAATTATACTGAAATTACTTGGGAGATTTTTTAAAGCTGCATAGATACAGTGCTTTTAATGTGCCTCCTAAGTAACTCCTAACAGATATTTGTGATTCTCAGTGGTTGTTAAGGACATTTCCTATTGGAAACTAAATGAGATTAGGTTTCATGGCAATGAATACATTTTTTAAAATAAAAAGTCTTATAGCTGGCAAGGAGAAAATACTAGGAATGTTGAATTCAATAGTCAATATGATGTTGAGTAATGTACTGTATGCATTTGAGATGTAAAGATAACCCCCTGAAATTCTCTAATGCTGTAAATCAAAGATACCGAAAAAATACAAAAAAAGACAAAAAGTGGGGGCTGGAGCGATACCACAGCAGGTAGGGCGTTTGCCTTGCACGTGGCCGACCCAGGTTCGATTCCCAGCATCCCACATGGTCCCCTGAGTACCGCCAGGAGTGATTCCTGAGTGTAGAGCCAGGAGTAACCCCTGAGCATCACTGGGTGTGACCCAAAAAGCAAAAAATAAATAAACAAATAAAATAAAATAAAATGAAAGACAAGAAGAAATACAAAAGATCTGATGATATCTACTAGTTTCTGAGCATCTGTGCATTTCATCAAAGTCACTCTGTAACAGAAACTTTCTTCAGGGGACAGTCAGTGGGGAACTTAATTCAAGTGAAGGAAGTTTCCAGAGTATATATCCTCTTCTCCTGGCTAACACTTTTTCCTTGCAAGTGATAATGGCAAGTGGAACCTAAAAAGGCAGTTTAACTAAGCCAAGATGTGCATATTTCTTTCCCCCAATTAGTTTTTTATGATTTTTTATGATTTTGAGACAAACTGTAAGCACATGCTGCACAATCACATTAATATTAAATTCTCTCCTATTTGTTCTTATGACTAAAGGTTATCTGCTGGAATGTATGGCAGGGGAAAAAGTCAGAAACTTGTGTACTCTCTACCTGCAGGTCTAATTTGAATGATAATCATTTTGAACCTAATTAGGATACCTTACACCTTGATCAAGGAGTTCAAAATGCTAACATACTGCTTGATGCCAAGACCTTGCTGAAATAAAATTACACGTGTCAAAAATTAGGAAGATTATTCTACTTCAAGGACAATAAATAAATCAAACCATTCTTAACTAATCAAGTATCAGTAGGGTAAAACAGAGAATGTGTTGAGAGATTTTCCCTGGTGGTTTCAGATTAGTCCTTCAGTTCCATATTTACAAAACAAACTGATACCTGGACAGAAGATAAATGATAATAAAAGACAGAAATGAGCTTTATGTTTATAAATGAAACTTTAATTTCATTAGGAAAGGATAATTAAAATTTACAGGATAAACATATTCCTGTGACATTAGATTTCATGATATCATTAACAATGAGCTGTTGAAAAACTTGCCTTTTGTTTTTCAAGAAAGCAAGAAAGTTCTAGAGGGAGAGAAAAATGAACTGATATTCTGCCTAATTAGGTAATTTCAAAATCATAACAATATAAACTGAAGAACAAACCCTCTTAGATGGCACAAGTATAACGTTCAATGACTCTAATCACAAGGACAAGTAGTTTTACCCTGGCTGAAGCACTGAGAAAACTTTCCACACAAGGATGAAATGCATTATCCTTCATTCACAAGGACACCTGACACCATCAAATAAAGGACAATTCTAATAGCTACCAGTAGGCAATGGCATTAATAGTATTATAATATATACCCTTTAAAAACTAGGTACAGTTTGTCTTTTTTGTTTGTTTGTTTTTGGGTCACTTACGTTGATTTTCAGAGCTTACTCCTGATTCTGTACTCAGGGATCACTCCTGGCAGGGACTGGGGGACCATATGGGGTACCAGGGATCGAACCTGGGTCAGCTGTGTGCAAGGCAAGTTCCCCACCTGCTGTACTATTTCTCTGACCCCTGCCTTAAAATTTTTATTTGTTTAGGTGATAATTAAAAACAATTATTATTATTTTTGTTTATAATACTATAAATGGGCTGGAGTGATAGCACAGCGGGTAGGGCGTTCGCCTTTCACACAGCCAACCCGTGTTTTATTCCTCCGCCCCTCTCGGAAAGCCCGGCAAGCTACTGAGAGTATAGCGCCCACACGGCAGAGCCTGGCAAGCTACTTGTGGCATACTGGATATGCCAAAAACAGTAACAAATGAGTCTCACAAATGAGAGACGTTACTGGTGCCTGCTCGAACAAATCGATGAGCAACGGGATGACAGTGACAGTGACAGTGGTAATACTATAATAATGGTTTCTCTTGAACGTAATTCCAAAACCACGTCCATCATCAGTGTACCCTTTTCTCTCCCTCAAGGAACTCAGCCCTCCTTGGGTTCAAGGAACCTAATCTCCCTCTCACCTTTCCCCTACCTCCCCCACTTCAAAACTCAATTTTGTGGGTCAGTTCCCCCATTATGCTGCCTTTGGACTTTTGTTGCTACCTTGCTGTGTAACTTCCAATCTCACATATGATGAGGCAGATCATTCTTTATCTGTCCCTTTCATTCTGACTTCATTCAGTATTATGCCCTCTCGTTTCTACATTTTGCTGCAAAATGCACGATTTTGTTCTTAGAGCTGCACAGTATTCAACTGAGTATATATACCACAACTTTTTGATTCACTAACCTGTAGTTGGGCATTTGGATTGTTTTAATATTGGATACTGTACTGAGTACAGAGATGAACATAGGTGTGCATATATCCTTTTGAATGAATGTTTTTGTATTTGGGTGATAGATGCCAAGAAGTGGTATTGCTGAATCATACGGGAATTCTATTTCTATTTTTTGGGGAAAATCTTCATATTTCTTTCCTTGAAGGTTGAACCAGATGACATTTCCACCAATAGTGGATGAAGGTTCCTTTTTCACCACTACCCTACTAACACTATCAAAAAATTTCCACATTTTTTAGTATGTACTATTCTCGTGGTATGAGATGGTATCTCATTCTTGTTTTGGTTTGCATTTCTCTAATTATGACTGATGATGAGCATTTTTTTATATGCTTGTTGACCATCCATATGTTATCTTTAGAAAAATAACATCTGTTCATCTTCTCACTCAACTTATGAATGGGGTCACTGGATTGTTTGTTACTAAGTTTAGTGATCAGAAGTATCTTTAATCAGAAGTATCATATGCAAAAAAATACATATATTATGTGTATATATGGTTTTAAAGTCATGTATATTTTTATGAGAAGTAAATATTTGTAAAGAATTGGTATTCAATGCACTGTAGCACTGTTGTCCCATTGTTAATCGATTTGCTCGAGTGGGCACCAGTAATGTTTCCATTGTGAGACTTGTTGTTACTGTTTTGTCATATTGAATACGCCACAGGTAGCTTCCCAGGCTCTGCTGTTCGGGCGGGATACTATCGGTAGCTTGCCGGGCTCTCTGAGAAGGATGGAGGATATGTTAAAAAAAAAAACATAATGCAAAGAATATTTAGCTCTAACATCTTCAGGTTCAGGGCACATGAATACTTACCATCTACGAAGGCTTGTACTGCTTTATCTACATTAAAATCAAATTGTTGTAGCACCAGAACTATTTCATTATTGCTTTTGTTAGGAACAACTGATCGAACTGCGTATATCTGTAAAGAAAGAGAAAAGTAAATTAATGTTGTTTATCTATGAATCACTCATTAGAGAGAATTATAACTATGAGAAAGGCATTTGAAAAGCCAACTAATCTTTTTTCTTGCTCTCAACCACACTCAGGGCATTTCAGACCAGTACAAAGACATCCTGGTCATCCCCTTGACACCTTTTAATTTGTGTACACATTTCTACAAAGATCTACTTGTTAGGAGTATAAGTAGCGAGTGTGAAAAGCGAGCTCTGGTCTTGCCTTTCACTCTCCCCTGAGATGACTGACACCTACAAGATGTGAGCTCAGTGGGGACACAGTCTGCTCTAGCTCGGGCTCTCCTCACCTCTAGCTCAAGAGGTGTCTGTGGAAAACTTACAGAACAGCCTCATGCTTCAATTCCTCTTGTCTGCACAAAAGAGACACTTCAAGGTTCACAGAAGTATGCTGGGAAACTCCCTGACCAGAGAGGAAAATGCAACCAATTGTATTTTTGAAATGGCCATCAGTCATGATATGGAAAATATTTCTAAACACGTTTCTGAAAATCAAACTTTTAAAACATAGCAAGAGTAAATAAATAAATAAGAGCTAATATTTATTTCAAGAGTTTAGGATAAGAATCAATTTTTAATAATCTATGTGTATTTCTTAGTTAAACTGAGCATGTATTTCCTTCTTGCCTAATAAAATCACTTACCTTCTCACAGAACTTAATACTGTTACAGAATATTCTACATATTTGAACAAAACCTGGCTTACTACAATTTCTATCAAGTGTTATCTATTTGTTTATATATGACTTGAAATTCTTCCCCCAACTCCCCACATTTTATACTTTTTAGTTCCCATATTAAAAAAGTTAACTTGCGATGTAAGTTCTTTCTTGATTTTACAGTAAAAAGTGTTCTTAATGTCTATTGTGTTATAAGGCACAAAAGTTCCAGAAACATAATAATTAGAGGAGGAACAATACATTGGTCAGATGATCACATCAAGAAATACATAGGCATTGTGATAAATGCTATAAAATCATTTGGCAGGGAGACTTCACCTTAGGTAAGCATGCTGAAGAACAGTGAGCAGACATGTATGGAAGAGTAGGTAAAGAAAACTACACGAGGGGGGCGTTCCCGGCACGCCTTCCGCTCAGAGATGAACCGGGAGCCGAGGCACGAGAAGCAGACCCTCCGCGCCTATTGACTGTGATCCTGAGGTCTCCTAACCCATTTTGGCACCAGAGTGGATCCTTGCAGCCATCCATTTTGACTGTGAACTGAGCTAAAATATTAGAAACCCAAAACCGCGCGGCCGCTATCGTGGCCGCGCGGACTTAAAGTCTTCACTCTTAGCAATCAAGAGAAATTATTAGATGATGCCTATACAGCAGGCCTGATTGTTGGGGAAAATTTCCAATCAATAATAGTGAGTTCTGTATGGAAATATGGAATGTACTCAATATATATAGAGAATAATGGGAATATCATTAGCTACTTGGATGGGGGTGGGGTGGGAGGGGGGTGTATTGGGGTTCTTGGTGGTGGAATGGGTGCACTGGTGAAGGGATGGTGGTTTAATCAGTATTTGACTGTGACTTAAACCTGAAAGCTTTGTATTTTTTCCCTTTTTTTCACGGTGGTTCAATAAAATATTTCTTAAAAAAAAAAAGAAAACTACACGAATAAATAACAAGGCACAGGGCCAAAGAGATAGCTCAAGGGACTAGTGTGCATGCTATGCATGTGTGAGCCCTAGGTTGGAGTCTCAGGACCTCATGATCCTTTGAGTACTGTCAGGAGCAACCTTTGAGCACGAATAAGGGGATATCTTCAGGTGAAGAAGGATGTTGCATAGGGTGGAGTTTTTAGAGTATAAGAAGAGGCCAGAGTGGGCAGGAACCAAATGGTGCAGGGCCTATAAGGTCACCCCAAATAGGTCTTAGGACCAACACCCAAGGACATTAGAGACAAGGGCCAGGAAGACTGCTCCACAGTTGGAAGCTTGCCTTATGAACTGGGTGAGAAGGCAGCTGAGACAGAGAAGGGATCACTAAGTTGATGATGGTTGGAGGGATTACTCGAGATGGGAGATGTGTGTTGAAAGTATATAAAGGACCAAACATGATGGCCTCTCAGTATCTGTATTGCAAACCATAATGCCCCAAAGTAGAGAGTAAGAGGGAAATTGCCATAGAGGTAGGGAGAGGGGTCGGATGGCAGGGCGGGGGAGGGATACTAGGACACTGGTGGTGGAAAATGTACACTGGTGGAGGGATGGGTATTCAATCATTGTATGACTGAAACTTAAACATGAACGCTTTAACTGTAGCTCACCATGACTCAGTAAAAAGCAAAGCAAACAAATAAAAAGCCCCAAATAGGTCTTAGGATTTATTTAGTTTTTAAGGTTCTGAAAATTCAGTCTTCATTGTAAGAGTGTTATTCTTGTTTTGCATGTTATTGTTTTCATGTTATTGTAGAGCAAACTTACAGAAGAGGAACACATAGCAGTCCAAGGATATCACATAAGCTTTTGGGGGAAAATCACTGCTATTTGGATTAAAACACAATGTGGCAGAAGCAGTAAATAAGTGTATATTTCTTGATTTTCTGTAATTCTCAGCTACTAGTTGGGATGTCCCATAATAGTGTCAGAATATAGGCAGGTGATGAAAACCAGTTCTCTGAATTCAGTGAAACCAGAAAAACATGATCTTTCAATAGAGTGTTTGGTCTGCATATGGTGGCCTTGGGCTCAATCCTGAGTACCATCTGGTCCCCAAGCAATGCCGGTAGTGACCTTCAAACACAGATTCCAAGTGTCCCCAAGCAATGCAGGTGATGACCCCAAACACAAGACTCCAAGTAAGTGCCCCTCCCCCATGACTTAAATCCTGAGAACACTTTGGCATGACCTTGTAGGCGTAGCATTGATTCCTGCTCACCCTGACCTATACCTATTCTTGTGCTCAGAAACTTCACCCTCTGTACCCTTCTTACTAAATCCTAAATTCACTCTTTTTGAAGTTGTCATTAATTGGGCTAGACTCTCAATCTCTCTCTCTCTCTCTCTCTCTCTCTCTCTCTCTCTCTCTCTCTCTCTCTCTTCTTCACTCACTTTTTTCTCTATCTCCCTACTGTCCCCAAACTCAAGTCTTTGTTTCTTTTAAACTGATTTTTATTAAAAACACTGTGATTTACAAAGTTGTTCATTATATAATTGTATCAAGCATTTAGTGTTCCAAAACCATCAGTGTGACCTTCCCTTCATTGATATCTCCAGTTTCCTTGCAATTCCAACCTACCCCCTTTGGCACATAATTTACTTTATATTGCTTATTCCAGCAAAACTTTAAAAACTTGCAAATAGAATGATCAGAATTAGTAAGAGCCAATTAGTGATTACTATATGATTTTAACCTATGTAAATAAGAAAATTAGAACCATTTAGCACAAAATAAAAACATGCCTATTATCACTTACATATACATGTTTTTAACTGTGGAATCTAAAATTTACTATATTAAATTTTATTTTATACTTGGATTTTGTTATGGTAATAATCATGTCTCACCTGTCATTAATAACACCTTTAAGCAAATTCTGTGTTAATATATTTTGGAGTTTACATGGAATAGGTAAGGCCCACATATGTAAATTTCCTCCTTACAACCTCAGTCTTTCTTCACTACAGAAGTGAAGGTACACAATGGCTTAACAAGGTAGATTTATGTATTGCAAAGTGATGACCAACTAACTATTGAGTTGTTGTAGAAAAAGTTGCATCAGGGCTAAAGCTGTTAGCACTAGCCCAGGAATCGACTCTTGATTTTGCGTTAGAGACAAACTTGAGAACAAGTCAGAGAAATAAAGTGCCAAAGACAGCTTATTGAAGTATATACCCAAGATGAAGGAGCAGGCCATAACCTAAAGAGAGCATCACTGTAAGTCAGACAAGCTGTGCATTAAAGGCAAGATACACACTCAGAGGGTAAGAGTACGTGTATGCTCTAGCTGGAGGAGCACTGTTTCTATGTGCTACCAAGGTATAGAAATGGGATGAATTAATAAGGAAAGGAAGATGAAAGCATTTTAGAGAAGAGTAGATTTTTGGGGTGGTGATTTATTGAAGTCAAAGTACCACTCATTTTCACCATATTTGATTACTTTCTCGGGTTTGTGGAGCAAGTGGTTGTGGTTTTTCATAATTTGAAAGTACTCTAACAAAGTTGGAGCTATAATGAAGTTGGGGTTAGTTATTGTCATGTAGTGCTTTCATCTCCTAACTGGTTTTAGGCCTTATTGGCTTCACTCTGTGGGGCCCAGTATTTTAACTCATTAACTCTTGACAAAAGTATACCTGAGGCTTCTTGGCTTTGTATTTGGGCTTGCAAGAAAAAACTGGTCAAATATGGAACTGGTCAAAAATGGAAAGGGTGGGGTGAGCGATGTTGACATGTTAAAGGCCAGCCTATAATAGTTACTAGTCCTTGGATAAGCAAGTAGATGACTAAGAGAATGTGGTAGTTTCTCTTCGCACTGTCTACATAGGGAGTATTTCTCCATGGAAACAAAGTTTTTGGACCCCCTTCTCCATCTAGGTGTGCATGACGTTTACACTGGCTATTCTTCTGTGTCAACAACATTAGCCCTCACTCCATCTCATCACATAGCTACCATTTCATTTTTGTGGGGGTGATACTGAAGATATACTCTCAACAAGCTTCAAGTATGTACATACTACAGAATCATTACCTGCTATACCATAAATGAATACTGCAGAACTTGCTCCTCTTATAACTAAATATTTTCACACTTTCATCTGTATCTTGCATTCTCCCTCTGCCCATTTTTAAAGAGAAATCAACAGGAAACAAACTAAAAGCTTACAAAACATAACAAATAAACAAAATACCTGACTCCAATCCAGGAAAGTCATTTAATGTGTGACTAATTCTATTGATCTAGTAGTTACCAGAGCACTAGAGTTTGGAAAACAAGTGGCTTATTACCCTTCCAATGGAATTCTTTAAATTCTAGTGTTTCAAGCCACTAGTTGGTTAGTATTATTTAAAATTTCTTAATAATTATCATTATCATATCAGGCATGCTCTTCTAAGTAATACAGTGCTTATTCCTTATACTTCGTACTTATAGTTACATTAGACCGAAGTTTTTAATCCATTAGCATAGTTGACTGATCAGTAAAGACCCAGAATTGTGAAAAAACAAAAACAAAAACAAAAAACCTTCTTCCTACCTCTCCTCCTCCA
This sequence comes from Sorex araneus, assembly GCF_027595985.1. NCBI lineage: Eukaryota > Metazoa > Chordata > Mammalia > Eulipotyphla > Soricidae > Sorex > Sorex araneus. Next base: position 233,242,889 of record NC_073313.1, on the reverse strand, counting down.
CAAAAGATGGTCATTATGTTAAAGCAAAACATAATATAAACCACTGCTCTAAGTGTCACTTCCTTTTTAGATGTTTATAGTACCCTTACCTTTCTCTCTTTAAAAAGAAAAACACAAACACCATGGGCAAACACAGAAATCACCTATCCTTGCCATTTTATATATGCAAGCTCTGAATAAGCCATAATGTCCTAATAAATAGGTCTGAGAGAAAATAGAACTATGAATATTGCACACATTTCTCAGAGGAAAACTCTTAAGACAGGAGTCCCAAGTTTTAAGAAATCAAAAAAAAAATTCTGTCTGTTCTTAGAGACTCTATAGTAAAGCTAATTTTCTAGATAATGCTGTATCAAGCTTTGGCTAATGTGAAGAGAGAATATTGTTTCCTCACCTTTTTTAATTTATAAATTCATTATTTAGATTCCATGTAAATACCTTTGAGAAAGGTGGATAGACAGTGCAGACTTCTTGTATGAGCATAAATATCCAGGAGTCTCACCAGGTAATTTGAGGAGGTCCAGGCATTTAAATTTTAAACAAACAAAACCCAACTCTCCCCCCCCCCCGCCCCCCATTATGAAGTGATTTTAAAATATAAGGAGTGGATGGCAAAGGCAGTGTTCAAGAGAGGTTGTATCTAAAAGGTTGTCTTTTCGTTTGGAAATGAAGCTCTGGGAGGAATGGATCAATCAATGCGTGGCTAATGGTAGTTTGCACATGGGGAACTCATAAAATTCACGCCTGTGGTGGCTGCTCTGTAGAGGCTGTTTCTGGCGCTGCTTCAGACACAGGCGGCCTCTACTTCACTGCCACAGTACAAGCCAGACAGCCTGCTGCTGCAGCATCACACCCAAGCCCAGTTGCAGGCTGCACTTGACTGCATCCCACAGGGGTTCTCACGCCATAAACAGAGTGGTTGTGGGATGGGCTGGGGGGGGGCAGGGAGGGGGCAAGGGCAGGCAGAGAGTGGGCAGACTAGGCAGCAGCCCAGGCTTCTGGGTGACAATCAGGGATCATTAGTAGTTAGCGGTTCATTTAGCAACTGCTTTATCTTTGCTAAATCACATTCCCCTCTTCTGCTTCTACACACTTCATTCCTCGCTTTGGCAAATTTAAATTGCTACTGAGAAACCCACCTTTGCACCTCAAAAGTTGTTTTGATTTTCATACCTTCAGCATTTTGACTTCCCCTTCTCACCTGTCTCTGGGGCTTTCCTATCTGGTTCCAGCTGGCTTTGTGGGCTTTGCCCAGTCGGCCCCAAGCCCGCCCTGCTGGCATCGCGCCTGCACTAAACAGTGCAGAGTGTAGCTTTCCCAGATGCTGTTTGATTTCTGCTTCCCACGTGAGCCTGCCCGCCCTGTACCTGAGCTGTCTGGTTTAAGAGCTGTTAGCAGAGTTCCCCATTCACACTATGCATGTTTTGAGCTTATCTGTGACAACTGCTTAGAAATTCTGGGCTCACGGATGAGTCACTTAGACTATGCCTGAGCTTCAAAAATGGTTCTGACCAAAGTTTTCAATCCACCCACATAGCTGTGTGATCAGTAAAGACCTGGGATTATCAAATAAACATAAAATAATTGTGTCTTCTGCTTCCAGCAGTTCACCTACAACTGCATTCTGAGGCTGTAACCTGACTGTTCTCCACAAAACGTCATCAGGACCCTGTTTAAGCCCTCTCTTGAGAATAAAGTGAAATCTCTCCAGCTTAGCCACTCAGAGCCATTAACCATGACCCCCAATCTGCATTTCCAAATGCCTTGCACCTTGCTTCTCCCTTTATAACTGTAAGCCCAGTGTTGGCCTTCCGCCTCTATCTCTAGTATCTATGTCCTGGATCTGAGATGGGTCTGCTTGTCCAACTCTTACATTCCAGATGAAATGCCACTAATACCAGAAAGTCCTCGACTGTCGTTTCTGGAAGTGCTCCCAGCCTCCTTGAGCTTCCAGAACCCTTTCTGGTAGGTCTCTTATCAAACTTCTACTATCTAGGCTAAGTGTTTGTGTATATACTGTTTCTAAGAAATGGTAGTGTGTGGGCAGAATCCTCCTCACATAATTAACAGCCTGCCTCTGACTGATTAATATGATACATGGTGTATGCAGGTATTTAATAACTATGTGGAACACAAGACAGTGCCTACTTGTCTATGGACCAGACTATGTTCTGAGTTGAAGTACCATTTTACCAGGACGTTGGGATCATTTCCTTATTCTGCATTTACCCACCATAATATCAGGAAGTGGTGTTGGCTACTATGTGACCTCATCACTGTAAAGGTAGAGAGAATGAACACCAGTCTTTAAATTTCTACAAATTTGCTACAAAATAGATGGGAAGGATATTTTTGAGACAATAACTTACACAGTTTCAGTCATTTTACTTTCTTTATAAAAGGGTAATCATGGTGAGTACCAAGAGAAAGAAGATATGAGAGGTGCTTTATGGAGTTTAAAAAACAGAAAGGGCATAGTCACCACCTATCCTTCCAATGGTCAGAAAAGTGCTGGTTGAGTCTCCACTAAGTGACTGAGACTGACACCAAGGGCGGGGACGGACACATCTAGCTCCTGCTTTAAGGGGGCCAAACAGTTTAGCCCAGAAGTCCGAACCATCTGCACCTCTGAGTATAACCCGAGCTGAGCTGTCTTATGAACAAGATACCTGGGTAACCCAGAGAAGAGTGTGATTTAGCTTTCCCACAGAGGGGAGACTACTCTATAGACGAGGTCAAAGTGTCATGGAAGGGGCTCTGGAATAAAAGAGCCCTACCTACTAATTGTGGTTCTGCTGCAGGTCAGCGACATTGAGGGGACTACTGACATGACTGAAACTTGGCTCTGTTGGTGTACAATGAGGATATTACATGCTAGGATTTCTGTTAAAACAGGTGATGCATGTAAAATGTGCGATTCAATATTTGGTACACATTACTTCCAATGTAATGAGTTCAACAAAGAAGGATGGAGTCTGACAGATAGCTCAGGTGGAAAAGAGACTGCCTTGTAAGTGTGAGACCACTAGTTTGATCTCCATCCTTCCCACATGTGCTGAGTATGGTCCTAGTACCTCTACTGTCTGGGAGCCCAGAGCCACAATGCAGCAAAGAACTGTGTGAGCAATGCAACTAAACATATACAAGCATCATGGCCTAGGGCAAGTATGGGAGGCAAAGCCCAGTGAGGACTGCAACAGGATGTGCATCAGCAGCACAACGTAATGAGAGTGACCCCGGCAATCATAGGTGCAAGCACTACAAATGAAGGGTGCAACTTCCCCAGCAAGTGCAAGAGCAGTAGTCAGCAAGTGTGTAACCTTGACCATTGCAATACTGACAGCAAAGGGAGGGAAGCATGGGAGCATTTATATGAAGCCACAAAGAAGAGAGGCTTCTCTAGGTTAGGCAGGGAGGCCCTTTGACAATTTTATGAAGCCACAGAAACAAAGTATGATCGAAAAGGGAGTTACTCAGTTGGTAGCTCAAGAAGCCCAAAGCGGAAGGTTAGAACCTTCTTGAAGTTGAACCAGCAGGTACAAAAACCTTGAGAAGACCAAAGAAGACCTCCAGACTTAGAAGTCCTCTTCTTTGACAGTGTCCCAGCAATAACTGATATTATGCAGAGAGCTTAAGCCAAGGTGACTTGAGAAAATTTACCCGCAAAGCTCTTTCAGGCTCTCTGCTCTCTGGAGGAGTCCTTGTTCTCCCTTGCTTATGTTTCTTTTTCTTTCTTTTTTGATAATATTTCCCTACTTCAGTCTTTTGTCTTCTCATGGAATTCCTCCTTAGAGAATAAACAAAGAATCCACAACTTGGGTAGAGATGGGGACTGACTTCTCTCTCTCTCTTTTTTCCCCAGCAGAGAGCCTACCTTCACTTCAGTTGCAGAAGCAGGGCTCCTAGAAATTGAGGGTGGTTGGGACCAGCTCCCACAGCACACACAAGTGTGTCTCAGGTGCAGCTTGACGGCTGCTTTAGCGGGGCTGGCAGGACCTGAGAGTGAGTGTTGACCTCCCTGGCAGTAGCTCCTATAGATTTTCATCAGTCTTGACCTCCCTGGACGGCACTTGCTTCATGGGTGCCAGTGTGGCAGGCTAGGCAGGAGCAAGGTAGCATTCTTGCTCCAGAGACTTCCCTTTGCATTCAGTAGCAACAGTAGGTGGAACGGTTGAAATTCAAATTCAAAGAATTACTGTGCCTAGTGTGCTAGGAGCCAAGCCTTCTCTGCAGGGTAGGCGTATGCCTTGTATACCTTCATTGCTTTCTGGGGGGCGTGGGGACTATTGCTATTGTGTTGGTGCTCATGTTGAGAGGTTAGAGTCACAGCAAGATGGTGTGGGGTGCCGGGGGATGAGCACATCCCTGGCCTTATTTTCCTGTCTTCTTAAGAACCTAACTCTCTAGTCTTGCTGAGTTGTCAGTGGACCCAGGGTTCTCCTCCAGCTTCTCCTGCTCTGAAAGCTGACTGTGCTGTAAGAAAGCTCTTCTCCAGATGGTTAACCAGGTACTGTTTTCCTTCTCTTGTTCTTTCACATGCTTATTCACTAAATCATTATGATCAGGCACTATCTTAGTTGCTAGATATAGCTATAACAGAACAGATATGCTTGCTACCAAACTTAGGAAAACATGCAGACCTGCAAATTAAATAAATATATATATATATATATATATATATATTTATGCTGCTCAATACAAGGGGTGAAAACTGAGTGGAGATAAAGCAGAGTGTTTTGTTTTGTTTTGGCACTGCCCCACTTCCTGCCTTTTCAGCTGTCTTAACTTTCCCACCATTACAATAACCTCTTTTATTCAGGCTCTACTTTGGGAGAATTTCATTTTCTAGAAGGAGCAGTGAGTGCCTAGAGGCAACATTAGCCACTAGGGCTGAAAACAAAACCAACAAAGGCAAATAATCTAGTTGGCACTGGGGAGATGAAAGATAAATCCAGTGACAATGGGGATGACAGATTAGAAAGGCCCACAGCTGGCTCACATGCCTCTTCTAGCATTCATGTGCCATTAATTATTTACTTATGTGGCCACTGCACATAGGCACGTGAGCTCCTGGGTGACAGGGACAAAACCGTTGCATCCACAGGGCCTGGAACAATGGGTGGTATTCAGTAGATGAGTCATAAATATTGATTGAATAGTGAATAAATGACTGAAGAAACCAAGGAAGTAGGGAGTAGAACGGTCATTAAAATATTTCTATTTTGTTTATCCTATTTTTGTTCCAGTACATCCCCAGAATTCAGCAGTAAATTTGACACAGTGTTTAAAGGTATTCAGGTCCAAATGCATAGACCTCCAGGTTGCAGGCACTGTCTATGGCTGGTCCTAGCCTTAAGGAGCTTGTCATCTCAGAGATGAACTTGATCTTCTCCCCTAAAATAAGGACAGCAATCAGTCAGCCACCTCCTTTTGACACCACTGTGAGCCAGAGTTATTTATGGGTTTGCCATTCCTGCAACTTTGAAAGAAATTTTATAATCAGTTTTGGTCACATTTCTCAAAGCTAAGCATTTTGGAGATGCCTGAAAAACACCTCCTTTGTGGGCATTTTGCCTCAGTTGCAGGGCCACTAGTATTATCTACACACTAATGAAGGCAGCTCTCCTATGAATCTTTGCGGGGAAGAAAATACTCTTTGCAGACCAGTACCTTTGCATCACAGATAATTCTATAATTTAATTGCCTGTTCGAACATCTACTTCCTGCCAGGGGGAAAAATATGCATGAGGTGTTGTCATGTTCTACTTGGCTGATTTTTTTTGGGACTTAACACCAGGAGTACAAATCAAAATTAACTCTCTTTTGGCAGGAAACCAGGATTAGAATTAATAATAAAGATTTGAAGGTGGAAGGGGAAAATGCAGTTTTCATAATATTGTGGGAAGTTTAAAATGGAAAGGATCTCACTGCTAGACTAGTCATGGCATCTCAAACTTTCTCGCACACTACAGTTGCCTGGGGATCTGAGTGGATGCTGGCTCTAACACAGAGGCTGCACTTCCAATAAGCTCCCAGGTGATGGGGCTGCTGGCGGAGTCTAGGAACATGCCTGGTTACATGGCAAATTCAAGTTGCAGATGGAATTAAGGTTGTTGATCGGTTGACCATGAGATGGAGGGATGAACCCATATTATCTCTTTGGGGCGCAGGGGCTGGGAAGCTCATAGAAGTGGCTGATCACATCTCTCCTGTTGGAGAGGATGCCCAACATTCCATCCTTGCTGCACTGAGAGTAGCACTGCTGGCTCCTGAGCAACACCTGGCAAAGCACTGCACACACCTGAAGATACAGTGCTCTTAGTCACGATATGTGTGCTTACTGTTACAGCAAATCCAATTTGTTATGGTTCTGGGAAACTGAGACAGCAGACCACTTGTGTTTTGTTTGTTTTGGGGTTTGGGGGGGAGGCCATTCTCGGCCATGCTCCAAGTTACTCCTGGCATTACTCTCAGGGATCACTCCTGACAGTGCTCAGGGGACCGTATGGGATGCTGGGAATTGAATCTGGGTCAGCTGCGTGCAGGGCAAGCACCTAACCCACTGTATTATCTCTTGGGCCCCAGTCTGCCACTTGTTTGGGGGAGTAGTGTTATTTCATTCTTCCTCTGAATGGGGATTTCTACCAAATATATATGTGAAATAAGACTTCCAAAGGGAAGCTGCCCAGATCACACATCTGCACATTTTGGGGGGTTTCCTGAGCATGCTAGTTTGTAGTTTGTAGTTCCCTTACAAACTAGACTTTGTAAGGGAACGTGAGAATGTGATATTTCCCACCCTAAAGAAGCTGACAGAAAAGTAGAAAAATAAAGCACAGTCATAAATAACTTGGGTCATTCTGACAATTAAACCTTTCTGAATCTCACCTGTTTTCTATTCTTCCTTTCACTACCCTGGACACATTCCCTTTGCCTTTCACCTGGATTCAGGTTCTAATTGGATTCTCTGGTTTGGTTTCTCTCTACTCCAATCCATCTTCAAACAATCATGGCCTAATTAATCTTCCCACAGTGTCTGTATGTGTGCAGTGATCGAGGAAAGGAGCTGGTAATGAGAATGAATTTGAAAAGAGGAAATACAGGAGGTAAATTATGAAGCTAAGTCCCAAAGGAAATGAAAGAAATGGAAACAAAATCTATGTGAAAAAGCAAAGTGTGGAAAGAAGTTTTTTTTTGTCTCATGAGTTTTTTTGGGAGGGAGGGGTTTGGGTTACACCTAATGATGCTTGGAAATCACTCCTGGCTCTGTTTTTAGAGGAACCATGAAGTGCCTCTGTACTGGGAGAGTACATGCAATGCAAATGCCTTAACACCTTTATTATCTCTCTGACCCTCCATTAGGATATTAGGATTCTGATGAGGGAGGAAAGAAGAGAAGAAAGAATAAAGATATGCCAAAAACACTTTAAACCATGAACAGGAAAATTTAAGAAAACTATTTCCTCTTAATATCTTAGAGTTTATGTGAGGAAAAAATGAGAAAGAGGCTTAGAGTCTTTTGGGATTCTAAAAAATGGGACTGTAATGGAAAATAGCCTTAGGTGAATAAAGTTGAGAAGGACTGACGATCCACTAATGCTGGAAGGCCCAGGTCACTCATGAAGCCAAACGGCACAGCTATCCATGACAATTCTCTATAAGCCAGAAGCAGGAGCTGATTAACTCAAGGTGACAAAGTCTAAGAAACATAATGACAGACCTAGACTTCAGAAATAGGAATCATTAAAGATCAAGACATCTGTGGTCTATAAGGGGAGGGGAAGGTGGGAGATTAAAGAGAAGCACAGGGAAGAGAAGAGATGCTGGGAACAGATACAGAGACCATGAGAGTGAGGGAAGTCAGTGATAAGGATGTGGCAAGACAGAGGGTGCTGGATATAACCAGTCCTTGGTTCTGCTTCTATCTTTTGGTTCAGCTTGTCACTTTTTCAAAGGAACTAAAGTTTCCCAGAATTCCTTCTTTATGGAGTAAGCGTAAATTCTACAACACTTTTTTCATAAGCTGTGTATCCTCAGATTTTTACCACCCTGCTCCAGCTTCCCTGAGTGCTTCATGTTGAAATAAGGTTCTAAAATGAAGACATTTCCAGCAGCGGTTGGATCTGAGCAGAGGATGTGCTGCCTGTTCCTGTCTTGCTTGGGCTTCATTTATCCATTAAAGAAGTCTAAGATGGGGTAGCATTTTTCAGAGTGACATCGGTTTTTCACTGTGATATATTTACTTTGCTATTAACGTATCCTGAAAAACTTCTGAGGCAAGTGATCCCTGTTCTACAGTTGTGTGGGGACTAGAATGCATGGTTAGAGAATTGCATTATCTTTGTTAAATTTTAGTCTGTAAGTTCTGTCCTATTGTACTGGCCAGTGAGTTCAGAAACTTGCCTTTTGCTGAAACAGAGAATGCATGAGCTATTTATCCCAATTTTGCATCCATTAAAAAAATTGGTTGCCAATTTCTCTTTTTTGAGGTAATGTCATCTTAAGCGTGTTTTTCTAAAGGCCACATCAGTGAAGTTCAGGGCTCTTTCCTGGTGGCTCAGTGCTTAGGGATTGCTCTTGACAGTATTTGGGGGACCATATGTGGTGCTGGGGATAGAACCTGGATTGGCTAAAACTCTGTGCAAGGCAAATGCCCTATCCATTATACTATCTAACTAGGTCCCATCTTCTATGTCTTTTCCAATTTTTTATTTTAATTTTGAGAGACAAGTACAGAGATCTTGCTTTAGAGGTGATACTGATTTCTAAATTCATGTTCATTAGCTTACATATTCAGTTAATCACAATGTTCAAATTATGTCTGAATAAAGAACTACAAAGTGACAGGTATATTCCCGCACACTAAAGGCTCATGGTCTAGGAAGGTGAATACCTGACGGGTGTTAGGAAGGGAAGTAACAAAGTCCTGGGTTCCTGTTAACAGGGATGGATCCTATCAGGGAAGCCCCCTCTGAGGACTGAAGTTATGTTTAAGCTGAGGATTAAGGATACTTAAAACTAAGACAAAATGTGGAAGGGAGAAGAGATGGAGTGATCCAGGAAGAGTCTGCAACATCTACTAATGTACAAGATGTAAAGACCAGGAATGCATCAAAGAAATGATGCTCAGGCATGTGGGAGCATTAAATGTTAAAAGAAAAATATTTTCAGAAGAAGCTGGGTCAAAAAGACTTAAGAAAGAGGATACAAGCCTTCTCGCGCCATCTTATAATTTAGAGTATTATCCTAAGGGCAAAGAGTTTGGGGTCAGAGGATGGGGAGGGGTAGTATATGATAACTGTGTATTTAAGATGGTCATTGTGGTTTCTACGTGGATGAGCTGGGTAGATCAAAGGATACTATGCAGGGGTGCAGGATGCAGTTCAGTGGTAGAGCACTTGCCTTGCATGTGTGAGTCCCTGGCTTCAGTCTCCAACACTACAATGGATGCTAGTTAGGATTCTAGCACAGCACTCAGAATGAGAAATTGGACCAAGATGAGGCAGTGGAGAAAAGGACTCACAAATGAGATGGAGGTGAATGATTTAACTGGACACAAGGATTCTGAGTGACCTCTAGGTTTCTGATTTGAATGTTTCTGAGGAGAGCTGTGTCTTTTCTTGAGAAAAGATGCCCTATGCTGTGAGACGGCCAAGCACTTATTCAGAAAGAATTTGAACCTGCAATTCCAAGGAAGAACTTGGAATTGAGCTGGGACACAGATCTGGGTGTTGTCAGTATTAATCAACTCTTAGCTTTTACTGCAGAGTGGAATCAATTGCTTGGTGAGTTTTAAAAAATGCTTTCCCCTGGGTTCCACCTAGAACAATTAACCATATTTCACTGTATAATCGACGCACTGTTTTTTAGTTCAAAACTTGGTTTAAAACATTTCATTACATAACTGTCATAGACATGATTCTGCTCATCATACAGTTTAAAATGTAAACAGAGCAGCAATGTATTCATCAGTGACATATGGATGCACTTTTTTTTTTGTCCTCCCAAACTGGCATTAAAATCTGTGACAGTTATATGGTAAAATACAGGAAAGTTTGGGCCTGGACAATGATAATTAATTTGTCTATTTACTTACTGGTTTTGGGGCCATATTCAGTAGAGCTCAAGATCTTCTCCTGACTCTATGTTTGGCGGTTGTTCCTGGTGGCTGCTTGAAGGACCATGAAGTTTAAATTTTGGTCCTGGTGTATACAAAGCCTGCGCCCCTGACTGCTGAGAAATTTCCTCTGCTTGGTCCTACTGTTCTTGGATAATATATCTACCTCAAAGGGCTGAAAGTCACCACGAGAGTCCTTTCTACCAATATTTTATTAAATCACTGGACTCTGAGAGACTAAAAACAAAATTAATTAAAATTTTTAAAAAATTGGTGTGATTGGGGTTCACACCTTGTGATACTCAGGGGTTATTCCTGGCTCTACACTCAGGAATTATGAGAATGCTGGGGATAAAACACAGATCTGTCATGCACAAGTGCTCTACTCATTGTACTATCTCTCTGGCCCAAAGCAAATTAATTTAGCTATTGTTATAATGCTAAATTTAATTTTAGTGTTTAGGTTAACTGTAACTTCCTTAATTCCTGAAACTAAGACCAATAAAACGAGAATAAGAGATAATCAAGTGGAATTTTTTCCTAACAAAGAGAACTATAAAATATTAAAAGTCAGCTTTGTGTCTTAAAACTTTCCATTTGGAGTGAAGAATTCTGGCCGTCGGGCTTCACAACGCCAGAGAATGCTCCAGACCCCAGACTGAGCCAATAACACCGGGGTGCCCCATATGGAGCAGGTGCAGTCTTCCCACCTTCTCCAGATGGAATCCCGGCGACTATGAGCTTCTACAAACATGGCTTCGGTGTGTAGGGACCAGGACTATTTCTCCAAACCTTATATACAAAAAAACGCTCAGTAACGGCTCCTCCGCCCCTGAACGGCCATGATCCCAGGATCATACAAACCAATCTCAGAAAGCAGCAGCTGCTAGCAGAAATGCTCCTGGACTGTGAACTAAGCTATGGCCCCATGCCACTCTGGGAGGGGAAGGACTTTTGTCCCTCTGCTTTTCCCCTTTGTGCCAGCATAGCGACTGCCACCTTTTAGAGCCAATTGGACAGAGAGGTAGGAGCTTGCAGTGATGGGGCACGTGGGAGATCTCACAATAGGGTGGAGGAGCGGAACCCGCCCTGCTCCCAGCCCAAACGAGACTCTGAGGGCCACCCACTAATGGCTCTTCTGTTCCTGAATGGCCATGATCCCAGAGGCACACAAACCAATCTCTGAATGCAGCGGCTGCTAGTAGAAATACCTATGGACTTAATTACTAAAATACCAGAATCCCAAAACCGTGCGACCACTGTTGCAGCAGTGCGACATCCTATGCTCTTCATTATCAGCAACAGAAAACAAATTACCTAATGATGCCTTTTCCGCAGGTTCAATTGTTGGGAGAAAATTCCAAACAATAATAGTGGGTTTTCTGTTGAAAATTGGAAGTAATCAAAATAAAGTGAGAGTAAAGTGAAAATCATCTGCCACACAGACAGGGTGAGGGGTGTGTGTGGGGGCACACTTGGGTTCTTGGTGGTGGAACATGTGCACTGGTGAAGGTATGACTGTTTGATCATTGTATGACTGAGACTTAAACCTGAAAGCTTTGTAACTGTTCTCACAGTGATTCAATTAAAAAAAAAAAAAGATCTTTCCATTCAGTTTCTGACAAATTTCTCATATAAGATTTTGGACCTTCAATGTGACATCTGTATGTTTAAATATATAAACATATATTAAACTATTCAATGGTTGCTATTAGAAACAGCCGCCCTTCTGGTTTGTGGGCTTTCTCTACCTTTCACTCATCACTGAGCTAGCATGTATTCAGAGCGCAACTGCATGCTTTAGATAATTGTGCTTGATTCTTCTTCCTCATATTTTCTCCAAATTACCAGTTAGGCTAGCACATAATTTAGAGTGTGGTGAGCTATAGAACCCATCAGAAGTCAGTTTTCAGCCAGCTTGTTACACCTACACAGCATAGGATTCAGGTAAGTATTTGGGCTGGCTATTTTCTCTAAGAAATTTCATATTCAATTTATTAGTGAAAACAATAGAGACTGTTACTTGTAAAAGGTCTTTTGGTTAAGATATTTTAATCAGGATAAAAAAATCTTTTTATCTTCTACTTCCCACATGGAATTTTCAGTAAAAGTCTGTCCTCTTTTCTTTTGGAATTTAAGGTCTCTGCTCTGGGGGGGAGGTTGTTAATTATTGACAGTCATTCTTCCTGTTCATTCATGGGACTTTTCAGATAAGGAGTACCTCAATGTATAAGTATTCCACTATTAACCTTTAATTAAGACCAGATAAAGGTGTTAATTAATTACCCTTAAGTTAATTCCAGAATAAAAGAGTTAAGTTAATCTCTAAATTACATCAACTTTGGGTATATCTTACTGTGGTGTGAAGGAAGGAGATCGAACACCATGGAAACAAGGAACATGCTCTCTCTTTGGGGGAAGTTAATTGCTTACCCACACACATTTATATTTTTAGCAGGTTTGACCAATGTAACACAGGCAAACTGGCATAAATATCAGTAAAAATTATTATCCAAAGGACCAGCTCTTGTCACCCCAATGATGTGTTCTTAGTTAAAACCAGTTTGTGTATTTGGCCCAGTCAAAGAACGAAAGTTACAACTTGAGCCCTGAGAAACAAACATTAACAACTGCCTGTGGAGAGGTGAATCGATAAATAAATGTAGTATAATCATATCATGTAATATTATTTAGCCTTTGGGAAGAAAAAAGGAAAACCTATGACAATACGGTAGTGCTTGGTGGACATTTGCTAAATTACTGAAGGATAAATTGTGCATGATTCCATTTATGTGAGGAATTTAAAACAAGCTTATAGAAGCAGAGGATAAGAACAGGGTTTGTTGCCAGGGCTTGAGGAAAGGAAGTAGGTATTTGCTTTTGACTGGGGACAAAATTTCACCCATGCAAGATGATTAAGTTCTAGAGATATATAGCACGATGCCTGATGTGGATGACACTCTATTGTGTACGTAGATCTTAATATTTTAATATGTACTTTCACTGATATTTCAAGTTAAAAAAAATCAGGCCTCTTAAGAATCCCCATACAGGATAGCATCAGAAATGCTGTATCAATGAACAACAACAAAAAATTGTTTTAGAGATGTTTTAATCCAATTCTTTCATCTCACAAGAAACCAAGAGAGGATGTGTACTATATTCTGGTGAAGATAGGTGATTCCTTTAAGGATGAAGGCTGTCTCTAGGTCCTTACACTTGAGGCATAGTCTCCTTTTTATTGTCTTGTAAGATGTCAATTAGGCATGACAGACCATCTATTTCTCAGACTTTTTGAGCTGGAAGGAATCTGAATACCTACCACATAAACTCTACAATAACATGAACTTTAGTTTCCTTTAAAATGGTTAGAAATAAAGTAGCACTGTAGGTCTGTAGCACTGTTATCCCATTGTTCATCGATTTGCTTGAGCAGGCACAAGTAACGTCTCCATTGTGAGGCTTGTTGTTACTGTTTTTGGCATATGGAATACACCACAGGTAGCTTGCCAGGCTCTGCGGTGTGGGCGGGATACTCTTGGTAGCTTGCTGGGCTCTCTGAGAGGGACGGAGGAATCAAACCCGGGTCAGCCGCGTGCAAGGCAAACACCCAACCTGCTGTGCTATCACTCCACTCCAAAAATAAAGTATGCATTTTTTTCTTTACATTTCAAACTTATTTTCTGGCCACATCCAGCAGTACAAGGTGGACAACTTGGTGTAAACTTGGAGAATATAACTGGCACTCCAGCCATTTGTGAAACCTCCCCAGCCTTAAAGTTATATTTTAAAAGCAAATTAAGCTTACTACATAATCATCATTGGCTCTAAAAGCTGAAAAGACTTCCTATATCTGTCATAGGATAGCTCAGTTTGCTAAGGGAAGAGCAATTCTAAAGTTTGAATTTTGATTTAATAATCACCTCTGAACAGTCGTTCTCAAACTTCTTTTGCTTCTTTTTACTTCTTTTAAATAAGCACATATATCTTTTGCACTTATACTACAGAATTCAAAAATAGGTATTTCACCCAAGAATAGTAGAAATAAGTACTAGGAGGTTGACTCCATGGCTTGGAGGCTGGTCTCTCATTCTGGGCAACTCAGAGAAGGGAGCATCAAGTAAAATGTGGTCGGAGGTCATGCGGGGGTGGAGTGACGCGTGCCGAATGTAGACTAGAGACTGAACACAATGGCCGCTCAACACCTTTATTGCAAACCACAACACCTAATCAGAGAGAGAGAGAACGAAAGGGCAGTTTGGGGTGGGGGGAGACGGGACTGGGGAGGGTGGGAGGGACCCTGGGTTTACTGGTGGTGGAGAATGGGCACTGGTGAAGGGATGGGTTATCGAACTTTGTATGGGGGAAACATGAGCACAGTAATCTGTAACTGTACCCTCACGTTGAATCACTAGTTAAAAATAAACTATTAAAAATTTTTAAAAAATAGGCATTTCAATGGACTTAATTTTTTAAGAAAATTGTTATTAAGACATCATGATTTAAAAAGTTATTCATAGTTGAGTTTACACACACTATGTTCCAGCACCAGTCCTACTACCACCGTCAACTTCCCTCCACCAGTGTTCCCAGATCTCCCTCAGTCTCCCCCTTAGCCTGCCTCCTTGACAAGTACATTTTCAAGTTTGGTTGTTGTTGTTTGTATCTCTGGCTTTCAATGACTCTGTGTTTTGGACCTATAGCGTACCACTCCTCTATACCCTAGACATACTCTGGTCCTCGACCCCTGCCCCATACCCCCAATTACTTCCCGCCAGGTTCTTCTTGCTACCCCTCCCTCCTATTTCTTTCCCTCTCTTTCTCATTCCTATATCCTAGGATCAAAAGATGATCAAGTTATCTCCTTTAATATCCATCTCAGTTATTATTGTATTTTCATCCAGTTATTCTCTATACTACTGACAGTGAGATCATTTTGAGTTTATCCTTCTACTTTTGGCTTATTTCACTTAACATGATATGCTCCTGTTCCATCCAAGTTCCAACAAATTGTGTGATTCCATCATTACTTGCAACTGTGTAGCTGACCACATCTTCACAGTTCATTCATCTGTCCTTGGGCACCTATGTTGATTCCATGTCTTAGCTATTGTAAGCAGTGCTGCAATGAATAATGGTGTACATATCCTTTTGAATGACTAGGGCTTTTTCTTTTACTAATTTTATCTTCTGGAGTAAATACTCAGAAGTGGACCTGCAGGTCAGTTGGAAACTCAATTATTACTTTACTTAGAAATCTCCATATTAGAGATGAAGTCATGAAATTTGCTTATAAATGGATAAACATGGAGAGTATCATGCTAAGTGAAATGAGTCAGAAAGAGAGGAACAGACATAGAGGGACTGCACTCATTTGTGGATGTGGGGTAGCATCACATGAGGCTTACACCCAAGGACGGTAGATACAATGGCGAGGGGGATTGCCCCATAGCTGGAAGACTGCTTCATGAGCAGAGGGAGAAGGCAGATGGAATAGAGAAGGGATCACTAAGAAAATTATGGCTGGAGGAACCAGTTGGGATGGGAGATGCACGCTGAAAGTAGATAATAGACCAAACATGATGACTTCTCAGTGTCTGTGTTGCAAGCTATAATGCCCAAAAGTAGAGAGAGAGTATGGGGAATACTGTCTGCCTTAGAGGCAGGGGGAGGGTGGGAAAGGGGGGGTATATGGGGGATATTGGTGGGGGGGAATGTGCACTGGTGGAGGGATGGGTGTTTGATCATTGTGAGATTGTAACCCAAACATGAAAGCTTGTAATTATCTCACGGTGATTCAATAAAATTTAAAAAATTTAAAAAATAGATAAAACAGATAAAACTCTTGTTATTGATGGCATGATGTTGTGTTAAAGATGAACATTACATAGGTCTAGGCTGAAAAAAAAAGAAATCTCCATATTATTTCCTCCACCAGTCATTCTCCCCCTTTCTCTTCTTCCTCTCTTTCCGGTATTCCTATAATTTGGAGATTAATCATCTTGCTGTTATCAACCAAGAATATTATATTTGTTTCTATTCTTTTACTTCTCTTTTCTTTTGTTACTTAATTATTGTTTTTGTCTTGTATTTGGGCCTCAACACTGCTGATATAGTTGTCTGCATACAGAATTCTATTGTGGCTTGCTACTGTATTCTTTAACTGCTTCATTTCCATTTGGACCTTATATCACTTGTAGTCCTGTTGATCTTCGATTTGCTCGTGCGGGCACCAGTAATGTCTCCATTTGTCCCTGTCACGTGCTAGTGCAGCCCAATGATATCTGCTTGCTACAGGAACAGAAAGAGCCTCAAGTCGTTCATTCAGGGATTTGACGAAGAAATCTGACCATCTAGTTGGTGGGTGGCCACGAGGTCTTCTGACGTCCCATGGAATCCAGTCGGTAACAATTCTAGTCCAGCAGTCGTCTCTGAATTGCATTACATGACCAGCCCATCTGATTTTTGATGCCTTGGCAAACGAGACAGTGTCCCTGATTTTTGACCCTCGACAGAGGTCAGAACTCCTGATTCATTGTCTCACTTGAGTGAGACATGATATTCCTAGCATAGCTCTTTCGATTCCTCTTTGGGATACCCTAATAGCATTCTCAGTCTGTTTGTGTAGGGCCCAGGTCTCTGAGGCATATGTTAGTGCAGGAAGAATGGTGGAATCGAAAAGATGTGCCCGGAGTCGGAGGTTCTTCGTTCTCTTAACCACTTCTTCGACGCTCTTGAAGGCATTCCACGCTGCTCTCTTCCTCCTGTGCAGTTTTGGTGTCAAGTTGTTCCTCATGTCAAGTTCTCGACCCAGGTACACATAGCTGCTGCATTTGGAGATGTTCATTCCATTGAGAGCAAATGGAGCTTCAGGGACCAGTTCGTTTTTCATGAACATCGTCTTGTTGAGATTCAGCTGCAATCCGACCTTTCCACAATCGTGGTCGAAGTTGGCCAGCATTTGTGCCACTTGGCTAATGTTTGGTGTTATGAGAACGATGTCATCAGCGAAGTGGAGGTGGTGTAATTGCCGACCGTCTATCTTCACTCCCATTCCTTACCATTCTAGTTGTTGCATGATGTTCTCGAGAGCGGCACTGAAGAGTTTCGGTGAAATGGTATCACCCTGCCACACCCCTCTCTTTACATCAGAGATCACTTTCTTGTAGAATGGTGAGATCCTGGTGGTGAATCCACAATATAGCTCACGGAGGATTTTGATACACTGAGTTTGAACGCCCCGGTTGGCCAGGGCTTCGATGACCGCCTCAGTCTCAACAGAATCGAAAGCCTTCTTTAAGTGAATGAACATTAGACAACATTAGACTCGTGCGAAATTCTACTTCACAGAGTGGGGAGAAAAGTCTGCAAAATTTAAGTCTAAGAAGGCAACTCCCACAATGACCACCAACTGGGAGCTCTTTGGCACTACTGCAGCAACGTGGGAAGATGCCATCCTTGACAACATCGACGAGGAATAAGATAGAATGGTTCAGCACCTCTATGTCTGTGCAAAGAATGCCGAGAGTGAGAAAGCCACAAACAGATGCCTGTCTTCGGAAACTCTCGAGCTCATTCGTCAACATGATTTGGCACGAGCCTCAGGCAACCACAAGCTAACGTCCAAGCTCACAAAGCTGTGCAGAGATTCAATAAAGGAAGACCTCAAAGAGAGAAGAGCAGCAGTATTGGCCAGTGCAGCAGAAGCAGGGAAAAGTATTCGCAATGCTCGCCTGTCCTTCGCCAACTACAAGACCAAGATGACTGCCCTCCGACGTCCCAATGGATCTATCACATCTTCCAGAAGGGCAATGGAGAGGATTATTCACGACTTCTACTCGGATCTCTTTGACAGCATGTCCACCTGCCCACATACCAAATTCCACAGGATGAATATGTTGTTCCCAATGTTCTCCCTTCTGAAATCCGAAACGTCATTTCGTTGGTAAAGAAGGGTACAGCACCTGGTCCGGACAAGGTCAGACCCGAACACCTGAAGAATCTGCCACCAGTATTCATCAATACACTGGCCCGACTCTTCACACACTACCTATCTGAATGCAAGGTTCCATCCCAGTGGAAAACTAGTAGGACCGTTCTGTTGTACAAGAAGGGAGACATCCACAACATCGGCAACTATCACCCAATCTGCCTGCTGTCTGTCGTCTACAAGTTGTTCACTCGTGTCATTCTGAATAGAATAGGCAGAACACTAGATGAAGGACAACCATGTGAGCAAGCCGGGTTCTGAAGGGGATTCAGCACAATAGACCATATCCACACAGTGACCGGACCTTATATACCTTGGATTAATTAGTTAGTCCTTGAGCTGACTGAATTTCTCTCTAGTGATTGCTTTATTTCCATTGTCATTGTATGGAGTGTAGATTTGAATTCCTCTTCAAGGAGGTTCAAGAATTTTGTTGAGCTGGAGGATTTGCTAGGACTTCTCTGCCTGTCTGCCAATACAGGTGAATTCCTTTGTTTCCTCTCTGCCCTTGGAGTTTTGTGGGTGGGTGCTGGCAGTTAAACTTTAAACTCCCATTTACCTGAGAACTAACCTGATTCTTAATACTAAAGAACTACTGCTTATATATTATTCTAATTATTTCTGTGCCCATGAGATGGTATTTCAGTGGTCAGGAAAGTGAAGATCTGGTTACTCCTATTTACATGCTAAGGTTATTATGGAGATTTCCAGGGTACCAACCTTCAGAGTTAGTGAGATTAGAGGAGTAGATGACATAATAGCATCCACAGGGCTCTGGGTATTAGAGTGGCCTCTGGTGCCCCTTGGAACAACTGGCTGGGTTCACACGTGATGTTTAGGGCTTTGTGGGATGGAATGGGTGAAGTTCAAAGACTCATGATGATCACACCTGAATTAATTTGGAATCAGAGGGCCTCAGTTTCTTTGAGGCAGGGAGATCCTGGGGCTGAGGGCAGGGCAGCGACAGTTTCCTCTAGTCTGGAGCCTGGGGAAAGGGCTCAAGACTTTTTAAATATAAAATGTTGTTGTTCTTTTGAACACTGCAGTAGCTATGCAAATCTCTAAGAAATAACCTTTCTTCCAGACCCATCAACTGGTAGGCTCCAGTTGGCAACTCAAGTCACTGAGGAGGTGGGGGCCTAGTGAAAGTTCATTTGTTGAGTGACACAGGGTCGCCAATCAAGCAACTTTGGTCAGATGACTCTCCACTAGCCTGAGGAAACTTCCTTAGAGGCATGCAACAAGTTGACTCTTCCTTCCCCTTTTTCCACTCTACTCCCTCTTCTTTCAAAGGATGTCTGTAGACTTCCTGTCTGCTTATGCTACTTTTTATCTTTCTTCTCTACCTTCTGCAAGCATCACTCCTGATCCAAAGAAATATCTTGCTCACATAATTCAATCTTGATATCTTCTTCAAAAACTCCGAAAACAAAACACAGACATACTTTTTCTAGTTACTCCCATCTCTGCCCCACTGATACTCTAATGTTTATTCTAACTTAGTGAGGCAAGTTTCCTGCCTTCTCCCTTCTTCCTAGTAGCTAAGAATTGCCATTATAGACTTGGCTCAACTGTTTAACAAAACAGTCATCAAGTTATTTGGAAGACACAAATATATGGCATTACTTCTATAGGAGTAGTGAAGATACTGAGTACATAAATATATTAAAAGTCCAATTGGACATATAAGGAGCCTATCATTGAATTATGGAGAAATAACATACAGAGCAAAAGTATTTTTGAAAATAATAAAAGCAGTATATTTCTAGGTACTGAATCTTTTACCCATTCCTCTCCATCTACCATCTTAAACCCTTATCTAATTTGAGCATAAAGATTTTTTCACTCTCAAGCTCAGAAGAAACCACTGCAACCATGTCATTTTGTTAATCTATTGGATAACTTAATAAAAATAATAATTTTGAGAAGTAACCAGTGTATACTAGAATAACCATATATTTTAAGCATTTGCAAACTCTTTTATGCCATCAAAGGTTTTATTTTTGATATGCTGTTTTCTCTGGCATTAATAATCATCTATCTTGTACATATTTCTTAGTCACACAGCAAAAGATGCTCTGGTGAAAGGCTGGAGGAAGAAGTGGCAGGAGAAGCAGAACAGAAACAATGAATTCCAATCATGTAGCTTGGAAGAAGCAATGTGATGCTAATCCTGCAATAGTAAATTTCTTCTTATCCCCTGAAACTGATGCTGACATTTCCATTTATTCATTCAGTTCCCTTAGACTCCTTGTCAAACCTCTTCTAGTTGCCAAGCAACAATAACAGCAATTCTGTACATAAGCATTAGGCAGTAACTACTGTCAATGTTCCTCCTTTTTTTAAAAGGGAAATTTAATGACCCTTGCCTATGAGAAAATGATAACAAGAACCTGCAGTGTAGTGAAACCTGAAAGCTATGTGTGTGATTTGTGTTCTTAGTGTTTGAACCCAAGGATTGGACTAAAATGACTTAAATACTCCTATGAAACTATGGAATGAACATTTGCCTCAAAGCTTGTATGGTCTGGTTTTCAAAAACAACTTTATATCATTAAAATATCTAAATTCCACTAATGTGGTTCTCGACTGAGTAAAGTTATTGTTTTAATGATGCACAATGATGGGTTTCTTTGGTATTTTTCTGTGATCCTGCTAACATCTCTCCCATCAGATGTTTGGGTTTTTCTCACCAAACTCTGTCCTATATAAAGTGTTGAACTACTTTTAAGTTCTTTGTAAAACATAGGTCGAGTCATTGACAGGAAAGGTCATAAAGCAGCTCCACTTTTGTGGCTGCACTACATCTCATACTATTCATAAAAAGGAATACAAAATAAATTATTTAGCATTTGCCTGTGGGGCAGGCTTGAGTGGTGGTGGGAAAATTTGAAATAATGGTGGTGGAAGGTGTAATGGTGGTGGGATTGGTGTTGAAATATTGAATGTAATCAATTATTGTGAACAACTTTATGAAAATAAAATTGAAAAATAAGAAATTGCAGTTCCACATTCATTAAAGTTTTATGTTTTGTTTAATATATTTTATTGTCATGTCTGACTTACAGATTAGGAAACCAAGGCTCAGAAAAGTAAAATGACTTGCTGCTCAAGTAAAAATTGTGGAATTAATTAATCTCTGCATCTGTCACCAAGGTCCATATTCTTTCATGACCTGGCTTCACTGGATCATGTCTCAACCACACTGCACTGGCTTAGGAATCACTATTGAATGAGTTCAGTCATACCAGAAACTCAGCAGTATTAATTCATTTTACAAATGAGGCTCCATACCAGATTTTATTGTTAAATTTTCTTCTTATACTTATTTACAATTGTGAATAAGTTTTCTGACAAAAATGTTATTTTGTGAATGACAGCTCTAATATTTCTTTTTTCCTTTTTTTTGTGGGGGGGGAGAGGTGGGGCCACAATCGGCAGTGCTCAGGGATTACTCTTAGCTCTGTGCTCAGGAATCACTCATGGCGGGGCTTGGACTATATGGGCTGCTAGGGATCAAAACTGGACAATCCTGTGCAAGGCAAACGCACTATCTGCTGTACTAGTGCTCTGGATCTAATAATCCTTTGTGATTTGTTTGAGAATTATACCCATGATTTTATAATCTATTTACCCTGGTACCCTAGCATTTTACATAAGATACAATGAAATTGTTATTACTGAGTCTTATTCTGACATCATCTTTGAGATCTCAGTATTGAGTTTCTACAAAGGAGCTGTAAAAAGTGAGCATGCTGCAACTGTAAAAATTCTGATTAATCTGGAGATTTTGTTCTGCTGTATCTCCTCTGTAATTGACACATGGGAATAACCTCCTGTTTGATTTTGGCACAGTGGGTAATGACTTAGCAAAAGATAGCATTTATTTTTGCAAATCCTACTGGTCACCACCTGTATTTGACAACCATCTCAAAGACGCTGCTTTTCTGGAGAGTCATGAGTAGTCAACTAACCTTAGCAACTGTTTATAAAAGCAATTTAAACCTTGTTTTAATAGCAAAGAGAATACTAACATGAGATGACATTTTCATTAACCAACATTCCAGTTTTCAAGGAAGCCAGAGATTTTTCAAAATATTGTGAAAGGGAAATGTAGTTTCTCAAGAGCCAAACTATCCAAACAGGCAAACTCCTTCATGTATTAGCTGTAAGTGCATCTAACCCTAATTGAGACCATTTTGACAGACCATTTAGTCAGTCAAACAAGAACATACAGCTGAGAGAACCTGCCGAAAAGAGCAGGGCACCTCTCTAGGGAGAGAGAGATGAGCAATCACAGTACTAGTAATAACTACTGTAGCACCAAAGAGAGACCTCATGGAAGCTCCAAGCAGAACAGAGGAAGAGCAGAACATTCAGGTGGGGCAGGAGGAAGAAGAAAGGAGATACAGAGCAGGGTTATTACAAAGGATGTCCTCTGGGAAGAATGCCCTCAGAGCAGAAGGGTGTCTGCAAAGGCATAAAGGCAGAGACACCTGAAGAGGGTCGCATGAAGGGCTGTATGAGGAGAAGCAGCAGGGAAAGTGGGAAAGTGCCAGGGGCAGATCCCATGGAAGAAGCACATCGTTCAGCCGATGGCACTTTGATTTCCAACTCAGATCTTTACTGTTATAAACCAACAAATAAAAAAGATTTCAAAATAGAGTGACAATTGTAGAGTCAGCTGTCTCGGATTTTTCTTTTTCTGTTTTTCGTGGGAGGCTGGGCTACATCCAGAAGTGCTCAGGGGCTATACCTGGTTCTGTGCTCAGGGGTTATGTCTGGCAGTGTTCAGGAACCATATTTGGTGCCTGAGATTGAGCCAGGGTTTACAGGTGAGTTAACCAACTGTACTGTCTTCCTGGGCCTGGAATTTTCAACCGTAAGTTATTAATTCTTCCTCTGATGTAATAAAGATCCTTGATGACATAATTTCCACACTAAAGCACCTAGAGCAGTCCCCCGTCATCTGCGAGGGCTACGTTCTAGGACCCCCAGTAGATGCCTAGAAACATGGATACTATGACTCCTATTTAATCATTAAAATTAACATAGTTTACAGGAGTGTAAGTATTTATGATTTACCACATCATTCACTGTATCACTGTCGTCCCATTGCTCATCGATTTGCTCAAGAGGGCACCAGTAACATCTCCATTCATCCCTGTCACGTTCAGGGTCAGGGAAATGAGATCCATTATTGTTACTGTTTTTGGCATAGCAAATACGCCACAGGTAGGTTGCTAGACTCTGCCGTGCGATATTCTGCATTATTCTCTTCCAAGAGCTTTGTTTTATAGTCTCTGGATCCTGGCCATTGATGAGATTACATGGTGCCAGGGTCGGTTTATGGGTGTGGATGTCAAGCTAATGGAAAACAGGGGATCCGGGTGGATGTGGCCCAGTCTTGATCTGAGCAGGCTTGGAGATCTCAGTCATGGGTCCCACATACCTGAGTTCCTCTATTGGTTCCTTCATGCATAAGGTCCAAGTGTGTGGAGAGTGACTTTGAGCATGGTTGCAGCTGGGTTCTGTAGGTTTTCAGCTGCCGGGGCTCTGCTTGGGGCAGGGAGGGAAACTCAACACGCCCCCCCCTCCCAGGGGGCCTCAGTGAAGACAGCCTGGTGCTGGAGCAGGAGATTCCACATTATACGCCCCTATAAAATGCCAATATCCCTCCACTGCTGTTTGTAGGACCCCTTCTGTCCACCCTCATATCCCAGTAACCTCAATTCTATCCTTAGAATCTAAGGGTTTGTTTTCAATAGATTGTCATCTAGCCCTTTTGTTTCTTTATATGCCACATATGAGAGAGACATGAGCTGGAATTGGTCTTTCTCTTTCTGACTTCACCTAACACCCTCTGGCTCCATCTATCTTGGAGCATAATGCAAGACTTCACCTTTTCTTATAGTTGAATAGTATTCCATTTAATATATAAAATTTCTTTATTCATTCATCTGTTGTATTGACCTCTACCTAGACTATGATTTTTCAAATGCAGCACAACATATCTGTGATGAAATGCAACTTATGCGGGCTGGAGAGAAAGCTCAATAAGCCAAGCACATGCTAAGTTGAGTCCCAGGTACCACTTAACCCCCCAGAACTGCTCCAGGGAGTATCCCGAGCACTGACGGGTGTGACTTAAAATACAAAGAAGTAAAACTTTAATTTATAAATGGCATAATAAGAGATTAACAAGTTATAACAAAATAGAACAATTAGAACAATATACTGCAATAAAGCATGTCAATGTGGTCTCTTATTGTATCACTTGTATCACTGATCATCCCATTGCTCATTGATTTGGGTGCCAGGAACGTCTTCATTTGTCCCTATCCCCTACAAGTGTAGCTCAATGGCACCTGTTCGTTCCAGGAACACAAAGAGTATCAAACCATTCATTCAGGGTCTTGATGAAGAAGTTGGACTATCTCATAGGTGGGAGGCCATGCATTCTTTTGATGTCCTGTGGAATCCAGTCGGTAACAACTCTAGTCCAACAGTTGTCTCCAAAATGCATTACATGTCCGGCCCATATGACTTTCAACGCCTTGACAAATGAGGCAGCATCCCTGATTCTCGATCATCTTTCGACGTTGGAATTCCAAATTCCTTCTCTCACTTGAGTGAAACGTGCTACTCCAAGCACAGCTCTTTCGACTCCTCTTTGGGAGACCCGAATAGTGTTCTCATCCTGTTTTTGTAGGGCCCAGTTCTGAGGCGTATGTTAGTGCAGGAAGAAGGGTGGAGTCAAAAAGATGTGTCCAGAGCCGGAGGTTCTTCGTCCTCTTAACAACTTCTTTGATGCTCTTGAAGGCATTCCATGCTGCTCTCTTCCTCCTACACAGTTCTGGTATCAAGTTGTCCCTCATGTCAAGTTCTCGACCTAGGAACACATAGCTGCTGCATTTGGAGATGTTTGTTCCGTTGAGAGCAAATGGAACATCAGGAACTAGTCTGTTTCTCATGAATATTGTCTTCATGAGATTCAGCTGCAATCCGAACTTTCCACACTCACGGTTGAAGTCGGCTAGCATTTGTGCTGCTTGGCTAATGTTTGGTGTTATTAGAATGATGTCATCAGCGAAGCCGAGGTGGTATAGTTGCGGACTGTCTATCTTCACTCCCATTCCTTCCCATTCCGGTCATCGAATGACATTCTCTAGGGTGGCACTGAAGAGTTTCAGTGAAATGGTATCACCCTGCAGAACCCCTCTCTTTATGTCAATGATCACTTCCTTGTAGAATGGTGACATCCTGGTGGTGAATCCATAATACAGCTCACAGAGGATCCTGATGTACTGAGTTTGAATGCTCTGTTTGGCTAGGGCTTCGATGACTGCTTCAGTCTCAACAGAATCAAAGGCCTTCTTTAAATCAATGAATATTAGACAGAGTGGTTTCTGAACTCTTGCAAAACATCAATGAGCTTGGTCACTGTGTGGATATGGTCGATCATGCTGAATCCTTTTCGGAACCCGGCTTGCTTGCATGGTTGTCCTTCATCTAGTGTTCTGCCTATTCTATTCAGGATGATTCGAGTGAACAACTTATAGATGACGAACCATAGGCAGATCGGGCAGTAGTTGCTGATATCATAGATGTCTCCCTTCCTATACAACAGAAAGGTCCTGCTGGTTTTCCATTGGGACGGAACATTGCATTCAGACAGGTAGCGTGAAAAAAGCTGATGCAGTGTATTGATGAGTTCTGGTGTCAGATTCTTCAGGTGTTCGGGTCTGACCTTGTCCAGACCGGGTGCTGTACACTTCTTTACTGACAAAATGGCGTGTTGGATTTCAGAAGGGAGAACACTGGGAACAACATATCCATCCTGTGGAATTTGGTATTTGGGCAGGTGGATGTGGCTATCCAAGAGATCTGAGTAGAAGGTGTGATAACCTTTTCCATTGCCCTTCTGGAAGATGTGATAGATCCATCAGGACATCAGAGAGCAGTCATCTTGGTCTTATAGTTTGCAAAGGACAGGTGGGCATTGGGAATACTTTTCCTGGCTTCTGCTGCACTGGCCAACACTGCTGCTTTTTCTCTTTGAGGTCTTTCTTTATCGCTTCTCTGCACAGCTTTGCAAGCTTGGATGTATGCTTGTGATTGCCTGAGGCTTGCACCAAACCAGGTCGGCGAATGAGCTTGAGAGTTTCTGAAGACAGGCATTTTTTTGTGGCTTTTCTCTCTCGGTGTTCCTCAAATAATCGTGGAGGTGCTGAACCAGTCGACCGTATTTCTTGTCAATGTTGTCAACGACGGCGTCTTCCCATATTGCTGTAATAGTGCTAAAGAGCTCTCAGTTGGTGGTCGTTCTGGGAGTTCTCTTCTTAAACTTTGCAGCCTTTTCTACCTGCTCAGTGAAGTAGAATTTCGCATGAAAGAGACAGTGGTCTGATCCCATTTGAAATTTTGGGACAACAGCGACATTGGTAAGGCAAAACCGGTGAATAAATATAACGTGGTCAGTTTCATTGGGGAATTGTGATTGCTGTCCACCGGGAGACTTCCATGTCCAACATTTAGATTTGGCCTTCTGGAACTGCGAGTTACCATGGATGGTCCTGGTCGATATGATGAACTCAGACAGTCTCTTACCCTGTTTGTTCCGAAATTCTAGGCCCTGGGTCCCAATGTGGAGTTCTTTGGGCGATCTTCTCAGTCCTATCTTGGCGTTAAAATCACCAATGAGGACCTTATAGAAGGTGTGGTCATCTTTATAGAACTTCTCCAGCCCTATGTAGAACTTCTCAATTTCTTCTTCGTCATAGTTGAATGTTGGTGCATAGACGACGAAGATAGAAACTGCCAGGAATGAGCCACATCTATTCAAACGTTAAGCGTCCGATTTGGGTTGTTAGGCATTCAAACGAATCAATGCTCATGGCCAAGTTCGTGTTGACAAGGACACCGACACCACCAATGCCTCTGCTGTCCCATGTTCCGAGGAACAGTTCTTTTCCAGTGTTGAAAACGGCGTGATGTGATCAGTGCCTTCTTGTCTCAGTCAATTCAATGACGTCATACCTGATTTTCTGCGCTTGCACCATCAGGTCCTCAATGGATGCTTCCAATGCCAGTGTACGTGCATTAAAAGTGCAGTCATTTTAATCCTTCTTCGTTTTGGCAGCCTAGTTCAGCCCTGAGATTTTAGCAGCTTCTCCTTGCTCATCCTTCTCAATGCTGCCATATTAAGGGCTCTTCCAGTGTCAGGGGAACGAGTCCCATTATTGTTACTGTTTTTGGCATATCGAATACGCCATGGGTAGCTTGCCAGGCTCTGCTGTGCTGGGCTCTCCGAGAGGGACGGAGGCTTTTGGGGTGGCCTCTAATCCCCCTTACAGGTGCTCCCAGTCTACAGAATGTAAGCTTTAGGTCAACTGGCATGTTGCAACAATCTGCACACTGAAAAAACATGCCACACACCTTGTGCATGGACGTGCTGCTCATGTACAGAAAGTACTGGCCAGATCGACACAGTCGATGCAAGGAGTCCAGCTCTGCACCGGCCTGTATCTTTGGCAGCACTTGTTGGTTCGCTCTTCGCTTGCTGGCACCATTGCCACCCCCTTGCCACGATGAGGTGGTTGGCATCGTTGCCATCCCCTTGCCACAATGAGGTGGTGAACCAAAAAGGGGGGAGTCTCTCATTGTAGGATAACTTATTTAAGGATCACTCCTGGTAAGGCTCAGAGGACCATATGGGATGTTGGATATTGAACCCAGGTCTGATGCACAGAAGGCACATACCCACTGACTATCTCTCCGACCCTTAAAATGAATATTTCTCAGCGGCTGGAATGATAGCACAGTGGGTAGGGCATTTGCCTTGCACATGGCTGACCCGGGTTCGATTCCCAGCATCCCATATGGTCCCCTGACCACTGCCAGGAGTAATTACTGAGTGCAGAGCCAGGAGAGACCCCTGTGCATTGCTGGGTATGATCCAAAGAGCAAAAAAATAAATGAATATTTCTCAGTCATATTGAACTATGGGTAATTAAAAGAGCAGAAAGAGAACCCACAGATTTGAGGGCTCCTGTACAATCAGTTCATCTAACAGAGGACCCCCAAGAGGCAAGAGGTGAACTCATTTCCTCACAAAACTTTTTTTTATCAATTATTCAATTTCTTATGATCTTGTCCAGACATTGCATAAGAACACTGCATATATCTGGTGTCAGATCTCCAAAAGCTTGTACTTTAAGATATAATAGTCATTACTATTCTTAATTTTCAGAATTAAAATGCCACTGCCATATGACAGACTGAGAAACTAATCATAAAAAGGACATGAAAGCTATTAAGTAAAGGAAATACATGTACTAAAATAAATTAATATAAAATTATAAATGCTCATCTTTTCCGTTGTTTATTAAGAGTTATTTTATTGAATTGAGAAATCTATTAACCTTTTGACTCAGGAAGATGGTAATAACTCATTGAGTAAGAGTTCTACTTGCATTGTCATGTAAATTCATAATATTTGTAACTTACACATTACCCTCTTTCAAAACAATGCCAGCATTTTGATAAGCTGCTGAAGTGTGATGGCAAACACAACATCTCCTGCTAATCTTCCTATGTGGATGTGACATTGATTGTGATGAGTGGGTAGAAGCGCTGCCTAAGAGGAAGCAGGCAGTGTTTGGTGCACCTCTGTGGTCTGTGGAGAATAGCCTCCTTCTCTTACCCTTAAGGAAAGGGTACTTTAGCACCCCTGTTTTCAGTAACACCCAGCTCCTCAGAGGCCTGCTCCTACCAATGACCTGTCAATAACTGTGGTCCTTCCATGCTAAGGGGAAGCAGTAAGGTGGTGGAAAGAGCACAGGTTCTTTTTTGAACCAGGTTCCTCTGCATATCCCAAGAGTCTGACTTTAACTAGTCACTTTACCTCGTGCTCAGTGGGTAAAGTGTTTTACAGGAGGGTTTGTAAGACATAAGCACAATAGCTGACACAGCTAGGGCAAACTTTAAAAAATATCACACCAAGCCACGCTCCTGCTTTGAACCTTCAACAGCTTACTTTTGTCCTTTGAATAAAGCTCTATATGACCCCTAGTCTCTACATTTTTCAGGGCCCTTTGGTAGCCTGGTCATGATTTGTGCATGGTAGGGGAAGGTGGGGCTGTGGGGTGGTGATCCTTTTTAGAATAATGTTTTAATATTCACAAACTAAAATACAAAGAATTACAAAGAAACCATTCAGACTGAAATAAAGTTGAAAGAATAATAAAAAACAAATTTAGGCTTTAGTCATCTTTTTGCTTCTATACCAACATCAAATAACACAATATACGGCAGGCTCAATAAACTACAGTAATTTTAAAGTAGTGATAAAAGAAACCATTTCAGTCCATTTACAATAAATGTAATTTGATATGAAGGTAACTGTGATTTATTTCTACTTTTGAAAGTAACAGGTACTCTTGCTAGTACTGTGGGTATTTTTCTCCTTCTGCCTACACTCCAAATAGAAGGAAACTCTAGATTTCATTTGGTGAAGAAGAAAATTTATTTATTCCCATCTAAGCTCATGAAGCCCAGGAATCCACCTAGGTTTCTGCCAGAAGCCAGAAATAATGAGAAGAGATGATATTCTAATCACATGGCTCTTCAAATACTTTGGCTTAGTCCACCTCAGAACCTGGCTCCTGCTTTTCTATCACAAGGATGATGTTTCTTTCCTGCTGTCCTCATCTCCTCAAATCTTACCTCCTCCCAGTGTATGTGTTGCAAGCCATACTGCCCCAAAGTAGAAAGAGAGTATGGGGAATATTGTTTGCCATGGAGGCAGGGGGAGGGTGGAAAAGGGGGAATATACCAGGGATATTGGTGGTGGAGAATGTGCACTGGTAGAGGGATGGATGTTTGATCATTGCGTGATTGTAACACAAACATGAAAGCTTGTAACTATCTCACAGTGATTCAGTAAAATTTAAAAAACTCTCATCTCCTCCCATAGGGCTGGGCTGACCAAGCCCCTCCCCATTACAGTTGTTCCCTCACTGCGGCCCTCATAAGCAGAAACCACTGGGTTCTGTTACCTACTCTGGGGTTCACTCTCTGGGTCTGACCCAAAAGTAAATCCCATGGCAGCAAGCACATCCTGCACATGTTCCAAACCATATCTCCAGCACCTGCAGCCATGCTGGAATAAAGCAGGGGTCAACATCTCTTTGCTAAATCAAAAGAAAACAGACAAATGCCTCCATGAACGTGACTCTTCTCATGCCTCACTCTGAATTTTTAGTGCTGTGAGGACACAAAGAGTAGAGACAAACTGGCACCCTCGGGTTAGTGGACAGCCTGGTGGAGTCTGGAACTGGCCTGGAGGCATGCGGGGAAAGTTCCAGTGTAGCTCTGCCACTCTACTGTGGGGTCACCAAGGGTGCAAATGAATGGGGTAGACAAAATGCACCTTCATGGGCTCACATAACTGATCACCTATTTTCATTTATTTGTAAATAATAAAAAGTCACCTACAGTGGTGCATGGGGTGTGAGGTGGGTACTCCTGCTAATGGTTGGCCTAACACTTTGGGCCTGATGGTATAATGCTGGCACCCAGCATGACTTGAGGGCACCAGGAGCAAACCCCAGGGTTTCAGGTGAACCTGCAGTATTGGAAACTGAACTCAAGGCTTCATACATGCTAGATATGTGCTCTTGCACTAGCGCTATTGTCCTGGCCTCTGATTGATGGTTCACGGTCACTGAAGTACAAGTTAGTCTTGTGGCAGGCGAGGAATTGTGATTCTAATTAGAGGTTACCTCACAGGGTAGGACAGAGACTTGGATGGGTCTGGAACATAATCAGTCTCCAATAAGTAATGAGGAGGGGGACTTAGGGAGTCAAACATTTTTAGTGTTGAAAGATACTGAAGGTTACCAGGCCTGGTCATTAGGTGAAGTGCTGGTTTCTTCTTTCTGAGGCCATTTCTAAAGAAAGATACAAAGCTTGCTCTTTGGCACTACCAGCAGAGTGGTGAAGAGTGCGAACAGCAGAATGGCACTCCAGGAATTCATTAGCCCAGCTCTGCTATATACATATAGGCAAGTTACTTAACTTCTCCATATCTCAATCTGCTCCTCTATAAAGAATAACGATTATAATAATCCTAAGAGGTCAAATTGAAGATTAAATGAGAAATTGAATATAATATGCTTAGCACACCTCTAATACACACTACTTATGATCCTGTTAAATAATTTTTTTAGGGATGTGGCTGAGTGGCAGAGTATCTGGCTTTAGTGCAGGAGACTGTGAGTTTGACACTCAGCACAGCTCCACAGTGCCCAGTTCTATATTGTGTAAGTGCCCATTTACCACTAATACAACAGAAGCACAAGCCCTCTCCCCAACACCATCACAGTCAACTGTGTATTGTGTGTGGTGTTGCAAAAAATGTGCAAACCCTGGCCAGCAACACAACCAAATGTGTGACCCCCAGACATCATTAACAGTGAAGAAAAGAAAGAGGGTGAAAAAAAAACCAAATAGTGTTTGCCGGCACATATGCTGCCTGAGCCTATGTACTGCTTGCGCCCATGTGGCTAAACACAGGTGGTGCCCGAGCACATGTGCTGCCTTCATCTTCCCTTTTGAATTGTATATAAGTATAAAAGTACTTTTATACTTTCATGTGTAATGCTGGGATGTATTGTAGGGTATCTCTCTCTGCCTTTGGAGAAGTCTGTGTTCTCTTGAGTATGTGTTACTCTCCATTCTTTCCCACTTTCTCTTCCCCCTTTCCTTCAAAATAAAATCTGTTTTATTTCACATACACACACAAAAATAGTGTTTGCCATTTATGCCCCAACTAAGCTGAAAAAAAAGTTAAAAGATATGAAATTTTTAGTGTATGAAGTTTAACATGTAAAGCACAATCCATTTTTTCCCCTTATTTTATTGCAATGGAGTTTTTACTAGAGACAATGTTAACCAATTTATAGTTTCTACAGGCTAATATATAGCTTTATCTTACCTTTTCCTTGACATTTACATGAGCATTGAGTTCAGCCATCTTACTTCTAGTGGGGTAAACTCTATAAGAAGAGGGAAAAAGGAATGCATTTTTAAAATTGATTTTTAACTTATTTTTTGTTTCTTTCAACTGAATAAACAATTCTATTTGGACACAATCATAAATGCCATTTTCAGAATGAAAAAATATGCTTAAGCTAAATATTTTTCTCAGATATGTTCTAAAAGGATGTTATAATAATACCAGAAAACATTGTAAAATCTTTTATTCATACGGTATTGACACAAAAACTAACAATGACATATGGGTATGCACCAAACTACTGTTCCTTCTCCTAATGTAAAAGAAAGATGGTCAGAAATAGTGGAAAGAGGGAGAGAGTATCTGTTTTAATTAACTATTGCCATTATGATCTCAAAGATTTTTATCAACTTCTAGTTAATAAGTACTGGAGCAAAAGCACAGCGGGTAGGACGTTTGCCTTGTACGTGGCCAATCTGGGTTCAATTCCTTCGTCCCTCTCGGAGAGCCTGGCAAGCTAACGAGAGTATCCCGCCCGCATGGCAGAGCCTGGGCAAGCTACCCGTGGCATATTCAATATGCCAAAAACAGTAACAAGGGGCTGAAGTAGGTAGGGCATTTGCCTTGCACACAGCCAACCCGGGTTCAATTCCCAGCGTCCCATATGGTCCCTGAGCATCACCAGGAGTGATTCCTGAGTGCAGAGCCAGGAGTGACCCCTGTGTATTGCCAAGTGTGACCCAAAAAGCAAAAAAAAAAAAAAAAAACCCAACCCAAAAAACAGTAATAAGAAAGTCTCACAATGGAGATGTTACTGGTGCCCGCTCGAAAAAATCAATGAACAACGGGATGACAGTGCTACAGTGACAGTGCTACAGCGCTAGTTAATAAAATAAATATTTGTGCATGCTTGCATGTATCTAAGTATACCAAGAACTCCTGGAAGAAGCAGATAAATGGTTTCAGATTCAAACATAAGAAACACTGTAGACAACAACCTTTAAAATATTTCTTTTCACTTGTCAGGATATCATGAACAATCTTCCAGATCAGTATGTATCTAACATCACCATATTTTATTTTTTGTTGTTATTGCTGTTTTCATGACGAAATATTATCATTTTATTTCAGACCACTGAAAGTTCAATAGAAAAGGCTACTACAATTTCAACCAACCCATTCCAAATTTTATCAGAATCTATTTTGTTTGTCTTAAAAAATATAAAGGCCAAGTTACAAATCTGTAAGTGCAGATTAGTGTCTATAATTATTAATACTGTGCATTAAGGCTGCTAAGAGATTAGATAGCAACAAGATGTATTATGATGGAGATTTTGCAGTATATAAAAATATTAATTTGCCATATATATTTGGGGGAGGGTGCCTCATAAGCTATGCTCTGGCACCCCCTACAAGCAGTTAATGGTCTGGTAGGCTGCAGTTTAGAGAGGGAACCCAAATATACAGTATAGCTTGGGTCCTATAGAATAAGGGATTACCTGGGCACCCAGGAAGTGCTTGGGGAATCACTGGGGCCATACCCAGAGATGCTCAGGAAATCATGTGGTGCCAGGGATTGAGCCCTGGTTGACCACAGGGAAGGCCTTAAGAAAAGGCCTTAAGCCCTTTACTCGCTTTCTGGCCCTGATTCACTATAGTTTAATAACCATAAATTAATGATCACCAGTTTCAAATGGACCATTAAACTTATGTGTGGTTCTTTGTTTCTCTAAATTCTTTAGATTTTTCTGACTTTTGGAGTTTAGGCTTCTTTGTGATGTGGCCTGCACTAAGAAGAACTATGTTCTTTTTGTGGTGTGTGTGTGTGTGTGTGTGTGTGTGTGTGTGTGTGTGTGTGTGAGGGATCACACCCAGTGAAGTTCAGGGGCTACTTTCAGTATCTTAGGGTCACTTTTGGTGGTGTTTTGGGACTCTGTATTGCTGTGTATTGAACCCAGAGCTCCTGCAACCAGAGCCTTGCACTCCCACCTACTGAACTACGTTCTAAGTTGAAGGATCTATACTCTTAATGTGGAACTGTGGTTTCCATTTTCTTCTTATTTGGCCGAAACCTTTCACTGTTATTATGGAAGATAGCTCTCCTATCTTTAATAGTTTCAATCTCTTTTTGAAATAGGACATAAATGTCTTAAAACAGATTGATTCAGAAATTTGCAGCTAGACAGGCCAAGGTATGAATATAATACCTATTTGCATGTTCAAGGCTCTTTGTTAATCAAGAACTAGGGTAATATCTTTATTCTTTTTGACTTTTGCTATAAATTGTCACATCTAGGGTTGATGCGTTTTAGAAATACCTTGCCAAAACTCTCTGATTTCTTCCCATCATTTTCTTTTAAACCTCGGTCATAAATGAAACATTTGGATCTACTACTTTTGTTAATTTTACAATGAAAGTTTGGTAATATGGAATCTTCATTCAGATACTTTTCAAGTAGAATGCCACACGACCACATTATGATATACCATCAAATGTTAGAAATAGTAATAATTTTATAAATTTACACATGATAGGGCCTGACAAATGCGTTTGGGCATATTCACTGAGGAGACCCTACATACTCAATCCCTAGCCAGGCAGCTCCTTCCCGTGTACCATCTAGAGATTTCCTAGGGTTCAATTCCTACCCCAGAAAATACTGGTTATCAGCCTGTAGCATCATCATGCTGCCCTCAGCCTTGCTAATCTTTCAGTTGGGCACCCCCCAATGGACCAGGTGCCCAGTGTGGGCAGCCTGGAGCTGGAAGGGGTATCAAGACCTGAGCCTAAGACCCCCAGCCAAATCCCCATGACAGAGAAGTCCTAGATGTCAGTGCCTGCCTTCACTATTATTCTCTCCGTCCCCAACACTGCCAAAAAGCCTAAAAGGGAATGAATGTAACCCTGATGTCACCCTTCACTGCTTGAATTTAATAACCCTATAGAAGTATACAATCTTATTCTCAGAATAAACCCTACTGATTTAGAGGCCGAATCAGTAAGAGTATCCTCACAAATATGAAGTATGAAAATACACCCCAAAGAACTGCAGACACAGTGGGGAATCTCAATAAAGCTCAGCCAATCCAAAAGACTGAAGATAATAGCTTAGAAGACTCTTCGAGCACCACTCAGCTCTGTAGTTTCACAGATAAAGACTTCAGGACACACTGATGCAGTTTAATGAGCTCAAGGTAACAATGGTATGGGCACAAGAAAGCATGAGAACAGAAATAAGAAACTAAAATCAGAAGTGACAGAACTGAAGAGTATGGTAAATTAAATAAAACAAAAATAAACAAAACAAAACAAAACAAAACAAAAAACCTCAATGGAAGGAGTCAACAGCAGTGGCAACAGCTGAGGAAGAAACTGATGAGTTCCATGATGGAATGCAGGAAACCTCTATAAACTAACAGAAGATGGAAAAAAGATTGAAAAGAAATAAACAGCATATTAACGAACTAGGGAATAAGTCCAAGAAGAGCAATAGAAATCACTGAAGTCTCAAAGGAAAAGGAAGAAGAAAACAATGAAGAACCAGCAGCCCAAGAAATCATAGTAAAAAACTTCCCAGAGCTGAGGAGTACGTGCACCCAGATCAAAGAGGTCTGAAGGGTCCCAGTTAAGTGAATTCAATTTTTAAAAAATCTAAGATAAATTGTAATAAAATTACAAAAGCTAAAGACAGAGACAGAATATTGCAAGCAGCGAGTTCAAAAAAGGAACTCACATACAAAGGAAACCCCCTAAGATTCAAGCAGATTAATCAAATGAGGCCCTCTGGGCCAGGAAAGAATGGGAGATAGAGTAAAAACAGCTAAATGAAATGAAAGCTTCACCAAGAAAACTTTGTGCAGCTAGATAATCATTTCGATTAAAATAAATGACACAAAATTTCATAGACAGGCAGCAGTGTAAGACCTTCACAGCCTTAAAACTAGTTCTGCAAGAAGCACTCAGGATTTTCTTCTTTATACGGCAAGACAAACCCCACAATCACATATAACTCCTACAAAATGACAGCAATAAATCCCTCCATATCAATAATTTCACTCAATGTCAATGAGCTGAACTCACCAATCAAAAGACACAAAGACACAGTAAGGCAGGACGGATCAGAAAACTGAACTTAACATTTGATGCCTACAAAAGACATGCCTGAATGAAAAACAATCTTTTTTTTTTTTTGCTTTTTTTGGGGTCACACCCGGCGATGCACAGGGGTTACTCCTGGTTCTACACTCAGGAATTATTCCTGGCGGTGCTCAGGGGACCATATGGGATGCTGGGATTCAAACCCAGGTTGGCTGCATGCAAGGCAAACACCCTACCCACTGTGCTATCGCTCCAGTCCTGAAAAACAATCTTTCAGGCAAACAATACCTTTAAAAAGGCTGAAGTGTCCATATTTATATCAAATAACACAGAATTCAAATTTAAAAGGTTATCAGGGATAAGGATAGCCATTTACTAATGATTAAGGGATCACACATCAATGACTCACAACCTTAACATATAGGTTGCCAATGATGGTCCATCAAAGTATCTAAACAGCTGCTAATAAGAATGAAAGAAGTTACTGATAGTACCAATAATTTTAGGAAACTTTAACACTCCTTTTTGACAATGGATAGATGATCTAGGCAAAAATTCAACAAGGAAACACTGGCTCTAAAGGAAGAAATAGAAGACTTGGACCTAAAAGAAATATATATGACACTTGACCCTCAGAAAGTGGAGTACATGTTTCAGTGTACATAAGACATTCTCCAAGAGAAAACACATAATGGGGCACAAAACGTATTTCGATAAAATCAAGAAGATAGAAATTTTATAAAATATTCTCTCAGATCATGAGGCTCTGAAAATGGAAATCAATCAGAAACAGAAATGAGGGTAAAACTGAAACACTTGTGGAAATGAAACAACTCATAACTGAACAACCAGTGGGTCAAAGAGGAAACCAGAGAGAAAAATCAAAAGATTCCTGGAAACAAACAAGAATGAAGATCCAAATTATCAGATGATATGGGACACAGCAAAAGTGGTGTTAAGAGGAAAGCTCATAGCAATGCAAGAATTCATTAGAAAGCATTCTATATACATAAATAACCTCAGAGCACAGTTGAAGCAGAGCAGCTATAAAGACCAACAAAAGCAACCTCAAAGTGGAAAAAGGTAGGAAAAATTTAAAACTTTGAGAAATATCAGTGAAATGAAAAATAAAAAAAAGTTCAAAAGATCAATGAAACCAAGAGCTGATTCTATTAAAGAATAAACAAGATCAACAAACCATCAGCAAGACTCACAAATAGAGAGAGAAAAATTCTATTAAACTGAATCAGAAATGAATGGGAAGATGTAACATGTATCACAGAAGTTTAAAGGATCATCAGGGATTACTTTAAAACTCTTTATGCCATAAAGGGGCTGGAGCAATAGTACAGCAGGTAGGGTGTTTGCCTTGCACTCGGCCGACCTGGGTTCGACTCCTAGCATCGCATACGGTTCCCCAAGCATCGCCAGGTATGGCCCCTAAAGCCCCCACCCCTGCCCATGCACAAACACAAAAACTCAACCAAAAGCAGACAGAGACATTACACAGAGAAGAAAACTGTAGATCTGTATCACCAATGAATACTTATGCAGATTTCCTCAACAAAACATTAGCAAACCAAGTCCAACAATACATCAAAAATACCATATACCAATGGGATACATGATCCAATGGGATACACTCCAGGGCTGCAAGGATGGTTAACATACCAGTCTATTAACACAATACACCATACCAATATAAGAAAAATAAAAACCATATGATCATTTTAATACACATAGAGAAAGCATTTGATAATACCCAACACCCATTCATGATAAAAACCCAATAAAATGGAGGTTGAAGGAACTTTCCTCAACATAGATAAAGCCATAGACCACAAGCCCACAGCAATAATCATATTCAGTGGTTAAAAAACTAAAAGCATCTAAGATCAGACAAAAGACAACATTGCCCACTCTCACTACTACCACTCAATATAGCACTGAAAGTCCTGACCATAGCAATTAGGCAAGAAAGAGATAGTAAGGGCACCCAGATGCAAAAAGGAATACTCAAACCCTCACTTTTTTGAAGATGACATTAAACCTAGAAAACCGTAAATATTATTTTTTAAAAGGTCATAAAAACAATAGACATATATAAAAAAGTGGCAGACTATAAAATCAATGCACAGAAACCCATAGCCTTTCTACATATAATAATAAAGCTAAAAGGAGAAAATCATAAAATAATTATCATTAACAACTGTCAAAAAGAGAAAAAAAAGTAAAAGAACAGGTGAAAGGCCTATACAAAAAGAAAACCACAAATCACTGCTACAATAAAAAAAGACAGGAGGAAATGTAAACATATCCCATTAATGTACTGAAAGAATCCACACTGTCAAAATGACAACCACTCTCAACTCATTATATAGATTCAATGTAGTTTCAATAAAAATATCCACAATATTTTTAAACACGTAGATCAAACACTGTTGAAATTTATACAGAATAATAAAACCCTCAGAATAGCCAAAGCAATCCTAGAGAAGAAGATGGGAGGCCTCTTCTTCCCAATTTTAAATTATACTACAAAGCTGTAGTAATGAAAACTGTGTGATAATGGGATACGGACAAACTCTCAGACCAATGGAATAGAATTGAAAGTCCAGAGACAGATACACAGATAAATGGGAAGTTAATTTTCGACAAAAGAACAAAAAGTATGAAGTACAGCAAGGGAAGCCTCTTCAACAAATGGTGCTGGGAAAACTGGGAAATGGTGCTGGGAAAGCCTCTTCAACAAATGGTGCTGGTCACATGGAATAAAGGAACTCAGATCCCTTTCTAACTCTATTCCTAAAATTCAAATCAAAATGCATTTAAAACCTTGATATCAGACCAGAATTCATAAATTAAATTGTGGAAAAACCTAGGCAGAACCCTTCTTGATATTGAATCTTGAGTTATCTTCGCTGATTCAATGCCGCTGGCCAAGCAAATGGAAACAAAGACAAAACAAACAGAACTATATAAGACTAAGAAGATTCTGCTCTACAGAAGAAATGATGACTAGAATAAGAAAGATGACCAGAGACTGGGAGAAAATATTTGCCCATCATTCATCTGACAAAAAGTTAATATCCAAGATATATAAGGCAGTAGCCGATTTTTACAAGAAAAAAATCAAAATATGGAAGCAGATGAACAGAAACCTCCTCAAAGAGGTACAGATGATCAAAAGACACATAATAAAGTGCCCAATATTGGTTATCATCAAGGAAATGCAAATCAAAATGACAAAGAAGTATCACCTCACACCTTTCACAAAGATTAAAAACAACCAGTATTGGTAGGGATGTGTGATAAAAAGTACCCTCATTCACTGTTGGTGGGAATGCTGACTGATTCAATCTTTTTGGAAAATAATACGGCCACTTCTCAATACACTAGGAATTGACCTCCCATATGATCCAGCAATTCTACTTCTTGGCATTTACCCCAACGGTACAAAAACACACTTAAGAGAAGACAGTGCTTCTCTGTTCATTGCAGCACTATTCACAAAAGTCCAGACCTGTAAACAGTCCAAGTGTCCAAGAACAGATCACTGGATAAAGAATCTGTGATATGTAGATACCGTGGAGTATTACTCCACTATAAGAAAGGATGAAATCATGGAATTGAGGCCACATGGCTAGATCTGGAACATCACATGCTGAACGGATTAGTCAGAAGGAGAGGGACATGTATAGTCTCTCTTATACATGGTATACAAAAATAACAACAACAAAAATATACTCAAAGGTAACAGAAACTGAGAATTGGTCTTTGATAGGAAGCATATCACTGTTGGGGGCTGAAACAGGGAGGAGCCCTGGGACATCGTGGAGGGAAGCTAACACTTCCTTCTACTGACACTGTAGGAGGGTGGTATTGGAATTTTTCTTTATT
The DNA here is from genome assembly GCF_027595985.1 of Sorex araneus. Classification (NCBI taxonomy): domain Eukaryota; kingdom Metazoa; phylum Chordata; class Mammalia; order Eulipotyphla; family Soricidae; genus Sorex; species Sorex araneus. The sequence goes on along the minus strand of NC_073313.1, from coordinate 233,202,763 downwards.
ATGAAACCCCTGCCATCAGTACTGCAAAGCAGAGAGCCTAAAATAAAATTTTAAAAGAAAATAAAGGGTGCCTACTGTGTTGCATTAATCTATTTAATTTTTAAATTACAAAAAAATTTAGCCAAGCAAAACAGCTCTTGTTGAGAGAAATTTAGAGAGATGTGAGGGGAGAGAAAGAGTTATGTGTTCAAGAGAGGACATGGAATTCTCCAGAGTGAAAAAATACCCATATCCTATTTAAATAATTCTTACAAATGGCAAGTTCTATATCTTGCCAACTGGCTTATGGGAGAAAATAAATAATATTAGCTGGCAAATAATATCTGAATTGTGTCTCACTTATGTCTGTCCAAATAACTGGTAAAAAAAACCACAGGATTATTTTCTATAACAGTGAATAGAGATGGTATGTGAGGTATAAGGACAATTAATCAGGTATTCTTGTTTATAAGCCATAGGGGAGAAATGAAAACTTTGATCACTCATCCTAGCACCTGCAAGACAATCTACAGTCATGGAATTTGAAGACATTGAGAAGGCTGGTTTTCTTATTCACATCGAAGCTTTTGTATTTCTAAATACATACTGAATAGAATGTACCTTTTTTTTACTTTTTGGATCACACAGTGATGCACAGGGGTTAGTCCTGGCTCATGCACACAGGTATTACTCCTGGAGGTGTTTGGGGAACCATATGGAATGCTGGGAATCGAACTCAGGGAGACCGCATGCAAGGCAAACGCCCTACCCACTGTGCTATCATTCAAGCCCCAAGAATATACTTTTGTGTGTAGAACAGTTTGTTTTTTAAATGTGTATGAGAGAATCAGGAGAAGGTGGAAGGGTGAGTAGGACTGGAAGAGGAAAGGAATGGGGAGGAGGGGAAAGATAAAGGTTATACTTACAGAACAGAAGGATTGAAGGTGACAGCTTGAGTTGGCGTTACTTGTTAGGATGGATTTGAGTCACAATTCCTTTCATTAAGACTCAATTGGCTAAATCTTGTGGACACATTTAATCTTGCCATTACAGATGTGTGAAATCGATTTTTAAAAAGTTGTTTTTGTTTTGCTTTGAGGTTTAAGATTTGGATGTGCAGCATTGTCTAAAGCTCAGGTGTTACAATCCCCAGAGGAACTGTAATTCCTGGAATCAGGGAGGAATGCCATTGAGCAGAAAACACTGCTGAGCTCTGAAAACATGACAACACTGAATGGCAAGCTGTACCCCTCAGATGAAATAGGTAGATAGATTTCCTTGGCCAATTCCCTTTCTCTTTAACCTCAAAGTCTAAGCCAAAGAAACCTCTACTTCGGGAGTGACGCCAGTAAATTACTACAGTGTGCTCTGTGTGTGTGTGTGTGTGTATGTGTGTGTGTGTGTGTGTGTGTGTGTGTGTGTGTGTCTAAGAAAATACTGCTGGCTATAGATAAAGAATAAGGCTATTACAACTTTCTCAAATGAGAAGTTAAAAATAATTATAAGGGAAAATTACTAACTGTAAGGGCCATTCTTGTCCATTTTATTCCTTTTTTTTTTAAAGTGAAGATAGTTTTTATTAAAATTTACTTAGAAAGATGTGAGGGAAGAGGAAGAGACAAAGTTCATATACGAGAGAACACAGGCTTCTCTAGAGTGAAAAAAAGCAAGCAAAGAGACATAGGGACAAGCAAGCAGTGAGATACGTGTTTAAGGGAGAACACAGCTTGATGAGCAAGCCTGCTCATTTCACTCTCAAATATTTTTCTGATGCCAGGGGCTGCCTCGAGAAATTCTCCCTCCCAGATGAATTCCAATGTCTTCTCTGCAGTAAAGCTTTCTGCTAGTTGATGTGTAAAAGAAAAACTGAGAAATCAGTCACAGGTCCCGCTATGCAAACTCTATGGGGGATTTTATCTAAAGAGAACCTCAATTTGCTCTGCCCTAGTTGTGAGCTTGAGTGGCTCCAGACCAGGTTCTACAGATAGGGAAATGCTAGGTGAGCTATGAAAAGCTGAGGTTCATATTCTGAGTGCCCACAGATCCTCACTGAAGGTCTGACCTGGGATTGGCACTAGCTGCTCTAGGATATTCAGCAGGATCACTGCCTGGTCTGCGCTAACTCTTTCACCCTGGTGAAAATAAAGCTCTGCTATGCCTTCACTCTTCAGGGATTGTTTTCTACTATGAACAATAGCCAAATAGTCAGATCAACTAAATCTGAATCTTAATTCCTTAACTTAAATAATTTAGGGAACTTTCCCTCCAGGAAACATACTATAAATTCCCAAATAAAAGGCCGAGAGTTCTGCAGCATGAAACCCTGGCCCATAGACTGAAGGCCCCTGCATGAAGTGAAGGGTTAACCTGAGAACCTTCTAGTAAGTGAAAGGGTGAGTGAAAGTGTTTTGGGGGCCCACAGGCTTCATTACCTTCACATCACACTTTGTCACCACACTTGGTGATAACGTATTGCACTGGACACAACAAATGCCTGCATCATAACAGCTTGAAATCCACAAGAAAGGTACATAGATCTCTGATTTCCTGGGGGAACACCAGGTCTCTTATTTTATTTTTCACTTTTATTTTTAAAGAACTTTTTAATTGATTTTCTGTGATTCATAATACTGCTAATGATGGTTTCTCGTGCACATAATTCCAACACCACACCCATCACCAGTATACTTAGAAGGTAGAAGTTTAGAAATCCACCGCCCCCCCCAGGATTCCCATCCTAGAAGTGTGGGTTATTTTTGAAATTTTATTTTATGCACTGCGGTTTATAATACTGTTAATAACAGTGTTCTGTGCATAGTACATGTCTTCATCACAGCCTCTACCAGTGTCCACTTCCCCCTACTATTGTCTCATTCACCCCCTACCCCCCAATAAGCTTCATACTAATGACCAGTTCTCAGTTTCTGTTGCCTTTGGGCATTTGTTATACCCCTACTTTGTTTTTTTATATCCCATTTATGAGGGGGATCATTCTGTGTCTGTACCCCAGTTCAGAATAACTTCACTCAACATGATACTCTCCAGATCCATCCACATAGCAGAAAACTGTATGATTTAATTTTTTTCTTTTTGTCTTTTTTTCAGGGAGGAGGAGCCACTCCCAGCTGTCCTCAGGGCTTACTCTAGCTCTTCACTCAGGGGTCACTCCTGGCTGACTTAGGGGACCATATAGGGTGCCATTCTCGACAGACCTGTGCAAGGAAGTGCTTGACCCGCTGTATTATCTCTCTGGCCATGATTTCACCTTTTCTTAAAGCTGAGTTCTATTCCATTGTGAATATATCCCACAGTTTCTTTATCCAGTAATCTGTTTTGTATCACTGCTTTTATTGATGACTAATTACTGAGACCTGACTACTGAGCTCTACTAATACATGTTTCAATTAATCAGTACAAATTAAGATAATTAGAAATAAAAGTCCTGATACTGAGGCAATATTCTGCCAGCTTTGGTATTGTTTAAATTTTTTCCTTTAATACATTTTAGCTTCTAGCAATAAATACATGTATATCTCCAAAGCATTATAGGTAACCTGGAGGAAAAATGAAGATAAAAATTGCTGAATAAAATATTATTTATAAAGTAACAGTAATCTCACTGATTATTTATTTATTATTGGGCTGGAGCGATAGTACAGCAGGTAGGTCATTTGCCTTGCAGGTGGCCGACCCGGGTTGGATTCCTCCACCCCTCTTGGAGAGCCCGACAAGCTTCAGAGTATCTCGCCGGCATGGCAGTGCCTGGTAAGCTACCTGTGGCGATATGACAAAAACAGTAACAAGTCTCAAAATGGAGATGTTACTGATGCCCGCTTGAGCAAATTGATGAGCAATGGGATGACAGTGATACAGTGATTTTTTATTATTTATTTATCATTTATTTTTTAAATAAAAATTTATCAGGTAAATAGTAACACTTTCAAAGAAAAGAATTACCACTAATTCTTTTATTATTAGTGTTGGTATTGGCAATAATTACCACTTACTACCAACTATCTACCGCTCCAGTATGAAATGAATGAACTGGAAGTATGGCTAACACCATTTCATATGCAAAAGTTTGTATCAAACTGAACTACTCATTATACAAACATATTATTTAACATGCAATAATGCTAAAAATCTATAGTTTTTAAGAAAAATAAATATCCCTTCTGAAAACTAAACTTGTATGGTACATATTTGGGCATATATGTTCATTTCAAGCATTTCTAATTAATGCACTTCAGTGAAGTTTAATATATAGGACAATCTCATCAACTCCCAAACTCTGAGTTTAAAATCTACATATCATACAATCATATAAAAAGACAAAAAGTTAAAGCAGGATATTGAAATACCAAGTTGCTTGCTGACTTAATCTCTAGTTTGTTTTTTTTTTCTAATTTTAGTTTGGGGATCATATTTGGTGCTTCTCAAGAGTTACTCCTGGCTCTGAGCTCAGGGAATCAAATCTGGTGTTTTCAGGGGACCATACTGGGATGATGGGGACAGAGCCAAGGTCGGCTGGGTGCAAGGTAAGTGCCCTGTCCACAGTGTACTATGGCTGCAGTCCAACCACATGTTTTCCTGAATAGGCAGTAATAAAGTTTCACTTTTGTTTCTCTGAAACCCATTACTGCTCTTAGATTCACTTTCCTGTTCTCAGGCATTTTCTGACTGGATTTAGGGAACCAAAGGCTAGAGAGAAGGAAAATATAAGGATTTTAATGAATTTTCAAGATGATGTATGCCAAGTTCCTCTATGATTTATAAAATCATGAAATCATACTGCATAATTATGATTGCTGGTAAGAGTATATCATGAATGATCTGAAGAGGGGGCAGAGAAGCATCTGACATTCCTGACATCGAAAAATGAGCACCTCAGGAAAGTCTGGGAATTAACCTGACTTCCTAGCTGGCAGAATCCACTGGGGAACTTTTAGATAGAATTTTGGGACCACCAATGACAACAGGCAGAGGGGTAGTAGCTGGGATATTAACTAGACAAAAACTTCCCAGGTTATTGCCAGGTAAACTCACTCCTGAACATGGCTATTCTAAACTTGGATTGAGATTATAAACCAATATGCCAAGTTATAAAGACTTGGTACAAAAAAAGCAATGTTAAATTGCCTCTGTATTTTTTCCCCATTGATGATGTGTTGTAAGGTTGCACCTGGCATTGTGAGGTAAATAAATTATAACATTACAATTAATTTCACCCATTTTTTGGTGCTTTCTCCATGCATCTACTAGCGAAGGTTATACTGCCTTTAGGACTTTTTCTTGGATCTCTGCTGGAAATTGCTGTTCAGAGTAATGCTTCTTCCAACAAAATTCCCAGAGCAGTCTTTCAGCATCACCAGGAACTTAGTAATGTAGTACCTCTGCTCCCACCCTTCACTACCAAAGGTGTGGTAATGAAGTGCATTCACATTTTCCTGTTTATTTGTTCTTTTGAGGGGGTGGTCACACCCAGAGGTGCTCAAGGGTCTCTCCTGGCTCTGCACTCAGGGATCACTCCTGGTGGTACTTGGGGTGATCACATGGGGTGTGAGGGTTGATCAAATGAACTGTTATCAAGGTAAGTGCCTGGCCCATTGTACTATTTACCTCTCTGGCCTCCAGCACTGGCATTTTAACTAGCACTGCAGGGTGTTCAAACACTCACAAATGAAGCTTTTGAGAATGCCTAGTCTTCAACTTGATGATTTTAAGAAATAATCTCTTGGGGACAGAGAGATGGCTCAAAGGGCTGATGTGCACGCTATGCATGTGGGAACTCCTGGTCTGATCCCTCATCCCACATGGTCCCCAGCAATACTGGGAGTAGCTCCTGAGTACTGCAAGATGCGTGTCCCTGACAAGGCTTTGGACCCAATCCTAGTCACTTCCCACAACAAAGAGATCATCTAAGAAGTCTAGAGATAAATTGAGGACTGTTCTCTATAACACTGCTGCTGAGGCAAGAATTTCTCACCAACTGTTATTATTAACACTCAGCACACTTACAAAATGTGCCAGGCACTCTGCTGTAAGCTCAACACACATGGTTTTTCAGTTGTCCTTCAGAACTTAAGATGAAATGCCTATTCCTGACTCAGCAACTGAACCAGAGGTCCCCAGCAAGTAGGTTGAAGACTCAAACCCTGGCCATGGACACTGGAGGTCACGGTCACTTCAGGACCCTCCTAAACAAATTACAGGGTTCTCTCTGTAGAGGAACTGTTATCACGCTGCTGAGGCTGGGAGGGGATGAATTGGGACGGAGTCCAGTGGGCATGCACAGGAAGACCACTGACATCACACAGCAAGGGCCAGCACACACTGCTTAGCCGCTCTTTCTCTGCAGCCTCTTAACTCAGGAAAGTGAACAAACAAGCTGCTCAGTGGGCCTGGCCCATGTTGCCTAGGGGTTCCAGGACATCCCAGAGCTAATGTTTAACTGCTTCTTTCTAAGTGAAAAGCAGGAGAGGGCCCCAGGGGTCTGATTTGGGTGCAATCCCCCCAAGTCTGTGAACACCTAGACATAGTCTCATGTCAGCCTCCCAGAGAAATGCCTGAGACCTGGCCTGTGGGCAGAATTCTGGGCTACCGGGTGATGGGAGAAGCAGCAAAAAGTCTCTCAGTCAAAACATCACCCAACAGTCTCCCAGAGCATGATGCCCTGGTAAAGGTAGGAGATGCCCTTGGAAAAATGGGAACTGTCAGAAAGGCCTTAGTACTCAGGAAGACATTTCACCTGAATGGAGAAAGGAAAGTAAGTGATCTTTAGAGGTGACAAAAAGTTGTGTGTGTGTGTGGGGGGGGGGATGACAGCTGGGATCTGGGTGTGGAGTCCTCTCCAGACTCTTCTGTAGTGTGAGTCGGTCTTCACGGCTTGGGAAAACTCCTGGGGAGGGCATCTGTGTCATTAGTGTTCCTTGAGGAGGATTTCTCTTTGGGCAGCTAAGAAAAAGTTCAAAGGAAGTCTCTTCCTGCCTGTCAATTTTTCAAGTGCCTACAGCTCACATTAATCAAAATGCCTAAACAGCATATTTTGGAAGAAGCATATCCTGAACTCTGACAGTCACACTTTGGGGTGGCATATTATCTGTCTTCGGAGTACATAGCTCTGGGATTCTTGGTGGCGTTCAGGTGTTCTCAAAGAGCCCGAGGAACAAGAGAGAGTTGGTGGAAAGCTGCTTTAAGAAAGCTTTGAAACTAGACATGGGTGCTGTCTCTGATGTCCCTGGCTATTTCCCCACCAAGATCACCTTTACTCTGGTCAAGGACTAATTGTCCAATCTCCAAAGCACAATCAGGGGGGACTTGCATGTTGTCAGAAAGGAAAATGGTGTTCCTCTATAAAAATGGGACAATGTCTAAATTTAACATTATGTAGGTTTTCTATTGCTTCATATTTTCCATTGCCTAATCTTTCTTCCATTTTGTGACTCTTCCTTTTCCCTCAGTCCTTTGCTCTGCCTTATCTAGAGGCCTGGTAATTACTGAGATCTCTTATATTCAAGTGCGGTAGCTGTTTCTGCTGTGGTTTAATTCCCACAGTTTAATGAAAGTTCCTGTGAACTGCTTTGTTCCTTAGAGGAAAGGAGCTTTAATTATTAGGAATGAGGACACATAAACAGTGAAAGAGAGCATGATGATTGAAACATGAATTTTCATATGAAAATACTTACCTACACTTTTCTGTTTAATTTGGAGAGAAAAAAATCAAGTTCGCAATTTTATTCAAAGACACTTCAATGTTCTAAACCCACTGTTAGAACAATTTCACTGAAAAGCATTTTAAGGGCAAATGTCAGAAAAAAAATTTCACATTTAAAAGCTTTGGCTCTGCCTCTTATGAAAAGCAGGGTTAGCCTTTGGTTTATAAATGTCACTGCCTACTAAGTCCTTTGTGGGGGGAAGAAAGAAAATTGAATGTTTTATTTAAACAGGTCATTAACAGTCAATACTTATTTGAAAAGGCCTGCTTCCAGAGGCAGATAAAAGCCTCCAATCACTTAGAATATCACTTGAGCACAACTAGGGCAAGATGTGCTGATGCAAGTTTCAAGACCTTTGTGGGGGAGCATATTCACTCAACAGACCCAATGCTGGTGGGGGAAGCTGAACCCCCGAATGGGATGCCTGGGAATGCCCGCATGCACACAGACATGGGGCAGGGCATACTCAATGCACACCCTGCTTTGAGCTTTCCATTTTAGCACTGGCAAATGTGGATGAATGAAGATGAACCATTTTTGCATAAAGTGCCAAACCATCTCCCAGCAGCAGCAGAATGCAAATGGGAGCAAAAGAGCAAAGTACAGCGAAAATAACCGCAGCAGATCCCCGGCTCTGTGCCCACAGGGGGAGGGCGCATGGCACGCTTTATTAGCATTCATCTACAGCGTGATTTGTCTACTTAATTTGAAATTATTTCATTTTATAGGTCTCTGACGGCTGGAGAATATAAATAAATCCTTTTTTCAAAAAGTGACCCAATGCTGGCTCCTGGAAGATGCTGCTTCGCATTACTGGGCTTTAAAAGCAGACATGTGTTTCCATAGAGATGTGGGTGACCCGGGCCTGGTACAAGTACCCACTTGTATCAGCAATTCAATTACGCTCAGTTCTTTTCAGATGTGATGATGTCAGCTCAAGTCCTTTAAAACATGTCCATCCTCAGAGATGCCTCAGGAAGGGTGAAGTGGCTGGTGTTATGAGGTTCCGGAGAACAGATCCCTCTCTTTCCAAAACACCATAATAGACTCTCTGGGTGGACCACACTGGCTGGGGATTCGGGGAGCAAACCCAAATCCCACAGAAGTTTAGAGAAAAGATCACTCATTCTCTACACCACTAAACTCCAACCCAAAAGTGGACAAAGAAATCCCACACATTAACCTTGCTTGCTTGCTTTTTTTTTTTTTTTTTTGCTTTTTGGGTCACACCCAGCAATGCTCAGGGGTTACTCCTGGCACTGCACTCAAGAATTACTCCTGGCAGTGCTTGGGGAACCATATGGGGTGCTAGAAATCGAACCTTGGCTGGCCACATGCAAGGCAAATGCCCTACCTGCTGTGCTATTGCTCCAGCCCCTGCTTGCCTGCTTTTCCCACAACCCTTTTGCTGTAGGTGATGTCCCTCAAACAAGAAATATATTTTTCTATAACTTACCCAACAATTAACTAAACACTTACACTATGCTAGACTCTATGTGGAAGGCTGGTGCTGTTATACAATAACACATACTGAATGTCTACTATATATCAGCATGGTTATTAGGATTTGCCATGCAGTAAGTCATTTAATCCCCATAATAACCCTAGGGAGTGTGCACTGGCATTATTCCCAACTACATTTTATAGAAAAAAAAAAAGCCACAGAGACACAAGCTACTTAGTCAAGTCACACAGCAAAGAATAAACTGAGCTGCGGCTTGATCTCAGACATCCTTGCGTCATAGATTTTACCCTTTAAGAAGCTTTCATTGATGGGTGGAGACAGCTATGTACACAAAACCACAGAGAAAAGTCAGATTGGGAGGTCAGGGAGGAAACAAGAGCAGAAATTGAACTGGCTTGAGTCTCTTACCAGTGCAATGCTGAGGCTGTAATTTGCCCAGATTTGCACATCAGAGACCAGAGAGGACAGCACATGGTGGCTCACTGGAATTGAGTTTCTAAAAAGTTGATATATTGAGAATGACTCATGGATAAAAGCACCTATCTTGCAAGCACAAAGCCATGAGTTTGATCACCTGGACCAACCAGGTATGGTTGTCCCTGTGGCTGAGACTCCTGATGCTGTAATAGTGTGTGAGATCTATGGTACACAGCCAGGTAAATGCTTGCTGTATTTCCACAGAGATGTGGGTGACTCGGGCCTGGTACAAGTACTCACTTGTATCAATAATCAATGATGCTCAGTTCATCAGAAGTGATGATGTCAGCTCAAGTCCTTTAAAACATGTCCATTTTCAGAGATGCCTCAGGCAAGGTGAAATGGCTGGTGTGTTACATGATTCAGAAGAATAGATCCCACTTTGCCCAAGATACCATAATAAGCTCCCCTACAGACATGTACCAGGTATGTGTGACCCTGGTGAACACCCAAATTAAAGATGCGTGAGTACCTCAGCTAAAAGTGCAATCCCTGGCCATCACGCATGTGAACTCCATGGTAACCCCCAGTGAATACTAAAAGTGGAATGTGCACAAGTTCCACAACCAAATGGCTGAGACCTCTGGTGAGCATGAATGAAAAACCCTAGTGTGTGATCCCTGCCAAGCACCACAGCTGAGCGCAAGCAACACAATACAGTATGTGTGAAGTATGGTCACCACAACAATACCAGCAACTTAGGGAAGGGAGGGGAAAAACACTTTATATAGTATTTATTTAAAAGAAAACACTACCTGATTGCATTTTTGGTTCTGCAATGTAACTCTAGGCTGGCAAAGAGAAACCTAAGCTTGATTCTGGACAAGCGTGCTCCCTCCCATGGAGTGACCGGCAAAGGATACCATCACCACTGCAGAGCATTTCTGCTCTTGGTATCTGTTTCAGTAAGTTCGTTAAGTAAAATTCAATGATTTTCTCAAAACAGCAGAGAAAAGTCAGGTTCTCCCGGCTTCTTTGAACCCCACTGGTGCTGCCTTAATGAAAACAGGAAGCAAAGTTCTACTGTCAATGCAGAGGGGTTATGGAAAACAAAATATTCACATACCCAAGCAGTGCCTCCCCACCCAATACAAGAGAACTCCCAGGCAACCAGCCTGTTCCTTGAGTTTCTTGTCTCCCACCCATTTCCATTCTTCCTAAAGTTTTCCAAGAAAATTAACCTCAACTCACTTTCAAAGGGTTCCTGCAGATCCAAATCAGGGTTCTGAGCGCCGCGTACAATCTATTAGCTTTCTTTATAAGGCAGGTAAACTCTGTGCTCCTTTATCAACTTGCTTTTACAGCAACCTGTAAGTCATCTCAGTAGTGACGCAGGTAGAGCCAGAAACTTAGGTAGGTGACAGGATCCTGGGTGTGGCCAAATAACCAGCTGTGGACAAGTGGCCTCAGCTACCTGAGACTCAGAAAGACTGGACTTCTATGAAACTGCCTGTCCCCCTTTTTGTAAAACTGCTCTGGTGTTTTTGCTTTCAAGTTCCTGTTAGTGAATGCCTAATTTTTCATTCTTCTTATCCTGGGGAAAGCCTGGTAATAAGACTACACTTGCAACCTTTACACCAACTGCCCTGGAGGGCTAAGAGACAGTACTGGAAGGAATTGCAGTCATCATTCCAAAGGTCACTTTCTGAGTGTGGTAGTTTGCTAAGGGCTTCTAATCTTCCACCAGTACAGGCCTATCAATCCATTAGCAAACATTCTGAGCACTGCACCCAGCGGCTCTCTCTCTCCCTCCAGGCCTTCTAAAACCAGTTCCTGATTCTAGACCTCACTGAAAGAACCTATTGGCTAAGTTTTCACTAAATGAATAATTTATTGCCATTTTCTAGTGGGGCAAAGGCCTCATGTGGGGTCATGTTCTCACCCAAAGGAAGTTCCCCTGGAAGATGATTCTTCTGTATCAGTGAAAATATAGTGTGAGAATTAATTGGGGTGGGGTTAATTGTTAGGGGGCAGGATGGAGAAGACCTTCATACTGCTAAGTCTGCTTTTCTCTTTTACCTTTCTCTGTTGTTTTGAGTGTTTTTGAACTGACACATAATTCAATAGATTTCATGTGTTGGAAAAGCACTCCTTCTCTTTAGGGTGCGGTCTCTTGTGGTCCCCACCTTCAGAGCCCACTCACAGGTAGGAGGATGCCAGGAAGCACCAGTGAGCCACAAATTGGTCAAGGCCACGTGACTGTGTCAGGGTGTCTCTGTCAAAAGCCATATTATCTTGAGTCCTGAAATGACTGCAAAGAAGAAACAGTGGCTATTTTCCATTATTCAGGTTCTTCCTTAGGAGACCGAGAACAAGGAATTAAAATTTACTAAACTTTAGATTCCAACTTGCTTCTTACTAGTTTGGGAATTTCTGTGAGTTATAGGGCGTCTCTAATTCTATTCTCTCATCAGTAAAATGAGGATAGGAAAGGCAGGTTGACGTTAGGATGAAATAAACTGTAAAGTAAACAAATCAATGTATGGAAAATGGCCAGTGTATGAAAAAACTATAAACAGATAAGTCATCTTAGATTCCTCCACATCCTGTGTGTTTGCTTCCTCCCTACTCTCATTTCAAGGGGGAGAAACTGAGTCGTAGAGGTTAAGGTTGTGCTTGTGGTCAGGGATATAGCTGGCCTTGAAACTCAACATTCTGACAACAAATTGCCCTTTGGTGGCTACACTGCTCCCTCCCCACTCTCTTTCCCCCTTAGGGGAGGAGATTATAGGTGTTGGGGGAAGGAGCCACTCTAGACTAATCTGAATGGCAGCCTAAGACTTGGCTGGTCTGCAGCACTGCTCAGAGGGATATAAACTCCAGGGTTCTGTGTTCATATATCCATTCTCCACGTTAAAACTTTAGCACAAGCAAAAGTAAACCCCAAACTGCAATGCCCTTCCCTGCTCTAATACACATACAATCTATGGCAAGTCACCAGCTTTTGCCTACATGCTGAAGATGGCATCAATGCCCCACTGACCAAATTCATAGCTAAGGAAGGTGCTCTTTACAGAATAATAAGCAGTTCCAACACAGAAAGAGCCAAGTTCAAATAAAATTGTAGAACTAGAGACCAAGCTAAAATCTACCAAAACTTCATTCACATACTGATTTCAGGTAATTATATCAAGATGGATAAAAGAGAGAATTAATAAGCTAATAATACTCTTCAGTTTATTCTTATCTAATCATAGATAATAAAAACTCACTTTGACCAATTTATGCTATACATTCAAAATTCCGAGGTCTTATCTAATGTCTTAGTGGATTTCTTTTATTTTTTAACTGTAGCAAAGTATTAAAACATACTGCCTGACAGATGCTATGGTTGGAAAATTAATAAAGTGTTTCAAATATGTATGGTATTAACATATTTAATAAATTGTAGAAAGAACAACTTCCCTTTAAAAAACACTCTGCCCCTCAAAAAATTCACTTTTTTCCCCATTTCTAAAGTGCCTAGTAGAATGTCTCTGCTAGATGAACAAATATCCTCTCATTTCACTTTTCCTTCCATGGCTTGAATGAATTTTAAGTAATTTATTTCACAGTTTCTAACATCTGGTACTGAATTATCACCATCATTAAACACAGCACTGTTTAATGCTAATCTAGCCACATTACACTACACACTCCACCCTCTTCTCCACCCATGCTTCCATTCCTGGAAATTTCAGTCACCTGGAGTCACGGTTTGGTTATGGGCACCAGAGCCTTTCACATCTTCCTGTATTTGATCCTATACCTCCTACCTTTTTAACCCGGTAACTTCCAAACATCTATTTAGATTATTTCTTCATAAAGAAGTGCTTTATAGCGCTCTTGCTTTTCTCCATCAAGGCAAGATGGAAACTTTACATTTTCTATAGAAAGTGAAAAATTGGTTTCCACCCAACTTAAACACATTTAAACACTAACCTCACTATTACATACCCTGCCCACAGATAGGGGTTCTTGCTGTTGACACCCATATGCCCTCAATAGTTTCCTAGTTTATCCCTCCAAAGGCCTGAGGGCAGACACCACCACCTCTTTCTTGCCCTGGGCTCCCTCCTGTCCTGTGGCTCAACTCACTTTGTGGAAAGTTTGGAAAGTAACAGATATTTTTGATGTTTTACAAGTCTTAGCAATATATAGTTTAATCTCTTCAAATAAGTTTTCTAAAGATTGAATCAAAACCTTTTTGTACAGTGGCTCAAACATAGTATTAGCCTATTAAAAAACAGAATACTATCTACTATTTGGAAAACTTTGTTAGTCATGACTTAATGCTTAGTCTTTAGAGGTACATACTATAATATATGAGGAAGGGGGTCAGAGCCAAAAAAAATAAAAATAGAGAAATGATTGTAAGCTATGTTTGCAAAACAGGCTTCTAGAGGAGTGAGATGGAGTTGGTTTAGGTAGGACAAGCCAGAGAGAGGTTTAGGTAGGACAAGCCAGAGAGCTTCTGTGAGGAGTTGCTTTTGTATCTGGTATTGAAGGCATACTGGCTGTGATGGAAGAGGAAGAGTAGAACAGAAACTTCTTGGTAGAAGTCAAGAAAGAAAACCTACTTATGTAGAGCACAGAAGTGAGTGAGTCACTACTTATTAAAAGTATACATAGGTCTTGGCTATATGCAATGTTTCACAAACTGCAATGCAGTATAATTTTAAGACTGGCTTTAAAGGAAGGTAAGAAGCAATAAGCAATCAGATAACATCAGAAGGTAGTATTCAAGAAGGTGTTATATGATGTGGTCTCAATTATATGCTTGTCCTGTTCATAATGTAGCAGAGAGATAACATCCTTGTTTCGTTTTCCTTAAAGCATGTAAGACAGCGGTTTCTCATTCATACCTCTCATTCATACTTTCTGTTTCCTCCACTCCCACTGTTATGTTGGGTTTCAATGATCTAAAACTAAACTTCAGTTTCTCTGTTATTTTTGAAATGTTGCATCAACCACTAGATTTATTAAAACACCATTCTAATTTGATGTAACTCAATTCTTTATCCTTTTAGCTTTAAATATATAAACTTTAATCTAATTAATATTAAAGATTACCGAGCAAAGAAAAGTTACGTAGCTGAATTTCACTTAGCTCTAGGAAAACAACTCAAACTATGCAAATATTTCACTTTTTTTATTTATCTTGTTTTATAATCTGGGAGATGACCAACAGCTAATATATAACAAACTCAGTTTTGAAAAAGAGATAACCAGGTACTAAAAAAATATTCTTGCCTGTTTGGCTTTTTTGGGGTGGGTCTTAGGGGCCACACCTGGATATACTCAGATGCTCAGGGATTACTTCTGGCTCTTCACTCAAGGAATTACTTCTGGCAATGCTCAGAGGACCATATGAAATGCCAGGGATCAAACTTGGGTCTGCTGCACACAAGGCAAGCACGCTATCTGCTTTTCTATCTTTTCAGCCCTCTTGTTTGTTATACTAAATGTTTTTCTGAAAAAAAAAATGAGCTAGTATTAAGACAAAATTTGGTTTTGTTTTTCATATTAAGTCTTCAAGCAACCTATTACTAGAGAGAATGAGAACACTCTGGATACCTGATAGAAAACCCAGGGTAAGGAATGAGGAAAGAAATATAAAGACTCTATTACAGTTACAGCTTTAGTTTAGTGTTTTTTGTTTGTTTGTTTGTTTGTTTGTTTGTTTGTTTTTAAGCAGTGTGCTTAAAGAACTAGAAATCGTGTTGAATGTTGGGAAAAAACACATAATGATAAAGCATTTTTAAAATTTTCTAACTAACCTCTGTCTCCTGACTCAAGAAATTTCATGCCTGATAAGACTGCTGTTTATTTAGTTAGAGCTGAATGAATTCATTCGTTCAATAATACTGAGAACCTTCTCCTTGCCAAACACTCTCTAAGGTGCTGGGACTATAATGGGGAAAAAATAATCTCTATTCCCACCCCAGACATCACTTACGATGATTTTTATGTCTCTGGGCCTATTTCACTGAATCCTCAAAATGTTCCTACAATGTTACTATTATTTTCATCTCATAGATGAGGAACCTAAGCGTATAGAAGTTAAGGCCAGTATTCCAAGCCAGTCAACAGTGGCCTGAATCTGTAAAACTGACTTTAAGTCTGTGTTTGGGTTGATGCAAACAAAGGGAATCATCTAAAATGTATTAGTGAGCTCATCCCAATTGAGAATCTTGGTAGTCACAAGAATTAGAATTAAAAATACTAAGTTATATTGGTTAAAAAAATTTTAAGACAAATGTGGAAGGAAAATTAATGGGAAGAATAATGTTTTCTCAGGGTTTTACATGTTTGCCTCTATTTCTCAGTGAGGAAAATTCATTATGAAATAAGCTTTCATAGACTATTTCTCCACCTTTTGTTTACCATGTCCTATGCTTGTTACTTTCATATGCTCTCTTCCCTTGCTTCTTGTTCCTTCTTGAGTTTTAGAATCACAGGAGAAACAGGCTTAGCAGATACTCCATCTCATATCACAGATTGTCTGAGTCTTAACAAAAACTTAGTTCCTGAAGATAATGGACCTCAGTACATCGTAACTCCAGGGCTCCAAAACGGTTCATGGGTTTTGTCGTTTCCCCTGTATTTCCTCAAAGTTTTTATGAAGCCTGTAGAACTTCTTTCTGTCTTAGTCATTTATTGTCTGATAGCTTGAAATGAAAACCGAAACTTAGATAGAATTCACTGATAACAGTCATACTCCCAGAAGTAAATTATTTCCTTTGGGTTTCTTGTGCCCAGGAACTGAGATATTCAAATCTGCCTGCTTGAAGGGTCACTAAATACACTTCAAGGGTGTGCTGTTGGAAAATAACTTGAAATTTTCTATAGAGAAAAATCTAAAGAAAATGTCATTAGAAAACAACAAATATGCTCGTTGTGTATGATTTGGTTCATAACTGCTCTTACTCTCATGGAAAATATCTTCATATATGTATTTATGCACAGTTCTACAAGCTGGTGTACCTTCAAAATAATATTCTTCCCTCACTACTTGCTTCAAAGAGCAGAGTCAAGTGATTATCTAGTCTTTGAGAATATTAAAGTCAATATTCAAAAACTCTCAAATATCAAAAAGCCTCCCATCTTCCTGATCTGGAATCAGAACCTCAACTCACACCTTCCTCTCCAACATCTTCAAGAGGTGGCCATTTTCAGGTTCTGCCCAAATTCCAAGATGAATGTTCAATGCTCAGAGCTTCTTCTGCAGAAGCTTAAATATGAATAAATTCTTCAAGAAGAGCTATATAAACTGCATTTCCATAAGTTATATAAGTCTGCATGCGCCTTCACTGTCCACAACTTTGACCACACTTCCCAAACTATTAGATCTGTCTTAAGTAGGTTTATCCATTCTAGTACAGAATCTTTCACAGACTCGTAGAATAGAACCAGACAGGATTTAATAGGTTCCTGCTACTTTGTGGGTATGTTTTAGTGTTATATCTTTAGACTTTATTTTTGAGAGTACAATTATTCCTCATGTGATTCATGCATTGAGTCTTCTCATATCTGTATATGATATAGATCAGTGGTCTTCCACCACTAATCCTTGGTGCAGTGTCAGTCTGCATGTGTAGAACGCTTGAAAATCATTGATCTACTGCCTTGATCATTATTTTTGATCCATGGATCAGTGTACAGACAGGTGGCAGTCCACAGGCATAAAAAGGCTGAAGAACATTGATAAGATATCATATATTAAGACATTATCATAAATTAACATAGCACTGTCGCACTGTCAACCCATTGTTCATCTATTTGCTCGAGCAGCACCAGTAATGTCTCCATTGTGAGACTTGTTGTTACTATTTTTGGCATAGCAAATACGCCACAGGTAGCTTACTAGGCTCTGCCGTGTGGGCGGAATACTCTTGGTAGCTTGCCGGGTTCTCTGAGAGGGACGAAGGTATCAAACCCGGGTCAGCTGCTTGCAAGGCAAAAGCCCTACCTGCTATGCTATTGCTCCAGCCCATAAATTAACATAATCTGTAATAAACAGTGTAAGACTATATGTAGATATTTATGTAATTTTATACATTTGTTCATTTTTATATATTTATTTATATATATTTATTCATTTTTCATGCAAATATTACATTTATTAAATCATATCATTGACCATAACAAACCTATAGGTAAACAAAAACTACCAACTCTTTCTCATTTGATATATTAGTAAATTTCATTTCTTAAACTTCATCATTGCAGCTGATATTTTTTGGAACTTATGTTAATTTGGGCATTTTTTTTCAATTAGAGTTCTCTTAGACACCAAACCTATAACTTTCCATCTTACAGATTATCACAAATCAAAAGATATGGTTTATGTGACTTAGGTTATTAAGTAAACAGTTTGCTGTGGAATCTCAGCCCAAACACTCAAGAACTGTATGATCTTCACTAAGAAAATGATGGCTGGAGGAACCAGTTAGGATGGGAGATGCCTGCCGAAAGTAGATAATGGACCAAACATGATGACCTCTGTGTTGCAAGTCATAAGGCCCAAAGGTAGAGAGAGAGAGAGTATGGGGAATATTGTCTGCCATGGAGGCGGGGGGGGGGTCAAGGGCGGGATATCGGTGGTGGGGAATGTGCACTGGTGGAGGGATGGGTGTTTGATCATTGTGAGACTATAACCCAAACATGAAAGCTTGTAACTATCTCACGGTGATTCAATAAAATTTAAAAAAAAAAAAGAACTGTATGATCTTGAGAAAGTTACTAAAACTCTGTGTTACACTTTACTCATTATCAAGTACAACAGAAAACATCAGCCTCACAGGTTTTTTGAAGGATTTAATGAACTAATAATATAGAATAAACACAATTTAAATATAGTCTGACACAGAGTTCAATAGATGACTGATATTTTTACTATTTCCAACAAACATATCAATCATCCTTCATCTTTAGAGATCTAAAGTAAAACATAAGTAGGTACCTTCACTCTCTGCAATTACATTATCCCATTCTTAATCAAAATTTTAAAATGTGGTCCTAAGTTCACAGTTAAGAATTGAGATAGTGTGTAAACGTCCTTGATGGGGTTCGTATACAACGCACTATCACATTTCTTTATCTTGCATTCCAGTTATGCTACTGAACAGGAAAAATCATTTACTCCTGTTTGACTTCTTTTTGAAGATGTTCCTTTTTAAGTGTTCTCAAAAGTTTCCTAATAAATTCTAGAATCTCATTGGGAATTTATGTTTTATACTTTTGTCAAGTTCTAGGCTTTGGGGCTTTCTCAGCTGGGTGAAACTCCTCCCAAGGAGACTGATGAGAGAGGGATTATGACAAGTGTATGTGTTCTCAGACCCTTGGATACAATCAAGGCAGGAGATCCCAATCATGAATGAAGGGCTAAAGATCTAGGATAATGTGGCTGAGGAGATTATTTTCCTTTCATCCACATTTTGTGATCCTTACCAGGTGGAAAATCATGATCCTCGATCATAGCAAGAATATAAAGATACAAATAATCCTGTGTTTCTCATCAGAGATCTTGCCCCTTTTCTTTTTTCTATAAAAAAACTAATTCTAGAATAAAAGGTTAATAAAAATAGCATTCCTGCCTTGACAGAAATTATATCTATGTCATTATAAAAAATGGGCCCAACACATTTGACCTCACAAGCATTCCAGTTTTCTATGCCTGGCTTACTTTTGACATCTTCATTTTCTGTAGGATTATTCCTTGCCAGTTTTTAAAGTCTTTTCTGTTGTTTTTAGGATTTTTCACATACTTCAGTACACTCTGGACACAGTTCTAATGGGATTATCTCTCTTTGGTATTTGTTCTTGGTTATTTGCGTCTCCTTGCATTCTTCCTTAAGAGGGCTTTCATATTGTGAGTTAATGTCAGCATGCCTTGGCTGTTACAGTCCTCTCTCTTCCTCATTTTTCAGAATTTTCAAATCTCTCATTCTAATGACTACAAAAATCATGGTCTGCTTGATGTGTATGTGTGTGTGTGTGTGTGTGTGTGTGTGTGTGTGCGTGTGAGTATGTGCTCATTATCTTTGATAATTTGTAAAAATATTTATGGACATGTCAGAATGCCACTGTTTATTGATCAATTCACTATTCTATAATAATCTATATGTGGGAGTATATTTTATTGGATACCAATGATGTGATCAATACTGTCCTACTTTTCTGAACACAATAACAACATATAGTCCTGCCTTCTTGAAGTTTAGTTTCTCAATAAATAGAGATGAAGAGTAGAAGGGCAGTTATGATCCAGCATCATACTGAATATGAGAAGGTGATCTGAGGCGTTTTGGGAACACATAAAGTCCTAATCTGAAATCAGGGTTAGGTTTCACATCTATTTAATCATCTTTGACATTGATACCTGATTATAGTCATCAACTGCCCCTTAGTTGATACAAAGACTAGAATGTTGCAATTTTTTCAAGTGCTTGGCACACAGCAGATACTCAGTAAGATTCACTGAAAACTTGGATAAAAAAAACCAAACAAACATCGAGCTGCTGAGTCCTCCAAGGTAAATGGGTCTCTACGGTGAGAGTTCTGGGCCTTCTCAGAATGGGAAGAGGGGGTGCAGATTCACCTCCCTACTTGAAGGCAAAGCAGCCCCCGCCAACATCGAACATCCTCCATCAGAAAAATGGTCCAACTCCAAAACTGAACTTTATCAATCTGCCAATGCACCAAATCAACCCAGTTCCATAGTTCATGAAATGCACGACCTCACAGATACCGCCAAACTTCATAGTACTGACAGCCTAGTTAGGGGCACTGCAAATTGATAGGAATGCTGTGTAGAAGTCCACGATGCTCAATGAGCAAAAACAGTAACACAGAAGACTCAACAGCACCAACCAGCTCAGGAAAAACTCAATGAGTTTAGTAGTACCACTGTGAGACAGAACAATGATCACAAATTCGTCTATTGATATATTTTTGATAATTCCGTTTGCCACTTTGTTGCAATAAGCCATATTAGTTTAAATGTGTTTGTGTCTGCTAAAGGGGCAGACTTGGGGGGGGGTGTGGCACACTTGGGATTTTGGTGGAGGGAAGGTCACACTGAAGGTGGGATTGTAATATTGAATGCTTGAAACAACTGTATTAGGAACAACGTTGTAAATCAGTGTTTAAATTTAAAAACAGAAATTAAAAAAAAATAAAAACTGGACACAAGAACCTTCCAATTTATTTTCCTAATCTCTTTCTAATTAAAATCAGGTATCTGAGACCTTATTTCCATTTAAACATGAATAATACTTCTAATAGATCCCCAAAGAGTTTAAGTCTCTTGTCCTCTCTATTTATTCCCTTTGTATCATTTTGTACGCCCAGTCAGAAGTAAATATCAATGCCTGACATGGTTGGGTAGTTGAAGTTTATTTAGTCACTCCAAACTATGAACTGAGTGCCTATTCTGTTCAAAAAACTGCTCTGGGCATGTGTTTGAATTCCCTCCTTTCATCTCACCCACTCGCCCACAATACCTAACTGCTCTTCAGTCTGGTCTCGATACCCATACTCCTACCTCTCCAAAAATACCTGGATTCTTGCTCCTTGGGAAGAATTCTTTTTCTTTTTCCTTATCACAAATTCTGTGAGAAAACTGCATATCAGTTCAAGTATGATTTCTCAATCTTTTGAAGATGAAAATTGTAAATTTTCTTATAGTGATTCAATATAGTAATTTAAAATATCAGAGCTATAAGACAAAATACTACATTGTTTTTTGTAGGTAACACTACCTTGCCACCTACCATTAAAAATCACTGATCTTAATAACATAAATAATTATTATTTTAAAGAACTGGAGCCAAATATATAGTACTACTCAATCAATCACTGACATGACCAATTACTTTCAATATTTAAACTATTACATATATCCAGAAGATCCCAGAGACAGTACAAGAAGGGATTAACTTTTAATATGATATGTAAATGAGTGTTAATTTTTAAATTTATTTAATATATTTTTTTGCAAAGTGGTTTACCTATTGCCAAATGTAAAAATAAACCAAGAATAAATTTTTCATTTTCCAGGTGAAATAAAATATATTCTCAGTTCCCTACAAAGTGTCGATTTTCATGCAGGTGTCTGTATCAAATATTTGAGTCATCAAATTATTTTTATTGACTGTGATTTGGACTCAGAGTAATTTGTCAGTACAGAAACAACAAATCCATTTGTCTTTGGTGTTTTCCTGTCTGTTGCTAACAGATTGTGCTTTGTCCACTGGAGGTCATGGTCACCTGATCTGGAAGTGGGCTTTGCTGCATCAGGAGGTCAAAGATTGTGAAGGACTGCTAAATAAGCAACAATACAAGAAGGAAGAAAAAAAAATCCTTAACTAAATAGCCTACAAGCCAGGCTAAATACTATTTTTTCCCAAAGATCAAAGAAATTCTGCATTTAGCAAGAAAATACTCAATCATAACAAATAAATTGTTGTGTTTTGTCCTACCAAATATATCATTTCAATTATATGGATCAAGACTTTTTATTAAGATTTTATCTGAAGACATTTCTGAAAAAAATTTCAGTCACTTTCAAGTTGAGTTAGTCGCAATTACCAGGAAATGTAAATATCATTTTACAAAAATGTAACCTACAGAAATTCACAGTGAACCTCAATAGTAACCTCAGACCATTAGTACAATGTATTATATAAAATATATAAGCATTGTATTTATAAGTAAAGTACTTGAACTATAGTAAAATTTTGTATGAGACTAAACATAAGCAATATGGAAGGTAGTAACCCTCAAATCATGCAAATTCAGATATAATCTTGTAGCTTGAAATGTATTCTTACACAAGTGTTAGCCTCGTGGACATCATGTGTGAGTGATTGCAATGGTTTGCTTTTAGCATACACACTTTTACAGTTAGCTTGCTTGCACTTCTCTTTTTCCAATCAAGTGTTTCACAACTAATATGCATCATATTTTTTATAACTCAAGTCCAAGGATTATTCAGCAAAATTTGTAGATATAAAAAGTTTACAGTTGCTCTTCTTATCTGATAGTTTACTTAATTATCTTTACTTGAAATTTTTGGTACAGCAAAAGACTTCCTTCACTCCCTTTACGTAAAAACTAATAAACATAACAAAATGGTGAACTTAAACAGAATTTTCTTAGGTTCAAGAATCCTTTCAGATGTGCCAATCAGTTAAGAGGGACTCCTGCAGAGAATATGCTACTGGATCAAGTATAGAAATATTAAATCAAGAATAGGCATGAATTTACTGTTCACAATAGCCAGAATCTGGAAAAAATCTAAGTGTCTGAGAACAGACAACTGGTTAAAGAAACTTTGGTACATCTACACAATGGAATACTGTGCAGCTAGTTAGGAGAGATGAAGTCATGAAATCTGCTTAAAGTGGATGGTCATGGAAAGTATCATGCTAAGTGAGATAAGTCAGAAAGAGAGGGACAGACATAGAATGACTGCACTCATTTGTGAAATACAGCATTGTTGATCATCGTTTTGCTCAAGCAGGCACCAGTAATGTCTCCATTGTGAGACTTGCTGTTACTGTTTTTGGCATATCGAATACGACACAGGTAGCTTGCCAGGCTCTGCCGTGCAGGCGGGACACTCTCGGTAGCTTGCTGGGCTCTCCGAGAGAGGCAGAGGAATCAAACCTGAGTAGGCCGCATGCAAGGCAAACACCCTACCCGCTCCAGCCCAGTGTGGAATATAAAATAACATAACATGAGACTGACACCCAAGGACAGTAGACACAAGAGCCAGGAACATTGCTCCATAGTGGGATCTGCCAACGGCTAGGGGCAAAGGCAGTTGGGACACAGAAGGGATCACTAAGAGAATAATGGTTGGAGGAATCGTTTGGGATGGTACAGGTGTGCTGAAAGTAGATAAAAGAACAAGTGTGATAGCCTCTCAGTATCTGTATTGCAAACTAGAATGCCCAAAACTAGAGAGAAAGTATGGGGGAAATTATCTGCCATAGAGGCAGGGGGATGGTTGGAAAGAGGGAGTTACTGGGAACATTGGTAATGGAAAATGTGCACTGGTGGAGGGATAGGTGTTCGATCATTGTGTGTACGACTGAAATTCAAACATTAAAGCTTTGTAACTGCATCTCACGGTGATTCAATTAAAAAAAGAAAAGAAAAAGAACAAGCACGAATTTGTTCATCATCAATGTGTATAAATGAACACAGTGCATTCATAAGTACGTGTGCAAGATGTTAAGTTTGGCAATTCCCCAAACTTAACATCTATAACATACAAATTGTTGATTTATGGTTTCTGGGTGGTTAATAAGTTGTATTAGAATTCCAGTATGTTCATGTTTTTAAAAAGCTTCATATTATCTCAATGAGATTTCTCTTTCTATTACTGATGAAACTAAGGCCATAGCACATTTACAAAAAACTCAATAAAAGTCACACAACTAGAACACTGCAGGGACAGGACATGCAGACTTGTGTCAAGTACTAGGGAGTATAGAGAATGAAATATGGGTTCTTGCCTCAGAGAGTTTTGCTTCTGGTGAAGGTACTAGAGACATAAATAAGGCACAATATAACACAAGTGACTATAAAGAAGTACAAGGTTTTATGAAAACACTCTGAGTTGGGGAGGCAGGGTGTGCAAACTACACGGAGGGCTTCCCAGTGGATGCTGGATCTTAGATGTTGATAGAAATTCAGTGGGCCCTGATTTGGCATTGATTTGGACTACTGTCCCCTTTTCAGAAAAAGTGTCGCCCTGGATACCTACCTTTTTTTAAGCAAACAGAAAGCGCTGCTCCCTACCCCCACCCCCATTATACACATAGCTACTACTGCTCCCCTGTAGGATAACACTGGGTTTGTCCTTTTAGCCTTGCCGCAGGGAACTTCCTTTATCTTAGAGCAATGACCTTTCTGTATGGACACAGGAAGAGAAGACAGTTAATATTACGCTTTGTAAGTTGGGAGCCAATTGACTCCAATAATATTTACTCCTGGGCATCTGTCTCTCAACTCAGTTGCCCTTAGTTCCTAGCACCCCAAAAGCAGGGTCCCAACGAGGGACAGGGACGGAATGGACCCAGGTCAAGCTGTGAGCTACCCTGGCATTGAAATGGCATTGAAATGAAAAGCACCACAATACTCAACTATAAGTTGAGAGCATGGTCATAGACAAATGCTGTCATGATCCAAAGATAACAAAATAATAGGACCCTGATGGGGTTAGGAAGACTAACCTGATCTGAGTACTGTGGTCTAGAAAATATAGTGAGATGTTCTCAGAAAGAACCAAACTTTAAGTTTGATACACCTCTTACTGTGCTCATACAGAATGACATTGCTAGAAATATTTGAAGTAAATTTACTACAACTATTTAAGTGGATTACTAGCTGAGGAAGGAAGAAAGGGACACACCCTGACACACCCTGGTTTGGACCCCACCCTTGAGTGGATGTCCTAGTAATCTGGAGTAATCTCTTTAGATGAGATTTTTGTTAATCTCCTGGAGGAGTGGTTTTACCCATCTTTGTTGATTTGTTAATGTCAATCCGCCTTTGTGTCACTGCCTTATGTGATTGCTATATAAACTAAGACTGTTGGGGGAAAAGAAAGAGACAGCAGAGACAGAAGAGGAGATAGCAGAAACAGAAGTAGAGGCAGCAGGACACCGACAGAGGCAGCAGGACACAGAAGAAGACACAGCAAGGAGAAGCAGAGGTAAGACAGAAGCAAGGGGAAGATACAGAAGCGGGGAGAAGATACAGAAGACACAGAAGAAACAGCAGAGAGGACAGAAGCAAGAGAGAATTAGACACAGAAGCAGAGACAGAGAGCGGTCGGAAGAGACCAGAGGAGAGACTACAGAGACAGAGATAGAGAGACAGACAGAAGAGAGCACTGCGGCACACACAGAAGCAAAGCACAAGGAGGAGCCATCCCCATCTGGTCCATACACAGTAGCTCCAGAGCATCGAATGTGAGTGTCGTGCACGAGCAAGCAAGAGAGAACTGCCCAGAAAGCCTGCGCATAACACAACACAACACACATCTCATCTCCCCCTCCCGCGCGCTTGTCTTTAAATTTTTTACACTCCCCCTCTATCTTTTCTTTCCCTTTCTTTTCTTTTTTTGGTGGGGGAAGAGTTTGGCCCATACCTAGCAGTATGCATGGAGCTACTCGGCTCTGGGCTTGAGAATCACTTCCAGTGCTGTTCAGGTGACCATGTGGTGTAGATAAAACCAGGGTCTGCCACATGCAACACAAGTGCTTTAATCCATGTATTATCTCTCAAGCCTGCCCCCAGTATTTTCCAGTGCCCACTAGAAGGTCACCCTCTTTGGGAAACACCTAACTCCTGCTAGATCAATGCAGAAAGGATGAGATGGTGCAGAGGGAAGGATAAGAGAAAAACAAAGGAACTGGAATATACCACTTCCATCAAAATTCAGGCCCTGAGTTTCAAGAACTGAATTCCTAGAACTGAAGTGAGCGAGGCCTGTGGCTCTGGTGTTGGAGCCTCCATATAATCCTGAGAGCAAGATGCTGTTCTTGAAGGGTCGGAAATAAGAGAGTGAATAGCACTAGGGATACATTTCAGAAAGAGCGTTGGGCAACACAGGTGACACACAGGATAAGAGGAGTGTCCATGCCCTTGGCATCCCAGTTCCCAGGATGAAAAAAAAAAATATCCCAACAACAATGGCATTTGCCTTCAGGGTAATCCACCATCCATATTAAAACTTCAAAAGTCCACCAGTGAAGAGTCTCTGCACTCAGATAAAGTCCAAAGTATAGATCCTTAAATTGAAACCTAGCTTTGAAATAAGCACGAGTTCTAATGAAAGGTCCTACCCCACTGTCGATATTCCTCCACCATCACCTGCCCCCCAACACAGACACATAGCAACAGCCCCAGACAGATACCCCACTGTTATCCCAGACAAATTTGGACAGCGGTTACCTCCTTCGACTATTGCTGAAAACGGGGTAACAATATCTACTTCTTTATTTCACAGTAATGCTGTGCGGGTGCTTTTCCATTCTGTAGCAGGAAATGAGAGTAATAATATCTATTTCACAGTGGAGTCTTGTGGATTAAAAGATAACATATGTAAACACACATAGTTTTAGCACTTGGGTAGTAGAAATTCAGTTCTGTTGGTTGCTTTTCCTGTGATAATGCAAAAGCTCTTTTCTGTGAAAATAACTGATTCAACAGAGATAGAGAAAAAAAACCTGGCCTTTACTTCATTTATATCAACCAGACTCTCCCCAACTGACCTAATGAAATAAACCAGATAAAGTTATAAGTGTGTCTCATTTTCAGTGAGATTTTCCAGTCATTAACACACACACACATATACACATGCATGCATATATACACCTTAGATTAAAATAAAGAAATAATAATATAGCCTAAATCATTCTT
Source organism: Sorex araneus (assembly GCF_027595985.1). Classification (NCBI taxonomy): domain Eukaryota; kingdom Metazoa; phylum Chordata; class Mammalia; order Eulipotyphla; family Soricidae; genus Sorex; species Sorex araneus. Next base: position 233,175,706 of record NC_073313.1, on the reverse strand, counting down.
TCAGCCCAAAGCATGCCTCTCTGGGCTCTCTCTGGAATGGCAGCCCCACTGGAGTGTGTCCTTATCTCCTACTGTTGGACATTTTCCATCCCACCCCACCCCTATTTCTGTACAGACCCCAGCGAGGCTGAAGGCATTTCTTCGAACAGGCAAAGCAGAAAGAAAAGAGGAGAGAGGTGGTATTGCTCTGAGAAAGAACCTATGAGCTGGTGGGTCATGAAGGCGTGAAAAGGAACTTTCTACAGTTGAAAACAAAATCAATAAAAAATGAATCTCAGGAGAAAAATACAAAGTTCCTTCAAGTGACAGGGACAAGATAAAACTTGAATCTTGTCACAGAAGATTCATAAAGAAGCCCATTAGAGAAATACAAATGGGCAGAGGGCACTCAGAGCAACCACTCTGGCAAGTTCAGGTTCCATCAATGTTGCTTACGCTGAGAACTCATAGCTTATTTCACTTAATGCTACAACAAACCTAAGGCATGGAGCATTCTATTCTCCTTGAGCAGAAGAAAAAAACTGAAAGGATTTGTTTCTGTCCCTAAAACAAATGTGAAGGGTTCCAACAACAGAGATTTACAGTTCTTCAAGTCAGAAGTCCAACAGAGCTCTCAGTGGGCTAAAGATAAGGTGTTAGCAGGGCTGTGATCCTTTCTAGAAGGTTCCTGAGGGTCTACTTCCTTGCCTTTTCTGGGTTCTGGTGCCTAGCCACATTTCTTTGCTTCTATCCCCATCCCTCCATTTACAAAAGTGTATTGTACAATCTCACTGACCTGTCTTCCATAGTCACAGCCCCTTTTCCCTCCCACTTAAGTTTTTTCAATCCTGAAAAACCAAATTTCCACTCTTGAGGAATGCAACTGGCCTTCTTTTGCTATATATAAGACTGGAAAGAACTGGTTTGAGACTAGAGCATGACCCAATAAAATGGTGCAGGGAAGGTACTTAGTGGGCACTCAATAAATGAAGGTTTTCGTATTATTATATTTTATTTCTACAATAGGATAGTAACATATCAAATAAAGGATCAGCTGCAAAATACATTTTAAGGAAATTTTATAACATCCCATATGTATTTCATTAATAAAATATTTAAATAGAAGTGTACATTGCTTTTTTCTTTTGTTTCTGGTTAAAAGAATGGATGGAGGTGGTTTAATTCATGTTTGTCTGGGATTTTTTTAAATTACTTTTCTCAATTACAAAACCCAGGGGAAAAAATCAGATTTTGCTTCTAGTGATATAAACAGATAAAAATCAGCATGACTGACACAACCCAGGTTGGGCTCATCAAGTTGAAACGAAAAACAGGGTTACCCTCAAAAAAGATGAATGCAACACTAACATAAAAAAGTGCTGGTTAATCAAGTAAACAAATAGGATGTACAAGTCCCAGACAAATTTGTGAAGGTGAAGAATATAGAGCCCTGTAATCAGAGATGTCTTTTTATGGTTATGATTTTAGAACTTTCAAAGTAATGAAGACCTGACAATGGAGTGATAGCAGTAGTACAGTTTTTAACTTAAAATGTTCAATTATGTGCACCGAAGCGGTCTTTTTATCATGATCACGCCTCATAGAGTCATTGTTGCTATTTGGCCAGAAGTGCAGCAATCTTAGACTAAAAGGATGTTCTAATAATGGGGTGCTAGGGCGGTGTGACTTCTGAGGCCCCAAACTGGAGCAACCCAGCAAAGTGGCAGTTTCTGTTTTCTTAGAGCATATTTGGGCTTTGGAAATGTCATCTAAATGATAAAGTTGAACTCACTTTCCACTTTAAGCCAGTTGTTCAGTAGTTAGTAAAAGACAGTCTAAACTTCAAGTCCTCTTCCAGGAGCAATAGAGATATATCTTCTCAATAAATCCTGGCTGGACATCCATGCTTGGTCTAGGCTTCTCTCATTTTTTGTTTGTTTTTGGCTTTTGGACCACACCCAGTGTTCAGGGCTTATTCCAGGCTCTACACTCAGGGATCATACCTGGTGGTGCTCAGGGGACCATATCAGGTGCTGGAGATCTAATCCAGGTCAGCTACTACAAGGCAAGTGCCCTACTTACTATACTATCTCCCTGGCCAATACAGGCCTATCTTGCAGAGAGTTTTTTCCTTTTCTTTAGATATTTTTACACTATGTACAAGTTCCCTAAGGGAATTCACAGTCAAAAATGTTTCTTTGGCTAGATTTACCAATTCAAAGACCGCTCTCTGTTGGGCTCCAATAACGAAACTTGCTTTCATTTAATAACAGAATCTTGAAGTTCTATAAGGACTCATGGTCATCCAACTAAAGGCCAGAGTTTCCAGTGCCTCTGCAGCTCAGTATATTCATGTAGGTAACTTCAGAGATATTACTGGAAGTGATATGCCCAACTTCTTGCTAAAGAAGTACTCTTTGCTATCTTGCCAGCCAAAGTGTGACAGTATCTTAGAATGAAAGACATTAATGAGGAAGGAGATAAGAAGCTCCATAGTGGGGCTGGAGTGATAGCACAGCGGGTAGGGCATTTGCCTTGTACATGGCCAACCCGGGTTCAATTCCCAGCATCCCATATGGTCCCCTGAGCACCACCAGAAGTAATTCCTGGGTGTCTGAGCCAGGAGTAACCCCTGTGCATTGCTGGGTGTGACCCAAAAACCAAAAAATAAAAAAAAAAAAGAAGCTCCACAGCCATGAAGCTTCCCTACCAGCCTGGATACATTCTCTAAAAGGAAGAAACTGGCCTTTACATGTTTATGCCATGTTGCATGGCATTTATCACAGCAGCCAAATCAGAATTCTAATGAATACCTATCTATCTACCTATCTATCTATCTATCTATCCATCCATCTATCTATCATTTTTTTTGTACTGATCTTCCTGAAATTTTCAACGTTTATATATTTGGATCAAGAAGGCCTTCTGTTTTGGAGGCCATGCCCAGGGTGCTCAGGGACTATTCCTGGCTCTGTGTTCAAGAATGATACCAAGTATACCTTGGAAACCATATGTAGTGCCAGATATGGAACTAGGATCAGCTGTATGCAAGGCAAGTGCCATATCCCTGGTACTATGTTCTAGTCCCATAGATCAAGAATGTTTTGAAGGTGCTGAGAGATAGCTCAAATGCTAGAGCACAACCTAGTGTGTTCAAGACCTACCATTCAGTCCTTGGCATTCCTACACTCCACACCAGCACTGATGGATGTGGCCCTGTTTCACTACTTGGCCCAAGCCCTCCAGGTCAGTCAAGAGGAGGGATTAAAAAGAAAGTATAAATGTCCTAATTTCATGAGAGAGAGAGAAAGATAAAGATAGAGAGTGTGAGAAAGAGAGAGAGATAATGGACAGGCAAAAAGCTGACTTTGAATACCATTATAGTGTTGCTTTGTTTTTTAAGCTGAACACTTAAGTTAAACACATGGAAGCACCTGGAAGACATCATATAGTCCTATTATTTAAACTGGATGCAGAAAACTGATGAGAATGCAGAGATGGACCACAGAGAGGACTCAAGGTCAAAAATAAGGGAGTCAGAATGATAGCACAGGAAGTAGGGTGTTTGCCTTGCATGAGGCTCACCCAGGTTTCATCTCCAGCATTCCACATGGTCCCCTGACCCCACAAGGAGTAATCCCAGAGCACAGAGTCAGGAGTAAACCCTGAACACTGCCAGATGTGGTCCCCAAACGAAACAAAAACAAGGTAAAAAAATGATGATATAGGATTGGCTAATCAGTTGACAATGTTGGTTTCTTTTGCTGCCACAGAATAACACTAAACCATTTTACACTTACAAGCAATGAGAAGCAGCAAGCTTTTGTTTTTCTAGTTGTTTCTTATGACCACATGCTTGAGTTGTGTTTTATATCCATAGTGTGCCAGAGACTGCAAAAATTAATGATAAGAACAGTATGTGTGCAGAGGTGCAAGGAGGGAAAGAATAAAGGAAGAGCTAGGAAAGGACTTTTACAATGTATGAGATTACGTTATTTTTAGAGTTTTACACACACACACACACACACACCCTGTCTATTCTATCACAGCACTGAGAACTCAGATTATGAACTCTGGGGCAGGGTCTTGTAAAGGCATCAAGCCCCCAGGCACAGGTAAAATATATCTCTAGGGCTTTAAGTACACATTTCAAAACCCAGTTGGCAGGTTTTTCTGTGTTTTGTTTACTCTTTTTGCATGAAGAAAAAAGAAAAGTGTTTGTTTTCAGGGAGATGCATTTGAAACAACAAAAACTTTTCTTTTCTTGGTTAGGCAGAGAGTTTTGGGGAAGGTCTGGCCCATAAACAGAGGCATAAGGAGGTAGAAAAGGGTCCTTGTTCCACCCACTGCCTATGACTGCCTGCTTACTCAGGGGTGCAGTATTAGCAACCATCTGTCCCTGCAGGGAAACCCTCCCCCTCTCCTACCATCCCTCCCCTTTTCTTTCTCTTTTTATTCTGGAGCCACACTCAGTGGTGCTCAGGGCTTAATCCTATCTCTGAGCTCAGAGATCACACCTGGTGGTCTTGGGGGACCATATGGGGTGCCATGCAAGGCAAGCACCCTACCGGTTTACCATCTCTCCGCCCCATGTAGCAAGCAGTAAAGCTGACATTCTGATCTCCTCTTGCCTGATTCCCCTCTCTCAACACAACTTGGCAACAATGTAGGGGCTGAAAGTAATTTTTCAATGAGTGATGAATGGATGCTGTTAGGTCATTTTGCTGATCCCCTAAAATCACGATGAAATTTGATCTTAATATGAGGGTCTATAATGTTTATTTGCTCATTAAATACATCAGTAATATGAACAAATAATATATGCATGGATCCCCAATATAAGTACATTACTTATTTACAAACATTAATACATACACTTTTGTATTAACATTGTACATACTTTATAAAAAATTCTCAAATAGAAATTTAAAAATTCATGGGAAGAATGAATATTATTCTTCCTATACCACACTAGTCTGCATCTCAGTTACCACAATGTTCAGGAGAAAATGAGGTAGAGATCTGAAATAGTCCCAACAGGCTCAGGCTGTATAAAAGAATTCTGTTTTACACTTTTACTCCTCAGCACACACTGTAAATGACTTTCAATTTAACCAAAGTTCTCAGTATGTATACAGTAAATTGAACTGGAAAGAGTAGGTGAGGACTGAGTCTACAGTGGCTGAATAGGTGTTTAGTGAGTTAGAAGGGAAAAGGAATGAGATTTGCAAGTAAGACAGACTAGAATACCATATTTCATGAAAAGATATCACAAATGTGAATAGATGTTGCCTCTCATCAGAAAATGACATGAGCACCAATTTGAGATTACTTTGGACATTAAAGGCAGAGAAGCATGGATCTGGTTGGCTATAGAACAAAATATTAATCCATGATATGCTTTAAAATATCATGGTTTTTTTCCAATTTTTATTTAGGCACCATGATTTATAATACAATCAGTAACAGCATTTTAGGTATGCAACGTTCCAATACTATACTCACCACCAGTATGACAGTGGACTTCCACCAATGCCTCAGTGTCCCCTCCATCCAACCCTTACCCAACTTCCTTGAAAAACTCATTTCTGTAAACCACCTTTCAGGATTTATTAATACTTGCCATTTGTTACTCATTGATTATGCTGACTATATTCCCCAGAGAAGAAAGATAATTTTGTATTTATCCCTCTCCCTCTGACTAACTTCACTTAGTATGGGTACCAATATTTTATGAAGACTAAATTGGGCTAGGGACATATGGGATGTATAAATATTTGGATTTGGTTTAGAGGAGCTCGGGAAAGTCTAATGTAACCATGAATGCTTCATTGGAGTAATGAAGGAGGTGATAGAGAAGACACGATGAAATGAAAGTTTGTGAGAAGGGATAGGATCCAAACCTTGGTAACCAAAGTAAGAGTAAGAAACTAAAATCCCTAGAGATTATCCCACCATTTGGAAAATGAACCATTTTTTTAAAAAACTCCCATCTTGATAACCCTAGTGTGAGTTGATGCTTCTTTCCTTCTATTTGAAATCTTAGAATTCACCACACAAGCCAAGAAAATAAAATGTTATTATGTGGTGGTGCTGCTGAGAATCATACCCAGAATGCCAGGGACTCACACAGCATATGCTCTAAGACTGAACTACATCACCAAAGTAAAACTGTTTAGACCAAAGTAAAATTGTGAAACATGGAAGACAGAATAAATCTTCATGAATCCAGGGTCTTATTCAGTTTGCTGGAAGTCACAATTTAGGAATGACACTCTGTCCTAAAAAAATAAAAAGAAACATCTTGTTCGTGTGTATGCAATTGACATTTCTTGGTTTTCTGCATGCAAGTGAACAATCTAGTAAACCCCAAGATGAAGACAAGCAGTGAGTTCATGCAGTTTTTCAGGCACATTTGCCCAAATCTGAACTCCATGGCACTTATGTTATTGAGTTTAGCTCAGGGGAAAGTTAGTTTGCTGAATAAATAATAAAACAGATATGATAGAAAAGAAAGTTATAACAGTTCTGGAAGATAAAGAAACCCAAGCATTTTCATCCAATAGCTACATTCAATGGACAGGTTATATGATGTGCCAGTGACTGTGCAATTCCATTTTTGAAGCCAATGTGATGCATCTCCTAGTGATTTATACTTGGAAACTGGTCTCCTAAGATGGTAAGAAATGACCAAAAATTACATAAACCTCACTTTCCAAATAAAGCTCTGTAGAAAATACAGTTGCCATCTGGACTTTGGGTTAATTTCACTTCTTTCCTTTTAGGCACATATAATCTAGACCACACAGTTTGTTCATCTAGTTGGTTCCTTGTGAAAATTTCAAAACATCAATCTGTAGCAGGAATGCTTGGACAGTGACAGAACATTAGTTGACTGATATCAGGGCCGTATTCTTGTCTCAGTGCTTAAGCAAGTCACTCTCTGGCTCTGTGTGGCTTGAGTGTCTTCAGGTATGAAGTCAAACAGGTTATCCTTGTCATCTCTCAAAGGCAGTGTTTGTCATTCACCTTGGAACAGGTAGACAGATACTGCTCTTATACATGTGTCCCCCCCGCCCCCCGCCCCCACACGTGCACAAACACTGACTCTGTACAATAAACTATGTGGACTTGAAAACCCAGTGCTAGTTCACAGTTAATAGTACAAGGTTACTTTGAAGTAAAATGGTCTAATCCAAGTCACTACACACAAAAAATGGGAATATATTTTCTCCACTGGCCTTCTATAAAACACAAATAGTAATTTAAAATTTTAGCCATGGAGAAACTTGAGAGAGAGCACAAAGGAAAGATGCCTGCCTTGCATGCAGCTTATCCTGGTTTAACACTTAGCACTGCAGGAGTGACCCCTGAACACAGAGCCAGAAGTAAGCCCTTAACACTGCCAGTGTGGACTAACCACTCCTCCTCTGTCTCCTCAAATGAAAATTTAACCATGGTGTTTAAAGTATGGGAAAAGGTAATTTGGACTGAGTTGGGTTTACAAATACTGTTTAATCTAAGGGAAGAGACATTCAATTACAAAAATCATATTGGTTGTATGGTTACTTTTCTTGCTTTCTAGGTTTTGCAAAAAAGGAGAAACTGCTGTTTTCTTAAACTGCCACCGCTCTGCAAAGAAAGAGGTTATTGGTGGTTCATATAGCCAGCAACAAACAAGGCGAAAGCAGAACCCAAGCATTGTCTTTGTCACCACAATCAGGAATAGTAGTAACCGATCCTATTGTGTCAGATTAGAAGAGGAAAGAAACCATATGCCAAAGAAAACAACATGGCTACAAAATACAAAGGACCTCTGAATACATGATGTTAGCTTTTTAAAAGGTAATCCAGATAGAATCTGACTCAATTCAAATCATAAACAAGATTTTAGGCAAAAATACTTCTGTGACCCTTAAGGTTTTACTGGGTATTTTTCAAGCTTTTTTCAGATTTTCATTTCCTGTTAAATCTAATTAACAACAATTGTTTGTTTGCCCAATTTTATTTCTTTCACTGTTTCTCATTCAGAGTATAATGTCATGGAGTAAAAGAAGAAAAACTGTTTCTGTATTTTGGGAGGAAAATCAGCAATGTTTGTGATAACCCTTTCCCCCGCCCCTCTTTCTAAGCTAAACACTTAAGAGTTCTTAACACATGACTGTTTTGGAACTGTTTTCCTTCTGGCTTTATGTAAAATGTGAGAATTTTCTCTTTCACAAAATGGCACTAGTTCATTTCTTATGAAGTTCTCAATTGTATGTTCACTACCAGTGAGACAATCTGTTTAGAGCCATCAAGTACTATTATACTATAAATAGATCCCTATAATGTGCTCTAATGCATGCAGTTTTAGAATTCCGTTATTTACAAATTGATCAGAAGGTTTGAACTTGGACTTCTGATACAGAATTCAAATATACTTTGCAGATATAAAAGATACTAAGAGTGGATTGACTTGCTGTTGTAACTCAAAATCACGTATGTAAATATACTATTAGTTCTGGAATTATATATGTAAACAGAAAATTTAATTCATGTTTTATTAATAAATTTTATTAATCAATCATTACAAATACATTTTTTTAGTGAAGTGTAAAATCTTAACCTTTAAGGGTTTTGTTTGGTTTTTGGGCCACATCCAAGATACTCACTCAGGACTGACTTACTCCTGGCTGGCTCAATGGTTGTATTATGGTTCCAGCTCCCAACTTTTGAGTTAAGTCTGTTTTCTAAGTACACTCAGTACTATAAATCTCCAAGACTTAAAAAAAGACCCAAATCATCTCATTTCTTCTAGGTATAAAGATTTCATGAAATAGCAGAAAACTGAGGTTAGTAAGGTTTATGATAATCCAAACTATAGTTTGCTAGTCATCTACAAGTATGTCTGATTTCACTATTTTAATTTATTTGATTTCAGGACACACCCAGAGATGTTAAAAGGCTAATCCTGGCCTTATGTTCAGGATAACCCCTAGTAGTACTTGGGAGACCACATAGGATATTGGGGATTTAAACTGGAGTCAGCAGGACACAAGACAAGGGTTTAAACCTTGTACTCTCTTCAGCCTCTGCTTCCCTACCTTAAAAAGGCAAATATATAAACATGTGTATGTCAACAAACACAAGTATAAAAATATTCATGGACTAGGCAGCTGGAGCAATAGCACAGCCAGTAGGGCATTTGCCTTGCACACGGCTGACCTGGGTTCAATTCCCAGCATCCCATATGGTTACCTGAGCACCACCAGGGGTAATTCCTGAGTGCAGCGCCAGGAGTAACCCCTATGCATCGCCAGGTGTGACCCAAAAAGAAAAAAAAAATTCATCAACTAAGGAATGGAAGAACTCAATTCAGAATTCTAGCCCTGCTTCCAGAACACCTCAGTGTATCAAATCTCCTTTGTCCTTTATTTTCACCATCTGCAAAGCAGCTGTGTGTGAACAAATGTGTGTGTGGCCCTTTTTTGTAAACAGGGAGATATAAACACACATGCTAGTTCTGTTCGTGTGTGTGGTCATTGTAACTTGGCCTAATCCACAGAATATAAAAATGAATGAATGCTGTTTACCTCACCTCTCTTACAAACATCCAGATCTTCTAAAAAAAATTATAAGGCCAAATAAATAAAAGTAAACAAAATGAAGCAGAATCATACCATATTAGAGAAAATTTGATGTCTATCTAGTCGAATTAAGGAGCTATCTTTGGGGCCAGGCCCAAAGTGCCTAAAGTACCCAGCTCTTCCTGAAAGAGTAAAAGAGTCAAGGCTTCCCAAGGGAGAGGGGGTGGGGAGGGAGTGAGCAAAAAGGAGAAATGAAAGGGATCCTGAAAAGGAAGAGGTGGAGAAAGGGCAGCCTTTTATGTCTACCAGAAACTTGTTTGTCTAGTTCTTGTAAGTCCGGGTTTGTATGTATATCTAACCATACTTTACTACAATTTTTTAAAAAGTCATTCACAGTTGACATTTCCTAAATGTCATGTTTAGCTATGAAACACAAACCCTGGCAAGATGTGAAAGGTACTGCCTTTGTTGCTAAAATCTGGTTTGTTTAGTTACAGCAAATAACAAACTCATGGCTATTTTCTCTTAAATTGAAAAGCATTTTGTTTTATATCCTAGAAAGCGTTTTAAAATATAGCCACAGGCTGTTAAAAGACACTTGTATTCTTTACAAATGACCCCCCCAAAAGTGGGAAGAGAAGGTTTCAGTAAGACAATAACTTGGCAATAACTAGGACTCCATGTTGGTGAAAGACATCATCGGCATGAGACTGAAGCAGGTGGGTGAGATGAAGGCGGACCACATGCCTCTTCACCCAAAGAAGTTATGCTGAAGTTACATCAACGGGGTCACAGTGCTGAAGCCACAGCCGAAGCCACCTGACCTGATCCTAACAGTGAGGGAGGCCAGCATCTTTCCCTATCAAGAACAAAAAGCCTTCACCCAGATCCATGGCCCTGACCAATCCATCTTTTCCTTGGGGAAATAAAAGAGAGGGTCTGAGTTAATGATTCACATAGTTGAAATTATGGACATAGGCAAATAATTATTCATGGTTACCTAAGCTTAGGTTTGCTCCAACATGCCTTTCAGAAGTGACTCCTCTCAAAAGCAAACTCACTCAGCAAATGTTTAACTTCCTTAAGCCTGCACTGACATCAAGAGGGCACATTTCCAGTGGATGCAGCCACATGAAATGGGGATGGGGAAGTCTTAACTAAAGGTCTACTTTGATATTTGTGTGCTATTTGGAAGCTCTCTTCCCATTAAAGAGAGCACCAGTGTTGGGGCAAGAAAGCAGAAAATCAGTTTCCTACAATAGTGTGGTAAACTTGTATTTTATTTATTTATAATAAATTATAATGCTATAATAAAATACATTGTAATACATAATATATTACAAATACATCATAATAAATTATAGCAGAGGACTTGTAAAAAGTTATTGCTTCAATATGGATTATGTGTTTATTTCTCAAGACCCATGTGTCTGAGAGGCAAACACCTTCAGAGTCATTTTTTTAGGAATAAGCTACACAAAGTCTGTGTGTGTGTGTGTGTGTGTGTGTGTGTGTGTGTGTGTGTGTGTAAGAAGGAATGTGGCAAGGCAGGATGTTTATATTTAAAGCCTAAAAATCTGGGGGTATGACAGTGATTGAGAGTGAAGTAGAGAGGGTTGGGAGAGGGTGAAGAGATCCGGGACCACATCCAGGCACTCTCATTTTCTGCTCTGGGGATAGTGTCTTTCTTTTGAAAAAATAAGAAGTTTATTTTCATAACAGGCAGGGAGGAATAGCTAGGCAGATGTGTGTGGGTTGGTTCTGGCCCTTGATTAGCATACAGGAATGATACTGCCTTTACGTTTCACCAAATATATCTGTTGAAACACATACCAGAGACCTCCACTTGAGTTGCACAATCAAGATCCCCAATTTCAATGCAGGGATCATGCTGTTCTAAGAAAGTTTCAATAGGGGCAAATTTCCATTTGCAGAATGATTCTCAGAAACGGTTAACAAATTCCATGAGCTTTTTTCATCCCTTCTTCTTTGTTCCTTTAGGTTGAAAAAGACTGAAATCAGGGTATTCTGATTTTTTTTTTTAGCTGTGTCTTGATCAAGGAGGTACAAATACCTGACAGAGGCCAGATGAAATTTTTCTGGCATAGCAGAAAATATGACCAAAAAACCCTGCTCTTCTGATGAAGAACGCTCCAACCTTTTGAAGGCTTCTCATACTGGGTACAACATGTAGATGGTCTATCAAAGTAGCTTCACTCTTTGACAGCTAAAATTAGAATGTGGCTTTGAGCACACATTGTAAAGTTCACTGTGCACCAGTGTTTGTGTGTCAATGTGGGTGTTCCCCCCCACCCCCTCCCTGATCCACTTTTTTAGCCTTTTTCTCCCAGAAGCAGGCTTTTGTACAGTTAATCCTCTTGGAATGTAGTTCTTATCACCACCTAGAGGAATTCATTACCCTTTTGCCCTCACTGCTCCCCAGGCCCATGAGGTTCGGGAACAAGAGAGTAATTGTCTGGGGGCTGCCTCTGTATTCAGGTGTGCTGGCAGAGAGTTTCAGGGTACCCAATTTTGCCTATAATCAAAGTGAGAAAAAAAATAATAATAATTTTTCTGTCTTCGAGGGGCAGTGGGAGAAAAAAAAACCTTTAGGAACAGAGGCTGAGGTCCCCTGCCATTAACTCCAACTATTCTAAAGCCAAGGGCTTAAAAAAGGTAAAAGCAGAAGGTCTTAAAGAGTCTTCCACACAAGGCCAGAGCAACTGATCAATACAGTAGGGGGAAAATTAGTCAAGTCAGTTACTTGGTATGTTTAAAAAAAAGAAACATTGCATTCATTTTAAATTTTTAAAATCTTTGCTGTTATATACAGACTCCCCAGACAAAATGTTTGGTGTTTCACAGAGAGCCTGCAAAACTCATTTTATGCTTTTAAATGTATGCCCTTTTCTCTCATCCTTAAATCATCAGTTTTGCTCACACAAAAAAACAAACTCAGAATATAAATGCAGCAGGCACTTCTCTTCCTTGTAAACCATGGGACATTGTCACATTCTGAAGGCATTAACCAAAAACAAGAGGTGAGACGCAGAAACACATCTTTTCAGCACACAGACTGAGATGGACTTGACTATGGGAGACCACGAAGACGGGCAAGGAAGCAGCATAGAGAAAAGACAAAGATGTTTAGAATCCATTCAAAGGCAAGAGAAAACAATCATCAATTGAACACTAATCTAGATCTTAAAGAGCTTTATCAAGGAGCTGAGGACTTGAAACAAAACTCTGCAAGTATTTCTAGAATCAAATTCTTCCTGAAAGAGGTCCATGAAACCACCTCATGCTAAAGTCTACATTACTGTTAGCTACGTTTTCCAAAAGCTGAACTAGTTGTATCATGAAGTAATTGAATAGAAACTCAATTTATAATCCCTACTGGAGAGAATGAAGGGGTGGGCGGGGAGGAGACATGGGATATGGCAGTGGGGGTGAATGTTAATTTCTCCTCCTTCAGTTCAAGGTCATGCAAATCAGTCATCAATTCCGAGTACAATATTAGTGAATCCCTTTGGTAACAGTTATACCTGTCAGAACATCAGGAATAATGTGGTAGTAACCAAAATACATCAGGTGTTGGAGAAAAGTTACTGACAGGCTAATATAGTTATGTTTTTAATGAAAAAAAAAAAAGTTTGGGACAAAAAAAAGTTTGTCCTTAGCAAAATTAAGTGGTGCCTTTCATTCATTTAATTCCCTAGAATTCTGAGATGTGTCTTGCCTTCCAATGACTACTGCAAACATGCTGCTATAGTCACAAAATCCTATTCTACCCTACATTAAATACATTCACTTATTATATATGTATTTCTTTACGTTCCCAGTCTGCACACACTCGGAGGAAAGTTTTCCATTGCTGATGGGTGCATCTAAAAACACAAACACCCTCAAAGATATCTGGCACTTCCTCTTAGAGCTCATCTACTGAAGAAATAACAAATCTGCCTCTCCTCTGCATTCTCATTGATTTCTATTCAAATGATGGATTTCAGAAGGTCACATTTCATTCTCAGAATACTTGGATAAGAATATTATGCATAGGATATACTGTGGTTCATTTTTGGTGACAACACAAAATGCGAGGAGATTCAGTGGGAAGGTTCCTGGCAGTGACTGCACATGTGGTTTGGTCTTCACTGAAGTTCTCTCCTCAAATAACAGAAATGAGATTTCCTTAACCTCATCTCTGTCCTGATGAAGCCAGGGTACCTGATATTCAAAAAGCAACCAAATTGAGCTGAGCCCTAGTCAGTCATTAGCCACTGGCCTTTAGATCCACACAGTACATCACATCAAGGGATGGAATACTGAACACAAATAACCCCTCAGTTCCTGTTCTTCACTGCCCCAGCCACACAAACAACTTGGATGTTAGATATACTAATCTCTACTCCTTATCAACTCTACTGGGATGGTGAGAAAGTAAGCGAATGGACAAGAAGTGGGAGGCAGGAACAGTTAAGGCATGAAAGATGTGTGGAAGATGGCAAGTGAAGAAGGTAGTGATAAGTTACTCAGGAGAGACATCTGTGACCTGATGCTTCATTATAGATAAGATACAAAGGAAAACAGAGACATGCCAGGTATGTGAATCCTCAAAGGAACATAGAAACCATGGAGACTGTGGCTGGGGAGGCCCTCGAACCAGGCTACACTGAGCATCGCCTGAGTGGCCCCTACGTCCCCTACAGCACTGCTATGTGTGGTCCCTATTTTTAAGGAAAGGATGCAAGGAAAAAGCCTCCAAAGAACCTTCAGTAGCTCCACCTTACTCAGAGAAGCCAAGCAACTACTCTTCCAGCCACATGAGACTACGGTGATTCGTTCTCTAGCAAAACTGAACCCTAGAGTTTAAAAAATTAAGACTTCAGGACATGAGACACGTAGGCTGAAGAAGGAAGTCTGGGGTGTAAATAGGGCAGTCTATAGCCCTTTTCCCATTTAACAGCTTATATTTCACCCAGGCTATCCAGGCTCTCAGGCAGGAGCTGTTGACTGCATTCACAGCAAAGGGAATGGGAGTTGTCACAACAGGGAAGACCTGCAGATTCTGACATGGGGTGGGGGACAGGGACAGAAGGGGGGCAGGGGAAGGGCAGGAAGGAGTTTGGCTTCTCACCAGTAAAATTTGCTAAAATGAATGAATTCTCATGCTTTCAGCAGTTGGAACTAGCAATTAACAGAAAACCAGGTTTTAAGGTCAACCTAGCAACATAATGGCTACTACTCATTACTTCCTTGGACCTGGCCATCAGGAACACTGAGTTTACTCCTACTTGTATCAACTTTTCATGTAGCTTTGGATTCACATTTTTTTTCTATGACTCAGGTTTCTCATCTTTAAAACAAAGGGTTACAGTCCTCAGGGTCTGTGAACTAAGATGCCAAAACAGTTCCCAGCAGGACTGAAAGGACAGACAGAGAAATGTTAAGGGTTTGTGACACAGTGCTGTAGGGGGCTCCAAGAGGGGGCTCCACAGGCTTCTTGGCCTCCTTGTTACTCTTAAAGCAGAGGGTGCTATTCTTAGATGTGATGCAACAATACCACACTTTCCTATCCAGACAGCTTTCAAACAGTTTGTACCCATAGTACAGGACAGGACTCGAGAAACCATAAGGCAAACCATCTCTCCAGGTGCCAGAGACTCAGTAGGTAGGGCAATTGTCTTGGAATCAATAGACCCAGGTTTGATCCCTACAGTCTCCCAAGTTCCAACAGGAGTGAATCCTCAGTGCAGAACTACGAGTATGCCTTGAGCACTGCAAGGTATGATCCAAAGTATTTAAAAAAAAAAAAAAACCTCCCCATTTTTCTGTATAACAAAGCAAAATCATGTGGAGCCAGCCCAAACACGACTGTTTTACTCTCACTTTCTGTGTGTGTTATTGTTGTTCTTTTCTTGCTTTAATAAAACCCAAGATAAAAGAAAAGAATGAAAAACACAATACTTTCCCAGGGTCTACTCTGAAAACAGAATAGTTATATTCACTGAGCAATTAGGAGAGGTTAGAAGTTCTAGTCTAAAAGGTTCACAAGCCCTATTCTCATCAGTCTCTATTGTGTTCCTTTTATAAATGAGGAAATCAGGGTTCAGAAAGTTGAGAGAAGAACTGGTACATGTGGAGGGGCCAGGGTTGAACCTAGGTCCCACTCAACCTGAGCAACCCAAATTCTCCTGCATTCCCACATCCCTGCTTCACCCTCATGCTATTTATCCTATCATCAGCTCATACAGCCAGGCTCCAGTCACCAAAGGAAAGCTTCCAGCAGTCCACTGCCCAGTGACTTTTCCTGTGACATCAAAAGATTGACAATATTGGTCCTTGTGCTGAAAATCTAGATGGCATTCTGAAAAATCAATACTGGCTTCTACAAGAAGCAGATTTGCCTGGAGCAAATTGAAAGGCATCAGAACATTTTTAGAATGGTAGCCATCATCATCTGTCTTGTTGCTTACCATGTCCCAACATGCAACTGCAGTAAATCATTGCAAAATCACTTCCATATGCTTACTCATACTACAGAGAAGGCTACTACTACTATTACTACACACAAACACACATACACACATTTACACACATATGTCACTGCTCCTTCTTCTAAATCCAGAGCACTGGGATTGTGGTTACCTAACAGGCAGCTTGCTGACTTTACTATTTTAAAGCACTATTTTGTCTGGGTTCATTACAAGTAGCTTTACATTTCATATGACCCTTGTTTGCTATGCAACCTTATGTTTGAAATAATGTCCTTTGGTGCAGTAACAAGTCATAATAAAAATATAGTTGCTTAGGGTTTAAAAAACAATCAGGGGAATGAGTGGGGGCCAAATTTTGATTCTACACTTTTAGATGGTAATGAAAATGGACAGCTGCAGCAAAATATTACTCTAGCAAACTCAAAGATCTATATTTTGATATTTAATCTGGATGGTGTGGTCTTGAGACTCCATTTTCATTTACCATTAATGTACCTGATGACCACTCTTCATTGCATCTATACAAATCAAATGATCAGTACTAAAGATTATGACAACTCAAGGAGGAAACTGGAAAACTTGGTCAGGTTATTTGCAATCTGATCATCTTGTCTCCATTCCCACTGCTCCTGGCCACTAAAGTTCTATTTTCCTTTGGAGAACAGGAACACTGCCTCCAATATGGTCTGTGGAGGGGTATTTGGCCCAAAATAAACCCATTAGCACAGAACTCTAAGTCTTAGTGATGGATTTGGTGCACCCCCAAATAAGCATTCAGGCCAAATAAAAGCAACTCTTAGGCTTGTTTGAACTGTTAAGTTAGACTTTCTACTTTCCAGGCCTCATTAAAGAAAACAGCCAGACTTAAATCACTTCAGCCTCCTGAAATTTGAGCTGCAAACTAGAAAAGCCGTCAATTTAATGGAACATGGAAATAGAAGAGTCAAGGAATATGAAGCTTGGTCAACTCCTACTGGACAGACTTCCTGAGAACCCAATCAAGTGAATTCTGTGTTGGCTACTTGCTTCAAGGGAACTGCATACTCCTAAATGGTGTGCTCAAAGGAAGAAGAAAGGATGGTTGCTCGGTGGGCAATTCATAGTTGTTTCTGTGACCTGTTTGGGTTGTATTCTCTGTGCTTACTCCAGGAATCAAAGATTCTATACAAGTAAAGGAAGCTTTATGTATTTCAGAGTTTGAAAATTAGAGATCAAGTTAAAATACCCGAGCATTTGATATATAAAATCTTTTATTAGGGTTAACCTGATCTTCCCTTTACAGCACATCCATTTGAGATTTAGGCTCAAATTTAAAATATACTACATATGGTTAAAATGCAGGATGTGTAAACATTTGCAAGCAGTCCAATTTCACATGCTCAATGTATACATATAATGCTGGCAAATATGCTACATATCTTAAATTCTTCTTAAATTATATGAATAAATAATATTAAGTATTTATGAGACCTCTGTACCCAGGCAAGATATTTTGTTTTCTGTTTCAAATTATGCCTTAGACTTCTATAGGTTAGAAATGACAGCAAATGGAGAAAACTGCATTGACACTTAGTTCTCAGGGGATAGCTTTTAAAACTGGAGAATAATGGAAGTGGCTGCTTTCAAGAATTTTTTTCACTAGTCACAGAGACACATCATACATTAGAGGATACAGAGAATGCCAAAATGAAGTTCTCTGTAAAATTATTGAGTATGTCGTGAGAAAAGGAAGATAAACAAGAAAACAAATGATCATCGGAACAAGACAGATAAAGAGGCAGGGGAAATCACAGGGATTGTCAACAGTAGCTCTGCTTTCAATCCTGAATTATATAGACAACAGTACCTGACCTTTGTAGATCATATTCATAAAATTTCAGAGCTGAAACAAACCCCACACAGAATTCCATCCTCACGTTTTACAGAGCAGAAAACCTGGACCTAAAATGCCTGTGTCACTTCTCTAATATTCTACAAGTTCATGACAGAGCTGGGATTAAAACACAGGTGTCCAAACACACAAAGCAGTATTCTTTCTACTAACTTCCATTTAGAAGATGCAGAGTCAGAAAGTCTGCCAGATGTGCCTGTCCTTTATCTCTATATTTATTGAGCACTGATTGTGAACAATGCTTTAGTGCATGTGTGGTGGGGGGCCATACCCAGAGATGCTGGGGGAGGAAGAGAGAGCATGGGGGTTCCTGAAGATCAAACTCAGGGCTCTGTATATTCATAGCATGTGCTCTACCAATTGAGCTACATTCTCTGACTCCTGATTTATATATTTCAAATGTAGGACAAAATTGACGACAATATCATTGCATTTGCCAAAACTGATGAATAAGGAAAAATATAGGATATCTTGCCTCACTGGCTCTGAACCATGGTCTAGGAAACGCAGAGGCCTCCATGAAAGCCAGGGTATGATTTCAAAGGGAATCAGAAGTTGTCAGAATTTAACAGCTGGTGGGGAACAGAAGTGAATTCTTTGTGACTCCCTACTGTTTCCCACCATCTGCTGAAACCAGCCCTGAAATGCTCCTATTCTATTCTGTGAGTCTCACCATAAATTCTTCCTGAAAATTTGAAGTTCAGGTGGGTAATCAACAAGTGATGAAATAACTAGACCTTTGTATGGCCTCTCTTCAGAGAAGCAGAAGACAGATATTAAGGAAAATCTGAGTGAGTGAATGTGACACAAATAAAACAAATCCTAATTATCAATAATACTTTTTTTTCTTTTTGGGTCACACCTAGCGATGCACAGGGGTTACTCCTAGCTCTGCACTCAGGAATTACCCCTGGCGGTGCTCAGGGGACCATATGGGATGCTGGGATTCAAACCCAGGTTGGCCGCATGCAAGGCAAACGCCCTACCCGCTGTGCTATCGCTCCAGCCCCCTATCAATAATACTTTTATCACTTGGCAAATTATAAATTAAAAAAAAAGACAGGGAATCCCTCACTCAGCAATTTTTCTGAATATACTTTGTGTAGACCTGGGATCTGAGAATAGGAAGAGATCCCAGAGATGACATAATAGGTCAAGATCCTTTATTCTGTATAGATTTGGACAGAGACTAATAATCTCTGCTAAATTAGGTACATGAAAAAGCAATTACTATTCATAATCCTGGTACCATTCACATGTCCTACTGAAACATGTTTACAATATATGCAACTGAAATGCATCAAATGAGGTCTCTCAGTTATATAGAAGCCATCATTTTCATATGGTTGGGTTCATATAGTTTCTTTTTCAATTGAAAATAAAATTTATTGTTTTTTTCTTCTTATGAGGGCAGTACATGTTCAGAATAGGGGAAGTAAGGAGACGTATTTTTAATTCATTTTCTAAGAATATATTTACACATGAACAAATATGGGATAGCACTATGCATTTTCATAACATTTTATCCTTTAAGAAAATATAATGGACATTTTTTGTTTGTTTGTTTTTTGACCATACCTAGTAATGTGAGGGGTTACTTCTGGTTCTGCACTCAGAAATTACTGCTGATGGTGCATGGGTGACCATATGGAATGCCTTTGGGGACTGAAACAGGGAGGCCACGTGCAAGGCAAGAACCCTTCCACTGTACTATCTCTTCAGCCTATATAACTGGCATCTTTTAATGATCAATCTGATCCACATCATCTATAGTAGCTAAATGGCAATTCACTATATAATTAACATATTAAATCAGTCACATGAACATTTAAACAATTTCCTATTTACTCTTTATAAAAATGACCTGATGAATGTCTTGACTTCCAAAACTTTTACACAGATTTATGAAGAATTACAAGAAAATTTCTGGGAAAAATAGTAAGCACATTTTAAATAATTTAAAAACTACGCATTGCCAACTGCCTCCTATAGTGTCATTTACTTGATCTGCACACATATCAAGTGCTTTGATCAATTCAGTCCTTCATGAGAAGAAATTCATTAGGCAGTGCTAGAGTAATACAGCACATCAGGTAGAGCACCTGCTTTACACAAAGCCAACCTGGGTTCGATCCCCCGAATCCCAAATGGTCCCCCAAGCACCGCCAGGCAGGTTACTTTATCTGAAATTATGTCATGTGTTAACTATAGTTATGTGGTTTTTATACTAGAAACTCCCTATTTATATTCCTCAAGCTATGACTGAATTTCATATTTCATTTTGACTTCTGGGGGTATCTGATGCCTCTATTAGGTCTTGCTTTTTGGTACTCTTCTTGTATGCTTATTCATGTTCTGAAAATGATTCTAGATAGCTAACCCCTGGTAACATTCTTGTAGTGCTCTGATTAGATGTGTCAGCTAGAAAATCTACAGTACAAGTTATGCTCCCAATTAGATGTCAGAACCAGTTTGTAGTCTGACATTTTAATGAAATGATAGAAATGACATCTGAAGTTCAGATAAAATCAACAAGTACCTGTAAGACAGAAAAACAGAGGAATAGAATGTGCTATAAGACCACACATTTTATTTTACATTTGTATTTACTCATTTTTTATTCCACCTGTCTCCAAAAAGGACATAGAGGAGCTTTTCTTTTTAAATGTTTTCTAACTAAACAGTTTCACATCATTAAGAATACCAACTTCTTTCCTAATAATAAGGATATTCTTCTAACATAAGCCCTTGCTATATTTGGAGACTGAGGGGGAAGGATATTGTTCTTGTCCAGAAAAGAGGTAAAAAAAAAAACAAAACCTGAGTATAATCACAGATCCTGCCTGGAAGACCCCTACCCTGTCCTAAAAGAAATACCTGCCCCATAAAGAAAATCAGCAAGAATTCAATGTCAAGCATGCTGAACAGCTGTAAGAACCACAAAAAGTCAGGTCTTTGGACTTATCACTTTCTCCAAGGGACTGCAAGAACTCAGGTCTCAGGCCCTAAGAGTCATAGGAGCCAGAGAGCAGAGAAAGCAGACAGCAGCAGAGAAAGGAAGGCTACTACTATCTCCCCTAGACCTGCAACAAGGAAACAACTCTCTTCCATTTGGTTTTTTCTACTCCGTCTCCATTTTTCCTTCCCTGTTCTCTTAACCTTCCAGCCCAGGCACCCCTCACTGTGGTCTGGTTCTGATCTCCCAACCCACATTTTGAAGTGAGTTTTTTGTTTTTGTTTTGTTCTTTTGCAGTCCCTGGCCTGTCCCTGGATGTACTATCCACCTCATACATGGGCCTAAATCTGATCTGAGAGCCCTGTGGGCTGGCCTCGAGGCAAGATCCCAGGTCCAGGATTACACCTCAAAGAACACTTCGTAATAAGTCTGGTATGTGAGGAAAATTGATTTTAAGGAAATTAATTTTGTGTGATTTAGTAAAAAAGGAAAAAAGAGCAGTAGACATTAAATACTACATTAATGGGTTCTATGGGGATAGGTGTCATCAAACTTCCTTGGCATATCAAGTACTGAGTTTTGCTTTTCTTTGTGAAAACCAAAGTTTTCTAAAATTGCTATTAAGGCACACATTGTTTTCATCTGAGCCAGCAGTATATCCTAGGACCAAATACCCCACTGACAAAACCCATCTAGTAACAAATGACCTATCAATAGACACACTTAAACCTGATGTTTCAGCACTTCATAACCTCCTCAGTCTCTTTGAAGAACTATTTCATTTGATCTTCATCACAAGGTAGTAAAGGTAAGAGTGTATCAGAGAAGAAGACACTTAGCCTCCCAGAGGTACACATCACCCTCACACTACTCAGGTGGTTGAGCTCAGTGGGTACTGAAGCAGACAGCCCAGGTTCAAGTTCAGGTCCTGCTGCTTATGGTTAACTGTGTAAATATGGGCAACTAACCTCACTGTGCCTCCATGTCTGTAAAACACCGGCAAATAACACTAATACCCACACCTTTGTGGACTCTAGTGTGTTGATATGTGAAAGCAGTCACAGAATTAGGAAGGCCCTGAGCTAGTGCCTGGCACAAAAAGCAGTTCAGGAATGTTCTCAAGACTCAGTTCCCAAAGCCAAGTGTTTTTAGGCCATGCAAGGTCTCCTTATCTTTTAACAATTATATTGCTCCTATGATTCATAATTTTATCAATGCAGAAATTATCTGTTTCTCACAAAAGGAAAATTCATGATAAAAGGAAATCTTAAATTGGATATAATGACTCTAAAAAGAAGGGACAAAAGTTCAAGTCTGACTTCTTACAAGGACCCCATTTATTTTTGTTTCCAGCAAAATACTGTGCACAATTTAGGTATTTTCAGTCTTTTCAGAGCACAAGGAAAGGTCAAGATAAATGAAAGTAAAATTTGTGTAGTCCATGGTGACTGGCAGGGGTCTGTTTCCCATGGCCTAGGCTTTGATAGGGATAATGAAGCACTCTACTGGGTGAGCCCCAATTCAAGGGCTGTGCTTCCCCCGCCCTCCCTGTTGCCCTTGCACCCACTCCAGGTGAGCTTTCTGTGTAGAGGAAAACAAAGATCCAGCTGGCAACTTGGGGTTCCTGAAAAAGAGCAATTTCACCCAGGGAAGAGGCCAGCAGAAAATTGGTGAAGGGATGTTACCAGGATGTATTTTCTTGTTTCTAATTTCTTGTAGCAAGTATGAGGGGAGAGTGAGGGTGGAGAGGGTGGTGGCTGGGATGCCAGGAAGAACAGGGAGACCAACCAAGACCAGGTATTGACACACACACGAAAATACAGATGGCCAGAATAATGATGTGAAAGGGACCAGCTTGCAGAAGCTCTTTAGGCAGGAAGTGAGGTTGAGACCAAGAGTAAAGAAGAGTGTCATGGACAAAGGTTCTGTAAACACAGGTATGTCAGACGACTAGGTAGGAGTAATTTCTCAATCGTTTTGGTCACTGTGGGGCTCTGAGCTGTCTTCTACAGCTTTCACTAGTGAAAGGAGCCAAAGGGCTCTTCTGAAGGCATTGCATGCAGAGGCACAAGAGTGAATAGAGGATTCAATAAGGAAAATGCAAGTGTGACAGAGCCCGATTTAGGAACTTGGGATATCTCTTCACAAAGTTACATATGACAGGAAATCTCTATTCCAAACCATAAGCATATTAAACATTAAAACACAAAAGTATATACAGTCCACAAGTTTCAATGCCACCAGCATAAAAATAACCTAATGGGGCCAGGGAGATAATTCAGCGGGTGGGGCACTTGCCTTACACAGAGATAACCCAGGTTCAATCCCTGGCATCCAATATGGTTCCCCAAGCCTGCTAGGAGTAGTTCCTGGGTGGAGAGCCAGGAGTAACCCCAGAGTATTTCTAGGTGTGGCCCCCAAACCAAAAATAAGCAAATAATATCACGATGACATTTGTATAGCACTTTCAAGTATACCAAAATAAGTTTCTGAAAGGAATATTATCTGCCCTCCCCCAAGTATGTTTTTCAGATCCCCATATTATAAGAATTTTTAGAGTCAAGTGTATGTAACTTTAAACATTTTTTAAATCTATATAAACACTACTCATAGAATTTTATCTATAAATTCCATACATAAGGCAAGACAGTGGGTTTTAAGTTTTATCTATTAAAAAAATATCTAATATCTTTTACAGTGACTAATTATATATAATTTAATTAGTAAACTAGGTGTAAACATTGCCAAAACTCTGCACAGATCACTATACACCATTAATAAATGCTCTTATTTCCAAATCTGCAGAAATTCTGGAGGGCAGGGTGTGGGGACACTATAGATGAATAATTATTTTTTAAAAGAATAATGTAGAATGAATTAAAGGATATCCCTCAGGGGTATTTAAAAACATTTTTTTTAAAACGCATACACAGAAAGCATGCTATAAGGTTTAAGAAATGGTAGAATAAAAATGATTGTGTCTTATTTCCATAAAGCATCACAGAAGAAAAGTCAAAATTCCTTCCAGCTTGCTGAGTTAACAAGAACTGTTGGTCTTACTCTTTGCCCAATGTACAATAATAATGTGCTTTTCAAAATCAAGAATTCACATTAGTCTTTTTTTTTTTTAATTTAGGGAAAGGGGACACTGTGAACCTTAAGGAATGGTATTCCAATTGAAATTGTACAGCATGCCTAGAGGGTGATGTACACTTTGTACCCAGATCTTTACTAAATGTCCTGTCCTTGAGATACAAGATTAACACTGACCCACAGTCAGTAGACTATGTGCTTTGAGATTCTTTCCTTCTCCCATTCTTTCAGCTCTGTGAAAAGTTTGTGCTGATGTAGCACCTTTTGGTCATCTGGTTTCCTCTATGACTGACAGCATACATTTGTAAAACACTGCCTCGCTCTGGGAGAAAGCTGAAGTCTGTAGAAAGAAAGTGAAGCTGAGAGCTCACCCTTGCCCTTGGCCATTGGTGCTAAGCAACTGATGTTTTAAAAGCAAAATGCTAAAAAAAAAATAGTGTCAGTATGGTAAGAACCCTAGAAGCCTACCTGCACAAAGAAAAATGTGAGATAAACCAAACCTTCTCATAAGACATATTAACTTCTGAAATAAGATAAATGAACTTAAGGTTTTATCAATGCATTTGATATCACTGTATTTTTAGGTCTTTCTAAATTTGGGTGTCTTTCTACAAGTTCTTGGTCCCTCTTATGACACTCTGTTTATGTCTTTTGTGACTCCTGATACTGCTATAATTATTATGTGTATTCAATCAGTTATTTCTTCATTGTCTGGCTTTCCCACTAGAATATTAGCCCTATGTATTGGAAGATCCCACAGAACTAACATTGGGCACTAAGTCCTTGATCAGAGAGAGTCAAGCCTACAATATATCTGGCCCAATATATAATTCAAAAATATATAGATCAAAGAAAGAGTGTTGATTACATTCCTTCATTGAATAAATATTAATTGAACATCTCCTATGTACCAAGAAATAAACATAGCATTGGATATACTGTGAATAGAAGTGACAGTCGACAGTCGGTAGTCTATCATAGGGCTAGCTGAACACATCACGTACTAACTTGCTAAGTCTTTAAGCAGGACACAGGGAAAGAAGAAAAAGCAGGACACAGAGAAAGAAAAGCAGGACACAGGGAAAGAAGAAAAAGGAAAGAAAAAAAAAGACACACTACCCAGAAAAAAAGCTTAGAGCACAAAGCCATGTCTCTCCTTACTGTGATTTCATCTCCCTGACTCTGTTGCTATAGGTAAGTAACACAGGCCTCTTATTTGGTTGCCAGAGCCATTTTCAAGCTCTCTGTTAAAAAGCTTTGCAAAAGCCTTATAAACAATCTTCCTCATCCAGAAAATGTTAATGCTCAAGGTATCGTTTTGAAAGAAAGGGAAAATTCCTTTGAGATTTCTTTTTCTCCCTAACAAGGAATGTAATTAGGCTTTTACTTGGCACTTGGTCAGTTTCCATAGCCAAGAAATCTCAAAGTTAGGAGAACAAAGCTACCAAGATGCTTTTGCTATTGACTATGGCTGGCTAAAAGTTCAAGGGTTAAAACCTAAGAACATTTTCCCCCTTTACTTTAATTTCCCATGTAAATAGCTTCCAAATACCAAAGCTTAGAGGGCTCAGAATGAAAAATCCTTTCCATTACTTTATTGAAAAATCATATATGCTGTGATTTATTGCTAATGCTTGTTCTTTCAAAGCATTAGCCAGGACACCTGCAAACCTTTGGACAACAGCTGCCAATACAAGTCTAACATTTCATGGGTCAGCACTTAAAATCTGACGAATAATAAATCATCCCTAAAACCAGTGCAAGGCACAACTTGGATGATAATGTATTGAGAGGTGGTTAAAATGTATAAACGATAGATTACATTATAACTTACCACTTTGGAAATGAAGGCTAAGTAAAATAATATTTATTTCCACAGATTTTTTGTTTGTTTTTGTTTTAGGGCCACACCCAGCAATGCTCAGTGGTTGTTCCTGGCTCTGCACTCAGGAATGACTCCTGGCGATGCCTGGGGGACCATATGGGAGAACCTGGGTCCATCACGTGCAGGATAAACACCCTACCTACTGTACTATCTCTCCAGCCCCCTACTGCCACATTTCTTTCTTCAGGATCTTTTCTCTGAGAAATACATTTCTTTCTTAAGAAAGAGAAAGTTCACTGTGTATTAAAATATATATATATATATATATATATGTGTGTCATCACTGTCATCCCGTTGCTCATCGATTTACTCAGTGAGACGGGCACCAGTAACGTCTCTATTCCTCCCAGCCCTGAGATTTTAGCAGCCTCTCCTTACTTGTCTTTCCCAACAATTGGAGGTTCTTTCAGGGTCAGGGGAATTTTACATGATCATACATGCTAGAAAAACAAAGCATTTCTGCACTTTTTATAGTCTTATAGTGATTATTCAAAGGAGACAATATTCAACTTAGGACTTGTTAAGGCAATATTTGAAAGCAATATTTTACTAAGTTTTGAAAGATATTCATCAATATTTCAGGCATATAGACATTTCATCATTTCCATTCTGGAAATACTACAATTAATTGCTTGAGTCATAACAAATTCTATGTATTAGATATCTGTTTGGTGTAGAAATGGTTTTATATATAGTCTTTTTGAGATTGGCTGTGATTTATTTACATATACTACAGTTAGTTCACAAGAAGAAAAATAAGGCCCTTTAATATAGAAGGACAAGTTGACCATAACATACAAACTCAGTACATCTCTCTATTGTCTTTCCACCTTGCATAAAATTTAGGGTAAATCAGACTATCAGTAAAGAATATGGTAGGAATATTTGAAGAGTATGGTAGGAATATTTGATTTAATATTTCCTTTCTAGTACAGCTAAAGGTAAAAGTGAATTCAAACCTTAGAGCAACTATCTAAGGATGGTCCTTGCAATCTACAGAGAATTCTTAGCATTTAATGAAAGTGAGTTCAAGCCCATAATATACCTATAGAACATGAGACAACTAGGATCAATTAGATGTGTTGACATTTATTGAAGAAAAAAAACTCAGTACTTATAATTCTTTGATTTTTTTTTCAATGAAAATGCCTTAGGAAAAGATGAATCAGTAAGGATAAAAACACTGATACCAGTTGTGGGCAGAAACTCACAGGAATCACTGAGGTGGTGCAGGTACATGGAGCTAAGAACAAGCAGGAATCCTGTCTGTGCTCTGTGGCCATCTCATTTCACCAGAGCTTGATGCCTCAGAGGGTGGTCATTCCCTTTAGTTGACTAGATGATTTTATTAGAAGTCACACAGATGGCACAGGGACACACAAAAAGTGTTTAGCAGCACTTTATTATTAGAGAAATGCACATCAGAGCCCACCTTTGAGAAAGAGCTCTATGAGAAAGAAAGATACATCAAGTGCTGAAGAGAGACAGAGAAAAGAAATCTGAGACTAATGAAAGAAACCGGAAAGGAGTAATAACAAATTATGCTGGATAGCATCAGCAAGGAACGAAGAGAGCACCAAAGAGCTGGTCAATCCAGAGAGCTCTCTGGTAGTGGATGAACGCAGGAGACTCACTGACAATTGGCAACAGGCAGAACGGAGAAGCAGCACAGAATCACACCATGCTCAATGAGAGAAGACAGCAGCCCTGAACACTCAACCCATACCAACCAGATACATAACCTCTCAGACAAGGACTTTAAAGTAGATATGTGGAGAATGGTTATGAGTTCAAAGGAACAATGACATCCAAAAACACAAGAGGATATGAGAGCAGAAGTGAAAAAACTATAACAGAAATGAAAACATATAAATATAAATAATATGCATTTTATTATATTGTAGTAAATGGTTTTAATTTTCTTATTTACATAGGTCAAAATCATATAGCAATCACAAATTGGCTCTTTAACTGATTTAGTCTGATTAAAAAATTTGACATTTGACACTTTTTAAAATTTTGTTGGAATAAGCAATATAAAGTAAATTTGTTATGTGCTTAAGGCAGCTTGGAGTTGGGAGGGGAACTGGATATATTGGTGGGGGAAGGTCACACTGGTGGTATTGGAACACTAAATGCTTGAAACAACTGTATAATGAGCAACTTCGTAAATCACAGTGTTTTTAATAAAAACTTAAATTTAAAAAATAAAGAAAAAAAATCAATGAAATAAATAGCAGAAGATGGAAAAAACTCAAATGAACAATAAACAAGAGAACTCTAGGATAAATTTGATCAAAACAATGTAAGAATCACAGGAGTTCAGAGACCAAACAGAGCAATTTCGATGAAGAAGCATCAGTTAAAGAAATCATCAATAAGAAATTTCCAGAGTTGAAGAGCACATGCAACCAGATGCAAGAGGCCCAAAGGGTACAAGCTAAAAGACTCAAATTAAAAGACTCTAAGACATCTCCTAATTAGAATGACAAAAACCATAAATAGAGATAGAACACTGAAAGCAGCAAGATCAACAAAGGAAATTATATACAAAGAAGCATCCTTAGGATTGGCAGCAGATTTATCAAATGGACCCTGCAGGCCCGAAGACAATGGTGGGATATAATCTGAAAAATAATCAATGAAATGAATGCTCATGGGAATATTTTACCCAGCCAGACTCTGGTTAAGATTTAAAGGATGGGCTGGAGAGATAGCACAGTGGGTAGGGTGTTTGCCTTGCACGCGGCCGACCCGGGTTCAAATCCCAGCATCCCATATGGTCCCCTGAGCACAGCCAGGGGTAATTCCTGAGTACAAAGCCAGGAGTAACCCCTGTGCATCGCCAGGTGTGACCTAAAAAGCAAAAAAAAAAAAAAAAAAAAAAAAAGATTTAAAAGACACACAACTTTATGGAAGTATATAAAGCTCAGAAACATCATAGAGCCAACTTTACAAGAAAAACTGAAGGAGCTATTTTAAGATAAGACAAATTTCACGGGCATGCCAAACTTCTACAGAAACATGGCAGAAACTCCATGATAATATCACTCAATGTCAGTCAATGGCCTAAATTCACCAATTAAGAAACATAGAGTTGCAGGATGGATTGGAAAGTTGAACTCAACCTTCTGCTGCCTACAAGAAACACATTTGAACAGTAAGGTCAAACAGAGACCCAAAGACCAAGGTTGGCAGATAATATTTCAAGCAAACAACCTCTACTAAAAGGCCAGGGTGGCCAGATTGATATCAGACAGCATCAACTTCAGGATTTATAACAGAAAATTTGTGAAATTATTATATTCCACAATGGTGTTCTTAAAGTCAATGAGGATTTACCGAGCCATTTGTTGCTAGTTGAGCTGTCTGTGCTATTGCTTTTATTATTGATCTTAGTGGGCTTTGAGCTCCTATTGGGCTATAAGTATTGTGGAATTTAGAAGTGCTGTATGGCTATGTATATGACCACATGCTCCAGGAGCTCCAGAATCTTCTTTATGGACACTTTTTGTCCAGCCCCACTTCCAAGGAGGCTCCAGTGTTTTCAGCCCAAAGATCGGTACCATTTTGTCATATCAAGCAATATAAAATAACTTATTTTGTACCTGCTAAAGATCGAGGAATGGGTGGGCAACTGGGGACAATGGTGAAAAATGGTCACAATGGTGGTGGGATTGGTGTTGGAATAGTGAATACCTGAAACAACTATATTATGAACAACTTTGTAAATCATGGTGTTTAAATAGAGGGAAAAGTGATTAGAGACAGAGAGGGTCATTACTTAATAATCAAGAGATACGCTGATTCCCGAGGTACTTGATTTTCTGGGGCACGATTGGGAATGGGATTGCTTTTTTCATGTACCTTTCCTCTGACTCACTGTTTGCATATAGGAAAGCCATAAATTTTGGGGTACTGATTTTATAGCCTGCGACTTTACTGTGCAAGCCTATTGTTTCTAAGAGTTTCTTAGTAGAGGTTTTAGGATTCTCTAGATATATTATCATATCATCTGCGAATAGTAAGAATTTGATTTCCTCCTTTCCTATCTGGATGCCCTTAATGTCTTTTTCTTCCCTAACAGCTATTGCAAGTACTTCTAGTACTATGTTGAATAGAAGTGGTGAGAGTGGGCATCCTTGTCTTGTCCCTAATCTTAGAGGAAAGGCCCTTAGTTTTTCCCCGTTGAGGATGATGTTTGCCGTGGGTTTGTGGTAGATGGTTTTGACTATCTTGAGGAAAGTTCCTCCAAAACCCATTTTGGTGAGAGTTTTTATCATGAACAGATGTTGGATCTTGTCAAATACTTTCTCTGCATCTATTGATGCGATCATATGGTTTTTATCTTTATTTTTGTTGATATGATGGATTATGTTGATTGATTTCCGAATGTTAAACCATCCTTGCATCTCCGGGATGAATCCCACTTGGTCATGGTGTATCTTTTTAATGAGTCATTGGATTCTATTTGCTAATATCTTGTTGAGGATCTTCGCATCAGTGTTCATCAGGGATATCGGTCTGTAATTTTCTTTGTTAGTGGTGTCTTTGTTTGCTTTTGGTATTAGGGAGATGTGTGCCTCATAGAAAAGGAACTCTTCAAAGAAAACTATAAAACGCTACTCCATGAAATAAAAGAGGACATGAGGAAATGGAAACATATCCCCTGCTCATGGATAGGGAGAATCAACATTGTCAAAATGGCAATATTCCCCAAAGCACTATACAGATTCAATGCGATCCCTATAAAGATACCCATGAAATTCTTCAAAGAAATGGATCAAGCTATCCTGAAATTCATATGGAACAACAAACGCCCACAGATAGCTAAAACAATTCTCGGGAAAACGACGATGGGAGGCATCACCCTCCCCAATCTTAAACTTTACTACAAAGCAGTAACAATTAAAACAGCATGGCACTGGAATAAAGGCAGAGATGCAGACCAATGGAACAGGGTGGAATATCCCTACAAATAACCCCAAATGTATGATCATCTAATCTTTGATAAGGGGGCAAGAAATGTGAAGTGGAGCAAGGAAAGCCTCTTTAACAAATGGTGCTGGCACAACTGGGCAACCACACGCAAAATCATGGGCTTAGATCTCGACCTGATACTATGCACAAAAGTCAGATCAAAATGGATTAAAGACCTCAACATCAGACCACAATCCATAAGGTACATTGAAGACAAAGTCAGCAAAACCCTCCACGATATTGAAGCTAACGGTATCTTCAAAGATGACATGCAACTGATCAACCAAATGGAAACAGAGATAAACAAATGGGACTATATTAAACTAAGAAGCTTCTGCACTGCAAAAGATAAAGTGACCAGAATACAAAGACAATCTACAGAATGGGAAAGGATATTCACCCAATACCCCTCCAATAAGGGGTTGATATCAAGGGTACATAAATCACTGGTTGAACTTTACAAGAAAAAAAGATCCAACCCAATCAGAAAATGGGGTGAAGAAATGAGCAGAAACCTTTCCAAAGAAGAGATACGAATGGCCAAAAGGCACATGGAAAAAATGCTCCGCATCACTAATCATAAGGGAAATGCAAATCAAAACAACTAGGAGATACCACCTCAAACCACAGAGAATGGCACACATCCAAAAGAACAAAAGCAACAGCTGTTGGAGGGTATGTGGGGAGAAAGGGACCCTTCTACACTGTTGGTGGGAATGCCGACTTGTTCAGCCCTTCTGGAAAACAATATGGACGCTTCTCAAAAAATTAGAAATTGAGCTCCCATTCGACCCAGCAATACCACTTCTGGGAATATATCCCGGAGAAACAAAAAAGTATAGTCGAAATGACATCTGCATTTATATGTTCATCGCAGCACTGTTTACAATAGCCAGGACCTGGAAAAAACCCGAGTGCCTGAGAACAGATGACTGGTTAAAGAAACTTTGGTACATCTACACAATGGAATACTATGCAGCTGTTAGAAAAGATGAAGTCATGAATTTTGCATATAAGTGGATCAACATGGAAAGTATCATGCTAAGCGAAATGAGTCAGAAAGAGAGAGACAGACATAGAAAGATTGCACTCATCTGTGTAATATAAAATAACAGAGTAGGAGACTAACACCCAAGAATAGTAGAAATAAGTACCAGGAGGTTGGCTCCATGGCTTGGAAGCTGGCCTCACATGCTGGGGGAAAAGGCAATTCAGACAGAGAAGGGAACATAAAGTAAGCTCTGGTTGGGAGACCCGCTCAGGAGGGGAGATGTGTGCTGAAAGTAGACTATAGATTGAACATGATGGCCACTCAATACCCCTATTGCAAACCACAACACCCAAAAGGAGAGAGAGAACAAAAGGGTATGCCCTGCCACAGAGGCAGGGGGGCTGGGGGGATGGGATTGTGAGGTGGGAGGGATACTGCGTTCACTGGTGGTGGAGAATGGACACTGGTAGAGGAAGAGGTGCTCGAACATTGTTTGAGGGAAACACAAGTATGAAAATATGTAAATCTGTTACTGTACCCTCATGGTGACTAATTAATAAAAAAAATTAAAAAAATAATCAAGGGATATGTACATCAGGAAGAACTCACACTCCTAAACATATATGCACTTCATGAGATAGCACGATACTTAAAACAACTGTTAATAGGCTTGAAGGAAAACATCAACACCAACACAATGATAGTTGGAGACTTTAGCACTGTTCTATTACCACTTGGTAGATAAACCAAACTAAATTTCAGTAAGAAAATACTTAGAAAGAAGAAAGAGATAGAAGGGGCTTAGGGAATATTATAGAGAGATTTTAATTCCTAAAAAGCAGAATTCATACTCTTCTCCAGTGCACAAAGACATTCTCCATGGTAGACCACATTCTGGGCATGAAACATACCTTTATAAAGTCAAGAGGATAGAAATTGTATCAACTATCTTCTCAGACCATGGTGCACTGAAAATAGAAGTTAACCACAGAAAAGGAGAAATAACTCAAATACCTGGAAATTAAGCCACTCACTACTGAACCTGTGAGTCAAAGATGAAACCAGAGAGGAAACCAAAAGATTCCTGGAAACAAACTGGAATGAGGACATAAGCTACCAGTACTTGCAGGATACAGCAAAGCAGTATTAAGAGGAAAGTTCATAGTAAGGTGAGCATTCATCAGAAAGGAAGAATGGGCCCAAATAAATAACCTAATTGCACAGCTTAAGAAACTGGAATGACCAACAAAAGGAGTCCAAAGCAAGCAGGAGGAAGGAAATAATAAAACTTAGAGTGTAAATTAATGAACTGGAATTCAAGAAGTTTTTAAGGACATCAGCACGTTAGAGAAACTTGCTTTTTGTTAAAGGAGATGCATGAATACCATAATTCCTTTGGTATGTAGAAAAGCATATTTTACACACGATTTCAGATGGGACCTCTACAAGGTGTGAGAATGGTTGCTATTATAATCCTTAACATAAGAAAAAATGCAATGAGGCTAAGAGAAGGTACTGTGGCTGGACTGCTAGAAAGTGGGAGAACTAAGGAAGGTAATTCAAATGCATCTCTTGGAAATTTTTATACTGCATACAGCCATGAGACATCTCATTAAAGTATTAGATCTGTCTTCCCTAGATTTCTACTCCTTTATTAAATTTTACTATGAAATTAGTTTGCAAAATTTGAGTGAATTTAATGATGGCCAGTATAATATCTACAGAGGGAACAAAATATTCATTCAAATTTTAAAGAAATTTTCAGCAAAAGGTTTCAATATAAATTTCATACTGATCAACCATAGAAAGCCAAAGATGTTAATTCTGCAGTCAAATTTGCAGTCAAATAAAAATTATTAATTCTTATGTTAGAATCTCCACTATTTTATTACCACCCTATGTATTCTCTACATGGAATGCAAAAATGAAAAATAACTTAGTTGACAATACTGCAGCATCAGTGAAATTTATTCAATAGTGTCCTGCTGTCTTACTGATAAGAGCACATCATAACTAACATTTAATATTACAATACTGCACCAGACACTCAACCCTGTGAGGCAGTACTATTACTAATAGTATTTACATTTTACAAAATAAAACAAATTACAGAGAAAGTAAAGTTAGTTGACTAATACCCTGTAGGACTACAAACATTAGCGAATCCAAACTACACTTCCCAATGCCTCCGTTTAAGCTCTACCATACCTCCAGGCAACAAGTTAGTTTTGTTGCTTTGTATGGCCTCCACTGTAATTATTTTGATAATGACAAGAATAGTTCTTTAAGGCCAGGCCAAAATGTGTGAGTCACAGAGGACAAAACACTATACAGATTGGTTTTAACTTAGGAAAATCTTGTGAAAATGATTGTAACTAAGCAACTCTCTAATAATTCTGGGAGAACTAATTAAGAAATGAATTAAGGGATTCTGTGGATACCCAAATTAGTCATTAGGGCCCTAAGATCTGGAGTTCTGGTATAAATCCAGCTTTGGCACTTGCATCCAAAATAAACATGACCAGATAAGTACCAAAGCTCACAATTAAAATTGATTTATATGACCTATGTGTCCACATGAAAGAGGTCTCTTCCTAATTGAATTCGGACACCTCTTCAGTTATTGTGGGTTTCATTTGCCATCTCTCTACTCTTTTGTAGTTACTGGCATTAGGATAATGCTGAGGGGGAAATCACCTTAATCAGTGATGCCTGCAGGAGGAGCATAAAAAGATAAAAGCAAAGCTTCTGAATTGTAATTAGAAAATTCCTTATGTCTGTTCGTAGGACATATGTTTGCATCTGCTATCAACTGGCAAGATGAATTACCGAATGGACCTCCTATGTCCACTTGGGATAAACAGCCAATATAAGTAGTGTTCCAATATGTGATTAGAGTAATATTTTGCATGCCAAAACATTCTTGCTTTCTACCTCTAATATGATTAGTGGCAGACAGCTGGAGGCATCTCATTCTCCTCACAAAAGTATGATCAAAATTGTTTTCAATTGGTACATCTTCCCATCAAGCTGTTTGTTGCCTTCCAGCAGAATAATCAGAGTTTCTGATTATTTGGTATGTTCCAAGAAAACAGGAATTGATTGTGCTTTTGCTTGCCTGATGGGGAGAGGGCTGCCAGATCTACATAGTAACTTTTCAATTGCTAACCAAAAGAAAAATTGATAAGCAGTGTACAGAAGACTGAGAAAGCAAGAGCGAGTGCTTGTGTATGTGTGCATGTGAGACGGGGGGGGGGGGGGGAGAGAGAAAGAGAGAGACAGAGAGAGAGAGAATCAATCTGAAATTTTCATAATAATTTACTTTGAACAACTACAAAAAAAGCATTCTCATAATTCAGATTTCAGATATGAGGAAGTAAAATATTCTACTCCACTCAGAGAAAACCAACTCCCACCAATATTAATGGCTCTTTTAACAAATCTTTTAAATATTTGCAGTACTCACTACTGACTGAAATTTCAGATTTATAAAAATATACTCGTTTAAATTGAAAGTGATGAAAATACTCAGGTATAAAAAGATCATCTCTTTGGATCATCTCCATTTGGAATTTAAGATCATTTGACAGAGCCTGGAGAAGAGATGTTTTTTCACATTGAATCACCAGGAAATTAACTTAAATAAGCAAGACTGCTGAGGGGAAAAGTAAAATATTTCAGTGTGAGTAGGATGAACTTCAAACACATGCTTTCTAGCCAACAAACACTTTTTTTAAAAAAAAGAAAAAAAGTATTTTCTATATTTATCACACAATCCCAGACATGCAGTTTATTTATAAATAAACACTACAAGTTACCAACAGGATGGATGCAAATTGACTGTATTCCCTATATATCTAACTTCTCTAAGTTAACACTAAAATAACCTTTGGTCTCTGTCCCAGAAATCAAACTTTCTGTAAAGAAATTGAGTTAAAGTTCAAGTGGTTAATCTTTAATAAAATACGGACATAAAATAGGATGTGTACACCTTTTCCAACAAACACTTTTGATAAAACCATTCATATACATTAATGGAATACATTAACAGTTACCTATTCAGGAATGTTAATTTACATAGTTCACTTTACACTCATAAACAGGAAATTTTACAACTCTGTAAAATGATTATAATTTTCCCATCTTAGAGAGGAGGCAGTGGAGGTTCAGAGAAGCAGGTGACATGCAAATATTGCACAATTCATAGGAAGCAAAAGCAGAATGCAAAATCCAGGTTGTCTGGTTCAAAGGCCTGTTTCCTCCACTCTAGCACTAGCACCAAGTGAGCACTGAACATCTCAAGTCAGACTTCTGGACTCATTTGAGCAGGTGCTTCTAAAATGGCAACAATGGGGGCCAGAATGATAGTGCAGCTGCTAGGGTGTTTGCCTTGTATGTAAACAACTGAGGTTCTGTCTCTGGCACCCCATATGGACCCCCAAGTACCCACAAGCGTGACTCCTGAATGCAGAGCCAGGAATAATCCCTGAGCACTGCTGGGTGCGGCCCCAAAACAAAAAAAAAATACATTAAAATATAAAATGCAACAATAGCATAGATCACTTTAAGAGAGCCCGCTGTGAAGAAAGCAAGTCAGGCAGGGTGGCTCCAGAGTCCACCACTCTTAATCACAATTCTTTTAAATATCACAAGTACAGCTTGTGATCAAGAAATAGATAAGATAGTATCTTGAAGTAATTTACATGCATCAAGCAACCCCAACGACACTCATAGAACTGCTGACGTAAGTGAAGCAGATATATGGGGTAAGACTTGCTCACATCAGCTCATATCATACTTGCTCATATCAGGATACCCCCTGTATCCCCCTTACCCCATCACCAGTGACTTCAGTCTTCTTACCTACAAACAAAAACTCAGCTGTTGGAATGCTGAGAAGCCAAGAAAGGCTCTATGAAGAGACCTCTGTGAAGAGACCTCTGTGAGAGAGGGACAGTTTGTCTTTTGGACAGGAGGATAATAGGGGGAAGAAAGAAACCATCTCTGCTTACCTGGGAATGCAGGAAGATATTCCTGAAAACAGCCTGGGTTCTGGAATGTTCTAGGAAAAAAAGGAAATTGGGAGGTCAATTCACATGTAGCAGCCACCCCACCATTTCCATCACACCTACATTCAAGCACATAATGCTATGTCAGAAGACATAGAATTAGACCTTTCCTGTGTCTTAATAGATGTGGAGGTGAAATAAATGCAAGATGCCTCAGTTTGTCAAACTAAAATGTGGCAAACAAGATAAAATATGTTCATCTCAGACATAGAAAGATTGCACTCATCTATGGTATATAGAATAACAGAGTGGGAGACTAACACCCAAGAACTGTAGAAATAAGTACCAGGAGGTTGACTCCATGGCTTCGAGGCTGGCCTCACGTTCCGGGGAAAGGTCAACTCAGAGAAGCGATCACCAACTACATTGTAGTCGAAGGCCATGTGGGGGAAGGGAGTTGCGGGCTGAATGAGGGCTAGAGACTGAGCACAGCGGCCACTCAACACCTTTATTGCAAACCACAACAGCTAATTAGAGAGAGAAAACAGAAGGGAATGCCTTGCCACAGTGGCAGGGTGGGGTGGGGGGGAGATGGGATTGGGGAGGGTGGGAGGGACACTGGGTTTACGGGTGGTGGAGAATGGGCACTGGTGAAGGGATGGGTTCCCAAACTTTGTATGAGGGAAGTATAAGCACAAAAGTGTATAAATCTGTAACTGTACCCTCACGGTGATTCTCTAATTAAAAATAAATAAATTTTAAAAAAAATAAAAAATAAAAAATAAAATAAAATATGTTCATCATAGAATCATGAGAATACTTGAAAATATAAAATGAACCAATAATAACAGCAAAATATACTGTTTATTCAGAAAGTATATATCATTGTTCTAGGGTTTCAAAATGGACTAATTCTTCAATTCTCTGGGCTAGAGACTATTATTTTTAGTCTGCACATATATAGAAAACGAGGTATTAAAAATCTTATCACCTGTCTCATAAAAATATATAGGGCAGGTGGGTATTGCTGAACTTTTAGACTATCAGCCCCTTGAGACTTAATTCTACCACAATGATAGCTACCTAAATAAGTGGTCACTATTACTCTTGCAGTTATGTCCTCCTCTCTGAGAAACTGTGATATTCACACAACCCCAAGGAACTCACCATCCGACAAGATCCACTTAGGCATTAAGATGGGTGCCAGGTCTTATGTCAAACAACCACATACTCAATGGCAACCATGGCTTTAAGTGTTCCTTAAGAATCCCTATGTATTCAATGCTCTGGGGATTTAAATACTCTGGCCTAGATCAACCTGCCTGAAACAGCCGGGGAATGACAACTAGGAAGTGGGCAAGACAGAACAGGTCAGAACCTTGTCTCTTGGGGTGACCTCCAGGCCTGCAAGTGGATTTCATCTGTACAGGAGACTGTGGACCTAAAGGTTCTTAAACCCTGTAATCTACAATTCTACTCTGTCTTCGAATTAAATCAATCTTCCCCACAGCAGTCCATTGTGAGAGAAAAAAATCAGAACTCTTTATTTATCTGACATATGTTGACTGACCACAATGCAAGACACTTTAAAGAGTGTCCAGGATATCCACACAAGACTAGCCCTATACTTTGCTAGGAGTGCTAGTACACTTTACAATCAGTTCTGCAACCATGAGGAAGTGTTAATTTAGCAAAACCAGAGTAGAGTGCAAGGCTGAGATAAGTGGGCCTTTTTTGTCGGCCCCAACCAAGGAGTTCAGGTGTGATGTCAAAGAATTTAGTTCTTGCAAGGCCCTTAGCAAGGCCCAGGGTTCCAGTGTCCCAAAACTCAGCAGTTTGGGCTTCCAGAGCCAGGCTAAGCTGATAGAACAGAAGGTGTAAATCAGACATCCAGTGTACAAGTTTAGATTAACAGCTAGTTCTGTTTCTAAAAATAACAATTTTACTGGTTATATAATAAACCAGAGAGAAGAATTCAACTACTTATTTGGATTTCTTGACTTCAATAAGGTCCATGAAATGGACATTTTGATGAGTCTTTTCTTCCGTGTGTGTGTGTGTGTGTGTGTGTGTGTGTGTGTGTGCATGTGCGAGTGCGCGCGCATGTGTATGTGCGTGTATGCACATACAGGCTTCTCCAAGAAACATTTACTTTGACATAGACACTACAGATTTTCTTTAAAGATCAGTTCATCACACAGATATATTTGCTTTCACTAAAACTCCTTGGAGGGGAATAATTCAGTGACTATACATTTCCATTAAAAAGTCATTGATTTTAAAATATGTTTTTCAAACTTTTGACAAAATAATTTTCTTATTTTCTTTATAAACCACAAAAGGAAAATGTTGTGTTGGCAATGCAATAAATAATATGCATTGTCAAATAAAATATTAAACATTTATAGATTTAATTTTTAATACAGACTTTTAAAACATACCCCAAAATTTCCATTAATCCTTGACATAAGAGGAAGTACCATTTTGGTAAACTTCATCTCTTGCAACAACATAAATAAATAGAAGATACTTATGATTCTTAAAAAGAGAAATAATGGTTTCTTTATAGGATGATTAAATACAATGTACAGTTTTAGAAGACACAAAATATAGAATATATAATATTATTTTTATATATATACTGGTAAGAGATAAACTATCTATGCTTTATTTCTACCAATGTAACCTGTACATATACAGGTGTCTAGAGATTTAATTCCTAAATTGAATCTGAAAGGGATTTCAAACAGATAATGGCAACATTGTTGGCATGCCTGCATAAACTTCAAAGATGACAAGAACAATATGTAAATAACTTTCTGAAGCCTGAAGAGAAAAAAATAACATTTTAGCAGTAGTCATTGCTGAGTGAAGAATTATGATTTCCTCTATTTTCTTCGTAATTTTATCTCCCTTCTGAACTTCCTACGATATGTTTTGTTAATCCCATGATATATTATGAAAAAATCACTTGGTATAAAAAGTGAAAAGATGATGGAGTCAGATAAACTTGGATTCAAAACATTTTCTACCCTTACTACCCTTATCAGCATTCAAGTCACACACAACATGAAAATAACCAATGCCTTAAAGTATCCTTAAAGCCTGTTGAAGGTGAGATATTCTAAGTGCTTGTTGGCACACAGTAGGAGCCCCATAAATGATCATCACTCTTCTACTAATAGTATACTGGAAAGGTTTTGGGGGGTTCTAAGTTGGTACTCTGGGCCATTTGTATATGGAATCACTGACTTTTCAACAGATTACATGCAGAAATTTTCTAACAGTCAAGGCTCAGAAAAAGAGTTAAGCAAGAGTAGGTTACTACCACACTGCCCTTTCCATTACAATCATTAGATTCCTCTGGTATGGTGTAGGCTCTCGGATTCACTTTTATCTGTCACTATGAAGAAAAGGTTCCAAGAAGCATTAAAGCAGCCCCACTGGAGAGGAAAGAACCCTCAGCTCCCACCACTGAGAAGCATCCCATGATATCACTCATTAGGATGCAAGTAAGCAAAGGAAATTATTCACTGAGGGGTGTGGGAAAAGATGATAGATTTCCTGAGTTTTCTTCCTTTCCTTTTCTTAATGTAACTATGTTGATATTACCAATTTATTCATCTGAATGTAGCTCAGTTAGAGGTTTATGATAAATAAATATATATATATATGTATATATATTCAACAGAATGTAATTGTTGGGATGGGTTGCCCTTGGAAATGTGTTGTTGTACCTGACTACAGGAGAAATACTGATTTAACTGGCTTCAAAAACAAAGTTAGATGTTTGCTGACGTGAAAATGAAAAATATCAAAACCACGAAAAGCCTGATATATAGGTCAAATCCCATTTTAGCTCACTCCACAGAGCTACCCAAAGTTGTCTGCTATATTGAAATTGTGTTTTAATTATGTGTTCTTGAATAACAAACAGTAATTTTCATTATATGGGGATATGCTACATAAATGAATACTGGAATAGATTTTTGTGCAGAACAATTTATATTGAAATGAAAGAAAGAAAGAAAAAAAGAAAGAAAGAAAGAAAGAAAGAAAGAAAGAAAGAAAGAAAGAAAGAAAGAAAGAAAGAAAGAAAGAAAGAAAGAAAGAAAGAAAGAAAGGGGAGGGAGAGAGAGGGAGGGAAGAAGGAAGAAAGAGAAAGAGAAGAAAGGCAGGCAGGCAAAAAGGAAGGAAGGAAGGAAGGAAGAAGAAGAAGAAGAAGAAGAAGAAGAAGAAGAAGAAGAAGAAGAAGAAGAAGAAGAAGAAGAAGAAGAAGAAGAAGAAAGAAAAAGAAAGTGAGAGAAAGAAAGGGAAAGAAAATTATTATATACTTAATCCATTCTTCCAATATGGCAAGCATACCTTGCTTTATACCAACGTATTTAATGTTTCATCTTTTTTCAATTTGATTACTCTGTTCCTCTCACAGTGCCTAGTACACATATGTTAAGAAATAGCTGATGCCATAGTTGGAAGCTTGTCTCATGAGCTGGGGTGGAAGGCAGCTGGAATAAAGAAGGGATCACTAAGACAATGATGGTTGGAAAAATCCTTCAGGATAGGAGATACGTACTAAAAGTAGATAAAGGACCAAACATGATAACCTCTCAGTATCTGTACTGCAAACCATAATGCCCAAAAGTAGAGAGAGAGAATGGAGGAAATTGTCTACCATGGAGGCAGGGAGAGGGTTGGAAAGGGGGTGGGGCATACTGGGAACACTGGTAGTAGAGAATGTGCACTATTGGAGGGATGGGTGTTTGATCATTGTATGACTGAAACTCAAACATGAAAGCTTGTAACTGTATCTCACGGTGATTCAATTTAAAAAAGAGAGAATGAAAATATAGAAATTTCTCAAAATAAGTGGAGCAAGGTTTTACCACTCCAGGTGGTGTGCATGAGGAGTCTGGGTAGCCAAGGGCTCCCGCTGCTAAGTGATCAAGGAGTCTTATCTAAAGTGTTCAGCACTTGACTCTCATTCCTCATCCCTGGAGATTACAGCAGACATATTTAAATCATTAATTCCTGAAGCACCTTAAAAACAGGTCCCTGAGAACCACCCAAGCCAGAGAGGCCCCCCAGCTACTCTGTGAGGAAGGTATATCACACCTGCTGATAAGCGATAAAAGCCAGAAAGATTTGCACACATAACTCCAGGGAAATCGATGAAGTATGCTCCCAGGATTCAAGCTCACTCTCTTGAAGCCAGACTCAGAAATAGTCTCTGAGTTCTTACCAACATAACCAGGTCTGGGGAAAACCAATGGCACGTCCATGAACATGACTCAAGGTCAAAATCCTGAAATCCTTGTTCACTTTCCTTCTCCCCTCCAGTAACATGATTGCTTTAATATTCAATGTTTACAATGCAGTCTTGTTATATATTTCTACTAACTTTCTTGGAGAGTCTTTAAAAATAGTCACACCTCAGTGATGACAGGTTGGAAGGTGGGGGGGCATAGTCTGCAGAGCCATGATTGGATTGAAATCTGGGGCTAGAACATGACATGTCTGCAATGTGCTCTACTTCTTAAGCTTTCTCTAGTTCAGAGCCTTTTACCCCCCCAAAAGTCGACAAAAGGCACCAAGTATAAAATACAATTCTCAATTCTACCTTCTATCTTGGAACAGCAGACTAACATGCCTACTTTCATAGAGGCTTATCATATTCAGAACAACCTACTGAACCCAGGGGTATCCTTTCTTTTCAGAAGAACATTCC
Source organism: Sorex araneus (assembly GCF_027595985.1). Classification (NCBI taxonomy): domain Eukaryota; kingdom Metazoa; phylum Chordata; class Mammalia; order Eulipotyphla; family Soricidae; genus Sorex; species Sorex araneus. Next base: position 233,133,128 of record NC_073313.1, on the reverse strand, counting down.
ACAAAAATCAGCGCAAAACTGAGATTCCATGCCAGGCATCAGGGAAACTTTCCAGGTCAGAGAAAGGGCATGCTGTTGTATTTTATTGGGGAACATCTCAGTAAAAAGTTAGTATTGTCTAATGAGGCTGGCCTCAGTAGTGGTACACTTTTTTTTACATATATTTAACAAATATTCTCATATACAAATACTTAAAAAATTTACTTTCATGTAGATAAAATACAACTGTTGATACAATTCTAGAACTAAAACTGATTATATAACAAAGTTCCAATATTAAAATCAGTAAGTATAAAAAATGATTTATGTGAAAATTGTTATATTTGATCACAGAGATGTAAGTGCTTGTCTAAGATTTTATTAAGCTGTTGCAAGTTGAGCCATTTGTGTTATTGTTTTTATTTGTTGAGTTTAGTTGGTTTCTACAGTACTCTCCCATCTAATTTGGTGTGCTCCTACTGCAGTTTCAGTGTTAAGGAATTAGGAAGTGTGGTGTGGCCACATAAGCAATTCAACGGTACAGAGACTTCAGGATCTATGGCCCAGGCCAATAAGTCAACATGGCAGTGGCTTTGGGAGGTGAGCCTGGCTGCTGGAACTTCTGGAAGTATAAAAGGCTGAGAGGAGGTTACCCACCCCGAGTACAAAAACCGCCAGTTCTCAGCTTGAATACCAGGTACCTGAAGCTATTTAGTCTGTTGTCTCTGCAGAGAATAATGATGAAGCAGTGTTGAGCCCTTGGCGTGGCTGCACTAGTCGGGAGTGGGTGAGGTTGCAGGAGTTTCGGATGGGTGGGTATTTGGCCCTCCCACCTCCCAAGGGTACCCAGGAGTTTTCAACTGCGGGTATCAGTATTTCCATGTAATAGGTCAACCGGTTGCTTGGCATGCATCTCTGGGGAGATTTAGAATGGTAGAGCAGAGGTGAGTCAACATGGTGGTGAGTATGGGAGGTGGGAGTGGCTGCGGAAGGTGGTGTGATTGTCGGGGTTTCCAGAAGTATGAGGCATTGAGGGGAAGCTACCCACTCAACTCCAGAAAACAGAGTTCTCAGCCTGGGCATTGGTACCTAACATATGCAAATACTTTTAAGTAGCAAATCAGCTCCTCCATTGGATGGCTTGTGGCCATGAAATACTACTTGGAAACTCACCCAAAAAGCACTTTGAGTAACCAATGGTTTATTCAATAAATGTAATTCTCCAAATGGCCTTTAACTACTCACTGGTCACACTATCACCATATGAGAGCTGAAGTTCAGTAACAATAAAGCACTGGACCCAGGGTTATCCTGAATATATCTGGAACTTTCATATCCAATTCTCAGCTTACAGTTCTAATTAATGACTAGTTTAACAGGGATACCAAATTTAACTTATTGGGCCCTTTCTACCTTCAATTTCCCTGTCAGTGAGTAGGTTGTAAATAGGCCAAGTTGGTAGTCCTATTCCATGACAACGTAAAATCTTAAATTACTGGACTAGGGATTATACTGCTTCTCCCTTAAAGAACTAAGCTAAAATGATTGAAGAAAACTGAAACAATTCTAGGGCAAGATGTATAGGGACAGGGATTATAAAAATACAAGAATTCAAAAACAGAAGATGGCTATCTGAACTAGATAAGAGTTAAACCTTTTAGATATGAAGTACTAGTAGTGATTTCTTTTTCTTTTTATAAAGAACCAAAACCTACAAAATGAAAAATCAGGATTACCCTTAGATGACAACTCCAGTTGTTTCTTTGTTCTAAGAAACAGTGCCTTATGTACTGACTGGCAATACCCATACCCTGATCTTTATATTAATTATGCCTTTTTTTCCCTGACAAAATTGACTGCCACTATACACTGTTAAGTCAGATTTGAGAGCTGCCAAGATAAATGTTCCAAATGGCTGACTTTTTAAATAAAAGACGACCTGTCAGTTCACCAAATAATTCTTTGGGGGTTAATCCCAAGATACTTTATATCTTCCCTACACCTACATATACTCATGTTTATATGATGATTACAGCTTTCTCCTGTGTATTACTGTTTACAGATCAAGACAAAGGTCTTTTTCTATTGAGTTCTTGATATATATACATAGAATGATTACAGGCATCATCATTTTTCTTCGGCTTTTATTACTGTTTAATTCTTATACAGATTCATGGGAAAAATTCTGATTCTAGTCAGATTAAGTAATCTTGGCAAACTCCATACAAGTAAACAAAGAAGACTTTTGTAATATTGTCTAAACGTTTTTTCTCTGAGGTTTTCTTTCATCAAATAATCATATCAATGTTTTATTTCCCGTAGCTAACACCTTATTTAAATGAGACTCAATTCCAAAGCATATAAGAACATACGCACATAAAACGTACTGTAGTGAGTAGGCCAAAAGTTCCAGCCAAGTGTGCTATCTTTTACGTAGCACCAAGTGACATTTTGTAAAAGTACAATGGTAACTATTCATTCTGTCAGCCTCTGAAAAGATAGGCATGAACTGCATGCCAGAATGGAAAATCTTAAGCTTCGAAATCAGACAGCTCTTGGCATAACCTCTCTACCATCACTCTCTCTGTGACCTTGGGGAACTACGTATCTCTCCACAGAGCTTTTTCATCTGAAAAATGGGAGTAACAAATTTACCTCAAAGAGGCTGCAGAAGAGTTAAATGAGAATTTTGCTATGAAAGACAGCATATAATCTGACACATTACTAGACACTAAAGAACTGTTAGTTTCTTTTTGCTTCTGCATAAAATGCCAGTAGTGATGTATTCTGAATCTGTTGTCTATACAAAAAAACAATGTAAGGATGTATTAACTGCAATGTCTTCATGTCAGTAAAGAATTAAAATAGTCTAAGTACAAGGAAATGATTGCAAAAGGTATATTCTAAATTGTGAAATGCATGCCATCATTTCAAACAGTTTTAAAAAATATTTTATGAAAAAAGAAATTATTGCCTTAGAATTTAAGTGAAGAAAGTAAAAAAGAAAATGTGTATTATAACAGTTAATATTTACAGAGTATTGACCATGCATTTTACATGTTTACAATTACAAAAAACCTACTAGGTGCTATATTTATTATTCTCATTTTAATAGAAGCAAAGACGGTAGTTTAAGTAGCTTACAGTAACTATAAAAAATAGAATCTCAAAGTGTCTCATTCCAAGGCTCATTTAACTACTAAGTCTTCAGTAAAAATCTCTTAGATCCACTATAGTGATAGCCTAAACACATAGACATCACAACAAAAATAAATGTATGCACATCTGCACTCCACAATCACACATACATGCATATCTGGGCGAAAACAGAACAGATGCTAGTGGTAACAAAAATCTCTAGGTGGTAAAATTTTAGCTAATTTTATTTTGGGGGCAGGGTGGGGGCCAAGCCACACCTGTACTGCTCAGAGCTTACTTTTGCTGTCATGCTCAGGAATCACTCCTTGAGGTAGCTGTGAACAATATGTGCTGTCCGGGATCAGCCTCATGCAAGGTAAATGCCTTAATCCCTGGGCTTTCTTTCTGGCCCTAAATTTTAAATGATTTTTAAAAAATCTATCTGAATATCTTTTAAAACTCAATGAACATTACTGTTTTGAAAAATGTGACTCCCTTATAAAAGGTAAGGTGCCATACAAATAATAATTTTTATTTCATTTTTCAGGTGCCAGGAATTAAACACCGGGTTTACAATGCAAAGCATGTGCTCTACCATAAGAAAAAATTAATATCTTTATGAAATGATGGTTAATTCCTTGACATTAATTTGGGTTCATTTTTTTCTTTCCATCTAGTCATGAAAAAAAAATTCCGTACATGAATACAAAGCAATCATACTTAAATTTGATGATATTTGATGTTAATATGAAAAGTCAAAGAATTATGTGAGAGAAAACTCTCTGTTCAAATAATACAGTATTTTCCACTTACAGACAAGCATATCCATAGGTGACATGATGCCATCAGCACCTTTTCTGCCATGGTTGTTAGTGACACTGCCATGCACTCATTTATGTAGACACTGGGACACTGTTTGGACATGCCTCAGTCTGATTACTGTCTATCCCAAGAGATGTGAATATAATGATGCGTTGGAGTGACACCTAAAGAGTGACTTCCTGTCACCCCACCAGTTTATTTTCAGAGCAATGATTCCATAAAGAGAACTGAGGATGCACTAAAAAGCAATTCCTCTGTATCAAACTAGTTCATATGAGTTGAAATTATTGGTGACATGAGTCTAGTTTATGAATTATTATTTTATCTAAAATTAAAAGTGGGTTATTTAAGTATGACTTTTAGTCAAAATTTCAAAAAGAAAAGCTACTGCAATCTACTGGTATAAATTAATCTCATTTCATTTCAGAGCTTCTTTACCTTTGGTTTTACAGCCATACCCTAGCGAGTTCAGGGACTGCTTCCAGTGTCCATGTGCTTAAGGATCACTCCTGGTGCTGTTTGGAGAATGAAGTGGTGAAGTGGAGTGGAGGATGAAACCTTCCTTGGTCTCCTGCATGCAAAGCACATACTCCAGCCTGCTGTACTATTTCTCTGGCCCTACATGTTCTAAGATTCCCAGTAAGTGTATCAACAGTGTACACTACCTGGGCATCTATTTCTGACTGTATCTTCTTAGATAGCTTGGGAATAAAAAGTAAATACAAGTGAGACATTACCAAGCCAGTAATTTTTTCTAGTAAGCTGACACAATCCACATATTGAGGTCAGGATGACTCTTGCATAGAGCAGACACAGCCCTCCTCCCACTGGGCCTGTCTTGGCTGCATCCACAACAAAGAAAGTGCCATTCTTTAATGCAGTTGACAAGCAAATGTCATGTCACCAATATATCGAAGTTTTAAAAAAAAGAATTACCATTCAAAATGTCTCTATGGAGAAGAAAATGATTCATTAAAAAGAAAAAAATTAACAAGGATAAATGTAAGATCCTATACACAGGTTCACAGACTTGGTTTTGAAGCAGTTATTAAGAAAATATGACTTGGAAATTATATTTGACTTCGAATGCAAACTAACAATGTGCTGCCCCTGATTTGAAACAGAGGCCAACACAATATTTGACTGGATTAATAAAACCTAGTCAGGGTGGCGGGAACAAGGGAATTGACAGCAGCAGTGTTGTTCTATTGCTCAGAGATCTCAGGAGCATGGTGCTGATGTTTAAAATGGCATAGGCAGAGTGGCGAGTGGCATGGGAAACACTGGCTAAAAATGGCTAGAACCACATAAACCAAAAAAAAGAGAATTTTAGAGACATAAACACAATGGCTGTGGTCAAACATTTGAAGAACTACCGCACAGAACAAGCTTATCAATTCCGTGGTACTTCAAGAAAGGCTGTACAAGACCAACAGGGAAGCTGTCGAGTCAGATTTAAGCACATTACAGTGAGGAAGAGGTTTTGAAAATTATTTTCAAAATGTGTGCTTGAGAATGACTACTGGGTCCAATTACAAACAAGACAAGGACCAGTTAGGGGCAGTGGGGGATGGGGACAACCAGGAGCAGTGCAGACTACTGTCAGCAGAATTACTCAGTGACACACATTTGTGAACTCCCCATTCTTGACAGGATACAGAGGCAGCTGGCTGACAGCAATAGTGAAGAAGGCTTATTTGCTTGAAGGAATCAGGATATGAAGACCATAACCTCCTCCCTTTCTGATACCCCCAGTTTATACACCTGTGTCATGTCAGTGGCAGGTATGAGGACACTTTCTGTACATCTAACTAAACAACATCTAAATGTGCCTCTTCCTAATAAGTGGGAAATAATTATAAATTTAAATGCAATCCTGAAGAGTTCAGAAGGTGAAATTCTACCAAAGTTTGAAGATTATAAATTAATGTTGTCATAGCAACCTTAGTTGATATCATCCATTGCAGCTGAAACAGTTCTTGCTCTGGGACTACCCAAATAATAAATGAGTTTTTATATTCAGGGCCAGAACCAGTACTAAAAATGCTTTTACTTGTAATGCTTTTATTTTTAATTTTTGAGGCAGTGAATTCACATTTTCTCCTTGAGTGTTCACAATTTTAATCTGACACCAACCTGAGGGGATGGTATTCCGCTGGTATTAACAGGTGCATAAAGAGTCCAAGATATCATGAGCAGACAGTACTGTGTATGTACTGAATACAATCCATAGCCCAGATTTTCAAGGGGAAATTAATAAGAGAGGACAAAGACTTTGCAGATCAAAACATTAGCTGCAGCCAGCATTAACACCTTTTGCCTCCCAAATGTTATGGGATTTCCTATATTTCTGTAATAATCACTGAGCGATCAGAAGGGGCAACATGTTGGATGAGACTGCCTCACTGCTGTTTACAGCACAACAAATGTTTTTTCTTGGTTGTGTATTAACAATCATTATAGGATATGAAATTCAGCCCACATGGAGAACAATATTGTTCCCAATCAAAGCCACTTTTTTCCCTAGTACAAGAAAGCTTTCCCTCCCTTCCTGTAAGCCACAAAAGCCACAACAAAAGAACTTCCCAAACACCCACAGCTGAGGAAAGAACGGCTCCAATAAATACATAAATTCCAGCCCTGGTGTCTAATTTGTGTACAAATTTTTCTTTCTAGCATTATTTAGGTGGTTTTCATTATTTGTAGTTTATCAATGAAGCATAGAAATGCAAGGTTATTTTGATGGCAATGCACCTGACTACTCAGAGATCCAAAAACATACTTTGTTTATTTCTGTATTACCCTGGCAGAGGAGGTAAACATGCTTTTTATCCATGGGTTCATGCTGTACTCATAACCCAGATGAATATTTTCATAAATGCAAACCATTAAGCAGGACTGGCCTTAAGCGAAATGTGAAGGCAATTTTCTTCTGTCTTCTTCATTCCTGAATGGGTAAAATCTGGGTTCTGTGACCCAGATTTCTCTCTTCTCAGTCTCAGAGATGGGGCTATAAAATTATTCAACCTTCTTAACATGGGTCTAGTAAGTTTAAATTACCACTTCCATGGCATTTGCATTTTAGGCCCTGGTGCAGGGTCCTTTAGCTCATTTTAGATTAGTCATAACAAAATCATTACGAACCAGTAAGGTTCTATTAATTTCACTTTCTACATAGGAAAACTGAGGTTCAGGTAGATTAAATAATTTGCTTAAGTTCACAAAGCCAACCAATTACATGAGTCAAAATCAGGACTCCATGCACCAAAATGCATTCCTTTTAAACCATGCTGATCTTAGGAAGTCCTAAGGGAACAGTTCTCATAATGTATGCTTTCACATATTTGAGAGCAGAGAAACTGTTGATTCTTGAAGTGGCCTTTGAGTAGTATAGATTCTGAACTCCCCACCTTTCTCATCTACATGTAAGACCAGGCTTCTACTGAAGACAAAGAAAGGAACACCTCAGAACTGAAGAAAAATCAGCTCTATTCTTGCCTTCTCTATCTTATCTCAAGATGTATATATGGCACAAAGGGGGGAGACCCAGAGATCAGTGGGGCAGTCAATTAGCAAGCACTTTTTTGGTGTCTGGAGCCCTAAGGAGGGAACAAGTAAGTATGCGTGCGAAGTATTCAATTCCACAAAACCCTATTTTAATTAACCAAATTTATTGCCATTTGCCAGAAGCTATCAGAAATAAGACAGAAGGGAGTAGCAAAGACTCACCTTAGAGCTTGTAGCTGAGTAAAGTCTACAGTCCAGGGAGATTTAGAGATGTATGATGGGACCCTTAGCAAAGACAAACTGAGATTCCTATATCAGTACTCAATGCAGAACTTGGAAATGTGGGAGACAAAGGGGAAAGTATGTTAACCAAGAACGGAAAGAAGCTGACTTAGAACTTCTGGGATAAAATGCTTTGAACAAAGCAAAATTAAGCCAATTCAATGATGCACGGTGTAGGCAGAGACACAAAGGAGCTGTACCCCAGCCCTAAACAGTTGCCTAAGCCCATCACATGCCCTGCAAAAAAAGATGAAGTGGTCACAACTCTTCACAGGCCACTTTTGGTGGATATCAGACTTTAAAACTTTAAGTTTAACTCATTAACTTTCCCCCTTAACACAACTACATACAAATGACTAACTGGTAAAGCAAAAACTGCTTAGGGCTCAGGGGAGTCTTCTCAAAACCAAAGGGTCAACAAAACACTGCACACAAACTACCAGGAAAACTGTACTTAATCACATGACCTCTGGGGGTGGGGGGTGTCTGACCAGGGGTATCTGACCCTGCTGAACTCTCTGAGAGTCATGGTTTCTTCCCTCATTGACAGGTTTCTCCTTCCTGCTCCAACCTGAGAAGTCTGATTTCCTCTCCCATTCTGCGTTCCTACAAAGAAAACATGAGGTTCTGTGTATCTCTGAGAACAAAACAGTACCTTCTGAGTCTTCTGACAGACTACATACCCTTCTCTTAGAGCTTTTTAGGCAGATGCTCCCAAGACTGCTGCTTTTAGTATATAAAAACAGAGACAGCTAACTTCAGTAGAGCCTGACTGGGCACACAGCATGTCATTGTGTTTGATGTACCATGACAATGTATCACACATATTATTGAGGTTCAAAAAGTGGTGACTGATTATCTTGGTAAGGACCCTGGAGCTAGACATTGGGAGAGCTGGGACTGGATCCACTGGAATGGATCAGTGGCAAGATGAGGAGCTTGAAGAGCTAGGCATGGCTCCTCCTGCTGCATCACAAGCAAGAGGCTTTCACTTGTCCTTCCCTTGTTTCTGTTATCTCCCTGTCCTGCACAGGCATCGTTGCTTCCCAGGTCTGAGATGACTGATTAGGCTAAGGAAGACACAGGCTTTAGCTGTGCTTTCTGCACTGTGTATATTGCATGGATGACTCCAGGCTGTAGCTTTTATAATCTGTGTCTCTCCAGTTCTGAGTCTTAGCTCAAGCACTTTATACCTCTGGATTTAAGATGCTGAGCAACTGCTGCTTCTTCATACCTACATGGCTAATTTAATTCTCCAAAAAGATCAGAGGCTTGGCCATACAAGATGCACTCCTAGGAACCAGGATATGTCCTATACCAATGCTGACCATTAATAATGTATTTTTTTAACCCACTATATCCAAAATATTACTAATTCAATATATAATCAGTATCAAAATTTGTTTATCAACTTTTTTCCCCAAAACAAACTTTCATTATCCAGGTCTATTCCACTGTTAAAGCAAATATCTCCTGGGATCAGCTATTATCACAATGCTCAAAATCTACCTGCAACTAGTGGTTCCTATTCTGGACAGCAGAGTTCTATAATCTCTTCTATCCTCCCATCCACCTCCCAGTTCTTTCCTGGAGCACTTCATCTCTGTAGTAGGGGTGCAAAGGACAGGGGTAGATAGTAAGACCAAGATCATTAGAGACAACTTTGAGATAGACCTAAACGGAGAGCCCAGGTCATAAAGGAGCTTTTGTGCTATGCATGGGAGCTTACATTTGATCCTGGAGCAGTGACTCTGCTAGAGGATTTCAAGCAGTACTGTGATCAAATTTGCCTTCTGGAAAGGTAGCAGCTTGGAGGATTGGAGGAGGTAGGCCAGGCAAGAGAGACCAGTTACAGGCGCTGCAGTAATCCTCTAGAGAACTGATGAGGGCCTGAACCAAGCTAGTAATATCAAGGGCAGATTCAAAAGGGTCTGAGAAGTTATAATCTACAAGGCTTAGAGATCAAAGAAATGCAGTGGTGGAGGAAAATAAATAACTCCAGATAATAATTTCTAGATTTTACATTGAAGATACTTTCTAAACTGATATAAGAGAACACAAAAGGATTACACTGGTTGTGGAAGGGGTTTTGAATGGAATGAACTGAATGAACTACATCAGATGACAGAATGGAATTCAAAGATTCAGGAAACAAGGAAAGATAGGTGGATGAGCTGCCCCAGGGCAAACATGAAGGGTGACAGAGGGTAAGCACTACAAGACAGTAAGGACTTGGAAAGGGGTAGGAAAGCCTACAAGAAGTTGAATATAGAGCAGCTGGGCAAAAAGGAGGGGAATCAAGAAAGAAGAATAAAAATAAGTGGGCAAAGGTTTCCAGGTGCAGAGAAGGAGCAATAACACCAAATGGCATACCCAGCGAAAAGTTAGATGAGAATCCCAACCAAATAAATCTAGTAACTGAAAGGACAAATAAGCATGATACCAAATAATCTGGGAGGAAGAATAGGTTTGGAGGTGTGATTTATGTATAAGGACTAGCCCTTCAATTTGCTGCTTTCAAAGTTCAGGAATGAATTGGAACCTAATCAGATTGAGGGAGAAGGGGCCAAAAGAGCTATCTGTCTCCAGTCCACTCATCATACAGGTTGAGGAAGATATGCATTTTCATGTACTTAGGAGGTCAGCTGAGCCCCTAACGAGGAGAGAAATTGAGGATCAAGCTCCTGGGGGAAGCGGAGAGGCAATCAACCACAACGATGAGGCTCAGACTAGAAGCGGATAAAAGAAAGTGTGGAAAGGAGATGCTGAGATTTATAAGGAAGATGTAACTTTACCACTGCGCAACAATTTTTCTTTATTCAGTATATAACTATACAGAGATTTTTCTTTAATATGACTACATGTAGTGTATAAGGAGTTGCTAGTTATGTGGACAGATCAGCAAGCTTGTAAATTACCAACTTTTTCACACACCTTTGGAGTTGACCTAAACATCACCAGGGTGACAGCCATCATCTTGAGAGGCACAGTGGTTGCTGACAGCTAGTGCCTCTCTTGATTTGCTGGGTGTATATGCTCTACTGATAGGTAAATATTTTCACTATAACTGTTCGTTATATAACTGCTCCTACAGAGTAAGAATTAAAAAGTCAGGGCTTTAGGGCACACCCCCCTGCCAATAGATTTATCATCCACTTATCAGTTCTACATATTCATTCAAGTTTTATCTAGTCTACAACCAAAGCACTGTGATGTTTACTGAGATGACTAGTAAGTACAACTATCAGGATGATTTTCATATTCACCTGACTCTGAATTTCTAATAATTTTCTAGTAATTTTGTATTCAGCTGGCTCTGAATTTCTCAGGTTGCTGCTGATAATCAGTGCTTTGTAACAATTAGCATCTTGATCTCTAAAAAGGATCAATCAATCTCAGTGTTAGGAAGGGTCTTAAAAGTCCTCCTGGAAATCGATGTCTGTGTCCTTTCATCATGCAGTACACATTCCTTGTCTGCTTTCAAACTTCTGGATTTGACACCTGCTGTTAACCTGTTATTCAGTATTTCTAGGCTTCAGTATTGCTGGTCAGTAAAATGGTAATGAACTTCACAGCACTTTTTGGAGAAAGTTAATGCACTTATCTAATTTAGACATTTTCTTTTCTCCCTCGCATTTGAATGCATTTAGTTATGGAGAGATTACCACCTCATTAAAAATAGCACAGTCCACCTTCTACACTGCTGGTGGGAATGCCGGCTAGTTTGGCCCTTTTGGAAAACAATATGGACGATTCTCAAAAAACTAGAGGTTGAGCTCCCATTTGACCCAGCAATACCACTCCTGGGAATATATCCCAGAAAAGCCAAAAAGTATAGTCGAAATGACATCTGCACTTATATGTTCATCACAGCACTGTTTACAATAGCCAGAATCTGGAAAAAACCCGAGTGTCCTAGAACAGATGACTGGTTGAATAAACTCTGGTACATCTATACAATGGAATACTATGCAGCTGTTAGAAAGAATGAGGTCATGACGTTTGCATATAAGTGGATCAGCATGGAAAGTATTATGCTAAGTGAAATGAGTCAGAAAGAGAGAGACAGACATAGAAAGATTGCACTCATCTGTGGAATATAGAATAATAGACTATAAGACTAACACCCAAGAATAGTAGAAATAAGTACCAGGAGGCTGTCTCCATGGCTTGGAGGCTGGTCTCTCATTCTGGGCAACTCAGAGAAGGGAACACCAAGTAAAATGTGGTTGGAGGTCATGTGGGGGAAAGATGATGCGGGCCGAATATAGACTAGAGACTGAACACAATGGCCACTCAACACCTTTATTGCAAACCACAACACCTAATCAGAGAGAGAGAACAAAAGGGAATACCCTGCCATAGTGGCAGTGTGGGGTGGTGGGAGACGGGACTGGGGAGGGGGGAGGGATGTTGGGTTTACTGGTGGTGGAGAATGGGCACTGGTGAAGGGATGGGTTATCAAACTTTGTAAGGGAGAAACATGAGCACAAAAATGTATAAATCTGTAACTGTAAAAAAATAAATAAAATAAAAAAAAATAGCACAGTCCATTGTAGGACCCCTTTATTCACATGAACCCAGATCTATCTCCCTGAAATTAATAACCATCTGCCTTTGTTCAACAGATCAAAAAACATTTCTATAGAACTAGAAGCTGGGTTCTAGATTAACAGTATGTTTGCCTATTTGCTGAGCCTATTTAGGTACACTGGGAAATGTCCTTCAGAAGACTGGCAATCCAGACAATTCCTCCTCCTATGACCATTTTAACCTTCACTGATATTTCCTGATGCAGATGCCTTTTCAAGCATTCAAAGCAAGCTGGTTGCTACCTAGGAACACACCAGTTATATTGCTTTACAAGATTTATTTTGTGCTTTATATCATGGACAGTTCAGAATTTGGCACCAAAAGTAATTATTGCAGGTATCAGTATACCCTTTTAAGTTCCATTACTGAACACTGTAGACCCCAATGTCCAGGACAGCCTTATCAGGGATTCATATTAAGAATACCCTATGGGGAGTATGTAACATACACAGTGTACTACACAATGGTAATATAATAGAGCACTAATGTCAGGATCTAAAATGATTGAAAAGATTGCCCCAAACTCCCCATGTGCCCATGCTTCTTCACCCCTGTATTTTCAACAATAGTTACTGAAATCTTACCCAAATTCTTTCAATGACCATTTCAAACAACTATCACTTTAGGAATGCCCCAGACTCCCCACCACCAGGAGGAAATGAGTTTGCTTAGACCTGTGTTTCTGAGACCCTGTGTTATTTCTCCTGCTGCACTATAAACTTCCCATCAAAAACAGGGTATTGAACAAAATCATTAAAAGTTGAAAGATAGAATTTTGTCTTAAAAAAATGTGACAGGAAGGCAAATTCTTCCCTGCCTCATTGCTCACCCCCAGATAGGGCACCCAAGATATTTCTCACTGATTTTTCAAAAAAGCTTTTAAGTGAAACAGTTGGGCAGTCCTGATGTTGTATGAGGGTTTAAGGCCAAGTAGCTAAACTTTTATATAATGAATAAATAACTCTAGCCTAATTGTTTTATGTATAAGAAATGAGCATAAGGCCTAAATGCTTTTATTTTTGCCCATGACTGGAACCTACCACTCCAACTTAAAGTAATGACAGGCTCCCTAATTCCAACTCACAACTGCCAGGCTCCATCACTATGTCAATTCTGGAAAATGCCAAAACCTCACAGCATGATGAACGAAGAGGCTGATTATAACCAGTGAAGAAAAATACAGGGAAAACCTCCTTCACAGATGCCTCCTTCAAATGCCTCTCTCTTTTATCGAAATCCAATACTAATTTTTATGTTAACAAATACTGATGAGGTCATGACTAAATGTCATGTTGCAAGTTAGTTTCTAGAGACACAATGGTGAACAATATGCAAGCAAAAACAAGACTCATCACTAAGAACTAAACAAAAATAAAACTGCCCTTCTAGTTTTTACTTGGTAAGACTGCAGTATACAAGTATACTCATCAAGCACTTTCTATGCCCAAGGGTTCAGAGATGGCTTCCTGATAACAACCAAGGTATACCAATGTCCTAAATCAAGCCGGGAAAGGAAGAATTCAGGACATAATAATGTAAAAGAGTACTTGAAGGCCTAAAGTGTCATATCGACAAAAAGGCAGAAACTAATGAGTAACATGATCAGGGCATGTGAACCTGAATCTCAAGACTAAGATTAGGTCACAGGGAAAATGAAGACATTCTAATAAGCATAGTATGAACAAAAGGGTGCACATCATTTTAGAAAAGCTATAAGATCTGATTATTAGGAATAGAGAAGCAGGTTAGAAAGAAGAAAACAAATTGGTGAGTTAAAATTGGGCAAGACTAGGAGGGGTATTAAAACCAAGGTAAAAATTTTTACAAAAATTTTTTAAAAATCAATAAAACCAGGGTAAGAGCTTGAATCCTATGTCCAAGACAATGGGAGTAGGGGCAGGGTTGAGAGGGTTTCTGTCATGGAAAGTTTTTGAACCAGAGCAAAGAGCACTGGCTTGAGAGTCAGATAAATCTGAGTTCCTGTTACACAATCCTAGGAGTTCCAAGAATAATCTTATGAAGACTGCCACAGTGGGAGTGTGTAGATAGAGGGAAACTCAACTGCAGAGAGGCCATGAGGAGTGTAAACATCCTAGAACACAGTGATGTCTAATGGGTTGGACTGTCAGTAGAAAGCTGAAGAATGAAAAGAAAATGTGGGAACTAGTTACAAAGAAAGATGCTGCTACAAAAGAAGCTAACAGATCTGTTTCCAGTTTTACGGGTAAGGAATGGCTCTAGGTCCCCAGTTTGGTAATAAAGATAAGCCTGGATTATCATAAAAGGGAAGAAATTTTTATTGTGAAAAGCGTTAGCAGGGAATATGAAGTGTCATGTGGCCTTTAGCCTGATAGGAAGACATCCACCAGCTGCATAAATGGGAATGGAGTAGAGATAGGAGTAGAGATAAAGACTGACACATTAGAAGGGAGAAAATACCTTCACATTTAAGAACTTTTTTTATTAGAAAATTAAAATGTTAGGTATTAGCAAAAATAATGTAACTGATAATAAAACAGCAGAGAGAAACACACCTTTACAGATTATTTTACTTAGCAATGGGATTCAGGGGATCCTATCCATTATAACACAGAATGAATAAACTTCTGTAGAAATTCAACATATGGCCTATTTACATAACAAGCATCACAACTCCAAATTAGCCATTTTGATATGTCAAGGAAATAACACCTTCATAGCAGACTACTTAAAAAAAAAAAAGACAAGAAAAAAGAAAGGTTTGTTTTTCACCTATAATTATGTTTACTGGGATTTTAACTGTTTGTGTCATGAAAATTATGTTTTAATTGTGTAATCCCACTCAAAGGCAGAGTAGTGACTGGATGAATGAATTAAATTACGCACAACCATTTGAGGATCGATACACAGACTCCATCACTTAAATCTGTTCAAATCATCTATCTGCCTGGTGTCTTGTGCCATTCTTGGAAAAGAAACTGTTCTGTGTACAAAAACTACAATGACTATATAATTCAGTCATCATAAGTAACAGTAAAACATCTACAGAAAATGACTAGGAAAAAGGAGCTATGAGTAAGCAGTATTTGTCTAAGGCAGACAAAACCCACTCTCCTCTTCCCATATGGTAAGACAGGAGGTTGCAGCTTAGATCTTACGAAGAGCAAACTCAAATTCTTCCATTTTATCAAAACTGTAACCAGAAGTTCCTGTTCTAGTTCATCTCATAAGATGCAGATAAGAACTGTGTAAAGACCGTAAAATAAAAGACTACCTCCTAGGGATTTTCTCTTTTAGGGGTGTGGGGGCAAACCTAGGTATTGCCTATGGACCTGGTAGGCTATTCCTCTTAGCAGTGCTGTGGGAACCACTGATGCCCAGGATCCATAGAATAAGGACCACCTCCTAGGGATTTTCTTTTTTTTTTGGGGGGGGTCAAACCTGCTGGTTTTGGGATGGGGGTGGGGGGCTATTCCTCCCTGCAATGCTGGGGGAACCATGTGGTACCCAGGGTCCAATCCAGGCTGTGTGGTGTGTCCCCACTTTGGCATTTGTCAATACATGACCATCACTGAATGTTCATGGTTAATGACAGTACAATTCTATCAACACACTAAGAAATACATAAACATCAGAACCCAAAATGAGGCTTTCCTAAAGTTTAACTTTTGATGGACACCATTTCCGTTCAGAGGGCGAGTAATTAGGATACGTGGCCAACAGGCAGCCCTTCAAGGCCTGTAACAGTATGGCCTGAGCATTTTCCTCTCCTGATCATTACCGAGGTGGCAGAGCAGCAGCAGATGGCCACAGACACCTTTCCCACTTGAAAGAAAATCAGTGCCACAGAAAATAACAACTGAAGACTTTCACAAAGGGCTCCCTAAAACAAACGAAACAGAAAAGGTGTCTAGATAATTTTGCCTATCTACATAAGTGCAATAAACAAAGTTGATGTCTATGAAATCAAATTTAATATTCTTGGAGACAGCTTTTAAGGGGGAAATTGGTAATTATTATACTCCTTTCCCAGATGTTGAGTTTTTACTGTCCTCTTAAATATTCTCTGTGTTCAATGATTACATTTTATGCAAATTATCCTTTGGGACTAGTCTAGTTTGTGCGTTAAAGCCATACAGATACAGATTTTGACTTATTTTTTTGTTCTGCTGCTCCATAAAATAGGTTTGAACAAAGCTTGAGTTTAATCCAAAACTCGTAATTAGAGACTGAAGCATTATTTGCCTTGTCAAATAGAAAATCATCCAATGTTGATTTTTTTCCCTAGTTAGAGATCCAACTAATATTGTCACCAAAGATATTTTTAAACACTACAGTTAATCTGCCTTCATCCACACAACACATCACTGCTTTCTGGTTAAGTGACAATTTTATATAGGTCTCTGAATTACTTGATCCAGATGGTAATCTTAATCTGTATTGCCAGAGAATCCTTCAAAATAACCAGTTTTATTATTTGAGTTTTATTTCTTTCCTTCCACAACGAGGCGATTTCAGACTCCCCGTCCCTTTCCCCTGCCATTCCACACACCTACTTAACCTCTGGAAAACCCAATTCATCAGAGAGGTAATGACCAGCTAAGACATGTCATATAGGTGACACGACCTTACTCTTCCAAATGCCGGCATAAAATCTCTGCAAAAGTTCTAAAAATCCAGCTGCCTGCTCCTGACTTGAGAGGGGACTGACAAAAGTTTAACGCAACATTAAAAAAAAAAATGTTTAAATGCAGTGAGAAATATACCACATATCCCCCATCCCCCCTCCCCCACACCCCTCAACACCACCACCACCACCAAAGACAGCGGCGGTTTGAACTTCAAGGTTATTATTCTCTAGCTCTCAAGTTAGACTCTTCCGATGTTCAACGAGAAATGCCGTACAGAAAGCCGCTTCCCAGGGCAAAAAGCCCTGACATCCACGAAAGCCACCCCGGGCTGCAGCGAAGCGAAAGCTCAAGAAGTTGACCAACACACCAACCGCCCCCTCCCCCACCCCGCCACTAGAAATGACCCCGTTGCGAAGGCCCGGGAGGGCTCCGGCCGCATCTCGGTGCAGGTGACCAAGTCCCAGCCCGGCACCTCTTAGTTCGGCGGTGAACAACCGAGCCGAGGGCGATCGAGCGGACCAGCGAGCGCGTCAGCCAGCAGGAGGTGCCGAGCCGCGGAAAAGTCGAGTGTGCGAGGGGACGAGCGGCAAGAACCCTCCCGCCGCCTCCCCAACCACCTCTGTCCGGGGCTTCAGGCCGGGGCCGGCGGACCCCCACCCCGGTCCGTCTGCCCTGAGGCGACCGGGGGCGCAGGGTGGCTACTCCCGTTGCCCCGGCCGGTGATCTCCGCGGCCGGCGCGACCGCCGCAGCCCCCCGCTCCCTCCGGGCGCCGAGGGGCGCGGGTTTCTCGGGACCTGCAGCCACCCCACCCCCCGCTGCCCTCCGCTGCCCCCCGCCTCCCCACACCCACCCACCCCGAGCCGGGCGGCGATGGAGTGCGGGGTGGTCCCGGCTCAGGCGGAGCCAGAGGGCGGCGGGGGGGCTCTGGGTCTCCCACGGCTTTGGGAAGGGGCCGCGGGCGCTCCCGCCGAGGAGAGGGCGAGCGACCGGGGTCCGCGGCCGAGTGCGAACCCGGGCGAGCGGGCGGGTCCACGTCGGAGCGCGGCGGTCTCTCTCTCTCATACACACACAACACACAAGCGCGCGCGTACACACCACATACACACACAACACACAACTGTACACACACACGCTTGCACCCCCGGGCGCGCAAAAGAGCGCCGGACTTCGCTCCTCCGCCCGCCCGCCCGCTCGCGCGGACCGCAGAAAGGAAGGACCGCGACCTCAGCGTCCGGTTCGCGCCGCGCCGCCGGCCGGCGTCGGCGCCGAGCGGGGGCCACACCCAGCGCCCCCGGGAGGCGGCGGGGGGTGGGGGGGGGGGTTGGGCGGCCCAGGCTGCGGAACGCGAGGCCGGGGCCGAGCCGCCTCCGTCCCGGCCGCGCAGGCCCCGTCTCGTCCGCCCGAGCCCCGCGTCCCATTCCGGCGACCGGGGCTGGGAAGGCGGGGGTGGGGGTGGGGTGGGGGTGCCGTTCTCGGGGACCGGCGGCTGGAGCGGGGACGCCGGGGTGGGGGGATGGGAGGGGGGGTCCCGGGCTTACCTCTGCGCCGAGCTCCGGCCGCTCTGTCCCGAGCCGGGCGGCGCGGGAGGGGGGCGCGGTCGCCGCGAGAGGCTCGGCGGCGGTGGCGGCCCCTGCGGCGCGGAGGGCGGGACGAGCGGGAGCCGCTGCCGGGGCCGCGCGCCGTCCGGAGCTCGCTCCGCGCAGCCGGCGCTCGCGGCGGAGGGCGCAGCCCGCTCGGCCCCCGGACAGGATTCCTTCACTGACACAACTCGGGCTCGGATCAGCCACACGCAGGGCCACTCCCGCCCCTCGTCCGCTGCCCCCGCCCGCCCGGCCAGCCCGCCCCTCGGTGTCACTCACCCGAGCCGGCGCCCCTCGCTCCTGCTCGCACACACAGGCGCTGCCCGCGCCTCTCCTGGCTTTTTGTATCGGCTCACACGCACGTTCTGACAGAGACCCCTTCCTTCCACACGCCCTCCCTCAGTTCCTCTCCCACCCCACTTCCCAGAAGAATCCCCGTGCAGCTTTCCGCACTTTGGTCGCCCCACGCCAATCTCCTCGACTTCTCCCAAACCCCTACCTCCAGAAATGTTTGGTCCTTGTTATTCTGAGATTTTTTTTTTTTTTGGTTGTTGTTGTTGTCTCAGCTCACACGTGTTGCAGGAGCGTCTTTCTCCTGTCCCCTGAAAAATGAACTTTGCCCTCGCCCCCTCGCCAGGCCCTCCCCCCTCCCCCGTCCCAGCTCCTCCTCCCAAGCTCCCCCACTCCCAACACACACACACACACACACACACACACACACACACACACACACACACACACACACACACACACCAGCTCTTGTCTGCAGAGGAAAGGTGCTTCCTGGGGCTGAGCCAAGCTCACCCTGGAAGAGAGTCAATTCCCAAATGATCTGCAAAGCTGGGCGCGGAGAAAGTACTGGGGCGCGGGGCTGGCCTTAGCCTCCCTCTCGCAGCCGTGCGCGCGGGGCTCCTGCAGGATGGTTTGTTTCGAAACGTGTGTGATAACCGACTTCCAGAGAGACACCCTGGGCAGCAGCCCAGGGGTTCTTGCCGGAGAGGGGAGTACAGCCGTGGGGAGAGGAAAGGCAGTTTCCTATTCGTGATGGAAGCACTTTGGATAACACACCTCTTCCAGAGGCAGTCGAGTGAAATGCAGGCAGTTATCCAATTCGGTTGTTGTGTTTTAGAGGGTGATTTCCTAGCCTCCCTTTTTTTCCATTTCTTTAACTCTCCGTGGCTCGCTGGGTATCACAACCTTTTGCAAGTATCAGACCAGAGCTGTGGGTGCCTCTCACACTCCAAACTCGCAAACAGCCCCCACCCCAACCCAGTGCACAGCAGAATGGTACATCACCCGTTGTTCAGCAATTTATAATTTGAAATAAAATACAAAACCTTGGGTAAAGTTCAAATCGGTTAACATAGTGTGTCTCTGTTGACAAAGAAGGTATAGCCATAATAAGAAATTGAGCTAAAAGTAAAGGAACTAATTCTCTGGCTTATGTGACTTGTGGTGATGCTTCTTACTGGAGGGGTATATGGGTCATGTGATTATTTAACAGATAGTTGTAAGTACTTTGTAAATACTTGTTTAATCTTTCAAGCAATTCTACTAGAAAGGTGTTTTATTTTTAACAAATAAACCGAAACACAGAGAAATTAAATACCTTACCTAAATTATTTAGATAACACTAGAGGGAAGATGTGAACCCATACACTTCAACGGTATCTATGTAACAAGAAATGTTGCTTCTGGAAATCATATTAAGTAAAAATATAAGGAATACTGTCCGCACTGCTTGTTAAATTTAAATAGAAAAGGTGAATTGTAAATCATTAAACTGGGAACTTTGATGTACCTTTCAAATCCTTTGGCAAAATACTTAAGTTGGGTGGGAGGTCTCCCTCTAACTAGAATTTCAAAATGAATAATGGCTTGCCTAAGAAGAGCTTTGAAATTAACATTGAATTCAGTCTTCCTTTCCTTCTTCTACCACCTTATAATCTTCCCAGGACTCCAGATCTGACAAAGAAAAATGCTTTCAAGAACTGAATACAACCAGAGGGAAGAAATCATTTTCAGACACAGGTACCAGCCTTTTACATTTGAGGGCTAATTCTCACCAAGTAAGTAGTAGCCATAAGAATAACTCTGATGTATGTTGAGAGCAAAAATGTTAAGGCATTTAATTAATAAAAAAAAAATAAATGGAGACTAACAGTACAGTAGTAGCCACTGTACCTCAAACTAGACTAAAATATTCTCTACTGGGAATGGAGACCTAACCCATGAAAATGAGACTATAAAGCAACTCGAAAAATAATTATAGCTTCCAAAAGTTCACTAAGGGAAATTTTAAAAAATCAGACTTTAGAAAATTTTATGGACTGTGAATATTAAGTCAAGCTTAAACCTTTTGCTATTCAAATTAATTTATTGGGTGGGGAGGGAAGGAAATTTATGTTTGGGGAAGAGAGGGTTTAACATGCTATTTAAAATTATGTTAAGGGTCAGAATGATAGTATAGTGGGTAGGGCATATGGTCTTATATGTGGCTAACTCAGGTTTGATACCCAGTACCCTATATATACCCGGAGTTCACCGGGAGTGCAAAGCAAGGAGTAATCTCAGCACCACCAGGTATGGCCAAAAATAATCAAACAAAAAATGTTAAAACCACCAAGCTCTAGCCTGTTATTGAGAGATGCTAGAAACATTATCATTAGAGATCCTTAACTTTGACTATATGCAATGACTGAGTAGAACATGGGTATCTCACCTGGGAAGGAGATGAATGTGTTCTCTGTATGGTGTTCATGAGTTGTTCACAAATACTCCAGTCTGCTTGTAAACACATGTTAAGTTTGCGCTCTATAACCCCTCTAAAGCACAGTGTAACCTTTGACTTGCTTCGTCTTAGGGAAGGTGGATGGAAGTGATGAATATCAGTTTTGGACAGAAGCTGAGTTCTCACATTCAGTATCTCATTCTCCTTTCTTCCTTGAACTATAACCAGCAAGGATCCTGGTGGCAGTTGCTCCATCAATGAGAGTAAATGACAATGACAATGATGATGTACTGAGTAAGTAACATGAGTGAGAAAGAAACTGTGTTGTTCTAAGCTAGTAAGGTTTGGGGGTTGTTTGTTTCCACATTACAGTCTAGTCTAATTTTAATTTAAAATAGAGAGGAAGAAACAAATTGCAGGGTATGCTATGATAGATGACAGAGAATGGTTAATAATTCCACCAATGTTTTCTTTCCCTCCTGGGTGCACAGCAAATTCACATTTGCTGACTTTCTCTGTAGTTAGGTGAGCCATTCAACCAAATTCTAACTGACATTGATGAAAATTTCAAACACCACTTACATGCCCCACCCATGGAAAATTCCCTGTATGCTCCCTCTTTTCCTCCTACCAGGTGCAAACTAAGGACTCTGAACTGATGAAGTTACTGACTCTTAAAACAGAATTCAGCAAACTTTATCTGTAAAGGATCTTATAATAGAATATTTTAGGTTTTTTGTCTTACCTGGTCTCTCTCACAATTACCCGTTCTACTGTTTTGCAGGAAAGCAGTCCAGAAATTAAATAGACATAGCTCTGTTCCTATTAAGTAGGCAGTGAATGGCTATGGATTGTGGATAGTCATTGGCTGACTTCTTACCTAGAGGAGGATAGAACTCAAGCTAGAAGGAATTTGTCTCTGGGTCACTCTATGGTGTTAAGTTGCTAAATACTCACATTGAAATATTACTTGAGGTTTTATTTTTTTAAACCAAGTTATGTATAACTAACATACTATATTTTTTAAAAATCCAGGTGTACTATAATAATCTACAAAAAGGAACTATAAAAGATTACTCCTGCAATATCTGCTACCTGTATAATAATAGTAAAGAAATGTCATGACAGAAGTTATACAGAAAATATTAGACATATTTAACTACATAAAACTACTCTTTATGTACAGGGGAAGGTGCCATAAGTAATATTACCTAATGGAAGAAAATATACACAACGATTTAAATAAATGAAAATATAGGCAACACAAATACATAACAGGAAAGAACCATTGTACAAAATTACAGATAGTTTCTAAAAATAAGAAAATAGGCACAGAAGATGAAAAAGTGGTTCTCAAAATCAGGAATATGTGCTAATAATAACTTTGGTCACGCATTTCCATTATAAGTAATCTATACTACAGAAATACTGACTGGAACGATAGCACAGCAGGTAAGGCATTGCCTTGCATGCGGCAGACCAGGGTTCAATTTCTCTGCCTCTCTCAGAGAGCCTGGCAAGCTACCGAGAATATCCTGCCCGCATGGCATAGCCTGGCAAGCTACCCATGGCATATTCGATATGCCAAAAACAGTAAGAACAAGTCTCACAATGGAGACATTACTGGTGCCCGCTCAAGCAAATTGATGAACAATGGGACAACAGTGCTACAGTGCATGAAAAAAAATTACATGTATAACTATTATAGTATTTTTAGGCACCAAAAGAAATTGAATCACATAAATATTGGAATGGTGAAGTTTATGAGTTCATAAACACTATGGAATAATAAATATCCTGTTTTAAAATGAGGGAAGTAGTTATACAGCATCTGAACAAGTGTTTTTGATATTTTTTGAATAATAAAGTAGAATATTCTTTTTTAAATTTTTTTTTGGGGGGTCACTCCTGGCTTTGCACTCAGAAATTTCTCCTGGTGGTGCTCAGGGACCTGATGGGATTCAGAGAATTGAACACAGGTCTGGCACGTGCAAGGCAAGCACCTTACCCACTGGACTACCTTTACAGCTCCAATATATTATTTAGAATGATAAAACATCATGTGCTTTAAAGGGGTGGAAGGGAATGGGGAGCAAGATCCATGTATCTGGAAGAACGGGCCCACTCTTGACTCTGGTGACCCTTAGCGTGAGGAACTTCCAGTTTAAACTTTGTACACTACCTTTTTTCTCCTCCAGATACTGTTTTTATTTTCACAACTTTTTTAAAATGTATGAGGACAGGGTAAAGAGAGCCTAGAAGAACCTGTAGTAGACACTAGTTATTGCTCAGGGCTTGAGGATGGACAGAAGAACAAAGGCTAGTTAAAGACTTGCTGAGACCAATCCAAAGCAGTGAGTCATACCCTTGGTGTTCTGGTGTAGCAGATCAAGCTGTTGTGACCTGGGACCAGTGTTCTGTTTGGAAATTTTCCAGGAAGTAGATGACTTGGGGAGAGAAGGATAACCTTGCTGACCTGAGGGTAAAACATGTTGGAAACAAACAAAAAAACCTTCACTGTCCCTTGGCTGAACTTGCTTAATTCACTTGCCCTGGGGCTCAGTGTTAGGTTAACTTTTCACTGTTGAGGACTTGTTGATTTGTTGATTTCATTTTGTTTGTTAGAGAACAAACTGTTGACATAAATAAATATATATCTCACAGAAGTTTTGGTTTTGTTTTTAAAGTTACAAGTCAATATATGTTATGGGAAGTTAATTCCAATTTCATTCAATTTTAACTATGCCAACAGGAAGACAAATAACACTAGTGTCTCTTGTGGGCAAATAGTTAGCATTCATTCGGACTGAGTGCATTCATTCATTCCTTTATATGTATTAGTATCTTCTTTTACCAAGAGTATCACTGTATTACTGTCATCCTGTTGTTCATTGATTTACTCGAGCAGGCACCAGTAACGTCTCTATTCCTCTCAGCCCTGAGATTTTAGCAACCTCTCCTTAGTCTTTCCCAATGATTAGAGGCTTTTTCAGGGTCAGGGGAATGAGACCTATCATTACTGGTTTTGGCATATCGAATACACCACGGGTAGCTTGCCAGACTCTGCCCGTGTGGGACATAAGAGAAAGACCAAAGTAGTTTTGACAAAATCCTAATTCCTAGCTTAGCAGAAAGTTTCATTTGCTTGTTAGTAAAAGAATGTACACTGAAATTTTGCATCATAGTATATTACTTACCTTATAAACAAAAACTCACAGCTATTGTTTTGCAAGTCACACTGTATGTGTGTGTGGGGGGGGGGTTGTGACTCTGCATCTTGTAGTAAAACCAAACTCATTATTTAAAGAAACCTCTAACTTCCTCTGAGTCACAGCATATAAGTGAGCAAAGGGCAGATTTGGACATTTTTCTGATTGGCTGGACTCAGATTTTGAGTCCAAATCTTACTGTTTCGGGGCTGGCTTTAAGCAGGAGTGTGTGGTGGTATTTGCTAGTGCTGCCATAACAAGGATCTATGCCATGCCACCAATGGGGCAAGAGCATAAACAATAGGAATCTGTTGTCTCAGTTCTGGAGACTTAGAAAGTTCAAAATCCAACTGCCAGCAGGGTTCATCCTTCTGAGGGCTGTGGGGGAAGGCCCTGTTTGTCCTCTCACCTGGGTTATAGATGACTAACTTCTCTTATGTCCCTTCGTTTTATCTCTCTTTGTATCCAGATCCCTCACTTATTTTATTATTATTATTATTATCATTATTATTATTATTATTATTTTAATCACCATGAGGTACAGTTACCGGCTTACAGACTTTCGTGCTTCCGTTTCAGTCATATAATGATCTAGTACCCATCCGTTCACCAGTGCCCATTTTCCACCACCAATGGTCCCAGCATCCCTCCCACCACCTCCCCTCCACCCTGCTGTGCCTCTGTGGTGGGGCATTCCCTTTTGCTTCCTCTCTCCTTTTGCAAATCCCTCACTTTTATAAGAATAGTTGTATTGGATTAGGAATCACTCTAATGACTTCTTTTAAAGAACTTAAAAAAAATAATGTTTATTCTGAGGTACTGGGGGTTAGGACTCCACTATCCATTTGGGGATTAGGAGGAACACACAGTTTAACTATAATCAACAGTAAAACTGACAACTAAGACTGGTTATTTTGGATTTTTTTTTTAGTTTTAGGCACAATGATGCACAATATTGATACTGGCAGGACTTCATGGATAAAACATTCCGTCACCACACCCTCCAACAGTGTCAGCTTCCCACACCATTGCCCCAATGTCCCCTCTCTCCTTCCTATGCCTATCCCCATCCCCCTGCAGTGATATGTGTCCTACTAAAAACGAGTTCTCAGTTTCTGTTGCCTTTGAGTGTTTGTAGTTTCCTTACTATAGTTCTTTACATTCCACACATAGAGAGATAGTTCTGTGTCTGTTCCTTTCCTTCTGACTAATTACACTTTAAGGGCCCAAAAACTCTATTCAGAAAAAAAAATCTGCACTTCTATATTCATTGCAGCACTATGCACAATGGCCCAAATCTGGAAATGACCCAAATGTATAGGATGATTGAAACTTGGACTTTTTTCATCAGACCCCATTCCCTGTACTTTCCAAAATATCTTCTCTGTTTCTCTTCCCACATTCCTATTGATTTCTATGCATTGCTCTATCATGGTAACTAGGTAACTGTACCTCTCTTTCTCTTAAGGGAATCTACCCCCTGTAGGCAGGGAAAGTGACATTTTAATACTTTATGTCTAGCACAATGCCTGACCCAGACAAGGTGAATGAATAGACAATGATACAATATTCACCTTATGAAGAATTCTAATTCATACTGGCATTTGTATTCCTTATTGTGCAACTAAGTATACATAAGCCTATACTCATTCCTGTGAAACAAAATAATGTGAAAATATGAAAATATTTTTAAAAGAAAGGAAAAAACATGTTGGATATACTGTGGCACATCATGGACAGTCACACCTCGATAGGATATAGAATGCTGAATTATGAAAGTCCAAAACAGGGGCAAAGGATGCTTAGATTCAGCTGCATTATAAATGAAGCAAGTTCAGCCAAGGGATACTGATTTCTGCTTACATTAATAATGAACTTTAGATTTAGAGTTTAATTTTAAAGTTATAGTTATAGAAAGAGGAAATATTTCTACAGCAATTATTGTATGGCTAATAAATAGAGTTCATGAGGTTGACAATTGGGAACTGTGTGATTGTAAAACCTGAAGAAGACAAGTCAGGTTTTACAACATATCTTAATAGCATTCTTCAAGGAGAAACACAGAGATGTTGATGAACTTTCCTATCTTCACTGAAGACAGAAGAAGAATAGTTTATGCTACTGCATGCAAGAGTTTGGTTGACTCTGAAGGAAGGATTTCCAAAAGAATACCAAATACTAGGTGGATTTAATTCCAACAAAAGCTGTGGTTTGACATCTTTCTGTCATCTAAATGAAAATTCCTAAAATATATTTGAAGTGAATTCTTTCACATACTAGCCATGAGACCTTGGAATAAATGCATTATTTCACTGACGATTTATGTCTTTACTCAGAAAATGCGTTTAATTTTTGACCACAGCAGGCTTTAGGTGGTTGAATGTGAAACATGTAACCCAGTCCCAGGTGGACTTTTCAAAAATATTATTAACACTGAAAACTATAATAAATATGTTTACTATGTGCCAGACATCATTCTATTCATATATTGCACTGTTTAATTTTGGTGTCACAACAATCATTAATCATGTGAAGTAGATGATTTTTTTTTTCATTTTTGTTTTGGGACCATTCCCAGCTCTTGTGCTCAGGGCCCATGCCTAATGATGCTGGAGGGTTGGGTGGGGGGTTGTAGGATTACATAGCTTTAGGTAGTTTAGGTTTATTGGGTTACTCCCGTCACAGTGCTCTCATTCCTCTGTGTTTATTTGTAGCTTCTTTCTTAGTGTTCTGTTGACTTGTAAATAATGTCTTTCTCTTCTCCTTGAATCCTTTGCATAGCTTATTTAGAGCAAGTCCTTTTTGTATGGACAAAGAAAGACATTTATTAATATGCCTTTGCAATTGGGATTTAATTGGCTTTGAATATTATTAATTCCCGGGCATCTACTTTCTTGACTGTAGCCTTGGTTGCCCTCAGTTCCTAGCCCTCTAAAAGTCAGGGTCCCAACGGGGGACGAGACGGACCCAGGGCAAGCGGTAAGTTATGTGCTACCCTGGCATCGAGATGGGCCTGGCCAAAGTGCCTCATTCTTAACTGTAAGTTAAGAGTCTGATCATGGACAAGTGCTGTCATGATCTTAAAGTAATGACGAGACTAGGACCCTGCTAAGGATAGGAAAGACTAATCTGGCCTGGGCACTGTAGTCTGAGATTGAGATGACCCCAGGAGAGCAATTCTAAAAGTTTAATGCATCTCTTGCTATGCCCATACAAAACGATTAATATTATGAATGCTCATATGTTCGTTGGACAAGAGAGGAGAAACACAACCATGGGATTTCATCATTGATGGGTCCTGCTGAAAGAGAGAATAGGTGTTCTGCTATTGTTATTGAAACTTTTAAGCTTGAATTGTTACATTGTAGATTCCAGGCTCTGGCCCAGCCTAGTCTTTGGGATGTAGATTTCAGGTGCTGCCTGGTTTGTAATTGACAATGTAGATTTCATGGGCAGCTCAGCCCAGTCTTTGGTATGTAAATCCGAGTGCTTTCAGCCCAAGGAAGGCTTAGGTTTTGGTTTTGTATCTTCTTTCCGGAAGCCTAGATTACTGGCCTGCAGATACAAGAGAATAATGTTGCCTCAATGTTCTTCCTGTAAGATCTTTTGGTGCCTTTGGTAACTGTCAATGTATTGCACCATGAGCAAAAACGGGTTCTGAGAGAGAGACATAGGGAAGGAGAGACTAGAGAAAGTAGTGGAGTAGATTCTGAGAGAGACCAGAGCGGTGCTGGGAGTGCATGTGGGGGAAATAGAAGTTTAAAGGTTGAATAAATAGTAACAAATCAGCTAACTCTCTGGGTCCTCGTTCTTCCTGTCCAACCACCAAACGGACCTTTCCTCCACCACTGCTTCCATTTACCAAAGTTGTGCAAGTTTTTTTATTTTTATTATTTTTCTTTCTTTTGGACTGGAGTGATAGCACAGCAGGTAGGGCATTTGCCTTGGACATGGAGGACCCGGGTTTGGTTCCTCCATCCCTCTTGGAGAGCCTGGCAAGCTACTGCAAGTATCCCACCCACATGGCAGAGCCTGGCAAGTTGCCTGTGGCATATTCGATACTTGAGCAAATCAATGAACAATGGGATGATAGTGCTACAATGCTACAATTCCAATTTTTCTTTCAACAATTTTAATGTTCTTATTTGTTAAAATACTGCAATGACAAATAGCAGTTTTGTTATTAATCAGGAACATATGTGACAGAGATCCAAATAATTATGAGGTAACAGTATGATCTAAATTGTATAATTCTTGTCTGAGACAGAACAGCTATTATTTTGGTTGCCTCATGAGGCTATATCATTGCACAGTTTGCACCAGGCTTTCTGAAATACCTGTAATAATTAACTCTCTTCCTCCAATATTAAGTGAACAAAAGTTAGTATGCTGTGATGGGTCAGCTCTCATGAGGATGCATGAATTCCTCTCCTGACACATAAGTTTTGATATGTAGCTATTTCCCCACAGAAGATAATATAACCCTCCATTTAATTATATTTGCTCTGGGGCTGGAGCGATAGCACAGCGGGTAGGGCATTTTGCCTTGCACGTGGCCGGCCCGGGTTCAATTCCCAGCATCCCATATGGTCCCCCAAGCACCGCCAGGAGTAATTCCTGAGTGCATGAGCCAGGAGTAACCCTTGTGCAATGCTCGGTGTGACCCAAAAAGAAAAAAAATTATATTTGTTCTGAAGATGGGTGAATGTACTATATTAGCTGTTCTCAAATAGTGTGATCAGTAGTTTTGAAAAAGTCTATTTAGGGTCCAATAATTTATATATAAATTATACAATTATATATACACATATATCATAAAATTATAGATGTTGAAGGTTTCAAAGTGAATGTTTCAAGGTAGGAACCAAAATGTCAAATCATTAGAGGAAGTAAGTGCCAAAGGGTTAAATTCAGCTGAAGTTAAGGCAGACTAAATAGCTATGGATATGGAATTGCAATTACCCACACACTGTGTGTATGTGGGTGGTGATGGTGGTGGCATGTGTGAGTATGGGTTTGTGCATACAGGAGAAACAAGCAAGGGTGTGCTAGTAATATAATAATTCATAGGGAAAGGCCCTAATAGGCCGCATCTGCCAATTTTTCTAACTAAATACTGCTACCAAGGCCAATTTCAAGCTACCAACAGTTCAACAACAATTTTTTTAACTTTGCTATATTTTTATATTAACAATCAGCACTCTCAATCCAGTATGAACCCGCTCTGCCAAACCCTTTAAATAAATTAATGTGTTTATCAGAAATCTCAGGGCAGAGCTTAGAGATGGTATTAATGAGATCGAGTGTCTGTCAGGGCAAGTAGAGGAGAAAGTTAACAAACCTAATTTCTAAGATGAAGTTTTGTAGTTAGAAGATGAAGTTTTGTATTCAGAAATTACTTGGCGAAGCACAGAGCCATGTGGGGACGCTCCTTTCTGCCCCCATGCGAGATCGACCCCAGAGGCAACTGGACCACCTTGGACATGAGCGGTGCCCCCAAAATGCCTCCAAACTGTGTGCTCGGAGCTACTGGCCCAGGCGCCGCCAGCGAGTGATGCAATTACCAAAAGAATTTTCCATGGACTTCATATAGAAATCCAAAACCGCGCGGCTGCAATAGCAGCCGCGTGACCTAATATCTCTTGATTGTCAGCAACGTGTAAATGTTCCTTTTTGGCAGGGCTTAACGTGGGGGGAAACTTCAAACAATAGTACTAAGTTTTTTGTTGAAGGGTAAAAGATTGTAGCGATAGAATTTTAGGCAGAATTTTCCCTGGACTTTATATAGAAACCCAAAACCGCGCGGCTGCGGCAGCCTAATGTCATCTAATCATCAGCAATATGAAATGGTTCCTTTGTAATGGGTTGGACTTTGGGGGGACCATAATAGGGTTAAAGTTTGTAGTGACGTGTAATTTCTGGCTGTACTTTCCCTGGACTTTATACAGAAATTCAAAGCTGCGAGGCCGCTGCCATGGCCGCACAACCTAATGTCATTTAATCATCACCAGTATGAAATGGTTCCTTTTTAAGGGGTTGGACTTTGGTGGGAAATCCTAACAAGAATAGTAAGTCTTTTGCTGAAATATTGAAGGCAACCAAAGTGGTAGCCATCTCTATAGACTGAACTAAGCCGTATCCCCACGCTGGCTGAGAAGAAATATCCTTCTTTCTCGGGAAGAACCGCGGCGTGGCGTTAACCATAGTATGATGTCCATCAAGCTGACACGGACCTGGTGGCGTGGGAATGGGATACAAGGGAATAAATTATTATGTACTTGGAACAGCGGGACGCTGGTGGAATCTCGAGCCAGGGCCGATACCAGCGTATTACTTTTGGTTCCAGAAACTGCTTGCAGACATTCTACCAGACTACCAACTAAGCCAGAGCCCCACGCCGGCTGATGACGGGAAATAACCATCTTTTTCGTTTTTTTTTCCCCTTTGTCAGGCAGCATGGTGATTACTAAACAGGCGTGATCTCGGTGGCGCGGGACGAGGGGGGAAAAAATAGAAAAGTTATGTAACAAACAGCGGGACTTAATATCTCTACATTCTCAGCAATGGAAGAGCTATCAAATGCTCCCTTGACAGTAGGACTGTCTTTTCTTTTTTGGGGGGAAACCCTAGCAACAATAGTGAGTTATGTGTTGAAACATGAAATGTAACCAAGCAAGATAAAGCGTAAACGAAGTGAAAATTATCACTTACAAGGGCGGGGACTGGGGGGGGCGGGAGGGGGCGGGAGGTATAATGGGGTGGTTGGTGATGGAATATGGGCACTCGTGAAGGGAAGGGTATTTGAGTATTGTATAACTGACATAATCCTGAGAACTATGTAACCCTCCACATGGTGATTCAATAAAATTTAAATTAAAAAAAAAAAAGAAATTACTTGGCACCAAGGAAGCCAGAAAATTTGGAAGGCAGCAATATAGTTACCAAAGGAAAAGAAAGTCTCTTATTCCAGGGATGATACTGGTGAGACAAGAGGAGAAAGGAGGAAGAAACTGAGATTCAGGAAGAGTAGGATCAGCTTGTTTCATATGTGTGCCCAACATGATGACTATGGTTGCTCCTGATACTATATACTCATCTTGCTCTTACTACAAACTGCACACATCTCTGGCAATGCTGCAAAGTGCTATTCACAAGGAATTCAGAGATGAGTAAAGTCTAGGTGTCAACAGCATGGAAGGTCAACAGGGAATCATCAAGAAATTTAAATTACTGTATTGATTGAGCATAAAAATAGAATTTCTAGAGGCAAATAGTCTTTGGACACCCTGGTAAATAATGAGTTGGCAGTCATAGAGTTTCCCCAGGAAATATTAGGTTCAGAGAGATATGATAGGATACTGTACAGTGACTGAAAGTGATTATGACTAAAGTTTTTATACAAGTGATTATGTCAGAGACTCAGTTGTTGACTCAAAATGTAGTGTTTTTCACTTATATTCTTTTGGGATTTTTTTTGGCTAATGTAGGAACATTTAGCTGTGTGACTAATTTCAAGCCATTGAAATGTAAGTGAAAGTTGCTAGGTGTAACTTTCTAGAAAGTTCTGTAAAATTGTGTAAATTACTGCTCTATGCCATTTTGTCACTCTTTTCACCCTTTTACCCACTCTTTTCTTAGAAGACAATATGGATGGCTGCGACTTCAGCAACGGGGTTTGTGAGACAAGCCGGAAAATAGAAAATAGAACCAAGGATGTTCCAAAAGTAATGATAGAATCCTCATACCTGACCACCGCAAAGAGAGGCACTTTCAATATGATTGTCCAGTAAACCTCTATACGTTTTTATAGTCAGGGAAAAATAATCTTCTCTCTTGTTTAAACCACTGTTATTTCCTATCTTGCTGCCAACTGCAATGTTTGTCTTATAGAACCAACTAGCAAGCCAAGTACTAAGGAACAGGAAGCTGAGACAGGGGCTTCATTTCAAGAATTCTAATACAAGGCAAGGAAGAAGGAAAGCAGCAGTTATGCAGACTAGAACATTAGATAGAAGCAAACTAGTAACACCACTTGAAGCCTACTTCTCTGAATGAAAGAGCTACTTAAATCTAAATTCTAAAGCCTCCCACCAAGCATTCCCTCTTGCCAATAAGCCACAGGCAGGATGACAGATGGTCTACAGATAGCAGTCAAGTGCTTGCAGCTGTGAGCAGAATAAGGTCATCTCAGAGTAGGGGACCAGGTAGGTCATTATACAAAAGGACCAAACTGCATTGATGATTTCAGAGACATTTCAGTATAGTTCTCATCTAGAAAATCAACCTGCATTTGACTTTTCATAGGCTGGTGATCAGACTCTAAATTAGAGGATCCAAACTTATTTGGCATACCACTGTCTTTTTTGAGAAAAAAAAAATAGTTACCCAGTGCCCAGTGAAAATTTACGTTCTTTAAGTAAACACACATAGAAAGCAGCCTCCACTGCTCTCTTCCCCCGCCTCCTCACCCTGCCACCTGCACCTGAGACCACTATTGCCCCCCCCCCGTCCACATCTTTTTTTTTTAACACCTTTTATCCACCTGTGGATTTGTGATATTAGGAGAAATATTTTGTGGATTGTGGTGAAATTTAAAACCAGAGTAGCCCAGTTCCATGACTAATCTCGGAGAGATGCTGCAGCTGAGTCATTCCAGGCAGGTCAGGTCTCCAGGCTAATATCTCTGGAGGCTTCTCACCCGAACTCAACTTCCTCCAGCATATAAAGGCTCAGATCCACACCTAATCTCAGAGAAACTTCAAACTGCTGAATCATTTCAGTTCCACAACTCCAGGAGTGACATCTCCAAATTTCAAAGTATTAACAGCTCAGTAGGAGCATAGGAAATTAGGTGGGAAAGTTGGAAAGTTTCGTAGTAGCCCACTAAGCTCAATAAGCAAAAACAATAAGACAGAGGCTCAACTATCACCTAATAGCTCAGTAAACCCTCAGACAATGACTTTAGTAACATCATTGTGAGATATATGCTGCAACAAGCAATATAAATGAGTTTATGCCCTCAAGGAGCAGATTTGGCGGGTGGGTGGGAAATGAGATATTGTTGGAAGGAAGGTCACACTTATGGTGGCATTGGTGTTGAAACATTGAATACCTGAACAACTTTATTAAGAACAACTTTATAAATCATGGTGTTTAAAAAAAAAGAATTAAAAAACCTTTTTTATAATAGTAATCATTATATATAAATATTTATCGTTATTGTTATGTAATCTACATTTGCCATACATTAAGTGGCAATAACTTTTTGTTAAATTGCCGGAGTGATAGCACAGCGGGGAGGGCATTTGCCTTGCATGCAGCGCACCTGGGTTCAATTCCCAGCCTCCCATATGGAGTAACCCCTGTGCATCACTGAGTGTGACCCAAAAAGCATAAATAAATAAATAAATAAATAAATAAATAAATAAATAAATAAATAAATAAGTTGCAAAAATTTCCACTGGCTCGAAGTTTTTGGAGACCATCTCAGTCCACACAATTGAAAACCACAGTTCTGGAATATGCCACTACCAACTCCACACTCATATTAGAAGTGGATTTCTGGCTACCTGAAGATGGGCATAAGGACAGTAAGTGTGAGGAATGAGGCATGATGCTTCTTTTCTCTTGTAGTAACTAGAACAAAAGAATCG
This sequence comes from Sorex araneus, assembly GCF_027595985.1. Lineage (NCBI taxonomy): Eukaryota > Metazoa > Chordata > Mammalia > Eulipotyphla > Soricidae > Sorex > Sorex araneus. The sequence continues at coordinate 233,099,023 of NC_073313.1, read as the reverse complement.
TAGGGGCTTGAGTGGAGTAGAAATAGAATATTGAAGGCATGACTGTCATGAATTCTGATCAAAATTAGAAAAATGTGATCACTTTTATCCAAGGAAAGAATAATCAGACAAGAAAGCTAAACATGTAGATACGCAAATGATTTTTAATCTTTCTAATTTATTTTTCCTCACTTTATTTAAACACCATGATTTATAGAGTTGTTTATGATGCATTTGTTATAAACCTCCAATATTCCAACCCTAATCCTGCCACTATTGTGACCTTCCCTCCACCATTGTCCACATTTTACCTATCACCCCTCAAGCCTGCCACCCATAACAGGCCCAGAATAATTTATATTTTATATCGCTTTTTACCATAAATGGATAATGGAATAATTTTTAAAAATACTTCAGTAAAAGAAAATATGTGAAACCTGTTAGATCTTACCATGGGCAATTAAGTCCTTGTCTGAGGGTTTACTAAGCTCTTGTTGCTAGTTGAGCCTTTTGTCTTTATGTTTTTGTTAATCGAGTTTAGTTGGCTGCTATGTTACATCTCCATTCAATCTGGTGTTCCCCTACTGGATGTTGGTATTGTAGAGTTTGAAGAGGTAAAAAATTCAGAATACTTAATTGGGAAGTTATCTTACGTGGCAGTATGGTGGAATGTGGGTGTGGCTTCCAGGGCTTCTGGAAGTACAGGGGATTGGATGGAGGTGACCCACCTCCACTCCAGGAAGGCCTGGAGTTTTTAACCAAACAAACAGACAAACAAAAAAATGTCCTTGAAAGTTTGGACTCTTTGGTATCTCTGTGAAGCTTAGTTCTGAGCAGTGGAGTCCAGCATGGTGGCAGCTGTTGAAGTGTCAGTTTGGCTGCTGGGGGCTTTGGCAAGGTGGGGACTTGGTCCATTCCCATCCTGAGGTTACTCCAGAGGTCTCAGTCAGGGATTGGTAGAAGATCATATTTTTTAAAGATCCAGAATTAGGGGTTAGAGCGATAGAATAGCAGGTAGAGTTGTTTGTCTTGCATGGAGCCAACCTTGGTTCAATCCCCAGTGTGGTGCCCCGAATCCACCAGAAGTGATTTCTGAGTGCAGAACCAGGAGTAATCCCTGAGCATCACGGGTGTAACCCCATAAAAACAAAAACAAAATGCTGTCACATTGTGTTGGAGAAGGGACATTCCAATCTCCAATGCTTTATAGATGCTTCTCTACAATGACCAGAGAGCAAGTTGTTCTCTGGTGTGCCCTTTATGATTACATGCAGAACATTCTCACCAGGGCCACTAGAAACCTTCTACTTGCCAAATTTAGTTGACACTATTTACTTTCAATCTTATAAACACACCATACAAATGAGTCCTGTATCCATTTTGATCATCCTCATCCCCTGCTCCTTTGTCAAGTACCATTTTATTTTCCTTCTACTTTTTTTGGGGGGGAAGCGGGGAGGTGGAGGACACCTGACACTGCTCAGGGTTATTTCTGGCTCTGCACTGAGGAATCATTTCTGGTGGCACTAGGAGAATCATATGAGGAGCCAGGTATTGAACCTGGGTGGCCAAATGCAAGGCAAATGCTCTACTCAATATACTATCTCTCCAGCCCCAATATTTTTCTTATATTTTAAAATTTGGTCATGGATAGATATTTTAAATAGTTAAACTTAACTTATTTAATATTTTACTGAATTTTATATAATAAATGGAATGCAACAGAGAATTAAAATACACAATTGAGTGTTTTTCCATTGCACACCTTCTATTCACCACAACCAAGATGGGGAACCTTATCAAAACCCTGTTTCCTCTCTGTGTCTCATGCCTCCCTCATGTCTTCCCATTGCTCCTTCTCTCTCATTCCCTGTCAGGCAATCTACAATTCAATTTCTTTCACTGTAGGTTTATTTCCATTTTCTGTAACTTCATGTGAATGGAAGGACATATCATGTATCTTTTTAGCTGTTTTCTTTTACTCAGGATAACTCCACATGCATCATGCACCACTAGTTTATTTCTTTTCATTGTGGACTAGTACTCTATTATATTGCTATACTTCAATTAATTTATCCTGAATCTGTTGATGGACCTTTGTGTTGTTTCCAGTTTTTAGCTAATTCAGGTAATTTTGCTGTGAATATTTCTAGAAGAGTCTTATGTAGACATAGACTTTCATTTCTTCTGGGGTAAATAAAAATAGAATGGCTAGATTTTCTTTACTTTTATAAGAATCTGCCAACATTTCCCCAAAGATTTGTGTTATTTTACATTACTTTAGCAGTCTATGTGTGTTCTAATTCCTCCACATCTTCGCAACATTTGCTATGGACAATAGTTTTGATTATAAGAATTTTAATAGGTACAGCATTTACATGGATTTATAATTTCTTTTTGTGTTTTCCTATTGATTAATGATACTGAGAATTTTGTATGGTCTCATTACCATTTATCTTCTTTGATAGATAAAGTTTCTGTTCATTTCTCTCCCTCACACCCTTTTATGAATTGTTGGGGCCAACTCAGTGGTGCTCAGGGGAACCATATGAGTTGCCGGAGATCAAACTTGATGACATGCATGTCAAAAGACTTAATCTCAGTACTATATCTCCAGTCCTCTTTCTTTTATTTTTTTTAATTTGGGAAATATTTATTTAAAAATTGTTTTTAGTCAAATTTTAATTTAATCTCCAGCTCTTTTTCTCTCCTTTAAAAGATGTGTAATTTTGAGAGAACTTTATTTGTTTGAATGTAAGTTTTTTATTATATATATGTATATATGTGTGTGTGATTTGCAAATATTTTCATTCTTTCTGTGGCTTGTATTTTCATTCTTCAAGGCATATCTTTTGAACACCAGACATTTACATTTTTGGTAAAGTTCCATTAGTTCTTTCATGGATTATGTTTTTGGTATCATTGCCAGAAATATTTGCCAAGTCAAGGATCAAAAATATCTTCTATGTTTTCCTCTAGAAACTCTATAATTTTAGATTTTATAATTTGGTCTATTATCTATCTCAAGTTAATTTTTTATATATGTTGCAGAAATGGATTGAAGCCCACTATTTTACATTTGAATATTTAATTTTCTGAGACCCATATAAGTTTAAGCAAATTACAAGTCTGTTATGGTTGAGACTTGGTGAATTCTTTACTTTAAAACTTTGTAAACAAGAATTATATGCTAAATATCCAGACTCACAACTTGAATAATTTGTCCTGTTTGTTGTTGCAATGACCAGTTACATACATGCTTGATAGTGGTGCTTGTACACAGGTCTTCTGTGTTTGTCAGTAGTGGGGTGGGGGTGGGGGATGTAGGTGAATATCATATGCTTTTCCTGCAGTGCCTGCAAGTATGCTCTTTTTGGATCACAGATTCTTTAGTTTTGATGTTCTCATACATTCTGGTTATGGTGCTTGATAGAGGTTGCTGTAGTGCTCACCCACGTACTTGTCAGGAGTCACATAGCTGTCATGCTTAAACATTTTTAGTTGTAGTGCTCACACATACAGACACCAGCATGTGCCAGATACCTCAGACTCTGTTATGGCACCCAGTGTCCCAGAGAGCAGAGGTAAAAGACGTCTTATGTACGTAAGCAGCACCAGAGATTCAACTTGAAACCTCATCTTACAAGATAAGTAGCCATTCCTGCCTCCTCTGCAGTTGTCTAATTTTTATGTTTTTGTTTTTTATATGGACCACTCTTGGCCATGCTTAGCCCAGCGGTGGATAATGGTGCTCAATCTAGTGGTACTTAGATGCCCTAGGCCATCTTCTGTGTTCAGCCTAGCAGTTTTGGGGGCCAATGGGCCCACACCCAGCAGTTCCTGGGGCCAAGCACATATGGTGTTAAAGAATGAACTCAGGGCCTCTCACAGGCTATGCATGTGCTCTATCACTTGAGTTACCTCCCTAGCCTCCCACTTGCTTAATTTTATTTTCTCTAAGGGGTGAAGTGTTGCATGACACCCACTGGTGCTCAGGGCTTACTCATGGCTCTGTGCTCATTCCTGGAGGTACTCAGAGAACTATATGAGGTGATAGGGTACCATGAGCAGTGTTGGGGATTGAAACAGTGTCACCAGAATACAAGGAAAGGACCTTGCCTCCTGTACTATCTTGCTGGCCCAGCTTACCTTATTTTAAAGATATTTTTATTATTCATTTTATATTTAAGATGTCTCATTAACTATTTTTTTAGTTAAAGAATAAATCAATATTTTTGGTGTCTCCTGTTCCACTGGCCTTATGAGCTTATCAAGTCTGAATTCTATAAGCTTGTTTTGATCAAGAAAATTTCTGAGATTAGAGTGTAGGAGAGAAATAATGAAAAAATGGGAAACAGTGCAGGTATGAACTAGCAATGAATATGACTAATTGATACATTAAATGCTTATAACTCATTAAAATGCTTATAACATTGAACTCATGCATTAGAGAAATTCAGTGTTTATAGATAAAGCATTTTTTTCTGAGTGAATTTTGACCCTCTAGAGAATGGAATACTGTTAATTATATACATATATATACATACATATATATGTATATGTCTCTGTATTTTAGCTGGCATCAAAAAGAGGAAAGTTGGTTACAGACCTTGTTCATTTCAGTTTAGTAGAAAGAAAAGTTCATGGTTAAGTCTATCTTCCTACTACGGAGAGACCCGCAGGAGTTTAATAAAAAAAAAAAAAAGTCAAATAATCTGGAATAGTTTGCAATGTTCTAAAGCCATTCTTAGGCCTGTGATGACAAATGGATATTATTAGCTTCCTCATTGCTGTTGATAGGTATTATTTTGTTGGTACGGCAAATATCTTCACTTTTCATCATTAAAAACAATTTGTTTTAAAACATCCAATACTAGGGTTCAATGCCAAAAATGCCTGCCTTGCAAGAACACGGCTTTGAGTTCAGTCTGCAGTGCTGGCCACAGTTGCTGAACTTGATCCCAGTGGCTCTGCTGTGAGACTTCGCCCCTCAGTGGTACAGCCAAGTTTGCAATCTCCACCACACCACAGCCAGATGTGCACAAGCAATGCAACTAAGTGCAGCCCCCCATAAGTGCCACAAATATACACATACTGCAGTACTAAGGCCAGTTGTGCAACCCCTGATGAGCATGTTTGGGAACACCACAACAATCCTGGAAAGCCTTAAAAACAGTGTATGGGCCAGCACCATAATGATAAAGTTTGAACCCTGGCAAGCACATGTGCAAGCACCACAGCTGAAATAAGTGTATGACCCCTTGTGAGCATTACGACCAAGTATGTGAGCATCATAACCAAGCATGTGTATCACCTCTGCTACTGTAACAACAGCATAGGGAAGGGAAGAGGAGAATAGGATAAGAAATAAAACACTATTTGTCATTATCCAAGAAATTTCTTCCTCTTCTGTTTTTTTCTTTTCTTTTCTAGTTATCCAAGACTTTGATGTTTTCAATTGTCTTCTCTCTTCTGGAATCTAAGCCTGTTCAGGTGAACAGGCTATCTGTCTTTACAGGATACTTTTAAGTTAGTTGAGGGTCAGCCTTAATAAAAAACCTTCAGAAAGCAGTAGTATCTTAGGAATTAATAAGCCATTGGAAGTAGTATGTATTTTTGGGTAGCCATTCAGGGAGGTAGTAGACATAAGTATACATATATGTTGCTTCTAATCTTCCATCTTCTACTATTCCCCATTTTCCATAGCTCCCACTATTTTAGGGAAAATATGTACTTCCATAGAAGCTGATACCACTTTTAACTTCAGGTGTGAAAAACAGAATGGATTAGCTCTTTCAATACCACTGACCCTGAAGATTGGTTCATTGAAGGGAATATGACATACATTGATTCAATAAGAGTGAATCTCAAAATGTGCACACAAAACAATAGCACTTTTTTTTCTTTTTTCCAAGTACTGAATTGTAGAACTGTTAGGCTGACATTGTTGCCACCATGAGAGAAAGCTATCTGAAACTTGAAAATAAGGCCAACACCAGATGACAGAAGGGACGTGATGAGTAAAGTTCTTCATGATAAAATTGCACTGACACATCAAACTTCACCTGACTATTTCAAGACTGTTTTGCCTCCCTTTCTTCCCTTTTTCTTTTATGCCTGTCACTAAGTACAGTAGAAGCAGATATGCTAGTATTGCAAAGATCTGGTATCTCTTCTGGTTTCCTTAGACTTATTAGGACAAGGCATAACATTTACACAATCACTTTTTAAAAATGGTACAAGAAGGCATTGAGCTTTAGCAAATATAATTAAAAAAATATCTTCAGAAATTAGTATCTAGACTCATTCTAGTGCTTCACTATATTTATGATTTTGCTTCTATATGCTTGCAATGCTACCCATTTACTTGATTATTCCACTCCATATCACAGGCTGTTCAGTCCTGTCAGTTATGATTCCAAGATCCTTCTCTAACATCAACAATAAACATACAGGTTTAAATGTGATCCATTCTACCCTGGTGAATAATAAGCTAGAGTGTTGATGTCTTCTGCACTTCTTGGGTGCATGTGTCACTTGGAACTTTCTCAGAAGAGAGTCTGTTAGACACCATGAAAGGTCTATTCACTTTGCAAAATTTGTGATGGGTGGTGTGGGAACTAAAAGCCAGGAAACTGAAAGTTGGCAGGGATATGGATATGTCTATGGGAACTTCTGGAATGGTTTTGTTGATAATTCCTATTTAATCATATAGTAAAAATATTAAAATGTATTTTTAAACCAAAGTCACATAGGAATGTGAGTGCCTAAACAATGTGGATTTCTCTCTAGTCTCATGTCCAAGTCACCCAACTTTCCCATTCTTGTCTTCTGGCTGGACTCATCCAAGGGGGATCCTAGTTGGGAGAGATGAAGGAGAGTAAAGCTTATCTATTTATCCCCATACCATAACTCCCTTCTTATAAGATTGTGTTAAGTTGGCCATAATCCTTGAACAGAGGTCACATATATTTTCTGAAGATTATAAGGGCCCGGCAAGCTACCAAGAGTATCTCGCCCACGCAGCAGAGCCTGGCAAACTACCTGTGGTGTATTCGATATGCTAAAAACAGTAACAACAAGTCTCACATGGAGACATTACTGGCACCCATTCAAGCAAATGATGCGCAACAAGATGACAGTGACAGTGACAGTGATAGCTCCTCTACATGAGTCTCTCCTTCAGAACCTGTGGCCACTGTCTTTTCATTCCAGCATAATCTCTTTTGATTCCCATGTATTCTGATTTTCACCTTGTAATTGTCCCATTCTATATAAATCTATATTTTCTCCTCTTTTGTGATTATTATTCATGTTTGTAGTGACTTTGTTTGTTCTTACTAAAAATTTTATTTTTTATAGTATTGTAAATTTCAGGGGCTTAGCTTCATACTTGTATATATGTATGATTTTCACCACCAAAGTTCCAGTGCCATAACAAGACCAAAAAGACTCCTGTACTCACCTCTTCCACCCCACCATCCTTTCTCTTGTATAACTACCATAGGCTTAGGTTTTTCTTTACTTTTTTGCTTTTGAATCACACCTGGTAGTTCTCAGGGACTTTTCCTGGTCCATTGCTCAGAGATCACTCCTGGTGGTACTTGGGGAACTAAGCGGTTCAGTGAACCAAATCTAGGGCTCGTACACATAAAACATGTGCTCCAATCCTTTGAGCTGCCTCCACCCAATCCCCCTCCCCCACCCCCGCCTGGTCCCAACCACTATAGTTTTCACTGGGTCTAGGAGTTACTTTGTTTCCTGTCAGCTCATTTACTTTAGTAATTCAAATTGCACATATGAATGAAGCCATCTGGTAACTGTTTTCACTTCTTTATTTTAGTTAACAAAATCATCTTAAATTCCATCCATTTCATCCCAAATGGCATGATTTCATCTATTTTAATGACAAAGTAGTAGTCCATCAACTACATATACCATAATTTCCTATCCAATAATCTGTCAATGAGCTTTTAGGTTGATTTTGATTACTATGAATAATGCTTTATGAATGTAGGGGTGCACATTTCTTTTCGGGTAATTATTCTCATGTCTAAGAATTATGTTGTGGGATCATATGAAATTTCCTATTTTCAAAAAAGGAATCTCCATTTGGTATCTTCACAACAACATCACAAATTGACATTACATCAAAAATACACCAGGATTCTTAACCCCAACATCATCAGCCAAACTTTTTTCAACATTTTATGTAACATGATCTCAGCTATGAAATAATATCTCTTTGTGGTTTTGACTTTCAATTCCCTAATAATAAATAAAGTTGAAGATATTTTCATGTCTGTGGGCCAGAGTATCTTTGAAGACATATCTGTTGATGTCTTCACCCTTTAAAAAACATTTTAAAAATTTTATAAAGTAGTTCACAATATTTGATTACATTAATTATTCAAACAACAATCCCAACACCATACACCTTCACACTACCATATTTCGGGTGATTCCATCCCATACCCAATTCTTGCCCCAAAGCAGAGCCTAAATAATATAATACTTCCCTTGAACATTGGTTGCCATCTTTGAATCCCATTAAAAGTGGTGCAGTACTCCCCGTTTATGATGAAAACTCTCGACAAAATGGATATAGAAGGGACCTTCCTCAATATAGTCAAAGCCGTTTATCACAAGCCTATGGCAAGCATCATACTCGATGGGGAAAAACTAAGAGCCTGCCCTCGGAGGACAGGAACGAGACAAGGATACCCACTCTCTCCACTTCTGTTCAATATAGTACTGGAAGTATTTGCAATAGCAATTAGGAAAGAAAAAGATATTAAGGACATTCAGGTAGGGAAGGAAGAAATCAAGCTCTCACTATTTGCAGATGATATGATACTATACTTAGAAAACCCTAAAACCTCTACCAAGAAACTCCTAGAAACAATAGACTCATATAGTAAAGTTGCAGGCTATAAAATCAATACTCAAATGTCCATGGCTTTCCTATATGCAAATAATGAGAGAGAAGAAAGAGACATGATAAAAGCAATCCCGTTCACAATTGTGCCTCAAAAAATCAAGTACCTCGGAATCAGCTTTACTACGGAGGTAAAGGACTTGTATAATGAAAACTACAAAACGCTACTTCAGGAAATAAAAGAGGACATGAGGAAATGGAAAGACATCCCCTGCTCATGGATTGGAAGAATTAATATTGTCTAAATGGCAATTCTCCCCAAAGCATTGTACAAATTCAATGTGATCCCCATAGGGATACCCTTGACATTCCTCAAAGAAATGGAGTAAGCGCTCCTGAAATGTATATGGAACAATAAGCCCCCACGAATAGCTAAAGCAATTCTTGGGAAAAAGAAAATGGGAAGAATCAACCTCCCCAACTTCCAACTCTACTACAAAGCGGTAGTCATTAAAACAGCATGGTACTGGAACAAAGGCAGAGCTGCAGACCAATGGAACAGGGTAGAATACTCTGACGCACACCCCCAAATATATGATCATCTAATCTTTGATAAGGGAGCAAGAAATGTGAAGAGGAGCAAGGAAAGCATGTTTAACAAATTGTGCTGGCAAAACTGGACAGCTACATGCAAAAAAATGGGCTTAGACCTCCACCTATCACCATGTACGAAAGTCAGATCAAAATAGATTAAAGACCTCAACATCAGACCAGAATCCCTAAGGTACACTGAAGACAAGGTCGGCAAAACCCTCCACAACATTGAAGCCAACGGTATCTTCAAAGCTGACACGCCACTGGTCAAGCAAGTGAAAACAGAGAAAAATAAATGGGACTATCTTAAACTAAGAAGCTTCTGCACCTCAAAAAAAACAGTGACCCAAATACAAAAACAATCTATAGAATGGGAAAAAATATTTAAGCAGTACCCATCCGATAAAGGGTTGATATCAAGGATATACAATGCACTGTTTGAACTCCACAAGAAGAAAACTGCCAACCCAATCAAAAAATGGGGTGATGAAATGAACATAAACTTTCCCAAAGAAGAAATCCGAATGGCTCAGAGGCACATGAGAAAATGTTCAACATCACTAACCATCAGGGAAATGCAGATAAAACAACAATGAGATATCATCTCACACCACAGAGACTGGCCCATATCCCAAAAAACAAAAGCAACCGCTGTTGGCGTGGATGTGGAGAGAAAGGGACTCTCCTTCACTGCTGGTGGGAATGCCGACTCGTTCAGCCCTTTTGGAAAACAATATGGACAATTCTCAAAAAATTAGAAATTGAGCTTCCATTTGACCCAGCAATACCACTCTTGGGAATATATCCCGGAGAGGCAAAAAGGTATAGTAGAGATGACATCTGCATTTCCATGTTCACTGCCGCTCTGTTCACAATAGCCACAATCTGGAAAAACCCAGAGTGCCCAAAAACAGATGATCGGTTAAAGAAACTCTGGTATATCTACACAATGGAATACTATATAGCTGTCAGAAAACATGAAGTCATAAAATTTGCATATAAGTGGATCAACATGGAAAGTATCATGCTGAGTGAAATGAGTCAGAAAGAAAGAGACAGACATAGAAAGATTGCACTCATATGTGGAATATGAAGTAGCTGAGTAGCTGAGCGGTACAAGCTTGCAATGATGCAATTTCTGGTGGATATTTCTCTGAATTTAGTTACTAAAATACTAAAATACAGAAATACAAACCCGTGTGGCCACTATTGTGGCCACTCGACCTCATATCTCTTCATTGTCAGCAACGGAAAACAAATTGTCAAATGCTTCTTTTTCAGCAGGTCTGACTTTAGGGGGGAGAAACTCCAAACAATAATAGTGAGTTTTATGTTGAAATATTCAATGTAATCAAAGTAAAGTGAAAGTAAAGTAAAATTTTTCAGTTACACAGGTGGGGTGAGGGGCTGTGGAGGTGGGGGGAGGGGGGAGATATACTGTGATTCTTGGTGGAATATGTGCACTGTTGAAGGGATGAGTGTTTGAGCATTGTATAACTGAGACTTAAACCTGAAAGCTTTGTAACTTTCCACATGGTGATTCAATAAAAGAATAAATTTTTTAAAAAGTGATGCAGCACTCTTGGAGTACGGGTAGGGTATGTCCTATGAAGCACTTGAGGCCGCGTGATCCAGAAAAAGTTTCACTCATGGGTGAGGCTCTGGCTGACTGTGTGGAGAGTGGCTGTGAGCATGGCGGCAGTTGAGTTCTGGAGGTTTTTGGCTACCGGGGCTGGGTCTTTTGGGGTGGGGAGGGGTCTCACCCGCCCCCTCTCAGGTACCCCGAGTGAAACAGACTGGTATGGGATCCGGTGGCATCTGATTTTTGTTGTTGTTGTTGTTGTTTTTATTTATTTCTGTTTCCAAGAAATAAAAAGAACTGAAAAGGACTAAATTGACTGTACTTTCAATGCATGTATGCTGGCATTGGAAGCATCCATCACGGACCTGATGATGCAAGTGCAGAAGATCAAGTACAACATCATTGGTCTGACTGAGACTAGAAGGCATCAATCACATTACGCCATTTTCAACACTGGGGAAGAACTGTTCCTCGGAACATGCGACAATAGACGCATCAGTGGCGTTGGTGTCCTTATCAACACGAACTTGGTCATGAGCATTGATTCATTTGAATGCCTAACAACCCAAATCAGATGATTAAATTTGAATTTATGTGGCTCACTGCCAGCAGTTTCAGTCTTCGTCGTCTATGCACCAATATCCAACTACAATGAAGAAGAAATAGAGAAATTCCACATGGAGCTGGAGAAGTTCTATAAAAAAGACCACACCTTCTACAAGATCATTGTCAATGATTTTAATGTCAAGGTAGGACTGAGAAGGTTGCCCGACGAACTTCACATCGCGACCCCTGCTCTAGAATGGAAAGAACAGGGTGAAAGACTGTCTTAGTTCATCATGTCGACCAAAACTATCCATGGTAACTCATAGTTCCAGAAGGCCAAATCTAAACGTTGGACATGGGAGTCTCCCGGTGGACAGTTCCACAATGAAATTGACCACATCATGTTCAATCTACAGTTTTGCCTGATCAATGTCGCTGTTGTCCCAAAATTCAAATGGGATCAGACCACCATCTCCTTCATGCAAAATTCTGCTTCATGGAGCAGGGAAAAGGTCTGCAAAGTTTAAATTTAAGAAGAGAATTCCCAGAATGACCACCAACTGGGAGCTCTTTGGCACTATTGCGGCAACGTCGGAAGATGCCGTCGTTGACAACAACGATGAGGAATACGATCGACTGGTTCAGCACCTCCATGACTGCTCGAGGAATGTCCAGACTGGGAAAGCCACAAACAGACACCTGCCTTTGGAAACTCTCGAGCTTATTTGTCAACGTGGTTTGGCGCGAGCCTCAGGTAACCACAAGCTAACGTCAGAGCTCACAAAGCTGTGCAGAGAAGTGATAAAGAAAGACCACAAGTAAAGAAAAACAGTAGTGTTGGCGATGCAGCAGAAGCTGGGAAAAGTATTCGCAATGCTCACCTGTCCTTCGCCAACTACAAGACCAAGATGACTGCCCTCTGATGACATGATGGGTCTATCACATCTTCCAGAAGGCAATGGAGAGGATTATTCATGACTTCTACTCGGATCTCTTTGATAGCCACGTCCACCTGCCCACATACCAAATTCTGCAGGATGGATATGTCGTTCCCAACATTCTCCCTTCCAAAATCCGACAGGCCATTTTATCGTCAAAAGAGTTTTTTGTTGAAATATTGAATGTAATCAAAGTAAAGTGAAAGTAAAGTGAAATTTACCAGTTACACAGGCGGGGTGGGGGGGCTGGAGAAGTGGGGGGGGGGAGGTATACTGTGATTCTTGGTGGTGGACTATGTGCACTGGTGAAGGGATGGGTGTTCGAGCATTGTATAACTGAGACTTAAACCTGAAAACTTGTAACTTTCCACATGGTGAAAGTTGTGGATAATAATTTATTTATTTTTATAAATAAATTTATTCTTTTATTGAACCACATGGTGATTCAATAAAAGAATAAATTAAAAAAAAAAGCATAGAGCACCCAGTCCAGACAAGGTCAGATCCAAACACCTGAAGAATCTGCCACCAGTACTCGTCTATACACTGGCCCAGCTCTTCACACCTACCTGCCCGAATGCAAAGCTCCGTCCCAATGGTAAAGCAGCACGAACATTCTGTTGTACAAGAAGGGAGACATCCACGACAATGGCAACTAATGTCAGATCTACTGTTACCCATCGTGTATAAGTTGTTCACTCAAATCATCCTGAATAGAATGGGAAGAACACTAGAAAAAGGACAACCATGCGAGCAAGCCAGGTTCCGAACAAGATTTAGCACAGTCGACCAGATCCACACAGTGACCAAGCTCATTGAAGTTCTGTGAGAGTTCAAGATGCTGCTCTGTCTAAAATTCATCTATTTAAAGAAGGCCTTTGATTCTGTTGAGACTGAAGCAATCATCAAAGCCCTAGCCAAACAGGGTGTTCAAACTTAGTACACCAAGACCCTTCACAAGTTGTACTACAGATTCACCACCAGAATCTCACCATTCTACAAGGAAATGATCATCAACGTAAAGAGAGGGGTTCGGCAGGATGATACCATTTCACCAAAACTCTTCAGTGCTGCCCTTGCAAACGTCATGAGATGACTGAAATGGGAAGAAATGGGAGTGAAGATAGAGGATCGGCAACTACACCACCTCTGCTTTGTTGATGACATCGTTCTAATAACACCAAATATTAGCCAAGTGGCACAAATGCTGGCTAACTTCGACCATGAGTGTGGAAATGTCTGACTGCAGCTGAATCTCACCACAACAATGTGCATGAAAAACGAACAAGTCCCATACATTTCATTTGCTCTCAATGGAACAAACATCTCTGCATGCAGCAGCTATGTGTACCTGGGTCAAGAACTCAACATAAGGAATGACTTGGTGCCAGAACTTCACAGGAGGAAGAGAGCAGCGTGGAATGCCTTTAAGAGTGTCGAAGAAGTGTTAAGAGGATGAAGAACCTCTGGCTCTGGGCACATCTTTTCGACTCCACTATTCTTCCTGCACTAACATAAGCCTCAGAAACCTGGGCCCTACGAAAACAGGACAAGAACGCTATTCGGGTCTCCCAAAGAGGAATCAAAAGAGCAATGCTTGGTGTATCACGTTTCACTCAAGTGAGAGAAGGAATTCAGAGTTCAGATCTCTGTCGACAATCAAGAATCAGGGAAGCTGTCTCATTTGCCAAGGCGTCGAAAATCAGATGGGCAAGACACGTAATGGGATTAGAGACGACTGCTGGACTAGAGCTGTTACCAACTGGATTCCATGGGACGTCAAAAGACTGCATGGCCGCCCACCTATGAGATGGTCAGACTTCTTTGTCAAAACCCTGAACAAATGGTTTGAGGCTCTTCGTGTTCCTGGAGCAAGCAGATGCCATTGGGTACACTAGTACACAATAGGGACGAATAGAAACATTACCTGCACCCACTCTAGCAAATCGAAGATCAACCGGATGACAAGTGATACAAGTGACAAGTGATTTTTTAATTTATTTTGTGATTTTTATACATTTTATTTTCATAAAGTAGTTCACAATAGTTCACTACAGATAATATTCAACCCCCTCATCCCCCCAACCAGCGAACATCTTCCCACCATAATAAGAGGGAAGTGTTGAAGGTTAAATTTCATTCTGGGGCCATTTAAATCTGTATGTTAGAGAATACAAGCAAGTATGTTAAAACAAAACAAATGTGTGCTACTTTAGGTACATCAGTGGGCTAGAGGATCAGAGAGCTCACTGCCGAATGCTCCAGGAGATTTTTCATTGTTCTCTTCTGGGAGCTTTATTTTATAGTCTCTGGATCTTAGCTGTTGATGAGATTACGTGGCACTAGGGGCAGTTTGTGGGTGTGACTGGCAAACTATTGGAAAACTAGGGAGCTTGGTGTAGGGGGCCCAGTAAGACATGTGATCTGGATTGTGGCCAATGTCGAGATTTTCTGACGCCAGCCAGAGATGGCTTATGAGTGTAGATGCTGAGTCCCCAGAGACAGGGGCAGGGTGGGGAGGGGAGGAACATGGGCAGAGGATCTCCATTCCTGGTCCAGTTGAACCCAGAGTTCTCAGTCACAAAGCCCCACATACCTGTTCAACCATTTTTTAAAAAGGCGATTTATTGTTTTGTTATTGTAGAGTTATATGCGTTATTTATATATTTTGGGTATTAACCCCTGTCTGATATAAAATGAGAAAGTACCTTCTCCTGATGGCTAGATTACCTTTTTATTTTTGTGGTAGTTTCTTTTGCTGTGTAAAAACTGTTCAAAACTTAGCATAGTTCCATTTGTTTATGTTTGTTTTTATTTCCTTTGTTCTTGGAATTAAGAATCTGAGTATATCTCTTGACATCGAAGTCCTGAATGTATCACCAGCATTTTATTGTCTTTTGGGGAGGACACTTTGGACCACACCAAGTTGTTGCCCAGGGCTCACTTCTGGCTCTATTCTCAGTAGACAGTACTTGGAGAACCTTAACAGTGTCAGTGTGCAGGCAAGTTCTATTGTATCTGTTTTGACACTATGGCCTTTTTTTTATGTTTTGGAGTCTGAAACTTACAGAAAAGTTGTTGGCTTTGTTTCAATTAATATACAATTTATCATTTTCCCATAACATTATTGATTTTATAGTCTATCTGTGAAAATGTTGCCTATCCCCATATCAGAAAATGATTCTCCTGACTCTTTTCTGAGATGTTAAAGCTTTAGCTTTTCTACATCTATATATTTAAGTTTCTAATTTATAGCAAATTAAAATTGAGTGTGAGCTAATCCCACTCCCTTTGAGAAGTCCAGTTATTTTATTACCACTGTTGGAAAGACTCCATTTACCATTGGATTACTTTTATTGGTATAGTTGGGTTTGTTTATAATATTTTTATTCATTTCATAATGAACAAAAATTTGTCCTTGCTATTGTTTTGTTCCTCTACTTCTCTTTTTACTCCTACTTTTGAACGAATTGGATATGTTTTCAAAATTATTTTATTTATTATTTTATTGGTTTACAGAATTATTCATAGTACACTTGTTATGGACATTCAATGTTATACCAATCCACTACTAGAATGACCTTCTATCCACCATTGTTCCAATTTTCCCAACAACCTCCCAAACCTGCTCCCTTAGCAGGCACAAAGTAATTTATTTTGTATTATTTTTTTTTCTTTTGGGTAACACCTGGCGATGCACAGGGGTTACTCCTGGCTCTGCACTCAGGAATCACTCCTCGTGGTACTCAGGGGACCATATGGGATGCTGGGAATCGAACTCAGGTCGGCTTCGTGTAAGGCAAACGCTCTACCCGCTGTGCTATAGCTCCTGTATTGCTTGTTACAACTAAGAGACTAATAGAATAGTCAAAAAACACTTCAGTAAAGGAAAATGTAGGAGTACTGCTATTTGTTCAGCCATTGATTAAGCTAATTGGATTGGGCATGAACTTCACATTTTTTTTAATTGTATCACTGTAAGATAGAGTTAGAAAGTTTTCATGTTTGAGATTCAGCCATACAATGATGAAACACCCATCCCTCCACCAGTGCACACTTTCCACCACCACATTCCAGTCCTCACCCTGACTCTATGGCAGACAATTTCCCCAATACTCTCTAATTTGTGGCATTATGTTTTGCTCAAAATTTCCCACCACCATTTAAGATTACCAGTTAAGGGCAGATGCTAGATAATTTGTTTTCCATTGCTCCTTTTGAATATCATGAGAGCTCACAAGGCCATGATCGTAAATGTAAATTTCTAGATAGTAAATGATTCAGTTCCAGAGACATCTTTGTATGGCACCTCTCTATTTTGGGATTCAATTGGGAGTCTCTGGGCCAGGGTTGTTAGTGCACTAAGATGGCACTCAGAGGCAAATTGTGGGCATGACATCCAGTCTA
The DNA here is from genome assembly GCF_027595985.1 of Sorex araneus. Classification (NCBI taxonomy): domain Eukaryota; kingdom Metazoa; phylum Chordata; class Mammalia; order Eulipotyphla; family Soricidae; genus Sorex; species Sorex araneus. The sequence continues at coordinate 233,082,099 of NC_073313.1, read as the reverse complement.
CTGGGCAGGTGGAGACCTGGGGAGGAGAAACCCAGGTCCTCTGTCACCATTTGGCCTGAAAATTTAATCCTGGAACCTGCATACCAGGATGGGTGGGCTTGCTTGTGGAAGCTTTTGGTCACCAGGAATCATCTGGAGAAGGTGGGGATACTACACCTGCTCCATCTTGCGTGCCGTGGTGAAATTGGCTTGGTATGGGGACTGGGGAGATCTCTGGCGCTGTGGTGTCTTTCAGGACTTGCTGCTGTGTCTCTGGGTCAGGGCTGTTGGTGCTCTAAGATCCACATTACAAAATTTTCAGCATATAATATCCCTGGTGAGGTCCATCCTGAGATGGTGGAGTCAGGCTGGGGGTATGGCGGTGATTTTGGATTGTGGAAGCAAGTGGCTGCTGGGGGCTCTGCTTGGGTGGGCACAGGCCAACCCGCCCTGCCTCCAATTTACCCCGGTCTGTTTAGCTATGCATGGGTTCAAGCTTTTCTGCGACTTTTGATCTCTTTAGAGATTAATTTAGGAGCCTCTGAAGCAAGGCCAGCAGTAGATCTTACAGGGTGGTGCTGGAGTTGTTTTGTGGTGGTGACTGCCAGTGCTTCTATGTGTATTGGAAAATGGGGGGAGGTAGCCCACCACGACCCTGAGAAAGCCTGGATATTTCTGTCACAATTGGAGATTGTGGAGATTTTCTTGGGGGTGAGGGAGGTGTGCACTCCCACCCTGAGAAGACTCCAGATTTCTCAGCCTGAAAAATGGGGCACCGGAATTTTTGTCTGTTTAGTATCTCTGCAGAGATTACTTGTAAAACAGTGGAGTTGTAAGATTCCATTTTAATCTATTGACTTTTTAGATAATAATATATCTTCACATAATATGTTTCAATTGCTCTGGAATGATAATATCACTGTATCACTGTCATCCCTTTGTTCATCGATTTGCTCAAGTAGGCACCAGTAGCTTCTTCATTTGTCCCAGTTGCGTGCTAGTGTAGCCCAATAATGTCTGGTCGCTCCAGGAACACGGAGAGCACTATAGTAGAAGAGAATAATAGTATCTATGTTTAATTTTTATGGTCCTTGGAGAGTTGCTCTTTAACTTTTTATGTATAACTAAAAAATTTTGCAACCATTCAGGCTTCTTTAGTCCCTTTTGGCTTTACTACTAGTGTTGCCATATATATTACACTTCCATTCATTATAAATCCCACAAGATTCAAGACAATGCAACAATTTTGTTCTAAATTGTATGCATTATTTATTTATTTATTTTAACCCTATGTTTTGCCACGTTGTTCATAATACAGTTGTTTCTAAATGTTCCAACAAGAATCCCACCACCAATGTGCCTTTCCATTGACCAATGTCCTTTCTCACTCATCACTCCAGCCTTTCCCCTTGAAAGCACAATAAAATTTCCTTCATATTATGCCCTGCCACAGTGACAGGGTGGGGTGGGGGGAGATGGGATTGGGGAGGATGGGAGGGATGCTGGGTTTACTGGTGGTGGAGTATGGGCACTGGTGAAGGGATGGGTTCCCGAACTTTGTATGGGGGAAGCATAAGCACAGATGTGTATAAATCCATAACTGTACCCTCATGGTGATTCATTAATTAAAAATAAATAAATTTATTAAAAAAATTTACTTCATATTGTTTGTTACTACACAAAGCCAAATGGAATTATCAAATCTTAGATCAATATGAGTCAATGTGTGATCATTGTTATATCTCACAATGATGTTACTCAAGTCATTATCTGAAGATCTACTGTGCTGTTTCGTGCTAGTTGAGCCTTCCTGTTATTGTTTAGGCTAACTGAGTTGGGCGATCTTCTATGCAATCTTTTGCATAAATCTTTTCCCATCAGATTTACTGTATTTTACCAGTCTGACAGTACTATGAAAATTTGAGCTGTCTCAGTTGTGTGGTGCGGGAGCCATGGATCTGGAACAATTTGGTGACTTGGCAGTATGATGAGGTTCGGTTGTGGAGCTGGACTATATCTATGTCACAGTGTGTCAGGCATGTCTGTGGGCTGCTGTGCCTTCAGGCAAAAAGGGGAATCTGCTATTTCCATTTTGAGAAGACTCTGGCCCTATAGTTCTCAGCATGGGAACTATAGTTCCCATCTACCTTGGGAAGGTTGGGCAGTATCATGTTCTCTTGGAGCTGTGAAAAATTGTACGCATTCTTAAAGGCTAAGGGGGAAAAATAGGCTGTTATGAGTCACCAGCTTTTTACCATTTACAATGCCTTTATTCCTTTTGAGGATCATGATGTTCCCACTAAGCATTAATTCCTCATTGATATTCTGTTTCTTGTAATATAAGACTTGCTTATGAATATTATTGGTTTTTTTAAGTTAATCTATAATTTTTCTTTAATCACTTTGGATATGTTGTTATCTATAAACAGTTCTCCTCTGAATTAGACAGAAAGTAAACAATAACCTAGAGAAATTGTGTGTTTCTCAGGCCATTTTCAATACTTTTTTTTTGGCAATTTGTTTATTGCTTGTTTCATATTTTTTACAATTTAGTATTGTTGAATTTCTTTAATTTATACATTTATAACTTTACCAGATTTAAACAATTTTTGATGATGATTTCTTTTGTTATTCTTGTTATCTGAACTTGAATTATAAATTTTTCCTGTGTTGTTTCTCAGATTTCTGAGCTTCTAGCCTTGGTGTAAAATGTTGTAGTTTTTTGTCTTTTCTTCACTTTGTTCTTTCTTTTTTTACTGTTTCTTTTTTAAATTGAATCATTTGTATTATCCATCTTCAATTCACTGACTCCTCTGAAATCTATATTTTGCTACATTCAGTGAAAAAAATTTCAGGCATTTTACTTTAAAGTTCTTGTGTTTTCTTATTTTTTAATGCTTAGATATCCTTTCTTTTAATTAACTGTCAACATATTTTATTCTGTATTTTTTTTATTCTGTATTCTTGAGCATAGTTTTATAATTGCTATAAAGTTTTGCCTGATAGGGACTGGGATATAGTTCAGTGATAGGTGCATGACTCAAACATGTGAGACTCTGAGATTGATACCCAGCATCTTTCCCCAAAGAAGATAAAAGCAAAACCAGAAACAAATACTCATGTATGTGAACTGCAATAATATGACACTTAGAGAATGCTCTTTGGGACTCCTGATTTCAGAATTTTCCGAAGGGATATCACTCGAATTTGCTCCCTAAGATATTTCACTTTTTTTTTTTTTGCTTTTTGGGTCACACCCAGCGATACTCAGGGGTTACTCCTGGCTCTGCACTCAGGAATCACTCCTGGTGGTGCTTGGGGGACCACATGGGATGCCGGGGATTGAACCCGGGTCAGCCGCATACAAGGCAAACGTCCTAACCATTGTACTATCGCTGTGGCCCCTAAGATATTCCACTTTTACATTTCTTCTGAGTTCCGTTTAATTTCTAAACACTAGCAATGTCTAAAGCATGCTTCTGTTTTTTGCATATATGCATATATATGTAGATAGATACAATTAGAACTCAAGTGTGTCTCCCTTTCCTTACCTTGTGAGTAAATTTGGCTTTAAGCACCTGATTTTTCTCTTTCTGATATGATTACTAAGATCACATTTCTCCCAGGGAAATGTCTTTCTTCCGCCGGTGCACTTGTCTTGAGTTTCTTATTCTTTTACTCCCCTGCTGCTCCTATTCTGCAAGGAAGTCAAAAAGCATATTTCAACCTAACATTTTATTTTTGTAAAAGAAATACATGCACACATATCAAATAATCAAATAATGTTACAAAGTTTTAACAAACACCAGCTGTTCTTTGTCTATTTGTTTCCTAGACTTGTCACCAGTTCCCTCCCCAGAGGCAATCACTTTCAATTGTTTTACCTGTTTCTTCTACTATTGTCTCTATATTTCTAGATAATGTGCTTAGACTGTAAGAGACTTGTAGCTATTGATTCTTTCACCTTCTAGTGAAAGAGTTTTTTACTATTCTTTCACTATACTGGTGTAATTAGGGTATATCCAGAACAGAGCAGGAGATAATTCTTCAAATACGAATCACGAATCATGAAATCCCCGTTAATCATCGATTTCTCAAGTTCTCAGTAACCTCTCATTCGTCCTTTCCCTGAGATCTTAGAGGTCTCTCTCGACTCGGCCCTCCCAACGATGTCGATGTCGCACTGGTGGCTCTTTCAGGGTCAGAGGAATGAAATCCAGCTTGTTACTGGATTTAGCATTTGAATACACCATGGGAAGCTTGCAAGGCTGTCCCATGTGGGCAGGAAATTCTCAGAAACTTGCCAATTTCTCCCAGAGGGAGAAGCAGGCTACAAGATATCACTTCTGGGAGCTTGCTTTTAAGTCTCTGGATGTTGACCCTTGATGGGATTACACATATCTGGGTTCCTCTGCCAATACCTTCATGCGTGAGGCCTGTCCGAACGTGTGGAGAGGGGCCTCGAGCATGGCTGTAGCTAGGTTCTGGTGGTCTTCGGCTGCCGGGAGCTCTGCTCGGGGTGGGGAGGGAAGCTGGAGCCCATCCCCTCCGAGGGGCCCTGGGGCAGACAGCCAGGCGTGTGGGCAAGAGACTCTCTCTTCAAATACAGGCATGGCAATAGGGATATGAGAGAGTAAGGAACAGAAAGTCTTATCAAGATTGCGGTATTAAGCCTGTTACTGTTGTGGATAGATGGAGTGCCATCCTTCAAGAGAAAGTATAGACTATTCCTTGAAATTATTCCCAAGAAACAAGAGACAGTAGTAGTTATCCTCCAACTCCTAATAGTCATTGATTGATAGGTGCTCTTAGATCTCACCATCTGTCTCGTACTTTTATTTGCTCTGGTTGAAGGTCATGTTATGTCTTTTGGCCTGAAAAAAATTAATCAGCAAAGAGATTGAAGTGTTTTAAGTCACAAGTCATTGAATAGGCATACATGACAATAGGCAATGCTTAGAGACTAAAATGATGTATTAGGGCTCCACATGCTTGCTTTTTTCTATTATGTTTATATTTTTGTTTGCATGATTGTGTTCACATTTGTAGTTTCTTGTATTAGTAAGGGTTCCCATATGATAGTGAATAAGAAATACATCTATCTACTTATATATCTATAGGATAATAATAAAATATAAACTTATTATTATGGAAGCTAAGTAGTCATCTGCAAACCGGAAAACCAAGAAAGTCAGTGGTTTAAAACCTGAAGAATTGGCGGTGTATATTCCAGCTAGGAGTGAAGGCTTGAGAATCAGGAGCTTCAAAGGCAAGACAAGATAATGCTCAGCTCATACAATCAGGGAGAGAGCAAGTGAGATCTTCCTTCATGTCTTTGTTCTATTCAGGCCCTCAATGAATAGAATGATGGCCATCCACATTAGGAAGTTTTATTCTAGTGCAAACCCTTGTATAATTTTCCTATACTGTGCTCTTGTCTTTGCAAATTGTCCCTTTGTAAATATGCCCTACTCGTATTATCCTAATTTGAGAGTGCCATCTGTTTCTTGTTGAGACCCTGGTGGGAGAATGTGGTTTGAAACAGCAGCTAAATGGTTTTGAACTAGATTACCTACCAAGCTACCACTCTACAGTCATAGGATGTTTCACTGTTGAGGCCAAGTCTTTTCTTGAGAGAAGAAGCTTCTTTTTATTTTGAGAACTGACATATTAAAAGCAGAGTTAATTAGAGCAGGAACAATTCAGTTCCATTCTCCATGGTCATCGTCTGGTTACAACATCCTTCATTCTTGAAAGTGAGGTGGATCGCACTTCCAAAAAGCGACAATAGACTCTTTTTTCTATTAATTTCAAAGAGATGACTTTTTAAATTTTTTAATTGTTTATTTTTAATTAGTGAGTCAACGTGAGGGTACAGTTACAGATTTATACATTTTTGTGCTCATGGTTTTTCCCATACAAAGTTCGATAACCCATCCCTTCACCAGTGCCCATTCTCCACCACCAGTAAACCCAACATCCCTCCCACCCTCCCCAGTCCCATCTCCCCCCACCCCACACTGCCACTATGGCAGGGTATTCCCTTTTGTTCTCTCTCTCTGATTAGGTGTTGTGGTTTGCAATAAAGGTGTTGAGTGGCCATTGCGTTCAGTCTCTAGTCTATATTCGGCCCACATCACCCTTCCCCCACATGACCTCCGACCACATTTTACTTGGTGTTCCCTTCTCTGTGTTGCCCAGAATGAGAGACCAGCCTCCAAGCCATGAGACAACCTCCTGGTACTTATTTCTACTATTCTTGGGTGTTAGTCTATTATTCTATATTCCACAGATGAGTGCAATCTTTCTATATCTGTCTCTCTCTTTCTGACTCATTTCACTTAGCATAATACTTTCCATGCTGATCCACTTCTATGCAAACGTCATGACCTCATTTTTTTTCTAACAGCTGCATAGTATTCCACTGTGTAGATGTACCAGAGTTTCTTCAACCAGTCATCTGTTCTAGGGTACTCGGTTTTTTTTCCAGATTCTGGCTATTATAAACAGTGCTGCGATGAACATATAAGTGCAGATGTCATTTCGACTATACTTTTTGGCTTTTCTGGGATATATTCTCAGCAGTGGTATTGCTGGGTCAAATGGGAGATCAACCTCTAGTTTTTTGAGAATCGTCCATGTTGTTTTCCAAAAGGGCTGAACCAGTCGGCATTCCCACCAGCAGTGTAGAAGGGTCGCTTTCTCCCCACATCCTCTCCAACAGCAGTTGCTTTTGTTCTTTTGGATGTGTGCTAGTCTCTGTGGTGTGAGGTGGTATCTCATGGTTGTTTTGATCTGCATCTCTCTGGTGATTAGTGATGTAGAGCACTTTTTCATGTGCCTTTTGGCCATTCGTATCTCTTCCTTGGTAAAGTTTCTGTTCATTTCTTCGCCCCATATTTTGATGGGGTTGGATGTTTTCTTCTTGTAGAGTTCAACCAGTGCTTTATTTATCAACCCCTTATCTGATGGGTATTGTGTAAATATCCTTTCCCATTCTGTAGATAGTCTTTGTATTCTGGTCACTGTATCTTTTGCGGTGCAGAAACTTTTTAGTTTAATGTAGTCCCATTTGTTGATCTCTGTTTTTACTAGATTGCTTAGTTCCGTGTCATCTTTGAAGATACCTTTATCTTCAATATCGTGGAGGGTTTTGCCGACCTTGTCTTCAATGTACCTTATGGTTTGTGGTCTGATGTTGAGGTCTCTAATCCATTTTGATCTAACCTTTGTGCATGGTGTCAGGTCGAGTTCTAAGCCCATTTTTTTGCATGTGGTTGTCCAGTTGTGCCAGCACCATTTGTTAAAGAGGCTTCCTTACTCCACTTCACATTCAAAGAGATGACTCTTATGGGCCAATGAGGAACCAGTGGAAGGAAAAGAAGATGGTCTCTGAAACTCTGAGAAACTGAGCTCAGCAAAATCTATGGAGGCGATGCTTTCATATTCACAGAGTTATGGGTTATCATCAGATGGTAAACCCTGGTAACCAACAGAAGCAGTAGTTAAAGTAGCAGTTTAAAAGCAGTAGAGATCAAGTAGAAATGTACAATTTCATAAAATCATAACGTTATTCCCATTACTAAAAAAGGCAATGCTCGCAATCTTCTTGTGATTGTTGTCATTTTTCATTTCTTTCCTTTGATTATTCTTAGAACTAATCAGACTGTGAGCATAAAGAGGTTACCTTTATTAATAATATTCAGCAAGCTTTATGCTACTGCCTGAACGACTCTCAAATCTCATTCCTCAGCTGGTATTGGAGTCTTCCTGAGTTTCCCCTTCACCTTTCTTTTCCTTTAGGAAATACACAGGTAGTATCTCATTATTACTCAGTTCCTATGCCCCTGACTTGTGAGATTTGTGAGGTAGGTAGTAATTTGGATGAGGCAGCTTTTTACTGCATCTGCTGCCAGGATCCTTGCTACTGATTGGTGCCTGCTACTAACTCCCAATACTTTCACAGTCCTGCGCTACCCAGGTCACTGAGTAATCTGAGAAGAAATAGTTTCATGGTCTTCTTCTCAACTTTGTGATACCTTTTATCCTCTGTATCCTAAATAAAAAATTATATAAAATTTTATCCAAAAATTATAAATCAAATTTCTGGTTCCTTAGATTATAGGCTAGTTACAGGAACACAAAACCAAGGCCTGCACATCTGATTTCTCACAGCTACTGGTCAAAATCAAGGTGCTAGAAATATAGTATCACTTGAGGGTCTGCTTTCTGCTTCATATGACAGCTGCCTTTTTGCCATATCCTCACATTGCTGAAGAAGGTAGAAAGGTTTCTGGTCACTTCTTATGTAGGTACTAATTTTATTCATGAGAGCTATATCCCCACAACCTTCTCACTTCCCAAAGACACTGTCCACCTATACCATCACCTTGGGAGTTAGGTTGCAAGTATGAATTTGGGCAGAGGGGGGTGGACACAGAAATTAAATCTGTTGCACCTGGCATAACTGATCTTAAGATCTTTTAAAACAATTGCTCTGATGAGAGTATTAAGCACATAGACAGATTATATATTCCTGAATCTGAGAATCTGATAGTCGAACAATATTGTGTCTTTTTTTCAGTATTACCTCCTCATACTCCTACTCCTGGAACACACACACACATATCTCGGTACTCTAAGACTCAGTGGATAGTTATGGAGACTGTAGACGCTGTGAGTAGCACATACTCAGACCAGCTGGTCTTGTTGGCAGTTAAGTAATTGCTGACCATTTCTTTGTGCTTCTAGCAAGATATTCCTCTATTAGAAATTAAATAGAAGTTGTTGCCTATAACACTATCACTCAATAAGCTACATCATTTCTACATATAAAAAAATCTGGAAACAGCCAGTGTTGGCAGTGTCGTGGTGAGAGAGGAACTTTTATCTGCTATTAGTGGGAATGTCATCTGGTTTAACCTCTATGGAAACAATATGGAGATTTCTCAAAAAAATTGGAATAAAATTCCCATATGACCCAGTGATACCGCTTCTTGGCACTAATCATCAAAACACAAAATTTCAAAAGGATATATGCACATCCATGTTCATCTCTGCACTTAGTGCAATGGCCAGAATATGGAAACAACCCAAATGTCTAACTGTAGATTAACGGATATAGAATGGATCGAGAAATATACTTAATGGAATATTATTCAGCTCTAAAAAAGAAGAAAATCATGCAATTGGTAGAAACATTGATGAAACTTGGAGAATATCATGCTGAGTGATGACACTCAGAAGTAAAGGGATAGATATAGAATGATCTCTAATATGTAGAACTTAAGGATACACAATGAAGTAGCAACAAAGGTACAAAGCTAACATAATGAGAGAACTTATTCTCCCTACCCAATTGAGTTGTGTAGGGAGGATTAGAAAGAGGAAAGTTTGGAGGTTTAGGGGGAGGGAGATAGGTACACTGATGGTGTGTGTGGTGTTGTAATTATGTGCATAAGAAATTATCATTTGGCTGGAGGAATCAGTCGGGATGGGAGATGTGTGCCAAAAGTAGATAATGGACCAAACATGATGACCTCTCAGTGTCTGTGTTGCAAACCATAATGATCAAAAGTAGAGAGAGAGTGTGGGGAATATTGTCTGCCATGGAGGCAGGGTAGAGTGGGAAAGGAGGTACACCAGGGATATTGGTGGTAGGGAATGGGCACTGGTGGAGGGATGGGTGTTTGATCACTGTGTGATTGTAACCCAAACATGAAAGCTTGCAACTGTCTTACAGTGATTCAATACAATTTAAAAAAATAAGAAATCATTGTTAATAATATTGCAAACCAAAAACCAAAATAAAGTAGCTTACCACTTGAGAGGCAGTAGGACTATCAGCTAAAAATTTATTCAAATGCAGATTATCAAGTTCTACCCAGGTCTCCTGAATCTTTGGGGCTCAGGTCTGAAAATATGTCTTAACAACCTCTCTAGGTTATTTTCTTATAGGATAACATTTGAGAACTGTCCTACAATTCATACAATCTCTTGAGTTTGGATGAACTTAAGGAGTTGAATATAGGTCAGATATAACTAAGGGTCTGCTTTCTGGTTCATAGACAGCTGCTTTTTTGCTGAATCCTGTTCATCTGATTTAGCCTTTCAGAAAACGAGGCCAATACAGAATTAAAAATCAGTTTAAGGGCCCTTTATTATCTTTTATTATCTTTGTATACCTCTAACAGCACTACTCCTTATAAAAGGAGAAAGATGGTAATAGTAGAGAACTTACTGGGCTATTGTGAAAATCAGATTAAAGACTAATTTGATGATTCTTTGCTCTCAAAGGTCAATGACTGTTATTAATAACTTGACTTTTTGAAGTTAACGAATCCCATTTATTATATTTCTGCTTTAGTGGATTGCAGTATTATGTGGCAGTTCCCCAAAATACTGTCTTTCAGGGGCTGGAGATATTGTACAGTGAGGAGGGGACTTGCCTTGCATATTGCTGACCCAGGCTTGATCCTTGGCACCACATATAGTTCCCAAACAATGCCAGGAGTGATCCCTGAGTGCAGAACAAGAACCAGCAGTAAACCATGGGTACCCCTGGTGTGCTCCCTCCAAAATTTAATTTAAAAATACTGATGGAAAGTCAATTATTTTAATTAATTGATAAAAATGGCATTAACATTGCTATTGTGTACTTTTATATTCAGAATACTTATTAATATTGTATCCATGTTTTTCTATTTATGCATAATTTTAAATACTCTGGATTTTACCTTGTATAACTGACTTCTGGAAGAGTCAGGGTTTTGTTTTGGATTTATTTTCTTTCTCTGGATGAGTATTCATTGTCAGTCAGGATAAGAACTTTGATGCCTCTCTCCAATAATTTCGATTTTATGGTAACGTGCTTGGGTAATTTTGATATACTTTAGAAGTACAAATGGTTCTATTTAAGTGATATTATTTTTTAATTGCTATTTTTGCTACTGACTCATTAACAATTCAAAACTTGAATTAGAAGTAACCTAAAAACGTCTCATTTTATGTCACTGATGTCTATTACATACAAATGAAGTCCATTTTTGCAACACTCACTGAAGAACTTATCACACCTAATGCAAATGTGTTCTCAAAATTTCATAGAAAATAACATGAATAAAGGGGGACAAAGTAAAATTTAATTTTAATATTACATTAACATGACAGAATAGGAGAAATACAAGGGTCAAAGAACATATCTTTAGTCATCAAGGTCAGCCCAGGAGACTTCATTTAATTATACACCAGAGGTGAGGTGATGTTTCAGAGAGTTTAAATAAATACTCATTATTCAATCTGAACTTAAAAGTCGGTATTGAAAACAATCTTTATGAATTCAGTTTAATTATGCAGCTACTGGTAAATCTCCAAGTTTCTTTTCCTTTGTTTTACTTTGAAGTATTTGTCTATAATTAAAAGAGATAATATGTATGAAAATACCTGGCTGACGAGGTATACATACACATACACATAATACAAGTTACTTTACTTTCTTTCCCTGTTATATTACAAACTTAAAGAGACTTACTAAATTTTGGATCACATATTTGTATATTCTTTCTCTAGCTGCTTTTAAAAAAGCAAATAAATGTGCCCAGAAAATGGAATTAAAACTCCAGGGAAAATTAGAGTTCTATGAAGACAAAATCTTTTAAGTGATATTAAGTGCTTAGAATATTACATAATCACATGCATTAATAGTAAGGATCTTAACCGGAATATAGTTGTGTGCAGGGTGTTGATGATTGCAATTTTAAACACTATTTTAAGGCATTGTAAATTCATGCATAGAATTCAATTAGGAGGGAACTTAAACACCTCAGATAACAAATGAGCAAGTCAAAGGAAATTAGTATTTAAAATAAAAGCAAAATAATTTAGCTACTTTTAGATCATTGACAGAAATTCAAAACCAAAAAGAATTCTTGAAATGACTAATCTTGCAGTCCTATAATTACAAATAATTTGCTCTTTAAAGTGAAAAATTTTAGACTCATATAGAACAATATATAGATTAAATTGTACAAACCTATTCACAACAACTGATACATATTTAGCATTGGGTTTTCTGTATGTGTGTAAACATGTTTGTAACACAAATTGATCATAGAATGTTCAGCTTTTTTCTTCTTTTCTTTTTGGGTCACACCTGACAATGCACAGGGGTTACTCCTGGCTCATGCACTCAGTAATTACTCCTGGCAGTGCTCGGGGGACCACATGGGATGCTGGGGATCAAACCCGGGTCGGCCACGTGCAAGGCAAATGCCCTAACCACTGTGCTATTGCTCCAGCCCCCTGTTCAGCTTTTCTAAGATCTTAAATGTTAGACCAATTTATTCCCTTCCAAGCTGAAATAGAGCTCTCAAAGATTTCAGACTGGTATAGAGGAAATCAAAGTTCCTCAAGTGCCCACAGAATAGGTACCAGATGGAGATCAGGGTTACCCAGTATTTGGGGCAAGGCAGCACACAAGATTATATACAAGTACATGACAAAATGAAAGTAGCCCAACCACTAAGTATATGCTGTAGCTTATGCAACCAAATGCAGTAGTAATGTCTTGCCTACTCTGTTTAATCATTTAGGTTAGAGTCTTCAACAGGATTATAAGGAACTGTTGCTAAATCTAGTTTGATTCTCTCTCTCTCTCTTTTTCTCTCTCACTAATAAACAAGGCTCGGCAAAGAAAGGCTAATTCAAATCCCAAAGGCAGCAAGGACAGAAACAAGGTCCTGAACTCTGTTCCCTCAGTAGTGCTCAGCCCAGTCTTTCCCCACTATGTTCTAAGGTTTTTCTTCCACATTATTGGCATCACAAATACTCCCTGAGGGCTGAACTCAGAAATTAGGTTGGAATTTCTGCTCTGTTCATTCTGCCTTGAGTGTAGACCAGTGCTGTGAGAAGTCCTAAGGAATCCTTAGATAGTTGAACATCTTCAAGGGTGAGTTGTCAAGAGGCATCTTAAAAGCCACATTGAAATACACCATAGAGTTTTCCACTGCCAGCTTACTGAATTTGGAATGACTGTAACCCATCAATTTTCTAATATCAGGAACAGCGTAGGTTTTAAAGTTTAATGAGTAAGCTTTGAGGGTTGTGAATTTGTTTCTGGGACATATTCTCAACAGAGATGTACTTCAGGCTATGTTACACCTTCAGTGACAATTTGAATCTTGAGGAGGGTAGCAATTGGGAAAGAAGATTCAATCACAAAGATGAGAAACACTAGAGTGTGAGTTACAAAATTTTGACATGTGTGCCAACAGAATCTGAATAATATTATTGGTATATAATTTTACTTTAAGTCAAAGGATTCCTCCTGGATAAATCTCTCATGCATAATGTTAAGCAACCTCCAAAATTTCACGGTGTTTAATTTTACAAACACCAATCTGGAATGCCCAAAATATGTAATATGTAAAATAAAAGGGTTAGAAAAAGTTGAAATAGCTAGGAAAACTGTGGTACAAGTATGACAGTTATGAGGGAGAAGTTTGATAAGTCTCAGACCATAATGTTGTCAGGTAATTTAGGGTTCCCTAAAACCCATCTTGCCCAGTAGAGGGTCTTGTGTTGAACATTAAGTTCATGAGAGCTAAGACCCTTTCCAGGCTTTATTATTGGCTGGGTGCAGACTTGGGAGAACTTAGTCTTCCCATGACCAGGGGAAGTCATGTTCGGGTAACTTCACTTATAGTTGATAGACTCAGGTCGAGTCTATCAACTGACAGTCATTCTCACTGTGGGTTTTCTCCTAAAATGAGATTTGTGGCACTTATCCATCACTACACAGCTCTATTCAATTCAATTTACATAAAAATTAAAAACAAAGTCACTGAAGCTGGAGAGATCGTGCTGCGGGCAGGATACTTGTTTTATACTCATCTGACCTGGACTGCTGACTTGACCAGAGATTGTGGTACTTGAGCCTTCCCAGGAATGATTCCTTGAGCACAGCCAGGAGTAATCCATGAGCATAGCTGGGGGTGTGGCATAAACATAAACACAAACAAAAAAGAGAGAAGTTAGAGTAGTGATTTCTTTTAGGGAGATTAGTGACTGGAAGGAGATAGTAGGGAAATTTCTACAGTGTTGATAATATTCTGCTTTTATAATTCACAGTGTGGGACTCAAACCAAGATCATGCCTGCCACACCAGGCATGTACTTTACCGCTGTGTCCTATGCTCTGCCATGTAAGGTTTTTTTTGGGGGGTGGGGGGTTATTGGTCCTTCCAAGCAGGAGGATTGATGAGAGGACCCCAAATGTAGTCTGCTCAGGCTTTGAGATGTTGAAGATTACCTTGGGGTGCTTGAGGTCTCCAGGGCCACAACCAGCAGTGCTGGGGCAACTATGATGCTCCAACCATTTGTTTTCAGTATTTCCCCCCTCTATGCCCTTGCTAATTGTTGCTGTTTTCATATGTTGCTAGATGTCATATGCTTACTTGGCTTTGGTTATTCACTGGGGTCACACATCTGTCTGAGGCACTGACACCCACATCAGTAGTGCTCGCCAGGGTTCATGCACTTTGTATCCTCACATGCAGGTTTTCATGTGAAAACAGGTACCTGGGGAATGTACTGCTGAACGTAGTGGTAGCACATCTTTGTTTCAAACTTTGTTTTGTGCTTGCTGGAGGTCATGCACTTCAGTTGTGGTGTGCTCGCACACCCGACTGTGTACTGTAGATTGTATACTGTTCAGGTACTGGGAGTCAGAAGAGCACAGTACTCAGGTGATTCAATTCATGACCTCCCAATCACAAGACAGGTTCTTTTAGTTACTGAGGCACCCCAGGTCTTCTCCTGGGAGGTCAATATTTTTGTTTTAGTTAGTCCTTCAACTGATTGGATGAGAACCATTTATATTATGGAGTTCAATCTGCTTTATACAAAATCCTACTGACTCATCCAAAAATACCTCCACAAAAACACACAGAACAACCTAAATTGTGGCCCAGCCAAGTTGACACATATAGTTAACTATAACTAAGGTCTCTGGATCTAGGAGTTGCTCAACCCTCTGAAGTTAGACATAGATTCGTTGCTAAAATTTGGGTTTCTGATATTTCTTCCTCTATGAAAGACTAAGTGAGCACTAGAATTAAGGGGGCAGATTACATCAATTCTGATTTGGGGGTAAGAATTAAAAGGAGCTGGTAGTCAGAGATATTAGTAATCACTTATTACATGCTGATAGCAAGAGTCAGAGCTTAGGTGGCTACGTACTATGTGAAACTTAAATCCTTCTTAAGCAATATTACGTGCAACTATAGCAGATCACAATATCATAAATAAACTCCAAATACATTTGCCATCTGGGTACATTTTAAAAGACACCATTATGGATGCTCAAGTTTAGGCCCGGAGTATGTATTTCACAGCAACCTCCAGCACAGATGTGAATAACTGTGGTTTCAGGTCAGTGTTGACTATAACTGGTTTTGTTTGGAACAAAAGTCTCATTTACACTTGGGGGCAGGTTGAAGTTTTCAGGTTCCCTGAGTAGGCTGAGAAAGCAGCGACTCAGCCACCTGCAGTTTTCCCATACATGTGTTGGTCCCCACCATTGTTGTCTTGCAGGGTTTCTGAGTCTCCCACAGCCCACCATCAAGATGATTGTGAGCCAAGGCTGACATTCCCATGCAAAACTCATAAACCCATGAACTAGTGATTCTGGAAGTTTTTCCGACACAATGCTGGCCAATACATTTGCACGCATTGCATAGTTTTTCTATGTCCTGTGATAGTGAAAAATTCAGCTTGTGCAGATATTTGAAGGTTTCTTATAATCCCCAAACCTAATTTTAAATTGAAAGGTTTATGTTTTCAACTTCCTGCCTCATGAAACAGCTGTTCTTTCCATCAATTCTTCTTTGAGTGCCTCCATGGCAAATCCTGGCTGAAGTAAAAATGACACGCTCAAATATATGCCTTGTTTATTACACTTCAGTATCATTGGACAGATGTATGCACAAGTGCTGATTTTAAAAAATGTACTTATTTTTATGGGTTTTAGCCCACAGTTGGCATTGGTCAGAAGCTCTGTATTTGGAAGTGCTCAGGAGACCACATCAGGATAGAACCAGGTTTGGCCACATGCAAGTGCCTAACCCCTGCATAATTGCTGCAGTCCTTGCATTGCATTTTAAAAAGATACCCCAAATAAGAAATTTTCCATTTCAAAGTATCGTGTGGTAAAAAGTCCTTTGATTTACAGTTTCTCTGTTCTAATTTACTATCTTTGAATTCTAATTTTTACAAATTGTATTTGCCTAATGTAAATAGAACTAATGAAAAGAGGGGCAGGACATAACAATTAGCTGGTCCTGGTTAAGTGCCAAGTAAATATCCTGGATACAGGCACACAGAGTGCTTGGTGAGAATAAGGCATGTTGGTTTCTTGAGTCCCCCAGAGGTATTCTGTAGCTTCCCCCACCTCTCCACCAAGCCAGTGAATACTAAGGAGAGGTGTTCAGTTTCTCATGAAAGGCAAAACTCCAATATACTGCAGTTATGGAATAATAAACGGGCGACTGTTTACGACAGAACAATGAATCACGTTCCATTTTCCTGCCCGAACAAGAGAAGTGACTCTTTGTGTTGCCTTTCCTTCATGCTCAGCAGATGCTGGCTCCCCCCAAAGATAAAGCATTCTTTGTGTACTCTGCCCTCTGCTTCCCTGGGTATTGGATGGCAGCTTCTGTATGCAGATGCTGAAAAATCTTTCTGAGAGTGTTTACATAGTAGTTGTCTCTTGAGCACATGTTTATTTTTAGCGGGTAAATTATCAGAGCTTGTGAGGCTGAAATCTCAGCTACTTTTTTTGTATGTGCTCTCAGTAGCTGAATTCCAGACCAAGGCACCATGGACCACAATTCAGCCATGACGAGAGTTTCCAGACCTCATCCTCCCACCGTGCCAGGTAGTTGAAATTGATTAACGACTTAGCATTTTAACAATGGTCAGTGAGGGCCCACAAAATGCTTACTTTCAGGTGATTCACAGATGGAAGACTATTTATTCACCACTAAGAGGAATGCACTATTATATTGCTCTTTGTGGAGATAGAAACCTTAGATCAGTGATTTTAATTCATTGTTCAGCACCAGTAGAGAGTCAGAACAAAGAAAAAAGGGTCAAGTCCCAAGACCTGATGGCAAACTGTTCAAATTGCTAATAGGAAAGGGAAGGCTGCCTTGGCTACTTAGGATTCCAGGATGTTGCTTTCAGTGACATACTTGATATTGCCAGAGAGAGGTAGAGATGGCTCCAAATCCTTCCGGAAGAGACCTGGGAGGCAAAATGAACTCATATGTAAGAGAGCTGCTCTTATGGGACACAGAAAAAGTAGAGCAGCAACTCCACCAGGTCCTCAACTGTGTGTTTTGTTACCTTGAGAGAATTGAGAAGACAGCTCCTCTAATTGACAATTGCAAAGTTTAAGGGTATCACAGGTTTTTTGTAGTTTTTTTTTTAAGACATCAGGACTCTTGTTTTCATGCAAAAGCTGCTCAGTCTAACTTCTCACACTCTTTACTAAACCAAGAAAATCCTGAAGAAAGAATCATGCTAAAATCTTTGTGTGTATATATATATATGTGTGTGTGTGTGTGTGTGTGTGTGTGTGTGTGTGTGTGTGCTTGTTTTGTACAACTGAATGACTAAGAAATATATCCAAGAGTGCAAAGGATGTCCTTAGGACTTCTTGGTTCTCTCCCTCTCTTGGCATTGTTTATCTGTGATTGGCTTTATTTACCTGTTGACCATTTCTACATGGTGGGCAAGTTTCACATAGTTCCTGGTTAGAAATAATGGTGGTAGAAAATAGATGCTTATACTGGTATCTACATTTCAGTATAAAAAGGATTCTATTACTCTACCTGAGTGCTTGTACACATCGAGACCAATCGCAATGCCATGACAGAAAGAGCTGGATAAGGTCAGAAGTATTGTATCTCCTGTTGTAATCATGAAAGCAGGGCAGTATTATCAATAACTCTGTGGGGGTCTTATTATGTCTGGATGGGGCATACCTCAAAAGAGAAGGTAATAATTCTTTTGTATTCCCAGTACAAGATATAACGTGTTCACATAACTCTCGTAATCTTAATTTTTTTCCTTTTTCTACTAATGATTGCTTTCTCTGCCATTCAAGTCTAATTTTATTCCTATCTGGAATTTATGGACTTGGAGATAAAGACCAGGCCTAAATTCTGTACCAATCTCACACAATAAATTTTAGATTGTTACTGCCTTCTTTAAGTAAACTTCTTTTGTTAGAAAAGCTGACATTTTGTGATGTTGGTAGACAAAGATAGAAGTAGGAACTTCTTAAGAGGTAGAAATTGGCTTTATTTATTTTAGTTTCTGTTACAACTCAAAACATTATTTCACACATGGAGGTTTTAGATTATTACTGAATTCAATTAAGTATGGCAACATCTGGAAACTTAGTATGTTTTACAGCTGAAGAACCCATAAATCAGTTAGTTAGCTGAAGAACTAACTCTCACATACTCCTTAATATTGAAAAATTTATTTTTCAAGTCAACCAAGGATTTTGGAAAAGGCTATGTGAGCAATATATGACAACAGAATTGAGAAATGTGGATTAGAATTATGGTTAAAAATTATCAGTCATTTGGGTTATCTTGCCCAGATTAGCTAGTCTTTTGGCTTCCAGGTTTTCCCTGGCATTATTAGCATCAGTGAAAGGTTGCCTCAAAGGTTTATGTGAGGAGTAACTGAAATATTAGTAGAGGGAGTAGAGGGTAGCACCTAAGAATGAATGGGGTGAGATGGGAAAGTGAAGAGTAAAATAACCACTAAAAACCAAAATTTGCTTGCCTTATGCATAACCCCCAATATACATTTGTGTTGTTGAGACTACAAAGACTAAAACCTGGGGCTGGAGTGATAGCACAGCAGATAGAGCGTTTGCTTTGCATGCGGCTTGCCCGGGTTCGATTCCCAGGATCCCATATGGTCCCTCAGCACCGCCAGGAGTGATTCAGAGTGATGCAGAGCCAGGAGTAACCCCTGTGCACTGCTGGGTGTGACCCAGAAAGAAAAAAAAAGACTAAAACCATTGGTGGAAAAATGTGTTCATTAATCAATTTTTGTCTTATCTATCTTGCTTCCCTGAAGTACAGACTCTGTGGTTTGATCACAGTCTACTGTTTTATTAAACTAGCCACTCAGTGCCCTTGTATTGAAATTGCAGGACTAAGTATCAGAATGAAACAGTCACACCAAGAGTAAATACCAAAAGAAGTGTGAATGGCTTTGCAGAGACACAATGGTCTGCAGAACTTTTTATTAAACTAAAGGTATTTTTATAAGCTTCACTAGCATAAGAAAAGTTTAGAGAATCATCTAGTATTAAGGTTTTTTTCAACAGTTACTAGAATATAAAAAGTTTCTCCAGAGATACAACCCAATCCTACTCTGTAATGGCTTGTGTTGAATTAAATAGTACTATATTTGAGGAAGTTTTACATTTTCCCAGTGCAAATCTATTTAAAGGTCAGTTAAGCTCAACTGAAAATAAAACCCTAAAGTGGACCTGCTGCTAATGCTTTACACATCCCATTTATAAAAGAACTTGCTGGCTTATTGCTTATTTGGCTTATTGCTTATTGATTTTTTTTCTGTTTTGGCCCAAATAGGAATTAAGAATTATGTGATGTTCAGTTTAGGATCAATTATTTTTAGCATGAAA
The DNA here is from genome assembly GCF_027595985.1 of Sorex araneus. Classification (NCBI taxonomy): domain Eukaryota; kingdom Metazoa; phylum Chordata; class Mammalia; order Eulipotyphla; family Soricidae; genus Sorex; species Sorex araneus. The sequence goes on along the minus strand of NC_073313.1, from coordinate 233,062,389 downwards.
TATATATTACAAACATATGAAAAACAGGATTTTCCATAGCTTTGAAAATATTTTGTACCGTGATTTAAAAATGACTATGATCTTAAATATATGGAGAAGAATTCAGTTCTATATTGAGCTTCTATGGATCTGCACATGTCCTGGGATTGGCCCAGGGGTGTTGCTTGTCCAGTCTGTATGTATGGCTATCTTTTCTTTCTTTACAGAGTTCCAGAAGATCTGTCTGGTTTTCATTAGAAGATCAGAGAAGGAAAATGAATTAATGTCAGGGATGAATATAATTAATGTCAGGGATGAATATTTCAAAGTAGTAGGAGAAAAGATCTAATGCACTGTTATTCTTGCAATTGTCCTCATTTGATAAACTCTGACAGTTTTCTGTGCTTGACAAATCACCCACAATAATGGCTACAACTTGAGTAAATATTTTTCTTGCCATATCTATCAGTTTATCAAGTACTTAACTGTTTTAATGTCACTGTTTTCACCAGACCACCTGATTAGAAGTTTGGGTCATTGCAAATATTCCTGATCTTATGTTTCTGTATTTATCTGATCACCAAGTCCTTCCCTTGTATATATATTTAAAAGACTTCTTGGTCCTATTCTTCTCCATTGTCACTGTTATCTTCTGATTCAGACCCTTAACTGTTTTCCACTCAGACTTTGGTTAGAGTCACCAGAGGTTTCTCTCCTTCCTTTTCTTGACTCCTTTTTCTTATTCATTACCCACAGAGCAGCAAGATTTTGGGGGTGGGATACTTCTGAAAGAAATTGACGGAGTCTTGTAGGGAAAATAACTCAGGGCCTCAAATAAGCAAGGCATGTGCTCTTACCACTTGAGTCACACATTTCCAGGCCCAGATATATTTTTCAAAATGTAAATATGATAATTTATTCTCTTGCTTATAAAACAAAAACAGTCCATACAAAAATTTTAATAATGATTCTGATCCATGCTGACTTATCAATATTTGAAGGTATCGTTATGCAAAGAATTGTGACTCATTATATAATATTGCAATGAAGTTTATGGAAAGACAAAATTTAATGAATCTAGATCAACACAAGCAATTTATTAAAGCTTGGCCTAGAAAATCTTCTTTATTTCATTGAAAGTGCCATTTCAGAGTATTAAGATCATGACTTTTGTAGGAATCTATCAATCTCTTTCTGCATCCAGAATGGGACTTAAAACTTTAATTGGGTATCAAGAACTGTAGAAATAAGTACCAGGAGGTTGACTCCATGGCTTCGAGGCTGGCCTCACGTTCCGGGGAAAGGTCAACTCAGAGAAGCGATCACCAACTACATTGTAGTCGAAGGCCATGTGGGGGAAGGGAATTGCGGGCTGAATGAGGGCTAGAGACTGAGCACAGCGGCCACTCAACACCTTTATTGCAAACCACAACAGCTAATTAGAGAGAGAAAGCAGAAGGGAATGCCTTGCCACAGTGGCAGGGTGGGGTGGGGGGGGAGATGGGATTGGGGAGGGTGGGAGGGACACTGGGTTTACGGGTGGTGGAGAATGGGCACTGGTGAAGGGATTGGTTCCCAAACTTTGTATGAGGGAAGTATAAGCACAAAAGTGTATAAATCTGTAACTGTACCCTCACGGTGATTCTCTAATTAAAAATAAATAAATTTTAAAAAAAAAAAGAAGAAAAATGAATCAAAAATACTCTGTTCTATTGAGATGGTGAAAACTGAAGATGTTTTGAAATAAAGGGAGCAAAATAAGGGTGCAGAATCCAAAAAATTCTTTCTTTCTTTCTTTCCTTCTTTCTTTCTTTCTTTCTTTCTTTCTTTCTTTCTTTCTTTCTTTCTTTCTTTCTTTCTTTCTTTCTTTCTTTCCTTCCTTCCTTCCTTCCTTCCTTCCTTCCTTCCTTCCTTCCTTCTTCTTCTTTCTTTCTTTCTTTCTTTCTTTCTTTCTTTCTTTCTTTCTTTCTTTCTTTCTTTCTTTCTTTCTTTCTTTCTTTCTTCCTTTCTTCCTTCCTTTTCTTCCTTCCCTTCCTTCCTTCCTTCTTTCCTTCCTTCCTTCCTTCCTTCCTTCCTTCCTTCCTTCCTTCCTTCCTTCCTTCCTTCCTTCCTTCCTTTCTTCCTTCCTTCCTTTGTTTCTTTCTTTATTTATTTCCTTCTCTCTCTTTCTTTCTTTCTTTCTTTCTTTCTTTCTTTCTTTCTTTCTTTCTTTCTTTCTTTCTTTCTTTCTTTCTTTCTTTCTTTCTTTCTTTCTTTCTTTCTTTCTTTCTTTCTTCTTTCTTTCTTCTTCTTTTACTTTCTTTCTTTCTTCACTGTCATTGCTCATTGATTTGCTCAAGCGGGCACCAGTAACGTCTCCATTGTGAGATTTGTTGTTACTGTTTTTGGCATATCGAATACAACATGGGTTGCTTGCCAGGCTCTGCCGTGTGGGCGGGATACTCTCAGTAGCTTGCGGGGCATTCTGAGAGGAATGAAGGAATTGAACCCATGTCAGCCGCATGCAAGGCAAACACCCTACTCACTGTGCTATTGTTCCAGTCTGCTATCAGAATAGTACCTAGAAAAGTGTAAAAAGTGATGGATGGTCCATATAAGTGCCAAAATTGCCATGGTAGCTTATGGAGTAATTGAAGTTAAAGGCTTAGTGGAGTATGAAGACCCACCAGGAGAAATGTTCAGAGTACATACTAGCCACCATAATAATTTCTGCAAAAGTATTTCTATGAAATATCCAATGGTAGTTCTCTGAAGTCCAGAGTTGGAATAGAAGCCACACAGTCTAAATTTGCTGATCACAATAGGGATTGAAAGATTCCAGGCATTACACAATTATTATAACGAACAGCTAGATTTGAGTGACAGCAAAAGAACCTGTCCTACAGAGTCTTATGGAGAGGATTAATAGAGCTTGGCATTCTTGGGCACAAAGTTGATGGGCAACTGACAAGAAAATTACTCAGTTTATACTGTCAGAAAGATAAAAGAGATAAGTGACCAGCAGACTAAAAACTGTAGTCCTGAGAAAAAGTCACAGTCTTTTTAATTTCTAAACTTCGATTATTTTTCAAGACTAGAACCCAGAAGCTAATTAGAAGATGAGGAAAAAGAAGTAGAGACTGATATTTATACTAACAATACCAGAACTTCCTCATAGGGACCTGTGGCCAGTTACTTTGGTAGTTGTATACAAGGAGTGGGAAATACCCACTTATTTCTAGGGCTATTGGATAGAATATATCATCATGGCATATAAGCATGTAATGATAAATGAAGTCCTGGGCAACTTAAAGGGAGCCTCTAGTGCTCATAGACATACTTGGTTATTTCTTTGGTCTTTGTGCCAGTTAAAATTCTCATACATGAGAATTGGGATGTCCCTCCTATTAGATTTTTTGACTTATTTTTTGAAAGATAAGTAGAGACCTCTGTCACACAATCCATTGAAATAAATATACATTCTGGCGGGGTGTGTTTGGGTAAGAAAAGGGAAGATGGAGACTGAATTACTTTTTTTTTAAGTTTCTAGAGCAGAGTTGACAAATTGTCTCAGGGAAGGGCCGTTTGATATATATTTTAGGGCTTTGTGGATTTTGTGGTCTCTGTGGCAACTTCTCAAGTGTGCTTTTGTAAACGCTACCCTGGGCACTATGCAAACCACCTGTGTTTTTCAGGTTTGATACCCTTTGGCTCCTACCCTTTGCTTGCCACCTGAGACCCCTTTTGGCCTCCTGTGGTCTAAACTAGCATTTGCCTTGTCACAGTGGGTCATGTGATTATCCACTGTATTCTTTCCAGCAGCCACAACTCCTGCTACTTCTGTTCTCAAGAAATTTGTGATGGTTGGAAGGAAGGATCTCTGAATACATCAACCTTTTGCTTGTGAACCATTCATATCTCTGAGTATGTCTGAAGTTAGCTGAGTTATTTTGCAGCAAGAGGATTTTCTCAGAATAACTAGTCATACATGATAGAGATGGTGACTTTTATTTTTAAAAATACACAGAAGATAATTTATTAGACCAAAGGTAAGACACTATATTCCCTTTGTGTTCACATACATGTTGAGCAAGACTCTAATAAATCTTTGAATTGATTGTGATTTTTCTCATAAACATTTTGTCTTTCAAGTATAGAACATCTATAATATATGACAGAGGAGAGAGTGAAGAGAATAAGAATATATAGTCTTTGTACTCATTACCAAATATTGACAATATTTAATTCATGGATATTTTAATTTCATCTATTTACTCACTCCTCTTGATTTTTTGTTAAACAAATCCAAGACAGCACATAAGTTTGGGGCCATTCCTAGCAGTTATAAGCATGAGGGAGGCCCAGATCCAGGTGTACTTGGAAGCCATTAAGATAGCATCCCACAGTGCTCAGGGATCTATAAGGTGCCAGGGATTGGACCCAGAGCCTTGCATCACATGAACCACATCTCCAGCCAATACCAGATAATTCAATACATAAACATTTATCAAATATCTCTAAACAATAAATATTATTCCTCAAAAACAGAACCAAGAGAGCAGTATCACACCTAAAAAGGAATTCCTTTTCATCACATCATCTAATGTATTTGGAATATTAGCCTTGTATTTCTCATACCATATTTTTCCCTATGTTGCCAATTTTAAAAATATTTTGCTTTCATCATAATTTGTCAAACAAAAGTTTTAAAAATGTATAGTCTAGTATATTGTTATTTCCCTTTATTATTTCTGGATAGCTGAATTCTACTTAAGGAAGTTTTCCAATACCCCACTATAAATTCACTCAAGTTGCTCTCTGCTATTTATTGTATGGGATATTTTACTTCTTTATATTTGCATCTCCTTTTCATTTGAAATCTACCCTGGTATATAGTGTTAGGAAAATATCTAGCTTTATATTACTCAGGAACTATCTCTTACCACTTATTAAAATGTACATTTCCCCACAATCTGAGATAGCAATTTTATCACACATCATTATCTTATACGTTGCAGTAACTAATTTTTCACTTTCTAGTTTTTTCATTAGTCTTTTCCTCATGTCATGTACCAATATCATAGTGTTTTAGTTATAGAAGAGAGACAAAATCATACATTTATTTATTCGTTAGATTATCACTTCCTTACAATTGATCCATTCTTTTTTTTTTTTTTTTTTTTTTTTTTTTTGCTTTTTTGGGTCACACCTGGCTCTCACTCAGGAATTATCCCTGGTGATGCTCAGGGGACCATATGGGATGCTGGGAATTGAACCCGGGTCAGCCACGTGCAAGGCAAACTCTCTACCTGCTGTGCTATTGCTCCAGCCCACAATAGATCCATTCTTAAAGATTTTTTTATCACCATAATACTCTGAACGTGCCTGATCTCATCTGATAAAGTATTTTCTTTTGATTTTCTTGCTTATTTTTCTTAAAAACAAACTTTTAAATTGGCTTACATCCTTTATTCTTAGTAGATATGATTTTCATTAACACAGAAATATCTTGCAAATTAAATAATATTTTCTCTTACTTTCCTAGACTTAAATGAGTTTTTCTCAATATAGTGTAGCAATGTTTATAGAAATCATGAAATGGAATATTCCTTATTTTTGAAAACTTTATAATATTTCTCTTGAAAAGCTGGAGAGGCTACTAACTAAAGGGAACTCACTTTCCTAATAGCCTCTGAAGAAAATAGCCTTTGTTTGTTCTGCGTATTGATCATTCTTACTGACCAATTTCCAAAAACCACAACATATCAGAGTTGAAAAAAATTTGGCATTTCAACATCAGCATCTTGTAATCTCCTTCAAAGAGAACCTGTGCACATTCTGTTAGATTTACTTCTAAATATCTCATTTTTATTTGAAGCAATTATAATTGGCACTTTTAAAATTTGGTTTTATTTATCAGTTTATAGCAACATGATTAAATTTTGTGTTGATATAATATCCCCTAATCTTACAAAATTGACTAGTCTTATTTGGTATATTTTGGGGGAACTTTCTACACAAAAAAACACATTGTCTGCAAATTAAGACAGTTCTATTTTTGTTTGAATATGTAAGCTTTCTATTTACCAATTTTGCCATGTTTCAGTGGCTAGAACATCTGGTACTACATTGAGAGAGAGAGAGACAGAGAGTGACAGCAAACATCCTTACCTTACTCTTAATCTGAGAGCTATTAAGTATAACATGATTTAAAACCCCTCCTTGTTATTGATCATATTCATAAGGATAACAGAGTGCTGGTTACTTTAGTGGCTGCTCAGTAAGTATTAATTGGCTTTTGTATGGTTTAGAAACATACTCTTTATGTTGATTTATAGAGAAATCACTCAAAGCAAAGTACTAAGTGCAGCACAAGTTGTGAAGAAGAATCACACCAAGATTCAAATGCTTGCAACATAGTATGAATGTAAGATATATTGTACCTAAACAATAATTCCACAAGGTTCATAACCCAAGAGAGATCAATAGATTCATGCCAAGGGGCAAGGGAGAGAGAAAATTAGTTCTAGCCTGAGAATGGGCAACAAGTTAGTATGCCATGGTCTTGTTTGTTATGAGAATTAATTAAATATGAGACTTACCTAATGAAGAATTGGGGCAGAACTAGTAGTTCCTCATGCTGGTTTCCCTAAAAAGAAATTAATTTGTCTTTTTAAGCAAAGCAGTGATTTTTTCCCTTTCATATTTACTCACTGTTATGTACATATGCTCTGAAGAAGCACATATTTTTGACTGGTAAGAAAGTAATGAGTTACTTGTAAGTCATTATTATCAAGAATCTATTATTCCAGAAAGAGTAATAGATACTCACCAAGTACCCCTCTCTGGATGCAAGACTGATCCTTTCCTGATTAAGCTTTGAGAATAGTTGGTACACCTTGACATAAGAGTGAAATGGTGTGACTTTGAACATAGTTTTAAGAGTAAATGGATTTTCAATAGCCAAATAAACTGACAGACACTTGTATCACTTGTCATCCCGTTGATCTTCGATTTGCTAGAGTGGGCGCCAGTAATGTCTCCATTTGTCCCTATTGCGTGCTAGTGTAGCCCAGTGGTATTTGTTCACTCCAAGAACAAGAAGAGCCTCAAACCATTCATTCAGGGTTTTGACGAAGAAGTCTGACCATCTCATTGGTGGGCAGCCACGCGGTCTTTTGACATCCCGTGGAATCCAGTCGGTAACAGCTCTAGTCCAGTGGTCATCTCTAAATCCCATTACGTGTCTGACCCATCTGATTTTCGATGCCTTGGCAAATGAGACAGCATCCCTGATTCTGGATTGTCAACAGAGGTCGGAACTCTGGATTTCTTTTTTCTCTTGAGTGAAACGTGATATACCAAGTATAGCTCTTTTGATTCCTCTTTAGGAGACCCGAATAGCGTTCTCGTCCTATTTTCATAGGGCCCAGGTCTCTGAGGCATATGTTAGTGCAGGAAGAACGGTGGAGTAAAAAAGAAGTGCCCGGAGCCGGAGGTTCTTTGTCCTCTTAACTTCTTTGATGCTCTTGAAGGCATTCCATGCTGCTCTCTTCCTCCTGCACAGTTCTGGCTCCAAGTTGTTCCTCATGTTGCGTTCTCGACCCAGGTACATATAGCTGCTGCATTCAGAGATGTTCGTTTTGTTGAGAGCAAATGGAACGTCAGGGACTAGTTCGTTTTTCATGCACATTGTTGTGGTGAGATTCAGCTGCAGTCTGACCTTTCCCATACTCGCGGTCGAAGTCGGCCAGCTTCAGTCTCAACAGAATCAAAGGCCTTCTTTAAATTGATGAACGTTAAACAGAGCGGCATCTTGAGCTCTTGCAAAACTTCAATGAGCTTGGTAACCATGTGGATATGGTCGATTGTGTTGAATTCTTTTTGGAATCTGGCTTGCTTGTATAGTTCTCCTTCGTCTAGTGTTCTGCCTATTATATTCAGGATGACTTGAGTGAACAACTTTTAGACAATGGACAACAGACAGATCAGGCGATAGTTGCCGATGTTGTGGATGTCTGCCTTCTTGTACAACAGGACAGTCCTGCTGGTTTTCCATTGGGATGGAACCTCGCATTCGGACAGGTAACGTGTGAAGAGCCAAGCCAGTGTATTGATGAGTACTGGTGGCATATTCTTCAGGTATTCGGGTCTGTCCTTGTCTGGACCAGTTGCTGTACGCGTCTTTACTGACGAAATGGCATGTCAGATTTTGGAAGGGAGAACATTGGGAACGACATATCTATCCTGTGGAATTTGGTATGTGAGCAGGTGGACGTGGCTGTCAAAGAGATCAGGGTGGAAGTCGTGAATAATCCTCTCCATTGGCCTTCTGGAAGATGGATAGATCCATCAGTATGTCAGAGGGCACTTATCTTGGTCTTGTAGTTGGCAAAAGACAGGCGAGCGTTGTGAATACTTTGCCCAGCTTCTGCCACATCAGCCAACTCTGCTGCTCTTCTCTCTTTGAGGTCTTCCTTTTTCTCTACACAGCTTTGCAAATTTGGACATTAGCTTGTGATTGCCTGAGGCTTGTGCCAAACCCCATTGGTGAATGAGCTCCAGAGTTTCCGAAGACAGGCATCTGTTTGTGGCTCTCCCATTCTAAACATTCCTCTCGCAGTCATGAAGGTGTTGATGTTGTCAACGACGGCATCTTCCCACATTGCTGCAATAGCGCCAAAGAGCTCCCAGTTGGTGGTCATTCTGGGAGTTCTCTTCTTAAACTTTAAGTTTAAGTTTAAACTGACAGACAAAGCAGAAGAAAAGAAATGACTCTCTGTGGCTAAACTGTGAACTCAACTGGCGCTCCCTATACTGCCTTACTTCGCTAAGGTGCCTACTTCTGGCCTTGCTCCTGAGGGTCAGTAAAAGTTGCTGTGACCCCAAAAAACAGGAAGTCAAATGCAGAATCAGCAGTTGGCTTAATGCAAGAAAAAGAGGTGAGTACCCTGGGACTCAGTGAGGTACTAGAAGAAACTTCCAGCTGCATATCTCACTGGTGCCTTCTTATTCCTGCATAAAACCCTGAAGGTCTCTAACCTACACATCAGAGATTTAAGAACCAGTGGACTTTGTTTGGACACAGAATTAAGAAAACATCTGGGAATGGAATTCCTCAATGTGACACGTGTTCTTGTCTCAAAAGGTGAATTCCTAGGTAGTTCTTAAGCAGGGATACATGTCACACTATCTACTATTACATGACAATATGACATTTCTAATTTTATAAGCTCAGATTGGAGAATTAATTTTAAGTGTCAACTTCACTGTGCCATTGGCTGCCCAGACCCTGTCTATAATTTTGACTGTTACAACCCTTTAATAGCATTGCTCATTTTGTTAAAATGTTCAGTGTGACACAAACTATACAGATAACAAATGATGTGATTTATTCCCTTAGTACATCCTTGGGAGAACTATAGAAAGAATCATAGCGAATGATTTGGACAAAGAAGAAAAAAAATACGTGCTTGTAACTAGTAATAGATGATAAGGTACATGACTCACATGTTCATTTATGCAAGACTATGTTGCATTCTGAGAAGCACTTTGTGGAAAACCGAATTTTTTGCTTTTCACAGCATTACGATGATCAGGAAGAGTCTCTAGTTGTTGCCAGAGCTTTTGAGGCATATAAACAAGGTCTCACTACTAAGATTTCACTGGATTCGTGATCTGAGTTTCATTAGCAATGTACCAGCATTTGGATAGTAAATACCGTCAAAGACACTGTGTGGGGGTATGGTGCTGCCAGCAGGCCAACCTCTACCTGCAGGGTGAGCGCATCAGCAGCCTGATGGTGTCTTCAGACTTCCTGATACGCCAAAATTGCCGCTGTGCCTTTGGCTGGACCCCAACAACTTGGGGCCAAGTTTACCAAGAAATTAAATGCCAAAAGTTAGGTATGTGGGAGCCACACCAACAAACCACTTCCAGTTCAGCTATAAAAGGTCATTTATTGGCCTAGTTTCAGAATCCCATAAATCTCAAAAGAGTTCAAAAGCTTTAATTAGGGCCAGTGGCGAGGCATGCTTCTGGTGAATGGGCACACCCTGCAGGGCATATGACAATAGATTATTTCTCTGGAGAAGATTGAAATAAGGACTATGCTCCAGAGACACACAAAAGAATCTCCGAACTGAGAAGCTTGCTGTAGAGATGCCACCGGACTTTAAGCCAGGCTGACTCCACTGTGATGCCTCAGATGATGGCAGATGTCATCCCTCCACCTGCCCCCTAAAAATCCCAATGGCAGCCAACTTTCAGAACCCAATGAGAAGTGCAGGTATGAGGGTTCAGTGACAGAAAACTACAGGCCTCAAGGAATAGGGGATGGGCCGATCCCTTTCATCCCCCCCAGCCCCCATGGGACCCTGAAAGTCACACCCACAAACTGCCTCTGGCTGCTACTTAATCTTTTAAAGGGCCATGATCCAGAGACACACAAAAGAATCTCCAAAACAAGCAGCTCAATACAGAGATTTCTCCAGACCCTAATTATCTAACATTTTAGAATTCCAGGAGCCCCAGGAAACATCTTATGCTACTCATAACAAGTAATACGAAAGAGAGTGTGGGGGAGATTGTCTGTCGTAGCCAGGAGGTGGGGTGGGATGAGGGGATACTAGGGACCTTGGTGGTGGAAGATGTGCTCTGGTGGAGGGTTGGGTGATCGATCACTGTATGACTGAAACTCAAACAGGAAAGCTTTGTAACTGTATCTCACAGTGAAAAATTAAAAATTTTTAAAATAATAAAATAAAATTAACATTCTGAATTAATAAAAATAATGTGGAGTTCATGCCCAATTCAATCATCTTAATTAATGGCTGAATAAATAGCAATACTCCTACATTTAAAAAAAAAAAGATACTGTGATCAGGTGCCTCAGTCAGCCCCAAATAAATCCCACAGCTTTCTATCCAGTGAGCACATCATCCAAAGAACACAGCTGAATACCCAAAGGAAGCTAAAGATCTACTCACACCTTTAATGATTTCTATGAGAACATTTCTCTTCTAGCTTGTAGTTTGATTTCATACCTAGCTCACAACCATTGGAAAACTCTTTGAATGACTACAGTATTTACAAACACCAGGAGATTCTTGTTCTTTTTGTTTTGTTTTCAGTTTTTAGCTACACCTGATGGTGTTAGGGACTTATTCTTGGATCTGCACTCAAGGATCACTAATATCGGGGTTGAAGTACCACATGGGACCAAACTCAAGTCAGGTATGTACAAAGCAACCACCTTATCCATTGTACTATCTCTTAGGCCCATTTCTTGTACTTTGAACTCTTTCTTTTATACCTTCTTAGGCACTTTCTTTTCTAACTCTATTTCTTTTCTAGCCCTCAGCATCCAGGATGCTGCTCTCTCCATTTCTCCATTTGTGGTTCTCTTTTTCCCCTATCCATCGACCTCATTCTGCCTCAGAATCTGAAAACTGTTCTGATCAAGAAAGTGATTTGCAGGAGGAGGAAAATAAGAAGAAAGAACAGGGAGACGGAAAAATAGTAAGGTGGGCTGGGAGCTTGCCCTCTAAACTCTTAACCTGAGCTTGATCCCTGGCACCCAGGATGGTTCCCAAAGCTCCTCCAGTAGAGATTCCTGAATGCAGACCCAGGAAGCTGAGAGCACTGGGTGTGACCCAGAAACACAGAGAGAAGGGGAAAGAGAAAGAGAGAGACAGAGACAGAGACAGAGAAACAGAGACAGAAATAGACAGAGACAGAGAGACAGACAGACAGGACAAAGACAGACAGACAGAGACAGACAGAGACAGAGAGAGCTAGAGAAACAGAAAGAGAGAAATAAAGAGATAGATAGGGTTAGACAGAGAGAGGAGCATAGAACCAAAAAATAACTTTTCAAGATAAAATCTTAAAATACTGTTATCTTCTTTTCTCTTGTTGTCATGCTCAGAGGTAGAATTGCACATTAGTCATGGATCTGAGCCATGTTAACTACTGCCTCCAGGCACTGGAGTACCTTCTTTTAAATCTCAATTATCTGTATTGGGGCTCTGGATTTGCATTAGAAGAAAGGTGACACAGTTCTACCCAAACTTTCTTAGGTGTAGGTCCATTCTTTTCAAGGACCCAAGATACCTACAAATCGTGTCAGATCTTGACAACCAGAGGGCTATGAGAAAATGGATAGCTTGTGTACAGGTGCAGGTCAAGCTTTTATGCATGTATTATGGCTCTTTTAACCTTCCAGAACAACCCTGTAGGGTGGGCAGGGAAAATTATATTACATTCTCATTTTATAGCCCATCAGACTTGACATTTCTGTTAAATATTGTGAGTAGTTCTGAGCAGGCAGGAAGGAAAGTTAGTTGTTCAGGCTAATTGCAATTCTCTTAATTCACATTAAGTGTTCTAGATATTTTTCCCTTTTTATACAAAAAAAGTCCATTTCAAGTATGAAGTAAACATGTTCCCTTTTCACACTAGAGATCATGTACTGCATCCTTAACAAAGAAATATATTTAATTTATAAGCGTACTTTAAATGCAATCATTTCCTGTGATTACTTTTTATTTTTATGTAGCTAGAATTTATTCAGTGTGGGGATTTTCCTCCGGTGACCCTGCCCACTTTGCCCAGCGAAGAAGTGCCCTCCTATCGCCCCCCTCCCGGGGTCTGGGGCTTTGAAGCTCCCAGCCCTCCCGGCCTCGCTGCTCTCAGTCGCCTGTTCACGCCGCTGCCCTGAGTCCCACCTCAGGTTGTTGGGGGGCATGTCCTCACTTTTAGAGGGCGTGGTCTCAAAAGGGGGGGTGGCCTCTTTCTTGAACGGTGGCCACTTACGTGGCCTCAGTTATTTCTCCCATTTCATGCATCACACTTTGATCACAATCTGTATAACCCATTCCTGTGAAGAATACCCTGGTCATCTTAGTCACTACATGCTAATAGTCAACTAGCCTAGCCTATCCTAATTTCACAAAAACTGTCAGTGAACACATCAAGCTGCACAAAAAGTCCTTTGTAAAGAGACCATAGCCCCACGTCTTCAACTGAGGCCCCTCACAAGCTAAGGAAGTGCACCTGACAGTAAAGCCCATAACAAAATGAAGAGACAGCGAAAATCCCCACTGCCAGGAGACATGGAAGAGAAGATCTCAGAAACCTCAACAGGGACTTCCCAGAAATACAACCTCCTCTCAGATAAAGAATTCAGAGAGGAAATCGTAAAGATGGTTGATGAACTCAAAGCAACTATGGAATGAACATCCAATAAATTAAGAGAGGATATGGATGCAGCTTTGGAACGGTCCACCAAGATAATCCAGGAAGAAATGAGAGCAGAAATTTCAAAGCTACAAACAGAAGTGACACAATTAAAAGAATCGGTAGATGAAATAAAAAAAACTCAGTAAGAGCCCTCAATAGTAGAATGACTACAGCCGAAGACAGAATCAGTGAGCTTGAAGATGAGCTGCAGAAAGCATATAGGCAAGAACAAATAATGGCAAAAGACCTCAAAATGGCTCTAGAGTGAATTAGAGTCTTAGGGGATGATCTCAAGAGAAACAACATAAGAATCATTGGAGTACCAGAAGCACAGGGAAGTAACCCCAATGAAAAAAACACAACTAAAGACATCATTGCTAAGAAATTCCCCAGAGGTAGAGAATGCGGGCATCTAGATCCAAGGAGTCTGAAGGGTGCCAGTTAAATGGGACCCAAATAAAACGTCTCCAAGGCATATCATAGTCAGAATGATGGATGCCGTGGATAGAGACACAATACTGTAGGTAGCAATATCAAAGAAGGAAACCACATACAAAGGAGCACCCCTTAGATTCACAGCAGACCTATCAGAGGAAACCTTCCAAGCCCGAACACAATGGTGGGATATAATGAAAACACTTAATGAAATGAACGCCTCACTAAGAATACTTTACCCGGCTAAACTCTCAGGTAAACTTGAAGGAACCATACACTATTTCATGGAGAAAAAACAGCTCAGGAACTTCATAGACTCAAGACAAAACTTAAAAGAAGGACTAAAAGGGCTACTAAAAGACAAGGAAAAACCCTACAAAAACAACAAACGCTACAGAAAGATGGCACAAAATCCCATGACAATAATTTCTCTCATTGTTAATGGCCTAAATGCACCAATCAAGAGGCACAGAGTGGCAAAATGGATTTGGAAACTAAACCCAACTTTCTGCTGCCTACAAGAAACACATCTGAATAGCCAGAACAAACACAGACTCAAAGTCAAAGGATGGAAAACAATCCTGCAAGCAAACAACTCTCTCAAAAAAGCTGGGATGGCGATACTAGTATCCAACAACATAGATTTCAGGCTGAAAAAGATCAGAAGAGACAGCGAAGGCCATTTTCTATTCATCAAGGGATATGTACAACAGGAAGAAATCACACTCTTAAACGTATACGCACCTAATGAACGACCAGCTAAATACTTAAAAGAACTCCTAACAGAATTTAAGGGGGACATAACTAGCACCACGACAGTAGTTGGAGACTTCAACACTGCCCTATCTCCTCTGGATAGATCGACAAGAACAACACTCAGCAAGGAAACAATGGCTCTGAAGGAAGAAATGGAGGAGACAGGGCTAATAGACCTATACAGGGCTATACACTCCAAAAAGAAAGAATACACATTCTTTTCCAGCGCACACGAAACATTTTCCCAAATAGACCACGTTCTGGGCCACAAATTATACCTTAGTTGAATCGGGAAGATAGAAATTGTATCTACTATCTTTTCAGACCATGATGCACTGAAGATGGAAGTTAATCACACACAGATGTGGAGAGCCAAATCAAACGCCTGGAAATTAAACAACTCACTGTTGAACAATGTGTGGGTCATGAAGGAAATCAAGGAAGAAATAAAAAAATACCTCGAAATAAATGAGAATGAAGACACAAGCTACCAGAAGTTATGGGACACAGCTAAAGCTCTGTTAAGGGGAAAAATTATAACCCTGCAAGCTTTCCTCAGGAAGGAAGAAAGGGCCTATATAGATAGCTTGAGCTCGCAGATCAAGATCTTAGAAGAGGACCAGCAAAAGTAACCCAAACCAGATTGAAGGAAAGAAATAATAAAACTTAGGGCAGAAATTAATGATATGGAAACCCGAAAAACAATCCGAAAGATCAATGAAACCAAGAGCTGGTTCTTCGAGAAAATAAATAAGATTAATAAACCACTAGCAAGACTCACAAAGAAAGAGAGAGAGACCCCTAATAAACCGAATCAGAAATGAAAAGGGGGACATCACAACAGAAACCAACGAAATTCAAAAGATTGTCAGATACTACATTGAAAGTCTGTATGCCACAAAACAAGAGAACCTAAAAGAAATGGACGAATTCCTTGATTCCTACAATCTCCCAAGACTGAACCAAGAGGACTTGAAATACCTGAATAGGCCCATAAGTATCAAGGAAATTGAAACTGTAATCAAAAGTCTCCCCAAAAACAAAAGCCCAGGTCCAGATGGATTCACTGGAGAATTCTTCCAAACATTTAAAGAAGACCTATTGCCAAAGGTATAGTAGAGATAACATCTGCATTTCCATGTTCATTGCCGCTCTGTTTACAATAGCCACAATATGGAAAAAAACAGAGTGCCCGAAAACAGATGATTGGCTAAAGAAACTCTGGTATATTTACACAATGGAATACTATGTAGCTGTCAGAAATTTGCACATAAGTGGATCAACATGGAAAGTATCATGCTGAGTGAAATGAGTCAGAAAGAAAGAGACAGATATAGAAAGATCGCACTCATATGTGGAATATAAAGTAGCTGAGAGGTACAAGCTTACAATGTTGTGATTCCTGGCAGACATTTCTCTGGACTTAGTTACTAAAATATTAAAATACAGAAATCCAAAACTGTGCTGCTGCTAGTGCGGCCTCCTGACTTCATATATCTTCATTCTCAGCAATGGAAAACAAATTACCAAATGCTTTCTTTTCAGCAGATCGACTTTAGAGGGGAGAAACTCCAAATCAATAATAGTGAATTTTTTTGTTTAATTATTGAATGTAATCAAAGTAAAGTGAAAGTAAAGTGAAATTTACCAGTTACACATGCTGGGTGGGGGGCTGGGGAGGTGGGGGAAGGGGTAAGGTATACCGTGATTCTTGGTGGTGGAATATGTGCACTGGTGAAGGGATGGGTGTTTGAGCATTGTATAACTGAGACTTAAACCAGAAAGCTTTGTAACTTTCCACATGGTGTTTCAATAAAAGAATTAAAGAAAAAAAAGAAGACCTGTTGCCAGTTCTCCTCAAGCTTTTCCAGGAAATTGAATAGACAGGAACTCTCCCAAATAGTTTCTATGAAGCACATATCTCCCTAATACTAAAAGCAAACAAAGACACCACTAACAAAGAAAATTATAGACCAATATTCCTGATGAACACCGATGCGAAGATCCTCAACAAAATATTAGCAAATAGGATCCAACAACTCATCAAAAAGATTATACACCATGACCAAGTGGGATTCATCCCGGGGATGCAAGGATGGTTTAAGATTCGGAAATCAATGAACATAATCCATCATATCAACAAAAGTAAAGATAAAAACCATATGATCATATCAATAGATGCAGACAAAGCATCTGACAAGATCCAACATCCATTCATGATGAAAACTCTCACCAAAATGGGTTTTCGTGGAACTTTCTTCAAGATAGTCAAAGCCATCTACCACAAACCTATGGCAAGCATTATCATCAATGGGGAAAAACTAAGGGACTTTCCTCTAAGATCGGGGACAAGACAGGGATGCCCACTCTCACCAGTTCTCTTCAATATAGTGCTGGAAGTACTAGCAATAGCTATTAGGCAAGAAAAAAGATATTAAGGGCATTCAGATAGGAAAGGAAGAAGTCAAGCTCTCACTATTCGCAGATGATACGGTACTATATCTAGAGAAGCCTAAAGGCTCTACTAAGAAACTCTTAGAAACAATTGACCTGTACAGTAAAGTCGCAGGCCATAAAGTCAATACCCAAAAAACCATGCCTTCCTATATGCAAACAATGAGACAGAGGAAAGGGACATGAAAAAAGCAATCCCATTCACAATCATGCCCCCCCCCCCAAATCAAATACCTTGGAATCAGCTTAACTAAAGAAGTAAAGGACCTCTACAAAGAAAACTATAAGATGCTACTCCATGAAATAAAAGAGGACATGAGGAAATGGAAACATATCCCCTGCTCATGGATAGGGAGAATAAACATTGTCAAAATGGCAATACTCCCCAAGGCACTATACAGATTTAACGTGATCCTTGTAAGGACACCAATGACATTCTTCAAAGAAATGGATCAAGCAATCCTGAAATTCATATGGAACAATAAACGCCCACGGATAGCTAAAACAATTCTTGGGGAAAAGATGATGGGAGGCATCACCCTCCCCAACCTTAAACTTTACTACAAAGCAGTAATAATTAAAACAGCATGGTACTGGAACAAAGGCAGAGCTGCAGACCAATGGAACAGAGTGGAATATCCCTACACACAACCCCAAATGTATGATCACTTAATATTTGATAAGGGGGCAAGAAATATGAAGTGGAGCAAGGAAAGCCTCTTCAACAAATGGTGCTGGCATAACTGGACAACCACATGCAAAAGAATGTGCTTAGACCTTGACCTGACAGCATGCACAAAAATCAGATCAAAATGGATTAAAGAGCTCAACATCAGACCACAATCCATAAGGTACATCAAAGATAAGGTCAGCAAAACTCTTCACGATATTGAAGCTAAAGGTATCTTCAAAGAGGACATGGAACTAAGCAATCAAGTAGAAACAGAGATAAACAAATGGGACTATATTAAACTAAGAAGCTTCTGCTCTGCAAAAGACACAGTGACTAGGATAGAAAGGCAATCTGCAGAATGGGAAAGGATATTCACCCAATACCCATTCGAGAAAGGGTTGATATCAAGGGCATATAAAACACTTGTTGAACTCTACGAGAAGAGAACATCCAACCCCGTCAGAAAATGGGGCGTAGAAATGAACAGAAACTTTTCCAAGGAAGAGATACGAATGACTAAAAGGTACATGAAAAAATGCTCTGCATCACTGATCATCAGGGAGATGCAGATCAAAACAACCATGAGACACCACAGAGGATGGCACACATCCAAAAGAACAAAAGCAACAGCTGTTGGAGAGGATGTGGGGAGAAAGGGACCCTCCTGCACTGCTGATGGGAATGCGGACTGGTCCAGCCCCTTTGGAAAACAATATGGACGCTTCTCAAAAAATTAGAAAATGAGCTTCCATTTGATCCAGCAATACCACTTCTGGGAATATATCCTGGAGAAACAAAAAAGTACAGTCGAAATAACATCTGCACTTATATGTTCATTGCAGCACTGTTTACAGTAGCCAGAATCTGGAAAAAAAAACAGTGCCCAAGAACAGATGACTGGTTAAAGAAACTTTGGTACATCTATACAAAGGAATACTATGCAGTTGTTAGAAAAGATGAAGTCATTAAATTTGCATATAAGTGGATCAACATGGAAAGTATCATGCTAAGTGAAATGAGCCAGAAAGAGAGGGACAGACATAGAAAGATTGCACTCATTTGCGGAATATAAAATAACAGAGTAGGAGATTAATACCCAAGAATAGTAGTATATAATACCAAGAGGTTGACTCCATAGCTTGGAAGTTGGCCTCACACGCTGGGGGAAAGTCATACCAAATGGAGAAGGAAACACCAAATAAAATGTGATTGGAGATCCCTCGTGGTAAGGGAAATGCTTGCTGAAAGTGGACTAGTGATCGAACATGATGTCCACTCAATACCCCTATTGCAGACCACAACACCCAAAAGGAGAGAGAGAGAACAAATTGGAATGCCCTGCCACAGACGCGGGGTGGGGTTTGGGGGATGGGACTGGGGGTGGGAGGGATACTGGGTTCATTGGTGGTAGAGAATGGACACTGGTGGAGGGATGGGCTCCCGAACACTGCATGAGGGAAAAACAAGCACGAAATGTATGAATCTGTAACTGTACCCTCACTGTGACTCACTAAATAAAAATAACAATAATAAAAAAAATTTATGCAGTGTATCATTTTTTCCATAGCATGTCAATTCTTATAAATATAGAAAAAAAGAACTCACCCAAAATGTCATCTTTAAAAGACCATGAATGTAATTTTTAATAATCCTTAGTAACAAAGCATACTTTCTTCTCTTCGTTTTTCTCTTTTATCTCATTAGAAAAAATCTACAGCCTAACAGATTGAGCACATGCTTTGCCTACAGGAGACCTGGGTCCATCCCGGTACCACATGGTCTTCCAAAGACTGCCAGGAGGAACCCCTAAGCACCTAGCAGGGAGTAGTCCAATGAGTACCACTCCTGCGTGTGATCCTGAGAATAAAATTTCATCCTTAAAAGACCTGCTATGTTTGTACATATCACATAGGTTTAGAGATTTATTTGTAACAATAAGGTTGACATGGACCCTAGTTCACTGAAAACAAGCCATTTATCAGTTTCTGTGCATCTCCTAAATTTTCAGCCCCTTCAAATACGTGACCTGAACTTTAGCTGGTCTGAGATTTTGGAGACCTTTGTGCTGATAACAAATGCACCTCTTAGTGAACAATTGCTCCAGTTGACACAAATTCCCTGCAGGCAACATACAAGTATAAAAGAAGCAGTCAAATGCATGACCCCTGGCAGCCAGAGTGATATATCTGATAGGATAAAAAAGAAAACTGAAGTTATTCCACTGAAATGTTGTAAACTAATGACAAGCCATTATGAAGCAGAGAAAATTTTAAAAGTTAAAAAGAAAAAGATTCTTCAAAGTTAAAAAATATATTAGAAAAAGTATCTAAAACATATCTGATCTATTCTGGTACTTATCCCAATACATGCAATTAACTAATGGGTGCTTGACTATATAACATCAGTAATTAACTTCTGGGTACTTACCTAAAGAAACAAAAAAGTGCTCTTGACCTCATACAGAGTCAATCAGTTATTCCAACAACAAAGTGGGTTTATTTGGGATCAACAACAAAAGCTGGTTTGTAAAGTGCAATCTTTTGACAAAGGAACCATACACATCCCACCCCCAGAACTAATGTCTACACCCCCTTACGTAGCTGCTGTCACTGCTGCTATTGCTAGTTTAATGTCCCTCATTCTGCAGAGAGACCAAAGCAGTAAGATTTCTCTCCGCATATGTAATTCATGCTAGATCTATAGTTTGCTGCTGGCACATACCTGGCACTCTATTCTAGCCTTTCAGCCCTCCTTGAAATAGGGTTTATATATTTTTATTTTCACAGACTAACATGTAACCAATGTTAATTATGGCATGATTTTTCAATAGCCTGGATATCTCTTACTTTCTAGGTCTTCATTTATTCTGAAATTCCCTAGAATGGAAGCCTAGAGGGTTCACTGGGTCCCATTACCTCCTTTGCACTATTCCCCAAAGTTTCTTCAGTTTCCTTCTTTAGGAAATTGGTTATATGTATTCCCCCAACCCTGGCCTTACATAGGGTTGATCCATGACAAAAACATATCAGCTCCTTTTGACCAAACACACTTTGGTCTCTAGGTGATCCTGCACCAGGGTTATGGCTCACACTGTGAAAATGTTAAGTAATGGCATATTGTCTTCTCCCTTGTGAACTGTGTCCACCCTTTTAGTTGAAGGGAAAGGGTGAGTTCTCATAAGAGAACCAATAACACAAAAGCTGCCACCTTCATGCAAACTGGAAAAAAATGTTTTTGCTCCAATAAGGCATAGCCCAGGGCCAAGGTGTCTTACTAGGTAAGCTATATTCTAAATCCTACGTATCTCACTTGAGCATTCTGGTGCAGGCCCTTGTGCTGCACAGGGTTATATAAGGCTAATCAGAAGACGGGAAAAGAAAGCTTAGGTTTCCGGCCCTTTGTGGGTTGTGGGGAGAGGAGCAGGAAAAGATGGGGAGAGACTAAAAAAGTCCAAATCTTTCCTCTTCTAATAGAACACCTTGAAGGTGGGACATTCAGGATAAGTTCAGGGGAAAATCCAAAGAAGGAGACATTGCTCCCTATTCCTCTGTGGGGCTATAGCAGCACACACCCTTGCTGGGTTTATCATGCATTCCCCCAAATGACTTAGAGTGAACTGGTTACAAAGGAAAGTCATGCTATCATTTCATGTTTGAGTGCAGATGTGAAATGTCCTGTGTGGTGTGGAGGAACGCAGGGCATCGAGAGTTTGCCTAGGGCCCCTGTCAGAGGCAATGCCCATCTGCTAGACATAGTAACCTGTGAGAAGTATAGTTTCCATCAGAAAGGGCTGCAAATAGGATCTTAATGCCAGAGGGGTTTAGGGTGTCTAGATTCTAAATCCTACTTATCTCACTTGGGCATTCTGATGCCAGGCATTACTATAGAGGAGTGTTTTGCGCTGATTGAGCTAAGGAACCACTGCCCATTCCTGAAGCCCAGTTCAGTTCTCAGAGTCAGCCAGGTGCCCTGCAGCGGGTCATATGAGCAAAGAGCACGTAGACATTTCTGAATCCTCCAGGTGCTGCTCTGAAATCCTCCTTCTCTTCTACTTCTCATCCTCAGAAACATACAGCTGCCTTCAGGTCTCTCAGATGCCCCTCAGAGAGGAGTAGGAAGTTGGAAAGAACATTTGCCTACTAAGGACAGACATGCTGGACTTTGTTTCAGTGACTGCATGAGACCATAATGATTGGGCTGGGATGTTATATTTTTCTCTTTATATCATGAGACTGAGACTTCTAAGAAGAACTGGATGAGTTCTAGAGAATAAAAGGATACCCCGTTCTTTACCTGATGTTAGTGGAATGGGCACCAACTTTGCTCTCATGCAACATCCTCCTATGTAAGCCATCATGTGTCACAGAGGTGGGACAGGAAATGGGCTTGAACATTTGGCTATTGTTAAACAGCTACTTGGGGTGGGGCTTGCAAAAACCTGGCAGGTGGAGTATAATGAGGCTGGGATCTGGGTTTGCAGATGCCAGTACTAAGAAAAGACTCCTGCACACTTCTTATTACCTGTCCTGAAACCAGAGAAAATCATATGATGCCCAAAACCTTTAAAGAAGATTTATTTGGAAGCTATCAGAACAAGGAAACTGAAGCTTGTTGGAGGGGTAGTGATCAAAAGGAAAAAGAAGGCATGGAGAGATAGTATTTGCTCTTTCCTCCTTCCTTCTCACTTCTTTTCTCTTTCTTTCCCTCTTCTCCCTACCCTACCAGATTGTCAGACTTCCTGTCCTTTCTTGAGAAGAAAAATTCTTTATCCAAGATAAAGATTTTTGTGTTCTTTTAGTAGTCTAGTGTTCTTTTTAGGACAATCTGGTGAGAGCAGATAATGAAATTGGTGTTGTGGCTTCATTGTCTCGGCAAAATTAAAGTGGACAATTTGGCTCTCCCATGTATTTTTGACCTGCTACTACCCCATAAAACCTAAAGTTCTAGGAGCCCCTGCATTTCATCCACATCACTTTTTTTTTGGTAGGTTTCCAAAGTACTTCTTAACAATTCTCTCTGTTTCCTCGGTGATTTAAAACAGACAAATGGAACAATAAAGGGTTTGGAATCCAGCTAAGTAATAATTGTGTAAACACTGCTTTTCCTCCCAGGAGGGTCTTGAGTCATCAACAATAGGCATTTTCCCAAGCAACTTAAAGGCAGGGGTCTAAGAAAAGAGAGATGCTGAAGCTGTATTACAAGGACCACTGTGGCCTCACAACTCCTCTGTGAATGCTCTCTGAGCATTATGAATGAGGCCATAGGCGGGGGACAATCTTTTTTCCTCCTCTTCCAGATCCACTAAAAAATTCTTAGAAACTATTATATGTTTCAGTTCACTCACATATATGAGCATTTGTGAATGTGTGTATGTGTGAGTGTGTACGTGTGTGTGCACATGTGTGTATGTGTATTTGTGTGTGTGTGCATTCTGCAAGGAAAACTGGAGAGTGTTAAGGACAATTGTGATGAGACTCCAGTTAAATGTGGAAAGTAGAAATTACTGAGTCTGTGATTGTTACCCTTTTAAAAAAATAAGATGCTTTACCTTAATATTCTTCCTAAGGACAAATTTTTAGAACTAACAGTTGGGCTTTTTAAATTTTTTGTTTATTGTTTTTTTTCCCCTTGATGTTACCAAGAATGACTGGATTTTCCATTTGGTTAAAGCTTCATGCGTTTCTCATCTGCCAGCTGAAAATTGCAAACAAAATTCTGTTCATTGGAGCAGCTCCTGGAAGAGAGGGATAGTTTGCTGATCAAAAGAGTTTATAGTGCTTGATGGTTTTTACTTTGAATTTTAGGAATTATGTCTATTTATGTGAAGAAATATGACAGATAATTTGGTTCAATTATGCATTGTTTATTCTTAAGAAATGTGTTAGAAGCAATGAATATAATTTAATGGTGTTACTTTAATAATTAATAATCAATATTTCTATTTTGATTTTATATAGTCTTGTAGGAAGTTTTATTTTAAACTAATGTTTTGGGGTACATTTTATACCGAATATTAGTTTAATAAATTATTATTATAATCAACTAATATTTATAGTGTTCCAAGTATGTGACAAGCACAATTCTAGGTGTGGGGGATGCAGTAGTGAACAAAACCATTAGAGTTGTAATGTAGTAATTGCCAAATGGTTAAGCTAGCATTTCCTGTGAAATTGCCTTTGAAATAAAGTATTTTCATGGGGACAATCTAATGCTATATGATGCAGAAATTGAAAGTTACCAACAAACACAAAATTGCTATTATTTTGTCCCTAGAGTAAAAAAAGGAAGTTCCCTTAGAGGCAGAAAAGATCATGTTTTAATATAGGTGTATAATAGATGAAATCTCTCAAAAATAATGCATTTAAATAGAAAATAATTCTTGAATTTCACTAGCTCCTAAATATTAAAGATTCAGAAGGCTTGGATATCAGAGAAGAACTTGCATTTCTTCAAACAGGCAATAAAAATAAAAATCACGTTGAAAAAAGCTGTTTTTCTCCACCAAGGAAGAAGATGAATTGTAGAATACCCAAGTAATTGTCTCAATTTTCTACCTTTAACAATCGCTTTAGAGACAAGTCTACTAATTTGAACCACATTTAGTGTTGTTGTTTACTCTGAATTCTTTATTTAAGAGATTTCCCTTTAGCTGCATGGAATCACCGAACTAGGATTTATGAAATGATAAAGTATGTGCTGTCAAAATCTAGTAGATTCTCTCAAATTATTTCTTGCTAAAGATCTCAGGCTGAAAAATGATACAGACAGAACAACACGGGGTCTCACCTTGGCATGTGTTATAAACCTTGTTACATCAAATTGATTATGTACCTTTTGTTTTTCAGAATACATATTCATCTGTTGTATTATTCTGCAGGTGATGCCAGTACTAAAACTTTCCATTCAATTTTCAAGAAAACCAATTCAGTCTAGGGGGGCCCTTTTAAAAAATCAATACGGAATTTTACAAAATTAATAACGCTCCTCTAACTGAAAGGGAACAGCTCACAAAATATTTTTTAAAAAGCAAAGTCTCATTGTTACTTGTAAAGTTCCTTTTTAGTTACTAAAATTTAATTGAATAAGTCAATTTACAATACATTTTCTATATACCAGATATTTCCCCAAGTGCTTTGGATGTATTAATTTATTTAATCCTCATATAATCCTATATTATAGGTATTACTCTTTTATAGAATTAGTTGAGGACTCAAAGGGGTTAATCAAATTGCCCAAAGTCACCTAGATAATAGGGGGAAGATTTTGGACTTTGAAGCAGGTCTGGGCTCTTGTCTCTACTGTATATTTCTATTATGCTATAGCATACCAGTTCCACCAGAAAAATGAAACTGCAAAATCATAAGTGAATTTCTGGTAACTCATGAAAATAAGCTAAATCTTTCTTCTTAGTGTAGCTCCCCCAAGCTCTTCTCTCGTATTGACCAAGGAATATAGCTAAAACGTTGTGCTGAGTGTAAAGTTTTCAGTTAAGAAAATCCACCCACTTAGCTAACTGATACTCATATCCAGCAGCTTTCTTAAGCAAATGGACACTGTTTATAATTTAATTATCCTGTGCAGTGCAATTGTTTTAGGAAAAATGCAATGTGGGCTCAGAAAAGACTCCCCCTGACCCCATACAGATAATCTTGTTCATCAAAAGAGTTGGTTGGAAAGAGACTACAAGAAGCTCATAAGCTTTTCATAGTATATAAGAAAATTAAAATATAACTCAATTTAAAGAGGGTATATTCATTTTCAAACAAGTTTTTACTTCTTAATGATATTATTCAAGATCAAGATGACTAGTTTCTGATGAGGGTTTTGTTCTGTGTCCAAATGCTGCTCCTCAGGTTGACTTTCCAAAGCACACAGTGACTTGAATATAACATAGTGAGTAAAAAAGAAGCACATACAGAAATTTAAAGTTTTGTACACCTCAGTGCTAAGAAGGTTTTTTTAAGAGTGTAAATTTAAAAGTAAGTTTAGCATTTCAGAGGTAAGTTTCTAGAATTTAAATATTTTAAGAACATATTAATGGAGAAAACAAAATAGAAGGCTTATTTTTCAACTTATTCAAGACATGCTGGAGGGAAAGGCAGCTTAGATAGAGAAGGGAACACCAAGTAAAGGATGTTGGGAGGACCCATTCGGATTGAAAGATGCATGCTAAAAGTAGACTATAGGCTGAACATAATAGCTGCTCAATGCCTCTATTGCAAACACAACACCCAAAAGGAGAGAGGGAGCAGAAGGGAAGGCCCGACCATAGAGGCGGGGTGGGGTGAAGGGGACGGGGTGGGGGTGGTGGGAGGAATGCTGGGACCATTGGTGGTGGAAAATGGGCACTGGTGGAGGGATGGGTATTCTATCATTGTATGACTGAAATGCAAGCATGAAAGTTTGTAAGCCTGTAACTGTACCTCACGGTGATTCACTTAAAAAAAAGCCTAAAAAAAAAGAAAAAAAAGCCTAAATCTTTATAAGCCACAGTTGATAGTTCTATAATTGTCTTCTTCAAATTTCACAAATACATGAATTTAGAGAATAATACATTGTTGAATATGTTACACAGTAATTTGTAAGAAGGCATTTGCCTACATCAAATTTATTCACGATTCTCCAGCAAAAATATTTATATCTAAAAATCTCACCCAGAAAAATGTTTATTGTTTTAGAAATGGTTCTTGAGCTAGCACTTGTAGGTATGGATTCAAAGCTGCTGTCGATAGTTTTTGACCTCCGATATGTTGTTTAATTCTATGGTGCTTCATGCATATCATTTTAAAGTGATGAGCTAGCTCTAGTGGGTTATAATCAATAAAAGATTTAGAAAGTAAGATCACAACCAATGCTACAAAAATTTTATTGCAGGAATTTAAGAGTATAATTTATCTGTGCATAGTACAAAGGGGGTAAAGTATTATTAAACATAAATTTTGTCTCAAATATACATATAATATTTACCAGGTTACAGTGTAAAATGTATTTTCTGTAGACCACTATGAAAAAAATATAAGAAATGTTGAGAGATGACTTCCAGGAACCCTTTGGTTCTGACCTCCTTTAGGCATATTATGTAGGAAAAATCCTAGGGATGACAGCAAACAAATTTTTGATCGATCTTCTTTCATATTAAACTACCATTCCTTTTACCCAGGGATGATAATTCTTATCTCCTTCTTCAACTAGTTGGGGTCATATGGCTGATCTTGCAATGAGCTATTAGTAGAGTGATAGATATCACTTCCAAGTTAATGTGGCCAAGGATCTAATATATTTTCTTTTAATCAAAGAAAAAAACTTTTCTTTATTTTTCTATAAAAGAAAGAAAACACTCTCCTCACTCAGGAGTGCTCTCTGAGTTCAGAGCAAGGAGTAAGCCCTGAGAACTGCTAGGTGTTCGCTACACTCCCCCCACAAAAGTAGAAGCTTTGTGCTTCATATGCAGCTTAGAGGACAACCTTTACCTTCCTGGGAAAGCTGCTTTGACCCCTATGCAGGCAAGAATTTCAACTGTATGGATCACAGATGTAATAAAAGGGGTAAGGCACTTGCCTTGCATTCTGCTGATCCAGGTTCAATCCCTGGCACTACTTGTGGTCCCTTGTGCACTATCAGGTATGATTCCTGAGCAAAAAAACAGGAATAAGCCCAGAGAACAATCAGGTATGCACCCAAAACAAAATAAAAAAGCTAACACACAAAAAGATTTGATTCTCCTCCACCAACTGTTGTTGACTAGATGCAGATTCCAGAGTTTATTCCCATGACTTGGAAGCTTTGTTGGTGGTTATAGGAGTTTGGGTAATCGGGGAAATTTGAAATACATCCATCAAAGTTGGATGGCACAAGGAACCTAGCTGGCAAGGTTAACCAAGATGTTTAGTGAGTGGATATTGCAGAGCCATAGAATTTCAAGATAATAAAAAGGTTTTGGCACACACCATGAAGATCAACTTTGTGAATGTGCCATTAAAATATGACTCCAAAGGTTTTCATGCTTAAAAGTGAGGCTTTCCTTTAGCTGGTATCACTGAAGCTCTTCTGTAATGGGAGACAGAGCCCCTCAATAGTGGGTGGGTTCCAGAAGTCTCCACACCCAATCTGCACCATATTAAGGGCCCACAACACAGTTTCTGAAGTGCACAGATGTGTGATAGCTTTGGTCAACAAATTACATGCTGCTCACATTTATTATTCCTGTCATTCTGTGAGGATGGGCAGAGAAAAAAGAGAGATTTCCAACTTAATTTATCAGTATCGTCTGAAGTGTGTGGTGTGCGTGCGCGCACGTGTGTGTGTGTGTGTGTGTGTGTGTGTGTGTATAAAATGAAGAACTCTCATCCCCTTGCACAAGAACATTAGAAAACCAATGGGGAAACTGCACTGAAGTTCACCAAGCTCAATGGGTGAAAACCATGTCACTGAGCACATAAACAACACCAATTAGTGCTCAGTGTCTTTAGTAACACTATGATGAGACTGTTCAATGCATTAAAAAAAATAAAAGATAGCACAGGTAGTCAGCAAAGGACAAGAAAGTATGAGAGTTGGAGTGAAAAAACTACTACAGTCAGAAATGATAGAAATGAAGAACATGGTTGGTAGGTGATATTAAAAAGTCATTAGAAGCTCTGAACACAGCAGAAAAACAGAAGCTGAGTAAAAGATTAAGGAGAGGGCTGGAGCAATAGTATAGCTGGTAGGGAATTTGCCTTGCATGTGGCTGACTCAGGTATGATTCCCAGCATCATCCCATATGGCCCCCCAAGTACTACCAGGAGTAATTTCTTAGTGCAAAGCCAGGCAGGAGTAACCCCTATGCATTGATGGGTGTGACCCCAAAAGAAAAAAGATCAAGGAGCTCCAATATGAGAAGGAGGAAATCATTAGGAAACAGCAGAAGCTGAAAAATAGTCTGAAAAGAAATGAACAGCATACTAGAGAACTATGGGATGAGTTCAAAAAGAGCAATATCAGAATTATTGGTCTCCCTGAGGTCTTCATGAACAATAGGAAGGCAAATGTGGTGGAGTCAATAGTTAAAAAAAATCATTGATAAGAACTCTCCAGAGTTGAAGGTTGTATGCACTGAGATTTAAGAGGCCCAAAGGATCCCAATGAAAATAAACTCAATTAGGAAAACTCCAAGACACATTGTACTCAAAATAACAGAACCTAAAGACAAAGACAGAATATTGAATGCAGCAAGGTCAAAAAGGAACATATATATAAAGGAAAACCCATAAGGTGTACAGCAGATCTATCCAATGAGCCAGAAGAATATAGAAGGATATAGTACAAAAGCCCAATGTAATAAACACCTTATAGAGAGTACTCTTTTTAGCTAGATTATCACTTAGATTTGCAGGAACTATACAGAGCTTCCTAAACAGGCTAAAGTTTAGGGAATTTGTAGCCATTAAACCAGTTTTGCAAGAAGCATTAAAAGAGCTTCTTTAAAGAACGGGAGAAACTTCCCATCATGTGGCATTGAGTATGGTATTCACTAATGGTGCATATGATTGTCTTTTACTAGATTAGGAAAGGTTAAAAACATATAATGAGCAATCATCACTAATTGATTCATTGATTTAAATCTGACAACTCTATTTCCCATTCCTTTAAGTTTTACTGGAATAAGTAATATGAAATAAATTTGTTATATGCTTTTTAAGGGGGCAGATTGAGGGGTAAGGAAGGAACCTAGGGATATTGGTGGAGAGAAGGGGCTTTTGACAGTGGGATTAGTGTTAGAACATTGTATGCCTAAAACAACTCAATTATGGACAACTCTTTGTAAATCACAGTGTATTAATAATCATTCCTTAAGCGAACAAATCACTGTATCACACTGTCATCCCGTTTTTCGTCGATTTACTTGAGCGATCACCAATAACATCTCTATTCCCCTCAACCCTGAGATTTTAACAGCCTCTTCTTACTCGTCTTTCCCCAAAATTGGAGGCTCTTTCAGGGTCAGGGGAATGAGACCTATTGTTACTGTTTTTGGCATATCAAATACGCCACGGGTAGCTTGCCAGGCTCTGCCTGTGCGGGCAGGATATTCTAGGTAGCTTGCCAGGCTCTCCGAGAGGTATGTATATATCTGTTACTGTATCTGGGATATGAATATGCCACGGGGAGCTTGCTAGGCTCTTCCGTGCAGGCAATAAGCTCTCAGTAGCTTGCCAGTTTCTCTGAAGGGGAGAATTAGGCTGTAATATGTCTTCCAGGAGCTTGGTTTTACAGTCTCTGGATATTGGCCATTGATGAGATTACACGGTGCTGGGGATAGTTTCTCGGTGTGACTGCCTTAGTTACTGGAAAATGGGGAATCTGGGTGGAAGAGGCCCAGTCCCGATCTGAGCAGCCTTGGAGATCTAGGCCTTGGGTCCCGCACACCTGGGTTCCTCTGCCAATTCCTTCACGTGTGAGGCTTGTCCAAATGTGTGGAGAGTGGCCTTGAGCATGGCTGTGGCTGGGTTCCAGAGGTCTTCAACAAATAAACAAACAAAAACACTGCTCTCACACTTCAGTTTTCTTGAGGATATGATCCATGTGAGGGTTTACTTGTCCTGACAGATAGTGTTATTCTCACTAATTCAGAGACATCTAACTGCTGAATTGCTGTTATAACTCCAGTGGGCTTGCCTACATTTAAAAGAGTGAATAAAACATGTGATCATGGGGCTGGAGTGATAGTAGCACAGTTATCCCGTTGTTCGTCAATTTGCTCGAGTGGGCACCAGTAACGTCTCCATTTTGAGACTTCTTGTTACTGTTTTTGGCATATCAAATATGCCATGGGTAGCTTTCTAGGCTTTGCCATGGGGGCGGGATACTCTTGGTAGCTTGAACCTGGGTCGGCCGCATGCAAGGCAAACAGTCTACCTGCTATGCTATCGCTCCAGTCTGGAGTGATAGTATAGTGGGAAAAGCACTTGTCTTGCATATGTTTGACCCAGGTTCTATCCCCAACATCCCTATGTCCCTTGAGACCTGCTAGGAGTGATGCTGAGCAAAGAACCAGGAGTAAACTTGAGCACCGCTAGGTGTAGCCACAAAGTCAAGCTCCCCTCCCCAAAGTAAAAAAAAAAGAAGATTGTTGTGTCTTCAACAACTTTGACTCTTAATCACCATTTTGAGGCAAAGCTTCTGGATGCATATTAATTTCTCCTCACTTTCTGTCAAAAGGATAAAGGATAAAAAGAAAAGTCCTCACGTCAATGGTCGCATTCTATAAGCAATTAATTATTACAAAAATTAAATTATTTTGCAGCAACCAAGAAAAATCATAATAAAAGTAACAAATCTCTCATTCTTAAAGTAATAATTTGTGTTATCCCAGTCCTTCAACATTTACAAAGTACTCATATATAATATTCTGTTGGAAAGAAAGAATGAGTGACCCCATTTTCCAGATGAGACAGTAAAAACTCTGTAAATCAAATCATTTAAACTTTGCAACAAGAATAGCAGAGCCAGTTCAGCAGTGTCACAACTGTAAAGTCCAAATCCTTTTCTCCCCTGAAGTCATAAAAAGCTGGGTCTTGTTTGCTAGAATATAAGGAAGCTGTGGTGAATAGGGCTCTCATACTGCTCCCCCTGGACTTGTGCCCCTGTTGCCTTTGTGCTGGAAAATGCCTACATTTGATTTCATTCAGCAATGGAAGGCTGACAGCAGACCTGAGATTGGAGTCAATTAAGCACATCTTAGAAAGAAAAGCTAGAGCAGTGCATACTATGCTGATTTAAAGAGAGAATTTTTCTAAATTTAATGAGATTTAAACATTCTGCAGGACTTTCTAGGGAATTCAAAAGTCTTTTGGAATTATCACATTTGTTTTAAGTAGCCCAATGACAATATGCAGTATGTTGTTGAGCATTTAATGAACTAAAAAATATACAGGACCATTTTTTTGAATGTTTAAAAATATAGGATAGAACAAAATGGAACGAAACACACTAGCTTCTTTTGGAGAAAAATGTCTTTATAACTGAAGTGTCCCATCTGAAGGCAAGGTGCAGGCTCTATTTTCCTTGCTTTTTGTAGTCTTGGTTATGCTTATAAAGGTGGCTATTGAGGAAAAACAGAAGTGCCTTCATTTTACTAGTTGAAAGAACTTTTCCAGAAGTCACAAAAAAGATTAAATGCAGGGCCCCACAAAACTATTACAGAAATAGTATTTTTGTAGCTGTGTATAAATAAAACCATTCCAAAGCTGAGATTTCTGTAGGAAATTTTGGACCAGTGTTTCCACGATTAAATATGTCTATGAGCGCAAAAGTTTCCTAGATCCAAACCTGGCCTGTCTGGTTATTTTTGGACACAGACAAGTCTGAAGCTCGTTGGAAATGTCTGTGGTGTTCTGTCACGTCATAGGACTACTGTACACAATGGGAGCTGGACATCGTCTGAGGGGTCTGCAGTGGACACAGCCTGCCTTCATCCTGGAGCAAGCTTGTGGGGGAAAAGCCTATGCAGACACTGGGTCTGTCTTTGAGAGTAAAAACTAAAGTGTATCTGAAAAGTTCATCCCTGGTATTGTAGGTGGCCCAGTCAGCTGCCACAGAAATAATCCCTAAGGTCTGAAAAGTGTAGGCAGAGCTTAAATGTTTTTATAACTGGGACATCTCTCTTAAACTAGATCATAAAATCACACCTTTTATTGTAGAGGTAAAGTGGTTTTGCGATCAGCCCAATGCATGTAAAAAGAATGTTCTGCTCCTGTTTTAGATTAGTTCGTCTAATGAAGCATTTTAAAAATCAGTTCATTTTTGTGTGCATGTGCACGCTAAGTTTCTTCCAAACATGGTTGGGTGGGAGGTGGGGGAGAAAGGAACATTCTTTGATTGAAGGATGTGAATGATCACAGCATTCCCTGTTTAGAGAGTGAGTCCATGTGACTGAACAACATTGAAGAGACTCCTTCTGGAATCTGGAATTAATTAAAAGAAATTACCAATCCAATAAGTGTATGTTAATTATCTTCACATTTAATAATTAAAGAAGTAGAAAATACTACTACTCTGAATTCATCTTATACATGCTGGTAAAAGATGCAAACTTCTGTCATAGAACAAGCATAATATAACTCCCAGCATGGTGCACTGTTAAATGAAAACCCCTGGCTGGAGCCCTGACCACATTAGGAAAGGCACACATCAGACAAAGTGTTTACCAGAGTACATTACTTGTTCATTGAATCATTAGAGCAAAGTGGTTTTCTAGACTTGGAATAGCTGCAGGAAAAACAAAGCCAACTTAGCCTCTTCCTCTGTACCCATGCTTTATGTTTCCTTATAAATGTGAACTGGAAAAAATGTCTTATTAGTAATTCTCTTTGGGGAGGAGAAAAATCCCACATTCTATTCTGTAATGATTCTAAACATAAAAGAACCATGATGGATAGAGTATGATGTACACTTGCTGATTATTCAGTCTTTAAGAAAATAATTATGGCATACTTCTTGGCCAAAGGCAAAGTGTGAGGGAATAAAGGGATAGAAGCGTATATTTCTAAAATCCCATCCTAAAAAAATTAATACTTTATAAAGTGAAACTAAAAGAGATCCCAAATGCCTCCAAAATCAAGATGAGAAGAGATTTTAGGTGTTAGAGGAGAAAAAAATGGTGGTGGTAGTAGGGGAGGATTACTGGGGATAAGAACAGTTTTAAGAAGGCTGAGATTGGAAGGTAGAGTGGGATTTCAGCAGGGGTACTGCAGGGAGGGGACAAAGGCTTTCCATACAGCAGAAGAAAGAAACAGAAGCACTGCTGAGGAGAACATAAGATTTGGGTGGGGGGAATAGGAGGTACACTACAGGAATGAATCTGTACTTGGGGAGATGCAATGGGAGAGAGCTCAGTAGGGAACAGGAACAATGATAACATTCCTTTAAAAGCATTTTATGGAGTCAGGGTATTTCCATTTCCTCCAGAGAAATTGCATTCTTCACCTTACACACCAGCTGAATTGTGGACATAATTGGTTGTTTTAAGTCCAATTATATTTAACTCAGTAGAAGGTAAGGATTATGGATTTTAATATTGCTTTTGATGGAGTATGCATAATAAGGCCTTTGATAGAGGTTAAAACAATGGTATAAAGTACAGTGGTCGGCCCCTTGGCTAGGGAACAAGAAAGAAATGACAAAAAATGAGAAATGAGCCAATTAAATTACGTAAAAACATCATGCTTGCAAAGAAACAGAAAAAAAAATCAGTCTTTAGGACCGTACTTCAAAGTCTAATTTTCTTTCTCCTTTATCCAGTTCTCTTACTTCATTAGGGTTTCTTTGAAATCATTTTGTAATTAGATTAAACTCAGAAAAGAAAAAGGAAAAATAAACTTAATGACTAATTTTAGAAAGGAATAGGAATGGCAGCTTTAATTTAGAATTTGTTGTTTTTGATATCTCGGTTTTTTCACTTGTGTGAGAAGATCTTGACCTGTGTCTTTCCTGCAGAAGTTAATTATATAGATCACATTATGCTCCTAATAAATAAATTTAGTAAACATAGACCTAATCATATGCAGTGCAAGTGAAAGAAGGGCAGAAATCATCTGCTTAGAATATGAGATTTTGTTTTAAATGATAGTTAAAAAAATTGCATGTTTTATTTCTTTTTATAAAGTTGTTCATGATGATTTATTACGTTCTATATCCCACACCATTGTACCTCCCCACCACCATTATCAAATCATACTGTTTTAAAAGGTAGGGACTGGAGCAATAGCTGGGTGGGTAGGGTATTTGCCTTGCATGCAGCCGACCCAGGTTCGACTACTCCGTCCCTCCCTCTTGAAGAGCCTGGCAAGCTACCGAGAGTATCCCATTCGCACGGCAAAGTCTGGCAAGCTACCCGAGGCATATTTAATATGACAAAAATAGTAACAACGAGTCTCACCATGGAGACGTTACTGGTGCCCACTCGAGCACATCTATGAACAATGGGATGACAGCGCTATGACAGTGCTATGACAGGGTGCTGTAGCTAAAAGGAATCACCTTGAGATCCTTGGTTCAAACCTTGAGACAAGATTCAATCCTATAAAAATTAGTTTTCCAGATTTAAAAAAGATCAAAGCCCCAATTTGTTTCCATCATAGCACTTTATCACACTGTTATTATCTTGTTTGATTTTTTTGTTTTACCTTATGTCCAACCAGAAAGACAGGGACCAGATATCTCTTATTATTTCTTGCTCACAAATGTGTGTCTTGCACTCAGCACAATGCTTGGAATAACCCTCAGATCATGAAGACTGCCTAATCATATAACTCACATTTATTGAATAGTTCATTTACTATGAGTACTTCATATTGATAACTCTTTGAATATTACCTAGAAGACAATGCATGCTTATCTAATAAATGAAGATTTTTTCTTTTAAAAAGGGAGGAATATAATTTAGGAAAATTATATAAATATTTTGTATAATTAAAAAAATGACTTTGGGGCCGGAGCGATAGCACAGCGGGTAGGGCGTTTGCCTTGCACGCGGCCGACCCAGGTTCGATCCCCGGCATCCCATATGGTCCCCCAAGCACCGCCAGGAGTAATTCCTGAGTGCAGAGCCAGGAGTAACCCCTGAGCATTGCTGGGTGTGACCCAAAATGCAAAAATAAAAAAAAAGACTTACTGAAGGTTTAATTGATCTCACTTAAGACATAAAAATTGGAGACACCTTGAAAGGGAAAGAAGTACCAGTTTAAAAGAAAATGTAGTGTTGGTTAGGCCAAACATTGACCTGTTTTTTTTAGTCATTCTTATTTTTCAAAATAATCTATTCTTCTCATTCATAAAGTATAGAGGCTTAATTCAAGTCTTCAGAAAACTTTTATTTCCAACTGCAGAAGCATTTCACTCTTCCCTCATGCATGAACATCTTTTACCCAGTCTGCAGAAACGAAATGGTTTGCCAAGGCCTAAATGACAAACATTTAGGTCCTTCATAGTAATTCAATGAAAACACTGATGATCAATTTAAAGCTGCAGTCCAGAGGGAGCTAATTTTTAATTGAACCAAATTTCAAATTAATATATCAATTTTCTTCTTTAAGAAGCACATAGATTAAAAATTAAAGGGCAATTAAAAAGTTAGCAAGCCCTTTGCTGGCATGTATTGATCCTAGTATCACCAAATATGGAAGCACAGAAAAGAACCGAGTTTATTGTAATGGAAAATTAATATGTCTAATTTGCCTTTAAAGCACCAGCATCTAAAATGTTCAGGTTCAAAAATGTATAAATGTTAAAAAAGTCTCATTAATTAAGATGTGATGCCAGAATACAGATAGCCAGAACCCTTGCCTAATCTTGTCTCCGCCACTTCTGATTGGTGAAAGAAACAATGCCTCTGCCTTTTAACTTCAAAACAGCATAGAGCTTTTGAATAGCACTAACAGCATAGCAGACAGAGTGCCCTGGGAATGTCTTCCTGTCTAGATCCATCTGCCTAAGTCCATAAAATGTCTACACACGTGGTATCAACATCATACAATTTTGTATCTTGTGTCTTCTGTGAGGTCTGGAAATAGTGGGCAATCTGGAAAAGTGAGGAATCTTTCAAATGCTAGAAGAGAGGGCTAAGGCAAAACTATTATTGAGTCTTGCTGGTTTTAGAAATCAGAGTAAGGGCCAGTCCCAGGTGAAGTGCTAGCAGTGCTTGTTTAAAGGTTGGATTGTGGGAAATGAAGGTCACATTTCTTCCAATTGTCTTTCCTTCCAATTTCTAACCCTTTCCAGAAATTGAAAATGGGAGCATATTCCTGTGCCTAACTTTTCACTTGTATTTTGAGCACCATCCACTAAGAATTGGTTTCCTTTTTCTTTTAAAGAGGAGTAGAAGTCAACATTCTGTGGTCATATGCCTATAAAACTCCAAAAAGACCCCCAAGCACCATTGGGAGTAGCCCTGGAGGCTCTGTGGGCACCAATAGGGTGACCTTTGTGTTCCCTGGCACCAGAGGCCTAATCAGGCTGCATCCTTGGGCCCTCATCTTGAAATGACAGGCTGGTTAGCCTATGTCTCTGGGAATTCCTGTGCACTGCTTGGAAGGATGCCCTCAAAAAAAATGGAAAGACATACAATATTATTTCCTTTTTTCTTTTAACAATCCTATGAATCATTTGAGATAGAATTTACTTTTCCCTGGTAATTACTTTTTTCAGTAAATGTTTGAGTTGAGACTCGATGTTATGATTCCAACTTCACTAGTTTTTGTTTGTTTTGGTGTTGCATCAGCTGTGCTCAGGACTTACCACTGGTTCTGTGCTCAGAGATCACTTCTGATGGTGCCTGGGGGACTATATTTGGATCCAGAGATGGGACCCAGGCCAGCTGTATGCAAGGCAAATGCCTTAACCCCTGTACTATCTCTTCAATACAAAGGAGAAACTTCTGATTATAATTATTCAGTGATTATTTGTTATTTTATTCTGAGTACCTACTATTTTTTAGGGCAGAGATAGGAATATAAACATGTATGTCAAGCATGAAAGTTTAACTCACTAAATCCAATGGGCACACATGCTTTATTTTGCTAATTGAAATCTGTGTGTCTGCCTAGTGGCAAATTCCCTAATTGAGTCATTTCTAGATAAAGTCAATTGTTTCAAAATCCATTTTCAGATCATTTTCTTTCTTTCTGTTCTCCAGGCCATAGGTTCAGAGTTCCTGTGAACTAAAATAAATAGAAGAGGGAACTGAAAGAGGAATTCCACTACTACAGCCACGAACTCTGACCTTTCACTGACCTCTGCATGTGGATTTGTAAGTAGTATAGCTTCTTCAGAGACTAAACCTTTTTTTTTCTACCATGGTACAATTCTACTGGACACTAAGTTCTCCTGAACATCTGTGTCCTTCTTATCCAGGTGTACAAGTCCACTGTGGACTGTGTTTGTGACCTTTTACCAATAATAAAAAGCTTTCAGATTAGTTATTTTACGTACAGGTATGTAAGAAATTCTTTGGAATCTAAAGGGGAAGAATTATAATTCTACCTCGAAAGAGAGGAGTGAGTGAAGAGTTTCCTGGATAGCATGGTTCAAAAAATATTTAAAAGGTGACCCAGGCAGAAAGACAGAAGGGGAAGAGTGTGGGGAAACTCTGAGACAATAGTGGAAGAAGATGGGCACTCTCATGCAGGGTGTGATGTTAGAATGTTGGATGTGTGCTATCACAAACAGTGTTATAAATCACAGTGTCTAAAATAAAATAAAAAGGTGAACATAATTCCTGTTGTTGATGAATTAGCATAAAGTCATCCTGGCAGAAGAAAGAAACTGGGCAAGATCTAAAGGCATTGTCCTAGATTCTTCTAATTTTTAAGGAAATGTATTAAAATCTTATGATATTCTTTTTATTAAATTTTCCTCAACTTCCTAATGGATTTTGTTTTATCTACTTAGTTTCCATTTTGCTTACTAACATGGATTTATAAGTATTATTGCTTCTTCATAGATATGCCTTTGGTCATTTTCTTTTCTGTTCTCTTAGTAACACTTTGCATCTGGATCCATGTCTGATACTGATACTATCTTTCTACTTTATGTCTTTCTTTAGCTTTTCTAGGTTTGGGGGTGATATTTTATTATTTTGTTTCTTCTTTGTTTTATGATTCTATGATATCTATTCCCCTATTTAAATTTTTCTGTTGTTTTAAGTGTTTTTCATGTAATCAGAACATAATTGAGCTTTATTTTGGTTTAAGATTATAGTTGTTGACTTGTGAGTTAAGCTTGCTCTCATGTAACTAATTTTGTTCCTTCTACTGCATATTTATTAAACTTCTTTATTTCTTCCTCTTTCTTCTGCATCATTATTATTTTTTTTTGCTTAAATTGCTATTTTCTTTACCCTATTTCTATTACCACACAACAAATTCTTTTTGTTGGGGTGGGGCATGGGTCACACCTGGCAATACTTAGGGGTTACTCCTGGCTTTCCACTCAGGAATTGCTCCTAGCAGTGCTCATGGGACCATATGGGATACCAGGAATTGAACCAGGGTTGGTCTCATGCAAGGCAAATACCCTAACCACCATATCATCTCTCTGACCCCACAACTAACTCTTTCATTGTTGGAAAAGATATTATTCTCATCAATATTATACTGTTTTCCCTTTATTAGACTGCCCTCAGTTTCTCTTTGACACCAGTAGAATATTACCCTATTATACATTTATTTTACTCTTTAAGCCCCTCTCCCACAGTTTCTAGATTTTGGTCATATAATTTAGCCCTTGAAATATTGGATTGCTTTGAATTTTCACCTGGTGTGTCATTAAAGAGTTAAAACCTAGAATTGAAATGGCCAGATATGTATTTTTAAAGGAACACTAACCAGTGGAGAAGTTTGAGTTGGAGACATGTTTTATAGCCCATATTTTCAGATCTTTCATATGCAGAATAAATAATAATAAATGATGCAAGTATGAATGAGTTGTGTGTAAGAAGATTCATATTGTTTCTAGTACCAGGAGCACTTTTATATCTTGTGCTTCATAGGTATTCTCTCATAAATCTTATAAAAAATGGCAAATAAACTTAAAGCAACTAGTAGAAATTCAGATGGTGATGGGATCATAAATTAGAAAGCTAACTTTTCTGAACCTTATTTTAACCCGGGAATACCATCCGTTTTCCTCTGTGGTAAAGAGAAATTAGAGTACTAACAGTAAAAAAGCTCTGGTCTGAGGGCTGGAGGACTGATGACACCAACAAGACAAATTCAAATATCTAATTCTACTTTTACATCCTGTAGTGATTATCTTGCTTTCTTTTGATACACACTATATTTTATATTCTAAATTTTAGAAAAAATTGTGATACTTTTTTGCATAACAGTGGATTTCTTCTAACATTGTATAAGCCTACACCTGATGACATAACATCTCAGGATAACTTTTTCTCAAAGGAATGGAGTGATAGTAATAATCTTAATGTGTGTTGTCTGCCATATGTCTAACATTGTTCTAAGTGCTTTAGCTGGGTGTTATAAAATTAAATAAGTCTCAAAAAATAAGCCTTTAAATTTAAACCAATTAAAAATACATTGTGACTAATCTTTTTTTGTTGGATTACAGACTAATGAAATGATTCAGAATATGGAAGAAACTAATTACATTATTATGACATTGCTCAAAATAAAAAACAATAGTTAATAAAATATGGAATGACTACTATCTGATGGAATATTAGTATGTGTATTATATAATTATATGACATACTATTTTGAAATGATCTCTTTAATACCTAGCTATTCATTTAGAATATAATATACAATATTTTTTTCTCCACTTCTATATCTATATTTTGATGGTTATGTAGTATCTGTGCATGGTTGATTTTAATTAATGACTATGAAATTCACTGCTAAACTATATAGAAATAGGAGAACTCAGAATTAGTAAAATTGGAAAATTGTCTACAATGTTTAAATTTATGACATAATATAAATTAATGAAAAATAAAATATTTTTGAAAAAATGGAGTAAGAGTAAGAATCTTAAGATGGTAGCTTCCCAGTGATGATTAAATTATGGAATTTACTTTCAACTATTTCACAATATGAGACTATTGCAGAAGTCTCAAAGAAATTTCCCCTACCTATTGATTGAGGTTGAGAACAATAACTATAAGTGTTCAGATGCTCTCATGAAGAGCCAGACCATCTACGATTGGCTTCTAGATGTCTGCCTTTAGTCTCTCTTTATAAGAAAAGGTAAGAGTGAGGATAGTATAAAATTTTGTTTGGAAGACATGTTTTTGAGGTGTCTGCTTTTTTTCAGTTACCTTCAAGGAAGAAAGTGGTTTGTTAATAAATAGATGTGACTGGAAACAAAATGACAGGATTGCCTTAGTTATCTTTCCATGATGGAGAAAGAGGAGAAGATGATAGAGTAATTTTGAAATACTGTGGTGTGAGAAAATAAAACTGTTTATAGTACCATTCAACAGACTCTAGTTAAATCATTAAACTGGTTCTATCAAACCAAAGAGAATAAAAAGGCTTTAGGTCTTTTTAGTTTTGTATGGCAGCATGCTTGTGTATATACATATATACATAACAAACAATTGTGTTTCTTTGCAGAAAAGCCCCAAAGTTATTATGCAAAGCAGATGGAGGAAAAAGATCTATGGGAATCTATGCTGATTCAATCCCCCGCAGCATATATGATATCCCTGAACATAGAGCTATGCGTAAACCCTGAGCACCACTAGCTGTAGCCCTAAAACACGCACACACACTTACACACACATAAAACACCCCAAAGCCTCCTGATTGGTATTGGAATTTGGTTAATCAATTGCTTTTTTTAGACTTTAAAAGATTTGCTTTCACTTAGTGTTTGCTTTCACATCAAAGAGAATGGTTTGTCACAGTTGTGTTCATTTAGCTGTTTGATGTCACTAATAGAGGGTCATTTTGAAAGTGCATGTAAGAGAGGCCAGTCCTAAAGGTTTTCTTTCCTCATGAAAGGCAGGTATGTTGATGACAGACATAGATCTGTTCTCCAGACTCATTTGTTGTT
This sequence comes from Sorex araneus, assembly GCF_027595985.1. Taxonomy (NCBI): domain Eukaryota; kingdom Metazoa; phylum Chordata; class Mammalia; order Eulipotyphla; family Soricidae; genus Sorex; species Sorex araneus. The sequence goes on along the minus strand of NC_073313.1, from coordinate 233,021,318 downwards.
ATTGAGGACAGATACTTAGCATCTTGGGCTCATTTTATTCTTGTCTGTAAAGTCATAAGGAAGCAAAATAGAAAAAGTAAAAGCATATTCTACCACATCTTCAAAGACTTGATTATACATACAAACAAACACAGAAGCAGACAAATACCTTTGAAGCTGGACATTTTTAATTTTTCTGATGACAAATGTTGAAAAACATATTCTAATTTTGTTAGTTTTGGGGGTATATTTGTTGGTCAAGGGTCTGACAAGTCAATATTGTCAATTTTTCTATTGAGTTTTTTAATTTTCTTTCTTATGAATTTGTAGCAGGTTTTCTTTTATTTTCTTTTTTCTTTTCTCTTGTAAATTGGTCTGAATTCAAATCCTTGGTGTTAATGATATTTTCTGCTACTTTTGTGGAATGTAGTCCTTTCCAATTATTGGTATCTTTCTATAAACAAGTTCTATATGCCTAATTTATTAAAATCTTTCTTTATGCTTAGCCAATGTTTGTGTCTCATTTAAAAAATATTGCCTACATTAAATATAAAAGAGACGTAATGCTGTGTTTTCTGTACTCTCTTTTGAATGTTTTCAAATACTTAATATTATACATGCTCCTTTTTTCATCATTCTGATTTTTGTATTTTGGGAGCACAAGGAAGACTTTTCTGGTATACCTTTTTTTGGGGGGTTTTGGGTCACACCTGGCGATGCACAGGGGTTACTCCTGGCTCTACACTCAGAAATCACCCCTGGCAGTGCTCAGGGGACCATATGGGATGCTGGGAATCGAACCCAGGTCGGCCGCGTGCAAGGCAAACGCCCTACCCACTGTGCTATTGCTCCAGCCCCCTCTGGTATACCTTATATTTTATTTTTCAGAATTTTGTCTTTGCTAACTCATCACTAATATCAAATATTGAATCTCAGTATGCAGTGTTACGTTAGTACAACATTTGAGTTGCAGAGTTTTTGAGAAAAATTCTTGATTCTTAGCAATTCTCTTTACTCTCAGTTGTTAATTTTTTTTATCACTATATCACTGTCATCCCATTGCTCATTGTTTGCTTGAGCAGGTGCCAGTAACATTTTCATTCATCCCTGTCACATACTAGTGTAGCCTAATGGTATCTGCTCCTTCCAGGAACATGACGAACACGTATTGTTACTGTTTTTGGCATATCTTATACATCATGGATAGCTTGCTAGGCTCTGCCGTGCGGGAGGGATATCCTTGGTAGCTTGCCAGGCTCTCCAAGAAGTATGGAAAATGAGGAGGAAGTGTCTTATCATGTGTCACGTGGCCGCACGATCCAGACATATGTTCACTCATATGTGAAGCTCTGCTGAGCATGTGGGAAGCAGCCTGGAGCGTGAAGATGGTTGGGTTGTGGAGGTCTGCTGCCAGGGCTGGGTCCCTTGGGATGTGGAGGGCTCTCACCTCTCCCCCTCTGGGGTGCTCTGAGTGAAAACAGCCTGGTGTGGAGTCCAGTGGCATGGTTATGTGGGTCTCATTTTATGCTCCCTTCTGGGAGAAGCAGGCGTGAAAGTTAAAGATTTTTATATTCCTTCATAAAAATTTATATTGTCTATCCAGTATGCCTATCCAAATATATACCCCATAAAACCACACTGAAGTAAAGCCCTGTTTTTCTTAAGGTAACCTAAGTCAAAGTACAGAAAGATGCTAAATTGACCCACTGAAGCTAGGATCTCAACCAATTGAATTATGAAAGTACCTCTCTTCATAGCTATTGTCTTCCAAAGTATTGGTCTTTATTACTGTTAAAAAAGAGTAGAAATTTGGGCCTGAGCAAGTGGGTAGAACATTTGCTTCACATGCGGCCAACTTAGATTCTATTCCCAGAACCCCATATATTCTCTGGAGCCCTTACACAAGTGATCCCTGAGTACAGAACCAGAAGTAAGCCCTGAACACCACCCCTGGGTGTGACCCCCCAAAAAATAGTAATGCTGAATTTAAATTTGTTATTTTGTAATATATCACCTGATATTAAGTTTTGTCAAGGACTTGAAGTATGATCTCTGCTTCAACTTCATGATTTTCATTATAAGTAGTATCTGATTTTTTTTTCTAATTGATATAGGGTGTTATTACTATAGCTCTCTGGAATGAATCCTTATCCAGGACACAAATAAATGTTTCTCTTGTGAAACTCAGAGTTTCACTTTGTTTCACCAATTGATCTTTTTTGTTTCCTAAAAGATTAAAGTCCCATAATTTTAAGCATCATTTTGAGGCTGCTGTAAGATTAATGAACGGATTTTATGGTCTGTGCTAAACTTCATTTTCTTGATAAAATGGAAACCTCTATGAAACTATAGAATAAAGAGAAATATAACTGGCATTAAGCTTGAGAAGATGTGTAAATCAGGGAAAGTCTGCGTGGAAAGCTTTTACTCTTCATTTTGGTCTGTTTTTATAGGAGCCAGACAGTAGTTCTGCAAATGATATTATAGTTCCAGTATACTAAATAGCCGTAACTATGAAATATGTATACTTAAAAAAGCTAATGCCTCCACCAAACTATTATACCCTGCTTTAGAATAAAATTTTGTTCTTTGAGTTTTGGAAATTGGAGGTTGGATTCTCTTTTCAGATTCAACCTGTCACTTCTGTCAATTACTCACCTATTGCACACTGAGTGCCTAGTTGATGTCAGTAGTTGGTGTTAAGACTACTTAGATGAATAGACTATAAGCTCTGACTTTACAGGATTTTATAGTGGAAAAATAGAGAAGTAAATTGATAACTATTATATGGTGCTGAGTTCTTTGGAAAGGAATTGCAAGTATCAGTAAGAACTATCAGAATTCAACATGGCATTCAGGGATGAATTCTCAAAGTTTCTATGTGAGCTGACAATCGGTGGATGAATTTGATTTTACTAATTGAAGATGAGAGTAATCTAAGAAAATGACATGCATTGAAAGAGCCATATATGTAAATAGTACTACACATTCTGAGGAGGGATGGTAGAAAGAAAGATATACATTTAAGTTAGGAAAAAACCACAAACTGTGTATAGGTGTAAGGATATGAACATCTTAAATTAGAGTGGAGAAAATGTCAAGTCCTGTAAAGAAGAACAGTAGAAGAGGAAAGAAAAATGAAACACATTTGGAAGCACTGGGATCAAAATTATTTGAATTGGATAATGCATAGGCTAATGGATTACTGGTGGTGAGTCAATAAGAAATTTAGAGACTGACAAATGTCTCTTTATAAAAAAAATCCATGGTTGGAAGAAAAAGAATGAGGAAGTGTTTTGCTTATTGTGTTTGTATTTTGTCTTATTTGATGTTGTATTTTCACAATATTTTAGTTTCCAGAATTTTCAGTAGTAGAAATAATTACTATATACCTCTTAACTATGTTTTTTACATGTTAACATTTTGTCACATCTTCACATTGGCTTTTTTCACTCCTTTAACTTTTTTTATGAATTTATTTGAAATAATAATGTCTTGTATTGCAGTAAGAAGGATCACACTCGCCCCGCCCCCTGCCCGCCGCGGCTCGGGGCTTCTCCTGAAGCCCCTGCCTGGCACCTGTCCGCCGCCGCCGTCGGATCCTGACCAATCTCCATCCTGCAGGTAAACAGGCAATCCCTTGGAGAGCCTGCCTCAGCGCGGAGAAGTCCCCTCCCCGCCCCCTGCCCGCCGCGGCTCGGGGCTTCTCCTGAAGCCCCTGCCTGGCACCTGTCCGCCGCCGCCGTCGGATCCTGACCAATCTCCATCCTGCAGGTAAACAGGCAATCCCTTGGAGAGCCTGCCTCAGCGCGGAGAAGTCCCCTCCCCGCCCCCTGCCCGCCGCGGCTCGGGGCTTCTCCTGAAGCCCCTGCCTGGCACCTGTCCGCCGCCGCCGTCGGATCCTGACCAATCTCCATCCTGCAGGTAAACAGGCAATCCCTTGGAGAGCCTGCCTCAGCGCGGAGAAGTCCCCTCCCCGCCCCCTGCCCGCCGCGGCTCGGGGCTTCTCCTGAAGCCCCTGCCTGGCACCTGTACGCCGCCGCCGTCGGATCCTGACCAATCCCCACTCTGCTGCTTAGGGGCGTGTCCTCATCTCAGGGGGCGTGGCCTAAAAAGTGGGCGTGGCTTCTTTCCGGAGCGGCCAACGCTAACGCGGCCGCAGTTATTCTTAGCTACCTCAGCTCAATCCGTACTGTGTATTCCTTTGAAAACTCACTTTTGCGATCTCAAACATTTACGCAAAATACCCATTAGCTTAGGCTGACACTATAAAAGCTATCAGTGAATAAGGGAAGTTTAGCACAATCAGAGCCCCTTCTTCCCACAAAAGGAAGAGGAATAAAGAACTACAAGGTTCCAACTCTGCACTTCCGTGACAATATGAAGAAACAGCGAAAATCCCCTCCACCAAGAGAGGGAGAAGAAAAGATACTAGAAACCTCAAAACAGTCTCCCAACATCTACGACCTCTCAGATAAACAATTCAGAGAGGAAATATGGAGGAGAGTCGACCTACTCCAAGCAAATATGGAACAGACATCCAATAAATTAAGGGAGGAGATGAATCAAGCGCTGGAACGGTCTACCAAGAAAATACAGGAAGAAATGAGAGCAGAAATGAGAGCAGAAATTTCAAACCTTCGAACTGAAGTCTCACAAATAAAGCAATCGGTAGATGAAATAAAAATATCACTAGATGCCCTCAACAGCAGAATGACTACAGCCGAAGACAGAATCAGCGAGCTTGAGGATGAGCTGCAGAAAGCTTACAGACAGCAACAAATCATGGCCAAAGACCTCAAAATGGCTATAGAGCGAATCAGAGCCCTGGGGGATGACTTCAAGAGGAACAACATAAGAATCATTGGAGTACCAGAACCACAGGGAAGTAACCCCAATGAAAAAAACATAGTCAAAGACATCATCGCTAAGAAATTCCCAGAGCTGGAGAAGGCAGGCGTCCAGATACAAGAAGTCCGAAGAGTGCCAGCAAAAAGAGACCCAAATAAAAAGACTCCAAGGCATATCATAGTCAGAATGGCGGATGCTGTAGATAGAGACACAATTCTACAAGTAGCAAGGTCAAAGAGGGAAATCACATACAAAGGAACACCCCTCAGATTTACGGCCGATCTGTCAGAAGAAACCCTCCGAGCCCGAAGACAATGGTGGGACATAGTGAAAAAACTCAACGAAATGAATGCCTCACCAAGAATACTTTATCCGGCTAAACTCTCACTCAAACTCGAAGGAACCATACACTACTTCTCAGATAAACAACAGCTCAGGTCCTTCATAGACTCAAAACCAATCTTGAAAGAAGGTCTAAAGGGGCTACTGTAAGGCAAGGAGGAGCCCCATAAGAACAACAAATCCCACAGAAAGATGACACAAAACCACATCACAATAATCTCTCTCAATGTCAATGGCCTAAATGCACCTATCAAGAGACACAGAGTAGCTAAATGGATCCGGAAATTAAACCCAACATTCTGTTGCCTGCAAGAAACACACCTGAACAAACAGAGTAAACATAGACTCAAAGTCAAAGGATGGAAAACAATCCTCCAAGCAAACAACCCCCTTAAAAAAGCTGGAGTGGCCATCCTGGTATCCGACAACATAGATTTCAGGATGAAAAAGATCAAAAGGGACAGCGAAGGTCATTTTCTGTTTATCAAGGGATATGTACAACAGGAAGAAATCACACTCTTAAACGTATATGCTCCTAACGAACGACCGGCTAAATATTTAAAACAACTCCTAACAGACTTCAAAGAGGACATCACTAACAGCACAATTGTAGTCGGAGACTTCAATACGGCCTTATCACCTCTAGATAGATCCACAAGAACAAAACTCAACAAGGAAACACTGACCCTGAATGAAGAAATTGAAGAGAGAGGCCTAATAGACCTATACAGGGCCTTACACCCCAAAAAGAAAGAATACACATTCTTTTCCAGTGCACATGGAACATTTTCAAAAATAGACCATGTACTGGGCCCCAGAACATACCTCAATCGAATCGGAAAAATAGAAATTGTATCAACCATCTTTTCAGACCACGATGCGCTGAAGATAGAAGCTAACCACCCACAAATACGGAAAATCAAATCAAACACCTGGAAATTAAACAATTCCATGTTGAACAATGAGTGGGTCAAGAAGGAAATCAAGGAAGAAATCAAAAGATACTTAGAAACAAATGAGAATGAAGACACGAGCTACCAAAACCTATGGGACGCAGCTAAAGCCGTGTTAAGGGGAAAATTTATAGCTCTCCAAGCATTCCTCAGGAAGGAAGAAAGGACCCACATAGATAGCTTGACTTTACAACTCAAGACCCTAGAAAAGGACCAGAAAAAGGACCCCAAACCAGACCGAAGGAAAGAAATAATAAAAATTAGAGCAGAAATTAATGACATCGAAACCAAAAAAACAATCCGAAAGATCAATGAAACAAAGAGTTGGTTCTTTGAGAAAATAAATAAGATTGATAAACCGCTAGCAAGTCTCACAAAGAAAGAAAGAGAGAAAACTCTAATAAATCGAATCAGAAATGAAAAGGGGGACATCATAACAGAAACCAGTGAGATTCAAAAGATCATTAGAGACTACTTTGAAAGTCTTTACGCCACAAAAAAGGAGAACCTAAAAGAAATGGATGGATTCCTTGATTCCTACAATCTCCCAAGACTGAAGAAAGAAGACCTGGAATACCTGAATAGACCCTTCAATGTTAAGGAAATTGAAACGGTAATCAAAAACCTCCCCAAAAACAAAAGCCCAGGCCCAGATGGTTTCACTGGCGAATTCTTCCAAACATTTAAAGAAGACCTATTGCCTGTTTTCCTCAAACTTTTCCAGGAAATTGAAAAAACAGGAACTCTCCCAAACAGTTTCTATGAAGCACATATCTCCCTAATACCAAAAGCAAACAAAGACACCACTAAGAAAGAAAATTACAGACCAATTTCCCTGATGAACACCGATGCGAAGATCCTCAACAAAATACTAGCAAATAGGATCCAACAACTCATCAAAAAGATCATACACCACGACCAAGTGGGATTCATCCCAGGGATGCAAGGATGGTTTAACATTCGGAAATCAATCAACATAATCCAGCATATCAACAAAAGGAAAGATAAAAACCATATGATCATATCAATAGATGCAGAGAAAGCATTTGACAAGATCCAACATCCTTTCATGATGAAAACCCTTGCCAAAATGGGGTTTGGAGGAACTTTCCTCAAGATAGTCGAAGCCATCTATCACAAGCCTACGGCAAGCATTATCCTCAACGGGGAAAAACTAAGGGCCTTTCCTCTGAGATCAGGCACAAGACAAGGATGCCCACTCTCACCACTCCTCTTCAATATAGTACTGGAAGTACTTGCGATAGCTATTAGACAAGAAAAAGAGATTAAGGGCATCCAGATAGGAAGGGAAGAAATCAAACTCTCACTATTTGCAGACGACATGATACTATATCTAGAGAAGCCTAAAACCTCTACTAAGAAACTCTTAGAAACAATAGACTTATACAGTAAAGTTGCAGGCTACAAAATCAATACCCAAAAATCCATGGCCTTCATATATGCAAACAATGAGGCAGAGGAAAGGGACATGAAAAAAGCAATCCCATTCACAATCGTGCCCCAGAAAATCAGGTACCTCGGAATCAGCTTAACCAAGGAAGTAAAAGACCTTTACAAAGAAAACTACATAACGCTACTCCATGAAATCAAAGAGGACATGAGGAAATGGAAACATATACCCTGCTCGTGGATAGGGAGAATCAATGTTGTCAAAATGGCAATACTCCCTAAAGCATTATACAGATTCAATGCGATCCCTATAAATATACCCATGACATTCTTCAAAGAAATGGATCAAGCAATCCTAAAATTCATATGGAATAACAAACGTCCAAGGATAGCTAAAACAATTCTTGGGAAAAAGATGATGGGAGGCATCACCATCCCCAACCTCAAACTTTACTACAAAGCAGTAACAATTAAAACAGCATGGTACTGGAACAAAGGCAGAGCCGTAGACCAATGGAACAGGGTGGAATATCCCTACACACAACCCCAAATGTATGACCATCTAATCTTTGATAAGGGAGCAAGAGAAGTGAAGTGGAGCAAGGAAAGCCTCTTTAACAAATGGTGCTGGCACAACTGGACAACCACATGCAAAAAAATGGGTTTAGACCTTGACCTGACACCATGCACAAAAGTCAGATCAAAATGGATTAAAGACCTCAACATTAGACCACAAACCATAAGGTACATTGAAGACAAGGTCGGCGAAACCCTCCACGATATTGAAGATAAGGGTATCTTCAAAGGTGACACGGAACTAAGCAATCTAGTAAAAACAGAGATCAACAAATGGGACTACATTAAACTAAAAAGCTTCTGCACCGCAAGAGATACAGTGACCAGAATACAAAGACTATCCACAGAATGGGAAAGGATATTTACACAATACCCATCAGATAAGGGGTTGATATCAATGGTATATAAAGCACTGGTTGAGCTCTACAAGAAGAAAACATCCAACCCCATCAAAAAATGGGGCAAAGAAATGAACAGAAACTTTACCAAGGAAGAAATACGAATGGCCAAAAGGCACATGAAAAAGTGCTCTACATCACTAATCATCAGAGAGATGCAGATCAAAACAACCATGAGATACCACCTCACACCACAGAGACTAGCACACATCCAAAAGAACAAAAGCAACCGCTGTTGGAGAGGATGTGGGGAGAAAGGGACCCTTCTTCACTGCTGGTGGGAATGCCGACTGGTTCAGCCCTTCTGGAAAACAATTTGGACGACTCTCAAAAAATTAGATATTGAATTCCCATTTGACCCAGCAATACCACTGCTGGGAATATATCCCAGAGAATCAAAAAAGTTCAAGCGAAACAACATCTGCACATGTATGTTCATCGCAGCACTGTTTACAATAGCCAGAATCTGGAAAAAACCCGAATGCCCCAGAATGGATGACTGGTTGAGGAAACTTTGGTACATCTATACAATGGAATACTATGCAGCTGTTAGAAAAAAGGAGGTCAAGAATTTTGTAGTTAAGTGGATGGGCATGAAAAGTTTCATGCTGAGTGAAATGAGTCAGAAAGAGAGAGACAGACATAGAAAGATTGCACTCATCTATGGTATATAGAATAACAGAGTGGGAGACTAACACCCAAGAACTGTAGAAATAAGTACCAGGAGGTTGACTCCATGGCTTCGAGGCTGGCCTCACGTTCCGGGGAAAGGTCAACTCAGAGAAGCGATCACCAACTACATTGCAGTCGAAGGCCATGTGGGGGAAGGGAGTTGCGGGCTGAATGAGGGCTAGAGACTGAGCACAGCGGCCACTCAACACCTTTGTTGCAAACCACAACAGCTAATTAGAGAGAGAAAGCAGAAGGGAATGCCTTGCCACAGTGGCAGGGTGGGGTGGGGGGGAGATGGGATTGGGGAGGGTGGGAGGGACACTGGGTTTACGGGTGGTGGAGAATGGGCACTGGTGAAGGGATGGGTTCCCAAACTTTGTATGAGGGAAGTGTGAGCACAGAAGTGTATAAATCTGTAACTGTACCCTCACGGTGATTCTCTAATTAAAAATAAATAAATTAAAAAAAAAAAAAAAAAAAAAGAAGGATCACACTCATGTATGGCATTCAATTTTTATATCACAGTCTCCTTCAATTTAATATAGATCAGCAACCCTTGTAGGGTATCTCTTGATTTAGATTAACCTAGTGTTTCTTACTGATTATATCCTGATAATAAATCTATGGCAGGAACACTAAGGAAGTAATATTCTGTTTCCCCCCATGACATCATTTCAGGAAGGATGCAGTATTGAATTGTCCCACTACTGGCCATTGTAATCATTTGGTCAAGATGGCAGAATCTACTAGATTTATTTGCTGTATACTTACAGTTTTTGCAATTTTAATTAATAACAATTTTATGAAAGTGATACTGAGTCTATGTAAATGTTTCATTTCTCTTTATGTTTTCACCTCTAGCAATAATATTTATTGGTTATTCTTGTTCTTATCAATAATAATTATATTAATAATAGTGGTTAGAAAATGATATAATTATATTCATCAGTTACTATCATAATCTTAATTTTCTAAATCCATCATCTTTCTATAGTTGTTAATTGGCTTTATAGTATGAGTTTCCTTTCTTCTCCATTCATTTAAGTATTCATTCATGTCACTGTGGCCTTGTGGGTTCAGATTCATTCAAAGAGTTAAAGATGGGGCTAGAGCGACAGTACAATGGGTAGGACATTTGCCTTGCACGTGGTTGACCTGGGTTTGATTCCAAGCATCCCATATGGCCCCCCAAGCACTGCCAGAAGTAATTACTGAGTGCAAAGCCAGGACTAACCCCTGTGTATTGCCGGGTGTGATCTAAAAAGCAAAATAATAAAAAAGAGTTAAAGATATTTGCTATAAGTAATTTTTAAATTATGCTTAAGCATGTTCACAAAAAGAACAAGGGAAGATAGAGAAGTAACTGTTAAGTTGACTAGTCTAGGTGTTAAGGAGGCAAAAATAAATAAAACTGTGTCCTGTCTTAAAGTTCACAGATTTGGAGAAGTAACAGGGAGGGGAAACACTCTGGGAAAAGGTTAGTTATTACTAGTGTTATTTGATTTGTAAGAACGTTACAGTTGAAGATGAGAGCCATGGAGGCATTGAGAGGAGAATGGTCATTTTTAGTTGGTCGAAGATTTCACTAAGAAATTGTTCTTAAGACAGATCTCAGCTGAAGTCCAAAAACACACAGCAGAAATGCCATCTGCACTTCTATGTTAATTGCAGTTTAATAGTTTAAACTATACACTGTAGCCAAAATCTGGAAACAACCTGAATGCCTGAGAATAGATGTATGGATAAAGAAACTATGGTACATTTACACAATGGAATACTACACAGTTTTTAGGAAAAAAAGGTCATGAAATTTGCCTATAAATGGAAATACATGGAGAGTATCATGCTGAGTAAAATGAGTTAGGGGAAAGGGACAGATATAAAATGACTGCATTTATTTGTGAGATATAAAAAATAACAGTATTAAACTAATATCTAAGGGCAGGGAAAACGGGCCAGGGGGACTGATGAATGGTTGGTCGATGGTGTGGAAGATGGAGGATAGTTAAGATAGAGGAAAATCCATTATGACAATATTAGTTGGAAATGATCATTCTGAACAAGAACTGAGTGTTGAAAGCAGTAAAGAGATATAAATGATAAGCTTTCAAGCATCTGTACCACAAACCATAATGCCTAAAATGAGAGAGAGAGAGAGAGAGAGAGAAAGTGAGAGAGAGAAAGAGAAAGAGAAGAGAGGTCCCTGTCATAGAGGAAGTCTGGGTTTGGGGTGCCTTGAAGGGATGAGAGAGAAACTGGGGACACTGGTGCTGAAAAATTATACTGGTAAACGGATGGGTGTTGGAACATTGTATGACTGAAACTCAATCAAGAACAATTTTGTAATGTTCTATCTCATGGTGATTCAATTAAAATAAAAGACAGATCTCAGCATTTATTAAGGTGGAGAGGGAGATGGATAATAAAGAGTAGAAGAGACACCCCAGACAGGACTTATAGCCATGGAAATGTAGAAATAGCTTGCTAATTTCTCTGAAATGGGTTGCAAATTTCTGCCACCACAGCATATTTGAGCTGCATTTGCTCAATAGGGTATTGAAAGTCAGAGGGTGGACACTGGATTCAGAACAAATATATTCTGTTAAGGGATATTCCTCCTGAACCAAACCTCAGAGAAAAACTACTTTCTTGCCCACTCTCATGGTTACCACAATCATAAAAACAAACTCTATGCCCACTTTTAAGGAGTTAATTGCTAAATCTGAGTGGCTCACTCAGGGAGCCGTGGGAATGTGAAGCTCCCTTTCAAATATTTGCTTTTGACTTCTGAGGATGTACACACTGACCACTTCACGAGGAGAAAATGAACCAGACAGCAATGCTAGTTATTTCACTTTCTTTCTTTTGCCTACACTAATAAGAAGCAAATGTAAGTCAGAATGCAAAAAGTTTAACTTAGCCCAGATTATGCATTAGCCCAAAGACAGAAATATGGTTAAACTTTGAGTGCATTGCTTTTTTTTTTTTCTAAGCTAAAAACATCCCAATGAGAGATGTTTTGTTTTGTTTGCTTATTTAAAGACTGGAAAGGCATATTACATAGTTTAAAATACCTGTAAGGGAAAAAAAAGTAATGTTTCTACTCTAGACAGCACACATAATACTCCCAAAGTTTAAATGAAAAGATTGAGTCTCAGATTTCATTTTAGCAAATGCCGTCTAGCTGCAAATGTAGGTCACATAGTTTTGGTATCCTGTGTGGGTTTCCAGCTGTCTACTGAATAGAAGAAATAGAAGGATATGTGTTCTATTGCATAGCACACTTGAGAATGAATTTCACATTCGAAACTAAAGTTACTCACTTACTAAAATCACAGGTTTTTTTTAACATTATTATTTCCAATTTTTTCTCTCTTAGACCAGGGTATTTAGGTGTTAAATAAAAATAGCATTTCTCTCTCTACCTGTGGATTTCACTTTTCTACCATATAGATGTACAAATACATTAAATCTTGGCATTAATAACAAAAATTATGCTATGATACTTCATGTCATATTATTTATATACAAATATAGAGAAGCTGGAATTAGTATAGGGTAAGGTATCAGCCTTGCACGTAGCTGATCCTGGTACTATACCTGGCAATGCATATGGTCCCCTGAGCACTACCAGGAATGATCCCTGAGCACAGAGTCAGGAGTTAGCCCTGAATACTCCTCTCAAACAAAAAATAAAGCCAAACAAATATAAATAAACACACTCTAGTATATGGATTGATTAATTTTCTGGAAATGTCAAAACAAGAAAAAAGAAAGTCATGTTTTACTCTCATTTCAGAGATAGATTTATATATACATATGGAGAATGGTCAAATAAGGATATAGATAATAAATATCATATAAATTCCACAAATCACAAATATGACAGAAAGCTGGACAGGCATAATAGAATAAAAGATAGGATGAAAATAGTATATGAAGTTCTTAACTCGTGTACTGCTCCTGCAAATTGGTATGGTTGAAAGTCTCCCTTGTTTTGCCACCAAACAATCATGCTCCTTCAGCAGGTCATCCAAAAAATTTTTATAAATACATATTGACCTCTTGACTTTAAGAAACTAAAGCTAATTAGAATCCACTTAAAAGTGAAAAATTAAAAGTATATGTCAAAGTTGTCTTCTAGAGTCTAAGAGCAGAAGCATATTCTGACCTTCAGAATAGTTGGGCCAGAAACCTAGACCATCATCTGAATCTCTCTCCATCTTTTACCCATCTTTTCTCATTCTGCTGACTGACAGTCTCCACTTGTCCATTTCCCACGATAAAACATGGTTGCATACAGCTTTCAAGTTGACATGCTGCCTTGGAATTAATTCTACTTTCATTTCTTAGAAAAGAGATTCTATTAGGTCAGCTAGGGAAAGATGTCCATCACTTGTCCAGTTAGCCAAGGCTATGGGTAGTCAGTGAGTAACACATGATGGGGGTGTGCAAAGGGCAGTATAAGTTCCTCAAGAAGAGAGAGGCTTATAAACCAGGGAAGTGTTTTTCAATGAATGTTTTTCAATGAATACCTTTTTGCTTGCTTATTTTTTTAAACATCTGCCTTAACAAAGAAGAGGATGAGAAAGGGACATACTAGTCTACAAGAAACCATTAGAAAGAAAAACATCATATAACAGACTTTGAAGTGCTACAGGACTTAAAGAATGGGAAACACAGGCAATTGGCTCTCAAGGTGAAGGCTCTGGAAATAGACCTTGACAATAGAAAGGTTGCGAAGGTAGAGGACGAACAATGATGGGCAAAGTAGGAAGGGAGAACACAGAGAACAAAGAGGCCTGCAGGCAAGACATACCACACTTTGAGAAAATGAGTAGTAACCTTCATTCATGATTAGGTGAGTGATAAAACCAAAAGAACTAAAAACAAACTGATTTGTCAAGGTAAAAACAATTTTTCTTTTTTTTCTTTCATAAAATGAAATTCAGTGATTGAGAGTTCAGAGTTGGTAGGGTAATTTTGTGAGCATCAAAGATCTAGGCTGTCTATCAGTTTGTGCAGATGGTGTCTTTTATGATCCAAGATGGCAGCTCAAGTTACAGCCCTCATATCCACATTCTGTATAAATGTATGGAAGAAAGGAAAACCCCAAAACACAACCTCAGTTATTTAAGAATGCTTCCCATAAGAAGCATGCAACATTTCTACTTAAATCTTATTTGCCAGAATGTTGTCAAATGGACATTACTGTGAATAAGCTGGAAAATGTAGTAGCTTTGGGCCATTTATAAACCAACAGTGCTATTTGTTATGGGCAGAGGAATAATAAATATTAAGAGTCAAACAATCATGTCTACTCTCATGGTTGCAAAAATTTTGCAAAAATTTGTAGGTTCTATGTGAGGGATAAGGCTAGAAAATTAGGTTGGGAAGTCCTTGAATGATAAGTCAAAGAGGTTATTTCAATTGGTTGATAGTGGACAGCTATTAAATGTTTTAGAACAGGATAGAATTTGTACTTTATAAATAAATTTATGCTTTAGAACTATTGTTGCTCAAAGAATTATAAAATAAAGCAATAACTATTAAATACCATTTTAGTTACTCTAATCTGCAAGTTGTGTTGAAGGTATGACAGGTAAAATGTCGGTTGAGACAGAGAATGTTAAGACTATGTGAGTATAGAGTATAGATATGAATGAATAAAATATAAATTGAACTTGTAGTAATAGTATTAAATAGGGATGGATAAGGACAGGAAAAACAAATGCCCAAAGTTTTAAGCCTCAGGGATCAGAGACTGGTGTTGCTCTTAATAGAAACAGGAAGCTAAGGGGAGAAGGTGAATGGAATAAAGGAAGGAAAGAGCATTGGTTTGGCATGGGGTCCTGTGGTTAGAGCATCCCTGCAGGGACGTCTAGCAGGATGACTGGAAAATAAAGGGATGGGACAAAGAATTTCCAGGACAACTTCTGGCAAATTTAAGATTCTGTTGTGTCATATTGCTAGCACTTAAATAGCAATGTGTGTTCAAGAATTATGATACCATTGATTCATAGCCTGTACTTGCATTTTTCTGAGAAGCGGAAAAGGCAATAAACCTCCATTACTCTTTAGTATTGAAGTCTCCAATTATTCAAGTTACTCTGGGCACATTTACCTTGGACAAATAAGACTTGGTATATGGATACTGCTATATTTTCAGAAAAAATGCCAATAAAGTGACAAATGTAATTTTTGATCTGAGTTTTAAGTGGAGAGTATTGATGTCGAATGAACACTAAAGGTTTTTTAGAGAAATTCTCAATTCAGGGCTTTATAATTTGTTTATAAATCAGCTTTTCATTCATTCAGTAAATATTTATTGAGTACTGCTATGATGCATTAAATAAAGGATTTTTATGGGTGGATGAGGCTGACAAAAACTGCTCACTGCCTTACTTTAAACCAGGGTTGGCAAATTATAACCCATGGGCTAAATGTGGTCTGCTATCTGTTTCTGTTCTGTCTGCCAGCTAAGAATGTTTTTCATATTTATAAATAATTTAAAAAACAATCACCAGAAATGTAACTTTTGTAGTACATGTAAAATGTAAGAAAATCAAGTTTTGCTGTTCATAGGTAGCTTTCTGTTTCACAACTATGTTCACTCATTCAAATATTATTTCCAGGGCTCACACATTGCAGGGCAAAGATAAGCAAGTGTGACGTAAACTACATGGAGGGCAAAATCTGAATTATTTCCTATCTGGCTCTTTACAGAAGAAATTGTCAGTTTCTTGTTTTGACCAAACTGATTATCCTGGTTTTTACAGAACTCATCAGCATGTTATGACACAGATAAATACATATGTAAACCAAAGAGCGGAGGTATGACTATTATTGGGTCTTGCCCAAGTACATTTTCTCACTCCCAATCATCCTATTTTAAAAAAAATTTTTTTTTAATTTATTATTAATTTTTTATAGTTACAAAGTTGTTCACTATTGGGTTCCAGTCATACATTGTTCCAATACCCATTACTTCATCAATGTATATTTTCCACAACCAATGTCCCCAGTTTCCCTCCCACCATCCACCCTGTCCAGCCTACTTCTATGGCAGACACTTCTCTCTCTTTCTTTCTATCTTCGTTCTTGGGCATGATGTTTGCAATACCACTGTACTATCTCTTCAGCCCCTTGTGTTTAGATTTTCCCCCAAATAGAAACTGAGATAAGAGCTTGTAAGAAACTATACATTTAAAAGTTTGTTGTAGTGGACAATGGGGCCCTATCCTGCAGGAATCCTTTGGGATATTTACGTGCAACACAATTCAGAGTTGCTTTCCAAAGCTTGGGAGTCTGGGACTTTGTTTCTATTTACTGTTCTTAGAGATTGTTCTTGGGGTGTTGGCTCCTGACACTTGTGTTCTGGGTCCGAATGGGGACTGGATGAATTCCTCTTGCTTCCAGGATGCATAATGAAACCAACTACCTCAGCTGCAACTAGAATAAGAGAGGGGGTTGGAGAAGTCTCAGTGGCTCTCCTAGCTTCTTCCTCAGATTCCAATCTCAGATCATACAGTCAGTTAGTGATTATTATGTAATACATACTGTGGAAAGTTTTAGAATGGTTTACCCAGCGACTTGTGCTACAGCTTCTATTTTACAGAAAATTGTTTATACTTTAGATAATTTAGATGTAAAAGAGAATAGGTATTTAATTCCTATTTATGTATGGGTTTATATACTAGGTACTTCACATTATTGAATAGTTGATGTACCAACCCAGTCCATGTTTGCCTCTGACTCTCAGGGATGTAACTTAGGAATCTCCTCATGCCAACCCCACTTTTTTTGCCTTTATCTGGTTCCCAGGATCTGCTCTTTATATTGCTGCATCATCTTTGCTTTTCATCTCATCCTTACTATCTGGCCTTTAAAAATTCTCACAAGCCTATTTTAGAAGTTAAAAAACTGATCATGAAATGTCTTGCTCTTGTCATTCTCTATAAAAATCTTACTTGTATTTGAATGAGTGGATGCTTCTGATTAGGGAAAAAGGTCAGGTGTAAAACTGTGAAGCAAAAAAAGTAATAGTCCAAGTTATCATGCTGCACTAATACTTGTGGTAAGTGCTCTGAGGGAAAGGTACAGAAAGTCTAAAGTACAAGGACAACTGGTTGAGGAGTTAGGAAATGCCTCAGAAGTGTCTTCTAAATCGAGGTTTAAAGGATGGAAAGAGATTAGACAAAGGTCAAAGAAGAGACTTGAGGAAGAAGGCATATGTGTGAAGAACCATTCTAGAAAAAAATGCTAGCTTCACATCAAATGTAGAAGCTTAGGCAAGGGAATATATATATCTAAAATGATAAAAATTGATATGTGCTTAATTAAAAGTATGGAGAAGATACTAATATATCTGAGAGAAAGTTTAGGGTTAACGCAGAGATTAGAAAATCAATACCAGAGAAAGAGAGAGACAGAGAGAGACAGAGAGAGACAGAGAGAGAAAGAGAGAGAAAGAAAGAGAGAGAAGTGCCAGCAATAGAGCTACAAGGCAGTGTGACAGAGCCACAGAGGGAGGCGGCAGGCAGGATGAGGGTGGTAGTGGGAAAAAAACTGGGGTCAGTGGTGGTGAAAAATGGATACTGGTGGAGGGAAGGGGTGGTTGCTGGATCATTGTATAACTAAAATCTGGTCATGAACAGCTTTGTAACTATGTATCTCATGGTGACTCAACTAAAAAAATCACTGTATCACTGTCATCCCATTGCTCATTGATTTGCTCAGCAGGCACCAGTAACATCTCCATTGTGAGACTTGTTGTTACTGTTTTTGGCATATCAAATACACCACAGCAGGCTGGATACTCTTGGTAGCTTGCTGGGCTCTCGGAGAAGACAGAGGAATCGAACCCAGGCCAATAGCATGCAAGGCAAACGCCCTACCCCACTGTGTTATTAAAAAATAAAATTAAAATAAAATTCTAGAAGCTGAAAAAAAGAAATCAGTCCCAGGGCAAAAAAAGACTATTAGCTATAGGGAAAACAAAAGTCACACAGTAAAGGCAGACTGATATTTGTTACTATATAGCTCAGTTTTCACTCATGTTTACAAAGCCCAAGTAAAGTAATTACAGGGTTTTGCTCTCACCTCATTTCTCATGTAAGGACATGGAGAGGACCAGTAATGGGAAGGGTAGTGTTGGGAAGGACCTAAAGTGCCACAAAAAAAAAAAAAAACCCTCCCATCTTGCATAGTAAAAACTCAATAGAATAGGCTTAAAACGAAAATAAAAGTAGCCTTCAAACATACAGAGAATTCCAAAGAATCACCTAGGATAGTTGAAAGGGCTTGTCCTAAAACAGGACAGTAGCTGGGAGGAAGTAAGGAGTATGTGTGACTTTTCATAAAAAAATGATATAATTCAGCTTTACAGAATTTTTTTCTATATAAGTGTAATAAAACTTTGAAAATAAAAAACGTGCAACAGCAAGAGTGTTAGAAAGAGTAGGAGGGATATGAGTGAAGTCTGGAATCACAGAGAAAGATTGGTTTTCCTGGTAATAAAGATTTTTAATGGTGATAGAAAGGGAGGGAAGCTTTTTTTTTTCCAAAAGGGAATTCTAAGACCAGATATCTATTTTCTATTTTTATTCATATGTCACCCCTTCCTAGAATGAAATACTTGGATGTATTTGGGGTGGGATGAAGAGATAAGAGCAATGTATGAACCAGAAATATTAACCTTGCATAAATCCCAAGCATGCTACAGGCTGTTTCCTCTGGAGAATCTTCAGGGGCGGGCATGGGGAGAACCCCTGGTGGAAGTCTGACAACTTTCTGTTTTCTCACTTAATGCAAAGGGATTGAAGAGTATCTCAAGAAGCCTAAAGTGGTTCTAGAGGTTCTAAGGTCTATTAGAGATACAAGCCTTGGGGCATTCCAACCTTGCCTTCTAGAGGGTCTAAGAACCCAGACCCTCTAGAGCACTTCTGGCTCTATGCCTGAGATCAGGATATCCTAAGCCAGGCCTCTAGCACCAGCCTCTCCTGTCAACTGTGACATTTTCCCTCTACGACTTCCCTATTGTGTGGGTTCCTCCTGCAAGGCTACCTCTTCTCCTGAGCCCTCAAGAGTATGGTATTACCAAGAATGACCTTGCCACTCCCCATCCATTGCTCAGGAGGTCCCCCAAAAGTGAGATTGCAAGGCAAATGGAGATAAAGGATATCAATTTACCTACTTTATCTCTGTCTCTATCTCTCTCTGTCCATCTATCCACCTAGCTACTTATCATCTATATGTATGTATATATTTATATATATGCACATATATAAATATATACATACATAAATCTATCTTTCCAGAGGAGGGGCGGGTGAGAGCCCTCCCCACCCCAAGGAACCCAGCCCCAACAGCTGACCTCCACTACCCAACCGCCACCATGCTCCAGGTGGTGGTTTTCACACGCTCGGGCTGAGCCTCACACATGAGTGAACATATTCCTGGACCGCGCATCATAAGACACTCCCTACCCATTTTACATAAGAATCATAGAGAGAAATATATATATGCATACCTATTGGAGAGCCCAGTAAGCTCCCAAGAGTATCCCACCCGCACAGCAGAGCCTGGCAAGCTCCCCGTGGCATATTCGGTATGCCAAAAACAGTAACAATAATAGGTCTCATTCCTCTGACCCTGAAAGAGCCTCCAATCATTGGGAAAGATGAGTAAGGAGAGGCTGCTAAAATCTGAGGGCTGGGACGAATGGAGATGTTACTGGGGCCTGCTTAAGTAAATCGATGAACAACAGGATAACAGTGATACAGTGATTTTATTGCAGCACTACTTATAATCCAGTCAAGATCTGGAAAAACCCATGACAGAAGAGTGGTTAAACAAATTATAGTACAGATGCATAATGAAACACTACTTAGCTGTATGAAAAGAAAAACTCTTGCCTTTGCTGCAGCTTGGGTACTATTAAGCAAGTAATTCAGAAGGACAATTGTGAGAGGAGCTCACTTTTATGGAGGCATTTAAAGAAACATAGCAAGGGAATGGACCTCATCTAATGAAGACAAAGCCTTGGACTTTGACTACAGCACTGAGGCTACCAGTATCAGGGAAATGTGAGGGATGGGTTGGAAGTGGAGGGCTAGAAGTAAGGTAAGAAAGTGGTGGAGGGTCTTAGGCACTCTAGTGATGGCACAGATGCAGTAAATTCATACACCAAAATCATTTGTGTTACTACTATTCTAATCAAGTTACCTTAACTGTCAAAAAAATTAAAAAGAAATCATCATCATCATCATCCCGATGATCATCGAGTTTCTCGAGCCATCTCAGTAACGTCTCTGTTTGTTCTAGTCCTGAGATTTTAGAAGCCTCTCTTTACACATCCTTTCCAATGGTGCTGCATTGGAGGCTCTTTCAGGGTCAGGGGAATGATACTCATCATTGTTACTGGTTTTGGCATATGAATACAACACAGGGTGTTTGTGAGGCTCTCCCATGTGGGCAGGAAACTCTCAGTAGCTTGACAAGTTCTCCCAGAGGGAGAACTAGGCTATAAGATGTCACAGGAATGCTTTGCGCCACACATTTCTAGGAGCTTGGTTTTAGAGTCTCTGGATGTTGGTCGTTGATGGGACTACATGGGGGGAGGGGAGGCAGGGCAGTTTCTAGGTGTGACTGCCTAGCTATTGGAAAATGAGGGATCTGGGCGGAAGAGGCCCAGTCCCGACCTGAGCAGGCTTGGAGATCTCAGCCCTGGGTCCCACACACCTGGGTTCCTCTGCCAGTTCCTTCCTACGTGAGGCTCATCTGAACATGTGGAGAGGGGCCTTGGGCATGGCTGTGGCTGGATTTCAGAGGTCTTCAGCTCTGGGGGCTCTGCTCAGGGCGGGGAGGGAAAATCAACCCACACCCTCCGAGGGGCTTTGGTGAAGACAGCCAGGAACGGGGGCAAGAGGCAATATTATCATGATAATAAATAAAAGGCAGCTTGAATGAGGGTGGGATGGGAAAAGTTCCAAGACATATTTTGGAAGTTGGATTATATAATAAGTATAAGGAAATATAAGAAGAGCTTAGGAAAGGTTTTTTTTTCCTTTATTGATAACCACTAAAAGCAGTGTCAAAACACAGGTAAGAAATCTAAAATTATTTCGTTGCAAACACATTCAGATTCATATTGAATGTAACTTTGCAAATTGGCATGATTATTTATTTGGGGCTGAGTGTCTGGAAAATATGCTGGCTAGCTTCATGGTTTTGCATTCAGCAATTCTATTTTCTTCAATTAAGCTATCAGTTCAAAGTCATGTCATCTGTTTACTATTAATTCCTCCTAATAAAGCTTGGATCAACAGCAAGGACCATCTAGCAAGTCTGTTATCTTAGTAAAATTTTGTATACTTTTTTCATATGCATGAGCATTTTTAATTTCAAACCAACATCCTTTAAGTTGTTAGAAATATCACAATGAAAATAAAATGACAGCGAATTTAACTCTACTAGGGAAAAAAATCAAACCTTGTTTTACCTAAAAAAAAAATCTATGTTCCTTTTCTGGCCTTTTCTTGCTTGATTCCTATATTTAAAGGAAGGAACTTAGCAGTCTTCCCCCCTCCCAACTCCCATATTTTCAGATCATGATTTAAAATGTTTCTAACATTTCTTAAGAGGATTTGGGTGTCCTTTCCTTTCTGCAACAACCTTTTCATTTCTCTAGGAATAGAAAGAGACAACAGAATGTACTGATAAAAGTTTAAATTAAAAAGGGAAAAAAGGAGGAGGGGTGAGTAAGATACCCCCATCTAACTCAATCTGTTTTACAAATGCACCTTGGTTCCATGACCTAGTGACTTTAATTGCTGACTCATGAAAGAGCCAAACATGTCACTAGAACAAGCAGCAGTTTGCATGTCTGGGATTTAGCACCATAACCTACAAGTGATCAGAATGGTATTAATGGCCTTTACTCATCTTTGATCATATTTTTTTCCTGTTTAATTTGTTTTTCATCCATATCTGAAGCAGTTTCAAAATTTGCTAGGAAGTGGAGCAGGCAGAGATAGTAGACAGAACCTCCTGGTTTTGTAGCTGACAACAACCAACAACCATTTTTTTCCTAGCCACAGAAAATGATTTGCTTGGATTCTTTGTAACCCTTTCCTTATCCAACTTTCAGAAATGTAAGAAATGTTGGTCATTTAGCATTTCAACTGAACAGATACTAATATTTTCCCACATTTGCTTTATATCTTTTATATCAGGAAATATAATGTCACGAATCCTGTTGGAGCCACTTCATCTCCTTCTGTGATCTCATTTTCTCTCTTTTTCTCCAGGGGTAATCAATATCCTGAGGCTTAGGTTGATCTTTCTCATGCATGCTTTACATTTTTACCATCTAGATATATATTCATCAACAGTATGTACTGTAGCCAGGCACATTTAAAGCCCTGTCACAAATGATTTTATGCTATACATTTCTTTCTGGAACTGGCTTTTTTTCAATAAACATTTCATTTTTGATGTTTATCCATATTGATACAAAGAACCCTAGTTTATTTATTTCCCCTACTATATAGAACTCTGGTGACTATAAACACCACAATCGATTTACTCATTCTCTTTATGATGAGTGGTTAGGTTTTCTCAGTCTTATTATAAGTTTGCTGTGTAACATTAATATAATCAATTCTTCACTAATCTTTGTAACAGTGTTTCTCATCATATCACTGTGGTTTGTCACACTAGAGTCTATATATTTATGTTGGGCCATGTTACTTCCTTTGACCAATGTAATGTTATACAGGCTTACTGTCACTAAAGTTTTAGAAAGTACCTGTGTTATTGAGTTGGCATTTTGCCATGGTAGTGAGAATAACATGCCTAGAGTGCTCATTAGTTAATTGCTACTACTAATACTTTCAAAAGGAATATGAGTGATATGGGTCTCAACTGAGTTTGTGAGCCATACCCATAGATATCATTGACATCCATAGTATCATCCATAGAGCCATCTAGCTCTGCCAACCTACAGTGGATGCTCAATAACTTTTTCTTCTTGAATGCCACTGAGATGCTGATGTTGCCTATAGTGAAACAATACCTAACTAATATAGCCTTGAAAATAAAAGAAAATTTCTCAAATTTTACCTAGATGTGTTAGCTTTCCATTGCATTATGTATTCCTAAATGCCAACTGGATTAATTGTCACTGTCAGCAGTGGCATATGTTCCCATATTTTTACAAATACACAGTATTTTGCACATCTTTTCTCATTTTTTCCACTGTGTTTGCCTACTCTGGAGCAAGCTTTACACCCCAGCTGAGTCTGTTCTTCCTAGCTTGGGCTCCAAAATGAATAAAGAAATCCTCTTGGAAATGAATTCCATAACCCCAGCTGTTTCGCTACCAGCCATTCAAGTCACTCCTAGTCTTGTGAGTTGTCCCAGCTGAGGCCTCAGATACTATAGAACAGAGAACTTCTCCCCATTGTCCTTCCTGGGTTCCCACCTTATAGACCTCATGAGTACAATAAGACTGTTATTGCTTTACACCACTAAATTTTGGGTGGTTTGTGATGTTGTAATATATAAAAGGGTGTGAAAGAGCTGCTGGTCCTTTTTTACCTACAAGGTATGAGCACTTTTAGAATCATCACTGGGCAAGGCTTGACCTCCATTACCTCTGGCTGCTATCTCACATGAGTTGTGCTCTTGTCTCATAGTCTTGAAATATTATTTAATTTCTTATTCAAGAATTATTTTTGGTTTTGAGTTATGTACATCTTAAACATTCTTTTCATTTGTTATCTCTCATTGCTGTATGCCTGGTGTAGAAATGGCAGGTTACAAACCAAATTTATAATGCTGTCATGCCTGGTTTACATTTTTAGTGAAAAATACCATCAAGCATGTAGCTGATTCAGACCACATTTATATTTAATTTATTCATTTATTCCAAATATGAATTAACACCTACTGTGTGTCAAAACTTTTAAGACACACCAGAGAATTCCAAAAACAGTTAGACATACTGCCTGTTCCCAAATAGCTTAAAGTCTGGTAGGAAGGATAAATCTACATACATAATAATAACAAAATAATTTACAAAATGTATAAGTTATGAAGAAAAAGGAAAAAGTGCAGTTATGAGTCAACAAAGACAAAGAAAACAGCCAAGTCACACAGGAGCAATACGAAGTCACCTGTTTCAATGTGCCTATGTCCTTGGAGAGTGTCACCCACTATGCTTTGACATCCACTCTATTTAACATCTACTATGTCTATTGTCCTTAACTCCTTGAATGATTCAGGTTCCATCAAATAATCTCTTTCTCTTGCAACTTTTCTGTACCTGGTTAGGCATGTGGATGTGACATCTTGGGACTATCTCCTCATGCTACTGAGCACTTATTTTCCATTTTTCGCTTTCCCTACAGTGTTCATTGTTTGGAAAATCTTTGCCCACTATATTTCCGACATTTTTCTTTAGCCAACCCTGTCATTGCTGTAAATTTAGAGTCCTTCCAGAGGGAGAGGGATCTTCCTAGCCCTGTACATGGCTGAGACTGTCTTCACTATTTCCCTCCCCAGGGGCCTAAGTTTCTCAAAGTCAGAGGACTGAACACTCCACCCACACCAACTTCTGCACCTAAAAGTGGCCTTAAACACCAGATTCCAATGGGCTGGAGGTATTCAGTCCCACTGGGAGCATTTGGGCAAACCATGAGTCTGTCCAACTGTGGTTGCTTCCACAGGGCTCAGCATGTAGAAAGAATACAACAAATGCTTTTGTCTCATAGCTAGGACATTGCCCAGGAAACCCAGGTTGAAAATACAGGAATCCAAAATGAAAAAAAAAACAGAAATCATAGAATATTCCCTAGTCCTTTACAGTTTTCCAAAAGAAACTCTATAAAAGAATGGAAGATACTGTCATATGTGTGTGTGGGGGGAGGGGAATGTAGAAGGATGGCCAATGAGAAACAGCATGAGCAAACTGTCAAGGCTTGTCTATAAGGACACTGGAAAGGAGATTATTATTTAAAAAAAAAGTTTTTTTGTTGAGATACACTTACAAAGCTTTAATGTTTAAGTTTTAGTCATACAATGATAGAACACCCATCCTTCCACCAGTGCACATTTCCACCACCGATGTCCCCAGTATCCCCCCACCCCATCCCAACCTTCTGCTTGCCTCTAATACAGATAATTTCCACCATAATCTCTCTCTACTTTTAGGCATTATGGTTCACAATGCAGATACTTAGAGGCTATCACGTTTGGTCCTTTATCTCCATTCAGTACACATCTCCTATCCAGAGCAATTTCTCCCACCATAATTGGCTTAATAATCCCTTCTCTATCCCAGCTGTCTTCTCTCTCATCTCCCCAGCTCATGAGGCAGGTTTCAAACCATAGAGCAATCTTCCTGGCCCTTGTTTCTATTGTCCTTGGGTCTCAGTCTCATATTATGTTTTTGTTTTTGTTTTTGTTTTTTGCTTTTTGGGTCATACCCAGCGATGCTCAGGGGTTAACTCCTGGCTTTGCACTCAGGAATTACTCCTGGCAGTGCTTGGGAGACCATATGGGATGCCGGGGATCGAACCCAGGTCGGCCGCATGCAAGGCAAATGCCCTACCCGCTGTGCTATCGCTCCGGCCCCCATATTATGTTATTTTATATTCCACAATTGAGTGCAGTCATTCTATGTCTGTCCCTCTCATTCTGACTCATTTTACTTCACATGATACTCTCCATGACTATCCACTAGTAAGCAAATTCAAATTTCATGACTCCATCTTTCCTAAAAGCTGCATAGTATTCCGTTCTGTAGATGCACCAAAGTTTCTTTAACCAGTCGTCTGTTCAACAACTGGAAACAACTCCAGTTGTTTCCAGATTCTGGCTATTGTGAACAGTGTTGCAATGAACATACAGGTGCAGATGTCATTTCTACCCTGTTATTTTACACCCTTAGGTTATATTCTCAGAAATTGTATTGTGGGGTCATATGGAAGCTCAATTTCTAGTTTTTTAAGGAATGTCCATATTGTTTTCCAAGAAGGCTGGAATCAGTCGGTATTCCCATCAATAATGAAAGAGAGTCTCTTTCTCCCCACATCTGCACCAGCACTGGTTGTTTTTGTTCTTTTGGATATGTGCCAATCTCTGTGGTGTGAGATGATATCTTTTTGTCTTGATTTGCATCTCCCTGATGATTAGTGATGTAGACCATTTTTTCATGTGCCTTTTGGCCATTTGTATTTCTTTTTTGAGGAAGCTTCTGTTCATTTCTTCTCCCTATTTTTTGATGGGGTCGGAGGTGGGTTTTTTTTTTTGTACAATTCTACTAGTGTTCTGCATATCTTGGATATTAACCCCTTATCAGATGGGTTTTGGATAAATATTCTTTATCGTTCTGTGGGCTCTCTCTGTATTTTGGTCACTGTTTCTTTTGAGGTGTAGAAGTTTCTTAATTTAATGTAAGAGATTAGGCAGCTTAATGGCCCCACATCCTCTATCAACTTAGGCTCTGGGAAATTGATTTATTTACTCATCACAAAGGCTCCAGTGCCCAAATAAAGCCTAAACTCCACGTGTGCTCATTCTAAATCCAGAAATATTTCCATAACATAGCAGAGTTAGACATAGCATATAGAGTTAATGAACAGAAGCTTCCTGAAAGCATATTTGTATTCAGAGAGAAAAGTAACATTTTAACAACTAAATTTGCATAAAAGCAGAGTGAACATATCTTTGTTGTCAAAAATGAGTTTTGCATGTTAAAAGCTAAGATTGGTGATGAAAGTGTTCTGTTTTGGAAGGAAGAAAGTTACCCCTCAAATCCTTTTGAAGGATAACATTCTGTGAGTCCCAGCTCATCATAAGTACTGTTTCTACTTGTGAATAGGGGAAGGGAAAGAGGGAGGATGGCAGTTCATGTTTTGTAATAAGCAATATAGGTGACATCCTAAAGGGTTTACATTTTCATTAAATTAGTAAAGCAATATTGTAGTTAGTTTTTATCACCTTTCCAAAGTTGCAAATATTTTTTTAAGTTTAAGAGGATTATATGTTTGCTCAAGACCACTTAATTGATAAGGGGAAAATAAAATTTAAGCTAAGTGAAGGGTATTTACTCCCCAACAACCTCCATGTAGAGGGTCTTCCATGCTGACAGTCCCTCTGGACTGGGTTCCTATTAACTACATTTCCCTAGGTTTATCGTGTTGAACATTGTGGACCCTAAAAATGCTAATTATCTGATTCCCTAATATTACTGTCACTGTCACTGTCATCCCATTGCTCATCGATTTGTTTGAGCGGGCACCAGTAATGTCTTCATTGTGAGACTTGTTTGTAACTGTTTTGGGCATGTTGAATACACCACGGGTAGCTTGCCAGGCTCTGCCTCGCAGGCGAGATACTCTCGGTAGCTTGCCAGGTTCTCCGAGAGGGGTGGAGGAATCAAACCCGGGTTGGCTGCATGCAAGCTGAACACTCTACCGCTGTGCTAATAGCATGATCAAATTAATTGACAAATAAAAAAATTGAGAATTAGCCAGTGTATTAGTAGACCAGAATGGTATTTTTGTTTTGTTTTCATTTTAGTTGAAGTAACACGATCACAATAAAATTAATGTTTATGCCTTTGATGTAGGAAGTTACACCACCACGCCAGAGTTTTTGAAGGCCCTCCACCACTACCTTGCGTCACTTTTATTGTTGTTTTTTTTTTTTTTTTTTTTTTGGGTCACACCCGGCGATGCACAGGGGTTACTCCTGGCTCTTGACTCAGGAATTACCCCTGGCGGTGCTCAGGGGACCATATGGGATGCTGGGATTAGAACCCGGGTCGGCCGCGTGCAAGGCAAACGCCCTACCCGCTGTGCTATCACTTCAGCCCCCCTTGCGTCACTTTTAATCCACCTCTTTCTTCTCCTCCTCAAAACATATCTCCCTCCACTGTTTAATAACCTCAGTTCTATTGTCCAAGACAAAGAGCGTGTTATCATTAGATACTGTCTATTCCCTTGCTTTGTTTATCTATATATTACATATGAGTGAGATCATTTGGAACTTGCTTTTCTCATTCTGACTTATTTTGCTCAATACGACACCTTCTACCCATATTTTAGCAAGATTTCATGTTTTTTTTTACAATGGAGTAGTATTTCATTATGTATATATTCCACAACTTCTTTACCCACTCACCTTTCATTGTCCATTTGGTTATTTCTACATCTTGTCTACTATACTTAGTGTTACAATAAACATTGGTATTTGGTGTGCTTATATATATATATTCATATATTTATATATATATATATTTTTGTGTTCTTAAACTAAATCCAGTGTTACTGGGTTATATGTGGGAGTTCTACTTTTAATTTTTTGAGAAGACTCCATATTGTTTTCCACAGAGTCTGAGTCAGATGATAGTCCCACCAATGGTGAAATGAGGGTTCTTTTCATTGCATCTCTACCAGCACTGGTTGTTTTGGATTTTTATGATATAAGCCATTATCATTGGTGTGAAATGATAACTCATGGACATTTTTTTTTTTTTTGCTTTTTGGGTCACACCTGGCGATGCACAGGGGTTACTCCTGGCTCTGCACTCAGGAATTACCCCTGGCTGTGCTCAGGCGACCATATGGGATGCTGGGATTCGAACCCGGGTCGGCCGCGTGCAAGGCAAACGCCCTACCCGCTGTGCTATCTCTCCAGCCCCAACTCATGGACATTTTGCATGATTTTTGACCTAAATTGACTGTTTAAAATAATACAGCAAAAGTAGAATTAAGAAATATTTCATAGAACTGTGCTACTTAACAAGAACAAAGTATAATTATAATAGATATTTAGACTCACAATTACATAGATATTTTAACCAAATATAGAGATATCTAAAGTCATTTAAATGCTAAATAAATGTAATTGAAACATGCAGTGATCACACACACACACACACACACACACACACACACACACCAGTGATTCTTCTTTCCTGGTATTGTGGTGAAGTAGATCTTAAATTACTTTCAAGAAATTCTGGTTTAAGTAAAGATATGTGGAACAAATTAAGAGATAATGTCAAATGCCTACTCTTCAAGTGTCTCCACATATTTACATTCACTTGTCTTGAGATATCTATTGCCATCTGTCTTCAATCATGGCCATGGACTGCTTTGGATGTGGAGTGCTGGAGAGGTACTCCTGGCCAGGTGGTTTGATCTATGATGATTACTTTTTCACTTATAAAGTATGGTCTCAAAAATAACTAGCCTGAGGGACATAGTGTTTTGATTGAAAATCCACTCATATAAACTGATGCATGCCTGAAAAATGACCCATGTGTGACATGAAGTAATTTTGTCTCTTGAAACTCATCCTTATGATTCTTTGGCTGTATACCATCAACAGGGGTTCTCATAGGAAATTCAAATTGGAAGAAATTTTATTATGGTCATATGAGGTTGAGGACTCATGAAAGGAGCAGAATTTCTGCTCATGGTTCAGTTTGAGAGTAGGGAAGAGAGGTGGACAATGTAAAATTTTTTGCAAATAAAATACTCTTTATGGCTTCTAAGTTTAAATTTCATGTATAATTCCAAATTCAATCCCCCATTGAATAAAGAGCATAAGCCACTTTTGATGAATTTTAGAACAAAGTTGATTATGTGGTTAACTTTAAGAGCCCTACTGGCATTTTAGTCTGGTTCTGATGAAGAACTTTAGTTTTTATTTTTATAGTGTGAGTTCCACAAAAGGGGTGTGTGTGTGTGTGTGTGTGTGTGTGTTTATGTATATCATCATCATCATCATCCTGTTGATCATCGATTTTCTCGAGCTTAATCTTGTTAAGTAAACCTAAATATTTAAATTTCTGACAATGAATATTTGAATTCCCATTATTGTCTGATATTCAATATCAGACTGATTTTTCTAAATAATCATTTTGGGGTTTTGACTTTTGAAATAACCATGGAGCTTAGAAACTAGGTCTATGAAGTTTAGTAGAATAGACCATATAGTTAGCAGATAGAAGAATAAAGATGCCTTATATGTTATTGAGGGATAGCAAAATTGGTTTCAAAGACATCTTACTTATATCCTGGTGACATTAGGTTTGTGCACTGAGGATGAGTATGTAGGCTGTCTTCTATCTGCCTTTCAGGAGCTACTTTCTACCTCTTTCTGTCCTGTTTTGTTCCTCAGGAGTCTGGCCAGCACTGCACATGTTAACTGATTCCTTTGCCTTTTGGCTTCCTGATGGATTAGGCCAATAGCAAGTACTAAAAGGAGATGGGAAGAAGATACTATTGATTTTGCTATCTCTCTTCTTATGGAGTCTCTGAAACTGGCTGAGGTCTAAACTTCTGTAAAGAGGTTCTCTCCACATAGCCCACCCTGTTTCATTAGCCTTTTCTCTGAGTGTCTGCTAGCTACTACCCAGCTGGAGTACTGGCTCTGAGTGCTCTTCTCAAATTATCTCTCTCTCCCTCTCTCGCTCTCTCTGTGCCTGTCTCTCTGCTAATATTCTTTCTTTGCTTTGCATATAGTTTTCACCCTTAAATCATGAAAATAAATAGAAAGAAAAGGGCAAAAGTCAGGAGAGAAAGGAAGGAAGAAAGAGAAAAAAGTAAACCAGAAGTCTGCTTTATGGGATCTTTGTGAAGTTGCCAAAGCAGAACAAGAGACATCTGTGAACATTACAGCTTCAGCTGATTTCAGAGGGCAGAGTCAAAGGCTATGAGCGAGCTGCCCAGGAGCACCAGTCTATCTAGAGGCACCCTCCTCTTTAATTGCACTCAATAAAAGAGTGCTAAGCGCTGGTCACTTGATAATTGACCTTCCCTGGAACCAACTTGTTTTGGAGTGGGGTGTTATTGGATTTCTCACAAGCTCTGTGCTTCTTTGATACCTGTTTATCACACAACATGGAAGTTTATTGGACTATAGGTGCTTGGGTGTGTTTGCTTCTTACCCTTGTAATTATGGAGACAATCACTTTTCTTTGGGGCTAACTTGGGTATCTAGGATTTGACTTCAGTGAATCAGATACTTGTTCAATAAATCTGGAGGCAATATATCCTTCTGAAAGCCCTTACCTAAAAGAAAGGATATTTTTATTTCTTGTTGAAAAAGAAGATCCAGGAGGTAAATTGTGTTTCTCCACAAGAACACAAAGAGAGCCAAGGAAAAAACATTTAATATACTACTTGAAGGAGCTAGAGAAATAGCCCAATGGGCTGACCACACGTTTTACATGCAGTAAGCCCAGATTCAATGTCCAGCACTGCAGCTCTACCGACCACTGGGAACTGACCGCTAAGCACAGAATTGAGAATAACCCCTCAGTATACAAATTAGAAACACTCCCCCACCTTCCCCCAAACTATTTGTGGCTTGAATAACATATTTCAAATACTTGGTTTTAGAAAACATTTTAGAGAAAATTTATAGAATGGGTTAGCCTAGAAAATTGTGTCTCTAAGGCATTTGTTTATTCAGTGTCCAAATGATGCTAGGCCCTGTACTAGACAAACTCTAAAGATAAAAAAGCTGAGATTCCTTGACTTCAGGAACTTGCACACTACCTGTAGCAAATTCTATTGCCTCTTAATTCAACATAAAGCAAGTAATGACAACTTTTTTTGTTCTTAGCTTCAAGTTCAACAAGTCAGACAGGATTTATCACACATAAGGTTTTTTTCCCATTGTACTTTCATGTGGATTGTTTCAACATTTTTCTTTTTTCTCTCTGAGCTTTATATTTTTGCCATCAAGCACTTTCACCTTTGATACAGTTCTTGGGTCAATAGCAACTTTATTGAACCATAGCTGCAGAGTTTGTATGAAATACTTGCTATACCTTTCCAAACTACATGCATAGGAGATTAAGGAAGTTTGCACCTTCATTTTCTGGTTGAATGCTGGGTTTGTGAATATATCCTGATTAAAATTTCAAGAAATTAAGTAGCCAGGAATGGTAATAACTTTCCAGGTTTGCAATGAGCAAGACGAGCCTGCAAACCAACTGCAATGGTCTTGCTTCTATCCTGTTCTTTGATTGGAAAGGCATTCCGCTTTGCCTTCAAAAGGACTTTTATGAGCCAGATGTTCAACTCATACTGTATTTTGTGACTTTGGAAGAAAATCTGAGCACCTGGACTAGAATGTTGAAAGAATGATAACATAATGCCAACTTACATAGTCTATTGTAAGCACTAGAAGCACCAGTGTGTGATGAGTTCTCCATTGTTAGATCACATAAAACAGAAAAAAAAAACTTGCTTTGTTTTTGTCACTAATGAGATATTTTTATACAGCTGGAGTCTTTCAAAAGATACCAAAGAAACCATACTTTATGAAAAATTCTGTATTATATAAAATATCTGTACTTTAAAAAGCCAAGTAAGATTTCACTATTTTAAACACACTGAAAATACATTCTTTCTGGAAACTCTTCAAATTTAGGAGTAAATAACAGTACAGATATGTGCTGATTAAGCCTAAGACCAAGGGCTGAAGGTGGTCCAAATGGTTCAATAAAATGTTCTATAAGTATAATTGAATTCTATAGTCATCAGGTTAGGTTTATGTAGGCATAGTTTTCTGTCTACTCCACACTACTTTTAAAATTTCCTTTTTGTAACTTGTGTAACTTGTGCTATTAAAAGTTGTGTGCGACTGACTCGAAAGCTGTGGAGTGATCCTTCTGGTCCTTATCTCTACTATCCATAGGCATTAGTTTCCTATTATTTTACTGTATATACCACAAATGAGTGCAGTCATTCTATGTCCGTCCCTCTCTTTCTGACTCATTTCACTTAGCATGATACTCTCCATGTCTGTGCTGAAAGTGGGCTAAGGACCAAACAGGATGGCAGCTTATTACCTATATTGCAAACCATAACATTCAAGAGAGAGAGTAAGAGTCAATGTGCTGCCACAGAGATGGAGGTGGGAAGGGGTGGTAGTTTCCTATTATTTTACTGTATGGTTATAAACATGGGTTCTGGAGCTAGACTGTGTAGATTCAAATCTTGACTCTCTAGTTATTTGCTGTGTGATCTTGGGGAAGTTCACTAACATTTCTGTGCTTTTGCTACTGCATCTGTAAAATGAGGGAGATATTGGGCCAGAGATATAGTACAGGGGTTATTAGTATATGCCTTGTATGTAATTGGCCTAATACAACATCAAACAAAGCGTCAAGCATTGCTGGATACAGCCCTGGAAGTCCCCAAAGCGCTAAAATAGTGGACCATGTAATCTACAGTGCAGGGATTGAGCAGCATCACATCTTGGGTCTTCACAGTGAACCGCCTCCTTGTAGGCTGACTGTTGCTAGGAGGGACCCTGGAACTCTTAGGCTATTTGGAAAGCCTCTCCACTACACATAAAAGAAGAACACACAAGTATTTGCTTTATTCAGTAGTTGTTAGTCATTTATATGAAGTATTTAGAAAATTGCCTGGCACTGGGAAGCAATGTGTAGTGAGTATTTTGATAATAGTTAAATTACCATAGTGCTGTTATTAATGGTGACTCAGTTTACAGGGTCCAACATTGAAATCACTCAGTATGTGCTACTTGACTGATTTAACACAGCATGCAGTGGGTACTTGACAAATATTTGAGGAGCAATGCAAGAATGAAAGCAAAGCAGGGTTATAAGCATTCTACACTTTATGTGGTAGAACAGTCTACCAAAATGTTAAGGTCAACTGTGGTACTGTTGAACCACATGAGTAGAGTCCTCCAAAGGCCACTCTTATCTTAGGCTTCCTCATTATGTTAGGAGACTTTCCCTGCTACTCTAGGCAGGTTTATCCTCTCCAAGCAGACACAAAACACAAACTGTAAAAGACTATAAATGCTCCTCTAAATTTTTTTGTATTATCTTACCCATTTGTCCATTATTTATATGATTTAAAAAAGCAAACCAAAATCATCATGCAAACACGAAAATTACTAGGCAACATAAAGAAGAAAATAAATTGTCCATCATGCCACAAATGAGAGATAAAAAGTTATCTCTAATGTACTTTTATGGTTTTCACATTAATGTCTATTTTCACTTATTGAATTCTTTTTTAATGTAACATTATACCTTGTGCTTTCACCACATCATTAAAAAAGTCTCTAAAAATCCAAGGAGAAAAAAACAGTCTTTCACTACAATGCCTAAATCTCCACCCCCAGTCACTTTCTGCATATTCCCTTGGCAATGTCCCAGCACTGGAGGAACCCAGAAGCCCTGCAAGTGACCCAGGAAACTGAATTCTATCAGAGGGGCTGGTGTACTGTCCATTAGGGCTTAGTTCCACTGCCCCAAAATTCCATTACTGTCTCATGCTCCTTGCGGACTATGTGTGTGAACTATGACAGACATCATCTAGTCCCTTTCTGCTTACAAACCTACATTCCTTTTGATCACTCTCAATTGATAATCTTGCCTCCTATTTCATAAGAGAGATGTCAGTTTACCTCCAAGTCTGCAAGCTCACTGGCGTGCCTTATCCTGGACTAAAGCCTTTTCCCTCTCCAGTGTGCTTTGGATGTCTTTACTCCTGCATCCTAAAGGACTTGATCCATCTAATATTCTTTTTATTCACACATTTTTCAATAAGTCATCCATTACTGGTCCTTCTGTCCATATCTAGATAAACTTGTCTCTTTCAAAATTGTATTTAGACATTATATCTCTTATTAACACACACAAACACACACCACATTTCATAATTCCAGACCATGCGAACATTTAATGTGTTGAAGTAATCTCATCTATTTTGTTCAAACTGAAACTTTTAAAAGAGTTATCTACATTTTTTACTTATATTTCTACAAGAATAAGAAAGAACCTTATCCTTGGGCTTCTAAGCCATTGAAATTTGCCCAAATTCCTAATGTCCTACATATTACTGAATCTAAACGATAGTTTTCAGCTTTTTCTTTTTCAAAATTCTCTTCTTTTCTCTCCTGGTTAGCTGTTTGCTCTTATCTCCCTGATTGCTTCTTCTCATATGTATTTGCATTCTTTCCTTCTCCACGTATCATTTAAATATCAGTAGTTCCTGTATCAATAAATTGCATGACTTTATCTTTTAAGCATAAAGTTGAGTAGTATTCCATTGTGTATATGTACCATAGCTTCTTTTTCCAGTCATCTATTCTTAGGTACTTGGATTGTTTCCAGATTTTGGGTGAATAGTGTTGTAATGAACATAAGCATGCAGATGTCATTTCTGCATTATGTTTTTGATCCCTTGGGATATATTCCCAGGAATTAAATAGGTCATATGGAAGCTCAATTCCTAATTATTTGAAGAATGTTCCTGTTGTCTTCCAAAATGGCTGGGCCAGTCAATATTTCTACCAGCAGTGAATGAGGGTCTCTTCTTCCCCTGCTACATCCTAACACTGGTTGCTGTTCATTTTGTTAAGTGCCAGTCTCTGTAGTGTGAGGTGATATTTTGTTGTTGTTTTGATTTGCATTTCCCCAATGATTAGTGATATAGGGCATTTTTGACCATGCCTTTTGACAATTTGATATCTTCTTTGAGAAAGTTCCTATTCATCTTTTCTGTTCATTTTTTTTGGGGGGTTGGATGTTTTCCTTTTGAAAGTTCTACAAGTACTTAACATATCTTAGATACTAACCCTTTATCAGATGAGGGCTCAGCTATAATTTCTTTCAGTTTGTGGGCTCTTTGTATTCGAATTATCATTTCCTTTGAAATGCAGTAGCTTCTTCACTTAATAGAGTCCCATTTGTTCATCTTTGCTTCTACTTGCCTTGTCAGTTCTCATATTATTGAGAACTCATCTATTGAACACATCTAAGCATTTATTTACTTAGGTTTTAGGACTGCACCTGGTAGTGCTCAGGGCTTATGATTGGTTCTGCACTCAGAGATCACTCCTATTCATACTTTGCTTAGGGGACTATATGGGGTGCCAGGTCCCAGTTTAACGTCAGTCAGCCATGTGCCTTCTTCACTGTACTATCAAAAATCTAGCCTGTTGTTTTTGAACTAAAGTTTCCTCTCTCATGGAATGGTGCTGCCATGACCAAAGAGCCCACATAAGAAACCTGGGAAGTTACTGTCTAACCATCATTTGTTGTGAATTATCTTTTACCTTCCTTTCATCTAAATGTTTTCCATATTCATTTATTTCTATAACTTCTGTTTTTCTTGACCTGTTTTTCTCACTTTGATTATAGCATGTGTGCTGGCAACCTATATTCAGGGAACATAAACATGGGCCTGGGCAGCAAGTGTACCTCTAGCATTGGTGGCAACAGGGTATGCCCCTTCCTCTGCCAAGTTAGGTTTTAATACAGTTTTCCCAAACTGCCCCCTCCCTGGTCCATTGCTAAGGTGGCTGCAAAGGGGGAGGAGTTGGAACAGTTGATGGTCTTTTGATGTTCTCAAGGCCTTTATTCCAGGGGTTGATCATTCTTGGGCCTGGAATTCTGCATATCAATGGTTTTCTGGGCTATTTTCTCTCAAAGGCCTCAGGCCTTCAAACCAGTTTAGGTTTCAGACTTAGTTTTCCCCAACATATATTACCAGGGCTCCCCTATTTTCCTGACTACAAGAAATTCATGCTAGCTCTTCCCTTTCTTTCTCACATCAAACTTTGCGTGATATTTGAATAATTTTGCTTAAATTTCTTCAATATTTTTCCATTGCCTTTAGTTTTAATACAAATTCCTCTGCAGGGTCTCTGCTTGGAACCTTTCAGGCACTGACCCCTGCCAGCCTTTCTAGCTTCCCTTTGAACTCTGTCCTCCAGTAGCATATACTTTCTCAGGCTCCTCAGGGTCCCTGAACCTGTTGACCACTGTCTGAGCTTTCCTGCCTGCTGTTCCTTTGGTTAGTGTGGAAGGAGATTTTCCTATGCAGGTCGGTTCTTGAGAATTATACATAGATTTACATACAAAACTCAGAAGATTAAAAGTTAGTACTTATAGCACAGCGGTTGGGCATTTGCCTTTCACGCGGCCAACCTGTGTTCGATTCCTCCACCCCTCTCAGAGAGCCCGGCAAGCTACCGAGAGTATGGAGCCCACACGGCAGAGCCTGGCAAGCTACCCATGGTATATTCGATATGCCAAAAACAGTAACAAGTCTCACAATGGAGATGTTACTGGTGCCTGCTCCGAGCAAAAATCAATGAGCAATGGGATGACAGTGATAGAGTGACAGTGATTTAGATGGATCCGAGTCTCTCCCCAAATGTCCAGGGCTCTCCTTTACCCGTGAAAGATGTTGCTTGTCCTGTCCCTTGTGCTCCCTTGTCCCTTGTATGACCAACTGGGTCCCATTCCACAAGGTCAATTCACCTCCAATGTATGAAGACTCAATACTGTTCCCGTGTCACTCTGTCCAGTGTGCGCTTTTCTAGTCTGAAATTGTGGCCCTGGGCCTTTTCCAGACTCTACCCCAGTAGTTCCCAGACTTCTTGTGTTGGAGTTTGTAAAGTCTTCAGCCTGATACCACATGAGATCCCTGTGCCCTGTATCTGTCTCTGGGTCTCTCTCAGCGGTACCCCTGCAGTTTCTGTCGTCTTGTCAAGACTTTCCTAGTCTCTGGCACACATCCAAAAGAACAAAAGCAACCGCTGTTGGAGAGGATGTGGGGAGAAAGGGACCCTTCTACACTGCTGGTGGGAATGCCGGCTAGTTCAGCCCTTTTGGAAAACAGTATGGACAATTCTCAGAAAACTAGAGGTTGAGCTCCCATTTGACCCAGCAATACCACTGCTGGGAATATATCGCAGAGAGGCAAAAAAGTACAATCGAAACAACATCTGCACATGTATGTTCATCGCAGCACTGTTTACAATAGCCAGAATCTGGAAAAAACCCGAATGCCCCAAAATGGATGACTGGTTGAGGAAACTTTGGTACATCTATACAATGGAATACTATGCAGCTGTTAGAAAAAAGGAAGTCAAGAATTTTGTAGTTAAGTGGATGGGCATGAAAAGTTTCATGCTGAGTGAAATGAGTCAGAAAGAGAGAGACAGACATAGAAAGACTGCACTCATCTATGGTATTTAGAATATCAGAATGGGAGACTAATACCCAAGAACTGTAGAAATAAGTACCAGGAGGTTGACCCCATGGCTTCGCGGCTGGCCTCACGTTCCGGGGAAAGGGCAACTCAGAGAAGCGATCACCAACTACATTGTAGTTGAAGGCCATGTGGGGGAAGGGAGTTGCGGGCTGAATGAGGGCTAGAGACTGAGCACAGCGGCCACTCAACACCTTTATTGCAAACCACAAGAGCTAATTAGAGAGAGAGAACAGAAGGGAATGCCCTGCCACAGTGGCAGGGTGGGGTGGGGGGGAGATGGGATTGGGGAGGGTGGGAGGGACGCCGGGTTTACGGGTGGTGGAGAATGGGCACTGGTGAAGGGATGGGTTCCCGAACTTTGTATGAGGGAAGTATAAGCACAAAAGTGTATAAATCTGTAACTGTACCCTCACGGTGATTCTCTAATTAAAAATTAAATAAATTATAAAAAAAAAAAGACTTTCCTAGTCTCTGGCCACAGTCAGGGTGACAGGGGTGAGACTGCTATGCTCAGCACCCTGTCACTGCCTAGGCATCAGGACCTTTCCTGAATCTGAGCTTTCCTAGGCATCTGAACCCTGTCTGTACTTGGCCATCTGTCTGGGTCAGGAGCCCTACCTGATCCTGTAGCCTATCTGTGTGCATGTGAAAAGAATGCAAGGAGACAGTGTGAAGAGAGAAAGAAGGTCTCCTTTTATCTTCTGCTATCTCCCACCTTTAGCCATCCCATTATCTATTTTGATTGGTGACCTGTTCCGTAGGTGAGATTTAAAGTGACCAACTAAATTCACCTAGTGCTCCACCTTTTCACCCCTGCTGCATTATTTTTGCCTTGGTTACTCTTTTTACCCTATTAATTTAGCCTTCAAGTATATAATCACTAGATTATAAGGTTTTTATTTATTTATTTTCAATTCAGAGGGTATTTTCCCTTGACCTTCATACCAACTTTTAGCCGCAAACTGCCTGCTATCTAGGAGGCATTTAATAAATACTAAATGAGAAATAGATAAACCAACTTAAAAATTCTGGTGCCTCATCATCTCAGGTACCCCTGAAGTTTTATATCTCACCAGGAGCCCCCTCCACTGTCTTATTCCCACTGAAACTTCTCTACCCACTCTCCACAACTTACCATACTTGATGTTTTGTGGCTTAAGTTTATTCTCCACATAGCCCAGAGGTTTCAAATGACCAGTTAATGGATTAGGTATGGCAGATAAATTATGTTTGGTCTTCACAATACTTAAAAAAATGTAAGTTGTTGCTACCATTTATAATTGAAGAGGTTTTAATAATAATAATTCAGCTTCTCTTCAAAACAAACTGGGGGAAAGAAATCATAGTCTCATCCCCGCTGCATTCTCAGAACCATAGCCAGCCAGAGCTGAGCCACAGTGCTCTCTTTTAAAGGCAGCTGGTTTAGGCAAAGCCAGGCCCACTCCATCACTAGCTTTCTTGCAGCACCTGGTACGGATTTGCTCCCTAACAGTAGATTCCTTAGGCAAGAAATTCAATCTCTATTATGTTTGTGAAATTCCCAGATATGCACAGGAATGCAGAGGATTTCAGGGCTGGAGTGATTGCCAGAGAATGGGGTCAACATCGTCGCCAGTACTCTGCTGTCTGTGAGCACAGCTGCCATGCTGCAGGCTGAGGGGCCGGTTAGAGATGCTCTCTCCCTGAATGAAAGACTCAATGGAGAGTCTCTCCTGCAGCTTTACAGTGCTCTCCATTCCAGCTGTGGCCGATCACTTCCTCCTGCTTCCCGCACATAAAAAGCTACAGCTCTGTTTGTTCTGAGAGCCTCTGACCCATCAACCCCTTTTCATTTGGGGGAAATTTGCCTTCTGGAAATGAACCAGATGCTCATTTTAATCCAGAACGCAGATCCGGCACTTTCTCCATTGGCAAATAGGGTTTTACCCTTTTTTTTTTTTCTCCTTGGATAGACGATTGTTCTCCATATGGAAAGTCTAGAGGAGAAATTGAAACCTTTCAGAGGCATAAAGGTCATATTGTGTGGGGTATATATTCCACTCCTCCTTCATGAATTCATTGCAGCCATGTTGTGACGAATAAGATGGCCATCAGCATTTTTTTCTCAATGCCTCATTCTCTAATAGCATTGATTTAGATTCCCTTGTATTATTGTCCTTGCTGTACTATGTTTATCAAGAATGAGACTTCTTCATTCACCATCCTTATCTCTAATACTTAGCATAGATTTTGCCATTTGATAGTTGGTCAATAAAGATTATTTCAACTTTGGTGGTAGTGAGGGGCAATAACTTTGTACACCAAAACCATAAAACTTAATACTACCTAAACTATAATAACATTAATTATTACAAAAAATTAATGAGGTTTACTATTTTGAGTCAATATTTAGGGGAACACAGCTCTGAGGCAGCTATTATTAAAGACCACTTTAAAATATAGCATAGCTCAGTGGAACCGGAGGATCTAAGACAAGCTGTTCAATTTATCCCATTCAAGGTAAATCCCCCCCTTCAAGCATTTATTTGTGATAACTAGAGATTTCATCTTTGAGTAATTATTTCTTTTTCAGTGAGTCAAGGTTATATCTTCAAAGCTATAATCCTGACTTAGGCACACTGATTTCTGTCATTTAAGATTATCCTTGAAATAGTGAATCTATGTTTCTTACCCTAGGGTTAAAAATCATTTGGTAGTCTAGACATTTTTTTGTTGTTGTTCTGGATGAAATGGATGAAAGTTCACATTTCTCTGTATCACAAGGTACATGAGCAGGTAAATTAAAACAAGTTTTGCACTGTGATTTTCTATTAATCATGATTATCAATTCATGAATTCCTGATAAGCCTGTTTGGTTAAAGCTGATCTTTCACCTCCATGTTTAGAAGTTGAATTAAGGATAATTGCATGCATTATGCTACTTGTGACAGTGTTTGAGCTGATTAGCTTCTAGATGACTGATTAGGTGAAGGCTATAGTAGTATAAAAGTATGCATTATAATAGGCTATGTAGATGAGCCGGTAGTCATATTGTATATGACACAAAACTAAAGAGAAAAGATTTTT
Organism: Sorex araneus; assembly: GCF_027595985.1. Lineage (NCBI taxonomy): Eukaryota > Metazoa > Chordata > Mammalia > Eulipotyphla > Soricidae > Sorex > Sorex araneus. The sequence continues at coordinate 232,979,996 of NC_073313.1, read as the reverse complement.
TTATTCAAATGAAGGATTCTCGTAATTGTCTTCCATAAGCATCAGGGTACATGACAGTTGCTGGATGACTATATAAATTTAACCTTAGATTTTTATCACCTGCCCACCCAATTTTCTCCTGCTCCTCAAAGAAATCATAAATTGAAAGTTCTGACAGGTGGGGATGTAATGCACAAAAAAGATACAACACCAAATGCTCCCATGTGTGAATCTTACAAGTCTTACACTGCAGCATTCACTCTATGGGCTCCAACTTTGCCAGATATGATTTATTTTGATAAAGGTCTTGGCAAGTACCCTTGCTGTCATACAACATGCAAAGATTCTTGTTTGGTCTGCAGGAAATACCTTCCATTCCCACTCACTTTGCTTCTTATTGGCTTTGCTGTGTGATGCTATCTTACTCAACTCTGGTGTTCCAGTTTGCTTTATGCTTTTCCTTTTGACATATCATTTGATCATTGCAGATAATTAAATCATAGTAGTTTTTGGCAGCCTCCTTGTGAGTATCCTGTTTGATTTCTGCATGTTGCAATCACCTGATGTAATCTGGGCTTCTAATTTTCCTAGATAGCAAAAAGCAGAGTCAGTAGCTACTCAGAAAAGTAATACAATAAACATGAATGTTTCCTATTCCTACCCCATTTAACATGCCTTTGATTTTGCTGCATATCTTACAACATCTTGACTTGAGCAGAGAAGATATAGAAAAGTGTTATATTCTGATGAGATGATGATTGTATACTTTTGAATGATTTCAAGAAGTCAAGATATTTAGAGAGGCTGTTAAGGGGAAATGTGATTTTTTTTAGCAAACTATCATGAGAAAACTCAGAAAAAAAGAACAAATCTTACAGATATATGGCCCAATAAAAATATTAATTGGTCTTTCTTTATTTCATCACAAGTACTTTTAATTTTGTGGGGTTTTTTTGAGAGAACATATATTCTAATATACACATTTTTTTTTTTTTTTTTTTATTGAATCACCAAGTGGAGGGTTACAAAGTTCTCAGGATTATGTCAGTTATACAATATTCAAATACCCCTTCCTTCACCAGTGCCCATCTTACATTCCCAACCCCCCCAGTCTATCTGCCGCCCCCTCCCACCTCCCTAGTCCCCACCCTTATACGTGATAGGTTTCACTTCATTTGCGCTTATCTCGATTACATTCCATGTTTCAACACACAACTCACTACCGTTGCTGGGGTTTCCCCCCAAAAAGAAAAAGACAGTCCTATTGCCAATGAGGCATTTGATAATTCTCCATTACTAAGCATATAGAGATATTAAGTCCTGCTGTTTGTTACATAACTTTTCTTTTTCCCCCTTGCCCCGCGCCACCGAGTTCACGCCTGTTTAGTAATCGCCACGCTGTCTGACAAAGGGAAAAAAAACCGAAGAGGATGGTTATTTCCCGTCATCAGCCGGCGTGGGGCTCTGGCTTAGTTGATAGTCTAGTAGAGTGTCTGGAAGCAGTTTCTGGAACCAAAGCTCTTGCGCTGATATCGGCTCCGGCTCGAGATACCACCAGCGTCCCGCTGGTCCATGTACCTAATTTTTCCCCTTATTTCCCATTCCCACGCCACCAGGTCTGTTTGCTTAATGGACATCACACTATGTTTGACACCACGCCACGTTTCTTCCCGAGAAAGAAGGATATTTCTTCTCAGCCAGCGTGGGGATATAGCTTAGTTCAGTCTAGAGAGATGGCTACCATTTTGATTGCCTTCAATATTTCAACAAAATACTTACTATTCTTGTTAGGAACACCCACAAAAGTCCGACCCATTAAGAAGGAACCATTACATACTGCTGATACTAAGATGACATTAAGTTGCGCGGCCGCGGCAGCGGCCGCGCGGTTTTGGGTTTCTGTCTAAAGTCCAGGGAGAAAGTTGAAGGAGAGAGAGAGAGAGATTTCCGCACGGGGGACCTGGCGGAAACTCTCAAGTCACATACTGCAGGTTGCTGGTGGGCTGCCGGTGTCCCAAGCAGCTCCGTCCTCTTCGTCAGTCATTCTGGGGGTGCGGGCGCGGAGAAATGGCCATACACATTTTCTTATACTGCAATTTAAAGCATTTCAAATATATGCATTAGTAGAATCATGAATTGCTTAATGGTGAAGAGACCTTCTAAGAAAGGCAATTTCATTGTTATATGGATGTCAGAGGGTGTAATTAGCCAAAACTGTATGAAAAATATATGACGTGGCCTATTGGTCCTTTTGTTAACTCAGTTTGTGAGTGAAATATCATTAAGTGAAGCATGATTATAAAAACATTTTGGGGACAGCTAAAAATGTGTTATCATATGCTTTTTAAAGATAATTATTTGATATTTTTTCAAGGATCATATTTGAACTAAGGATATAGCCTAGGTCTGATAAAATAGTGATGGTCTTGGGAGACTGAATCCTTTATCAGTAGAATCTGACTCAATTCCCTGGGATAGTATTACTATTAAGCTGAATTCTCAGGATACCTTATTGGTGGTGTCTGAGAATTTTTTTTTATTTTGGTGTGGGCCAGTATTCACACACATGCATCCACATATGCATGCTCAAAATTGGTCAGGAAATGAAAAATGCAGAAGACCTCAATCATTTTATCAATATATTTTGATATTTGATATTTAAGATATATTTCATGATATCTTATTTTCTTTGGGGCCACACCTTGTAATACTCAGTAGCTTCTCTTGGTTCTGTGCTTGCCAATCACTCCCAGAGAAGCTGGGGTAACATGTGGTGCAGGGACTCAAGACTGGGTCTCCTGTATGTGAAGCACAGGCTCAGCCCATTGGACTCTCTAGTCCTTTAAATATATATTTTTTCCCAGATATTCTGTGGCTATGCTTTTAATTAGTTGCTAGCTTTCTGAAGATTATCTGAATCACTATATTTTGTGGTTGTTTGTTTAAGTTTGTGAGGTGGGAATTAGTTAGGGAAGAGAAAACGAGGTGGTGGTAGAAGGATTAAAGCCTTTGGGGAGTTTTTTTTATCCAAACAGTTATTAAAAAGAGAGAGGGACCAAGTTCCCTACGGGGCTAGTTGGTTCAGTATCAGCAAGTACCTGGAGATGTTGCAGATATGTGCAGGGAAGGGGAAAAGGAGGAAATGGGAAGGAAGGAAGGAAGGAAGGAAGGAAGGAAGGAAGGAAGGAAGGAAGGAAGGAAGGAAGGAAGGAAGGAAAGAAGGAAAGAAGGAAAGAAGGAAAGAGGAAGAGGGGTGTGTGTGGAAGAGAGAAAGACAGACAGCATGAGGCACCCAGGAGATAAAGATTTTTAAGAGCTACTGGGGATTTTATACACTCATACTGTATGGTTCAGAAACATGGATTAAGATTGAAATTGGTATTAAGACTAAGATTCCTCAAAAGAAATCTCTGTTCTAGACTGAGCAAAGGTCCATGACCAAGATGCTATATGGATATAAGAAACAATCAAAGCAAAATATTAAATTATAATCAATATAATTAAATATTATATTGTTCAGACAAAGGGAGTTAAATAAAATCTAGACTAAACTGGCACATTCTCGTGACTTTTTAGTCAATAGATAACTAAGACCACCTTATTTTAAGATTCTTTTTCTGTGCCAGTAATTCTTTTTTCTCCACCAATGTAAGCTGAAGTTTGCTGAACATTAGATAGGATTGTGATGAGTGGAATATAATTTCAGCTCCCCCTCTAGCTAAGTGATAATATTAGTGAGATCACCCAAACTATTTGAGTCACAGTTACTTCACCTCTAAAATAGGAATAATAATTTTTCTAGTAATTTTCTTGTGAGAACTAGATACAACCTATTGATGATGCCTAGCAGTGTCCTTGGTACATGTTATTGGTATTAAGCATTTAATAAACACTGGCTGTCATGTGATTAGGGAGGACAGGAGAGTATTATTCTAGTAGTTAAACCCAGGATATGAAAGACGACAAGTGGCTGACAGTTGGTAAGACTCAATAGCAATTTCCTTTGGAATTGTTGACATAAATAAATGCATATGCCCTTAATTACACATTTTCCAGCAACTTGAGTTAATTGTAGTTTCATTTTGGGAACTCAGTTAGCAACTCCAGGACTTGCACAACTGAAACATACTTAGTCAAAAATTCAGAGTAAATGAAAATAATATAGAAGCCAAATATTTGCTTCTTTTTGCTCTTTAGTCTTAACTCATATAATAATCTTGCATGTAATCAAACTTTCTTTCCTTTTTTTCCCCTCTTATCAGAGTTCAGATTAATGCCCAGACCACAACATATAATTTGGTCACAACTGAGAACTGTTAAAAATGAATGTTGGTTATTTTATAAATATCAAATATTCATCAAATATTCAAGCTTGTCTTCAAGATGTGGTTGTACTTGGAATATTGACCACCATATCTCACACATCTCTCCTCTTTAAGAATTCAGGCTGTCAGAAAAGATGAAGTCATGAACTTTGCATATAAGTGGATCAACATGGAAAGTATAATGCTAAGTGAAATAAGTCAGAAAAAGAAAAAGACACACATAGAAAAATTGCACTCATCTGTGGAATATAAAACAACAGAATGGGAGACTAACACCCAAGAATAATAGAAATAAGTACCAGGAGATTTGCTCCATGGCTTGGAAGGAGATTTGTTCTATGGCTTGGAAGTCTCCAGCCTCACATGCTGGGAGAAAAGGCAGCTCCGATAGAGAAGGGAACACCAACAAAAGTGTGTTGGAGGATCTGCTAAGGATGGGAGAGGCGGGCTGAAAGCAGACTGTAGATTGAACATGATAGCCACCCAATACCTCCATTGTAACCCATAACACCCAAAAGGAGAGAGAGAACAAAAGCGAATGCCCTGCCACAGGGGCGGGGTGGGGTGGGGGGGGGATGGCTACTGGTGGAGGGATGGGTACTCGAGCATTGTATGACCGTAACACAAGCATGAAAATCTGTAACTGTACCCTCCCGGTGACTCATTAATTTTAAAAAAAAGTTAATTAAAAAATTTAAAAATAAATTAAAAAAGAACTAAATACAATATATAAACAGCACTTCTGATCAACTGTACTTTTATTAAAAATTTTTATAAAGAAAACAAAACAAAACAAAACAAAAAAAGAATTCAGGAAATACATCAGTTGAAGTTTCTTTAACAAGACTACATTTTCTTTGAATGTTACTTAGACAGACACTGTCTGCTTTTGTTTCAGTTTCTGATTCATTATTCACATACTCACAAATCTGCAGGTATATTGGGGTTTAATTGCTCTAGTCTGAGAGGCTCTGTTTTGGTCTGGTGGATTCAGCTCCAGGCTGTAGGGTGTGTCCAAGTCTGTTCCATATGTATCTCATCTTCCTTCGACTAATGAATACCCAGAGGAAGTTCTCATCATGCACAGTCAAAGTATAAGCTGAACAACCCAGCATATTTAAAATCTTTGTTCATAAACATTTACTAACTAAAGCAACTCAAGTGACCATGCATAATAACAGTAGGATAAAGGAGAATACTACAGTCCAGTGAGAGTGAGTAGTAAAGTAATATGACAAAAGATATGGATTCCCAATCACACAAAACTTCTCATATTTGACCTATTTTAAATGATATAGCAATTCCTTTTAGGTCAAATTTGTGCTATTATCCAAGGGAACAAAAAATTAGTATAAACTACCAAAGATTCAGTCACTGTATCACTGTCATCCCATTGTTCATCAATTTACTCAAGCGGGCACCAGCAACGTCTCTATTCATCCCAGCCCTGAGATTTTAGCAGTCTCTCCTTACGTGTTTTTCCCAAGGATTGGAGGCTCTTTTCAGGGTCAGGGGAATGAGACCTGTTATTGTTACTGTATTTGGCATATCGAATAAGCCACGGGGAGCTTGCCAGGCTCTTTCTTTCTAGCAATAGTAGCCCTACTATTACTACTGGAATGCAAAACTTGATGGAATGAAAAGATAAATGGTTTTGGGGGCTGGAGTGATAGCACAGCGGGTAGGGCATTTGCCTTGCACATGGCCGACCCGGGTTTGATTTCTAACATCCCTGAACACCGCCAGGGGTAATTCCTGAGTGCAAAGCCAGGAGTAACCCCTGTGCATCACCGGATGTGACCAAAAAAGAAAAATAAAAGATAAATGGTTATCTGAGACATCAGAAATAGCACTTAAATCATCAATTTCTTAGCCTAATGCTTCAGTATGGTGAGCACTGTTGACCTTTGATCTTGTTTTCAATGATATAAGTCATGTGTTATAGAAGTGCATAGGACTCCAAAAAGAAGAATGTATGATAATTTTACTGGTTTTTATAGTTATTTCCAGTTTGAAAATTTAACAAAATTAGTTTTAATTATGTTTAATAGTTTGGTAGAACAATACCTATTGGTCAATATACTTAGTGAGGGAAGATGACAGTTCCATTGTTTCCCAAAAAAAATTCTGAACATATTCTTTTATTGTTATTGTCTGGTTTTGTTTTTATTTTCTCTTAACTTTTTTTGTCCTTGTTTCATTTGGGTTTTTGTTTGTTTGGGGGGGGGCACATCCAACAGTGCTCAGAGCTTACTCCTGGCTCTTCACTCTAGGATCATTCCTGCCAGTGCTCCAGGGATCACAAGTCGGTCACCCATGTGAAAGACAGGCGCCTTATTAACTGTTCTGTTATCTCTCCGGCCCCTCATTAAATTTTTTTTGGGTCCCTCTCAGAGAGTCTGGCAAGCTATCGAGAGTATCCCGCCTGCATGGCAGAGCCTGGCAAGCTCCCCATGTCGTATTTGATATGCCAAAAACAGTAACAAGTCTCACTTGGAGACATTACTGGTGCCTGCTCAAGCAAATCAATGAACAACGGGATGACAGTGATACAGTGATACAGTGATACAATGCTTCAGTAAAAAAACTTTAATTCAGGGACTTGACAGATGGTACAATGCTCACAGCACCTTGTCTGCACACATTGACCTGGGTTCAATCCCATATGGTACCCGAGTACCACCAGAAGTTCCTGAATGCAGAGCCAGGAGTCACCCCTGAGCATCACCAGGTATGCCCTTCCCCTGCAAAAAAGGGAGTGATAGTTCAATAAACAACAGAAATACCCAAATAAAATGAAGGTAAAACCTTTAGACATTAGATTACATGACCTAAGCATGGTCAGGGAAGTGGCACAGTGGTAGAGCACATGCCTTGCATGTGTGACCCCCCACACCCACCCAGCAGCATACTTCCTCCCCCCCCTTCCTCCCCACTCCCTCTCTCTCTCTTCCCTGTTCCTCCCTCCCTCCTGTTTGGTTAAGGGATCAAGAAGCAGGCCAGGACCCTGCCATGAAGCTCAGGGTTGGAGGCACTTTGCATAAAGGAGACCCTGAGTGTGAGTTGTCAACCCAAACTAAATCCCAAACAAACTCCTTCCTCCTCCAGCTGGCCCAGATAATGGGGAAAGGGTGTGAGAGTGAGAATGAGGGGGTAGGGGGAAGGGAAAAGACAACTTCTAGGAATGAGATGAGAGGGACAAGAGGCACAGAGTCACCAAAGATTACTCATCAATAAAGATTTCTGATTGGAATACTGACTTTTATAATTAACATACTAACTTTTCAAAAATATTTTACTTTTTAAGTACCTTAACATGTTCAATTAGGGCATATTGCAGTTATTTAAGAACTTTTGTTTTCTCTGGGTGTGTGTGTGTCTTTTTCTCTTCTCCCTCCTATTTAGAGTACAGTGGGTTTTTATAATTTAAAAAATGTATATTTTATTTTTATATAGTTGTCCATGATGAGCAATAGTCCAGCGGGTAGGGCATCTGCCTTGTATGCAGCCGACCCAGATTCAATTCCTCTGTCCCTCTCGAAGAGCCCAGCAAGCTACTGAGAGTATCCTGCCTGCACAGCAGAGCCTGGCAAGCTCCCCATGGTGTGTTCAACATACCAAAACCAGTAACAAGTCTTACAATGGAGACGATAGTGCTACAGTGCTAGTTGTCCACAATAACTTATTAAATCAATATTCCAACACTTGTCCTGCCACCATTACACTTTCCCATCACCAATATTTTGAATTTTCCAAACCACCACCCAAGCCTGCCTAATAGCAGGCCTTAAATAATTTATATAATATTGTTTGTTATGAATCATCATCATCATTGTCATTCCGTTGATCATTGATTTTCTTGAGCAGTCTCAGTAACGTCTCCATTCATCCTAGTTCTGAGATTTTAGAAGCCTCTTTTCACTCGTCCTTCCCAGTGGCGCTGCATTGGAGGCTCTTTAAGGGCCAGGGGAATGAGACCCATCATTGTTACTGGTTTTGGCATATGAATACATAGTGGGGAGCTTGCCAGGCTCTCCCATGCGGCAGGAAACTCTTGGTAGCTTGCCAGGTTCTCCAAGAGGGAGAACATCTAGGCTACAAGATGTTTCGGGAGCTTGGTTTTATAGTCTCTGGATGTAGGCTGTTGATGGGATTACACAGCGCTGGGGGAAGTTTCTGGGTGTGACTGCCTAGCTACTGGAATTTCTTCAGTAATTTTGTACAGGTTACAAAACTATTACACAAAAATCTGTGGTCCAAAAATCTATGGGATTTCAGTATACAGGAGAGAGAATCAGGACAGCAAAATGGCACAAGAGGGAAGGCATTGCCTCACAACAGCTGACCCGGGCCCAATCCCGGACACTCCACATGGACCCTGGGACCCTGCCAGGAGTGATCCCTGCTGAGAGAGACAGAAAGACAAAGAGAGAGACAGAGACAGAGAGACACACACAGAGAGAAAGAGAGAGATAGACAGAGACAAAGAGAGACACACAGACAGAGAGAGAGACATGCAGACAGAGAGAGACATAAGACAGAGATAGAGAGAGACACACAGAGAGACAAAGAGAGAGATATACAGACAGAGACAGAAACAGACAGAGAGAGAGACCAAGATCGAGATGCAGAGAAACTGAAAGACAACTTTTCAACAAATAGAAATTGAAAACAAATAGAAAACAATTAGAGTTGAATATTTAAGAATTTTCAATAAGTATTCCCTAGCAAGATAAGCTAGAAATACTGGCCAGTTAATCACCAGGGTTATGAATAATCCGCTAAAAATGATCAAAAACAGTTTCCTTAGAAGAAAGTGTGTGAAGATTGTATCTCACCCTGGAACCATTAAGCCCTTGTATAAGATGTTTCTAGCATGTTGTTATAGGTTAAGCCTTTGGGTGAATATAAATATATTATATTTAATATATATAATAAATATTATATATATGTTACTTTTTCAATCAAGATTTGTTGCCATCAACTTTACACTCCATCCAATGGAGTGTACTATGTACTATGTACAATGTACTACTCCTGATAGATCAGTGGTATAGAGTATAAGATGTTACCTCGTCGCAAATGCAGCCATGTGCTATAGAAATTCTAAAATTTTAAAAAGGGTGATACACTGGAGTTAAATATTTTAACTGGAAAAAAATATTTGAACTGGATGTTGGCTTTGTGAGTCTCTGAATCATGGCCATTGATGAGCTTATATGGTGCCAGAGGCAGTTTGTGATTGTGACTGCCAGGCTTCCGGAAGAACAGGGAGATGGGGAGAGGTCACCCTTTCTGACTTTGTGAGATTCTGGAGATTTTGGTCACAAAATCTGCGTTCCCGAGTTTTTCAACAGATTCACTCATGGATGAGGCTTGTCTTGAGCCTGTGGAGATTGGCCGTGAGCATGCTGACAACTAGGTTCTGGAGGTTGTCAGCTGCTGTTTAGAATACTTTTATTATTTATTTATTTATTTATTTATTGGCTTTTGGGATCACACCCAGCCTTGCTCAGGGGTCACTCCTGGCTCTACACCCAGTAGTTACTTGGAGGACCACATGGGATGTCAGGGATTGGACCCAGGTTAGGCACATGCAAGGAAACTCCTTAATCGCTGTACTATCACTCCAACCCTTTAAAATACTTTTAAAATTCGAATCTCAGAACGATTTTATTAACACTGAAAGAAAGTCTCTTTCTATCAGAATGCACTTTACATTACTTTCCCTCTGTCCCTGGAAAACACCTATTTCTGCCTCATGGAGTTACTTACAGACATTTCATACTAAGTCATCATACAATGTGTATCCTTTTGTGACAGTTTCTTTACTTAAGATAAAGTCTTTAAGTTTCATTTAGTTGGTAGCATGTGGTCAAATAATCTTACACTATATAGGTGTGCCACAGTTCATTCATTGGTTTATGTACTTTTGGGTTGATTTCAAGTTTTGGTTGTTGCAAAAAATATTTGTGTACATGTTTTGTATGTAAAAAATCAACATATGTAAAACAATTTAAATTTATGTGTGTCGTCATCATCATCATCATCATCATCATCATCATCATCATCATTATCATCCTGTTTGATCATCGAATTTCTCGAGTGGTCTCAGTAACGTCTCCATTCATCCTAGCCCTGAGATTTTAGAAGCCTCTCTTTACTCATCCTTCCCAAAGATGCCTCATTGGAGGCTCTTTCAGGGTCAGGGGAATGAGACCCAGCACTGTTACGTGTTTTGGCATATGAATACACCATGGGGAGTTTACGAGGCTCTCCCATGTGTGCAGGAAACTCTCTGTAGCTTGCCAGGTTCTCCCAGAGAGAGAACTAAGCTATAAGATGTCTGGGAGCTTGGTTTTAAGTCTCTGGATGTTGGCCGTTGGTGGGATTACACAGCACTGGGGGAAATCCCTGGGTGTGACCACCTAGCTACTGGAAAATGGGAAATCTGTGTGGAAGAGGTATAGCCCTGATCTGAGCAGGCTTGGAGGTCTCAGCCCCATGTCCCACACACCTGGGTTCCTCTGCCAATACCTTCATGCATGAGGCTCGTCCAAACATGCGGAGAGGGGCCTTGAGCATGGCTGTGGCTAGGCTTCGGAGGTCTTTGGCTGAGGGAGCATTGCTTGGGGCGGCGAGGGAAGCTGGAGCCCACCCCTTCCGAGGGGCCTTGGGGAAGACAGCCAGGCTGGAGGGCAAGAGACTCTCTGAGTCACTCTCTTCCAGGAGCTTGGTTTTAAGTATCTGGGTGTGAGTTATTGGTGGGATTACACAGCGCCAGGGGCAGACCCTGGGTGTGACTGCCTAACTACTTGAAAATGGAAAATCTGGACGGAAGAGGCCCAGTCCCGATCCGAGCAGGCTTGGAGCTCTCAGCCCCATGTCCCACACACCTGGGTTCCTCTGCCAGTATCTTTATGCGTGAGGCTCATCCGAACGTGTGGAAAGGGGCCTTGAGCATGGCTGTGGCTAGGCTCTGGAGGTCTTCGGCCGAGGGAGTCTCCTGCCCACACACCTGGCTATCTTCCCTGGGGCCCCTCAGAAGGGGTGGGCTCCAGCTTTCCTCCCCACCCCGAGCAGCGTTCCCATGGTTGAAGATCTCTGTTGTGTATATATGCACACACATTTATTTATATTTATGAACGTATATGTACATATCTATATCTATCTTTATGGCTACATAGATATAAATTTCTGGGTTATATGGTAACTCTGTGTTTAACATCTTAAGGAACTATCATACCTTTTTTCCCCCAAATAGACTCTGTCATTTTACAACATTTCCAGAAGTTTATAAAGGTACAGATTTTCCTACATTCTTATCTACACTTTCTTTTCTGTTATACCTATTTTTTATTTTATCCATTCTAGTAGGTACAAAATAATAGTGTTTCACTATCACTTTAACTTGCATTTTCCTAATAAGTAAAGATGTTCCTTACCTTTTTATGTGGCAATAGGACACTGGCATATTTTCTTTAAGGAAATGTTCATTTAAATCCTTTGTCTAAGTATTAATTAAATTTTTGTCAATGTTTTAGTTTTAAGAATGGAAAGGTTGGATGCTAGATATTTATTTTGTAAATATTTTTGTTATTTATGTTTCCTTTGGCTTTATCGATTAAGTTATTTGATTCGCAGAATGCATAAATTTTTTTAAATTAATTTTTTATTTAAAAATATTTTTAGGGGACTGGAGCAACAGCACAGCGGGTAGGGTATTTGCCTTGCACATGGCCAACCTGGGTTTGATTACCAGCATCCCCTATGGTCCCCCGAGCACTTCCAGGAGTAATTCCTGAGTGTATGAGCCAGGAGTAACCCATGTACATTGCCGAGTGTGTCCCAAAAAGCAAATATATATATATATATATATATATGTATATATATAATATATTTCTATAAAGTTTTGTGGGTTTGTTGAAACTATTTTCTGGAGAATATATTATACTGGGAATTGAAAGAAGTCACCCATAAAACTAGCCTGCTTTGGAGGTCATCTTAAAAAAATATTCAATTTTCATTGAGTTCTTCTATTAATTTGCTTTCAAACTTAATTCATCTTAAATAATTTTTTCCCACAAAATTTTCCTTTCATTGCAATTTTAATGAATTCTGCTTTCGAAGAATGATTTGGATGGTTTATTTTCAAATCTCCAAGATGGACAACAACAAATTACTATGTAAAAACATAGGAGACAAGTCAATTCTTGACACATAATGAATGACTTAAGGCTTAATTATCTCTTGAAACTTTCAATCCAAGGTTGAAAAGAGCTGGTATAGAATTTTACATACTTATTTCAAATAATTGTAATTTTTTGGTTTATTGTATTGTATTTTGGTTGGAGTGATAGCACAGCGGTTGGGCGTTCGCCTTTCATGCGGCTGACCTAAGTTCGATTCCTCCGCCCTTCTCGGAGAGCCCTGTAAGCTACTGAGAGTATTGAGTCCACGCAGTGGAGCCTGGCAAGCTACCTGTGCATATTGGATATGCCAAAAACGGTAACAATAAGTCTCTCAATGAGAGACGTTACTGGTGCCCGCTAGAACAAATTGATGAGCGACCGGATATATATATATATATATATATATATATATATATACATATAAATACATGTATATATTGAATTACTGTGAGATAGGTCCTTACAAAGCTGCTCATAATTAGGTTTCAGTCATAGTGTTCCAACACACATTCCTCCATCAGTGTACAATTCCCAGCACCAGTGTACCCCCAAATGTTCAAATTTTAACAAAGTCCAATCCATTTATTCTTTTGTTGTCCTATCTAAAAATTTGTCTAATTGAAAAATGTATAATATCTACCTGTTTTTATTCAAAAGTATTATAGTTGAGGTCTTATCTGGATCAAGTTATTCCAACATCACTTTTTAAGAAAATTATTATTCTCCACATTGAATTGTCTTGACATTTTTATTGAGAAATAATTAATTATAAAGGCAAAGTATCAGAATTCTCAATTTTATTCCTCTATATTCATTATTTAGGTCAAAACAGTTCAAAAACAGAACGATGCTATTTTGTTTATTATAGCTTTGCAGTAAAATTTGAAACCAAAAAGTGTGTCTTCCAACTTAATTCTTCTCTGTTGAGGTCTTCTCTATTGAGGTTGTTGTGTTATTTCTTGGCTCTTTTTTTTTTTCTTTTTGGGTCACACCCGGCAAGGCACAGAGGTTACTCCTGCAGGTTACTCCTGCTCTGCACTCAGGAATTACACCTGGCTGTGCTCAGGGGACCATATGGGATGCTGGGAATCGGACCTGGGTCAGCCGCATGCAAGGCAAATGCCCTACCTGCTGTGCTATTCCTCCAGCCCGTTTCTTGGTTCTTTTCATTTATAATTTTAGACTTTATCAACTTCTGCCCCATCACCAACTGGGATTTTAATAGGCATTGTATTAAATTTTCTGATCTGTTCGAAAAATATTATCACTTTAAGGATATTATATTTTCTAATTGATGAACAAAGAATATATTTCTATGTATTTATTACTTTAATTTTCTAACAATATTTTATAGTTTTCAGAATATGACCACTGTACTAATTTTGTCTATTCTGAACTATTTTATTCTTTTTATACTATTGTAAATAATGTTTCCTTTCTTTTTTGGTAAGTTATTATTCCTATATGAAATATAATAATTGATTTTTATGTATTGACCTTAAACATTATAAGAATGCTCAACTCATTTGTTAACATTGATTATATTTTTGTGAGTGTGAATTATAATTTTCTGTGTATAAAGTGAATAGTGAAGGACCATCCTTATGAATAATATAGCCTGTTAGCTGCTTGCCTTGCACATGGCCAACCCTGCTTGATCACCAGCACTTCATATAGTTCCCCAAGCACTGACAGGAGTGATCTCTGAGCACAGAGCCAGTAGTAAGCCCAGAGCACTGCCAGGTGAGGTCTACCAACCAAAGAATATATTAAAATGTAAATGTGAATAGAAATCTCTTTATAATATTGTTTCCCATTTTAATGGCTTTAATTTCTCTTTCTGAAAATTTCTCTGACCAGAACCTCCAATACAATATTGAATAAAAGTGAAAAGATTGAGCATCACTATTTTGTCCTTCGAGAAAAAAATTTCAAGTTTTTTGCACTAAGTATGAGGTTAGTTCTGACTTTTCCTAGATTCCCCTTATCAGCTTGAAGAAACTTTTGTATTAGCTATATTATTGAATGTTTTGATCATAAATTTCTTTTGTCTCTTCAAGTTTGATTTATCCTCTTAATTTCAATATTGGGGGTACCTCACCTGCTTAAAATAGAGTTTAGATATTATAGTTAAAAATCTTCAAAAAAAATCTGCATTCTAAATATACTCATGAGACCTTTTTTTCACTTTTAGAAAATACTTAAGTTGAGCTGCTGCCATGTCAACTCACCCACCAGCCCTGCTTTTCAGATTCATGAACTTTATCTCTGAGGATATGCAAGCCAAACCTTTAAAATTCATGGACACACTGATTTCTTGGCTGAAAATTCTGAATACCCACAGGAGTGAAGTGAGCTGACTTACCGCCTTGCAAAAGGACCAGCAGCCACACCCACACTCCTCTTCTGTCACCAAGCCAGTGGCCCAATTCTACTCCTCTACCAAGAATCTCTACAGACTTAGATACAAACTGGGAAAATTCTGGGGTGGGGAAGTCGTAGGCAAGCCTGCTCATGACAAACTTTGTTACTAATTCTTTCCATCAAAAGGAAATAGAAAAAAGTGTGCTACTCAGTAGTTTTCTCATTTTAATTAATTAATTTAAATAGAATATCGGCAGAGTTTTGGAGCAATGATACAACAGCTAGGATACTTGCCTTGCACACAACCAACCTAAGTTTGATCCCCAGCACCCCATATGATTCCCCAAACCTATCAGGAATGATTTCTGGTCACAGAGTCAAAGAGTAAGCCCTGAACACCATTGGGTGTGGTCCCAAAACATATATACATATATATATGCTTATATATGTATATATGTATATATACATATATATGCTTATATATGTATATATATATATATCCATGTCTTTTTCTCTAAACAATTTAAATAAGCAAAACTTTGGAAAAGAATTCCTAAAAAGATAGTTTTAAAATATCCATGTACTTTATATATCATATACATTTATATATTCTTAGTGGGTCTGAGTTACAATTACAAAATGAGAAAAACTGTCCTTATGGAATTAAATATATTTCCCCTCATCCTCTTTCATCTAACTCAGCACCTAGTGTATTGCATTTTCTTTGAGATCTTCTCTTGGTCCAAGATTTCATAGAACTTTGCTTCTTATGTCTTAATCTTGGGGATCAGAAAAATAGTTCAGTAGGCAAAAGCGCACATTGCATTGCAAGAGGTCTGGGTTTGATTTCCAGCACCAAATAGTTCTTGAAGCACTGACATGGGAATAGCCCTTGAGTACTGTCAGTTATCATGCTAAAATTGGAGAGAAAAAAGTACAAGATTTCCAATAATGGAAAAATGTTCTGTCTATAATTGAGGAGGGCTGGAGCGATAGCACAGTGGGTAGGGCATTTGCCTTGCCTTTGATTCTTCTGCCCCTCTCGGAGAGTCTGGCAAGCTACTGAGAGTATCTCACCAGCATGGCAGAACCTGGCAAGCTACCCGTGGTGTATTGGATATGCCAAAAACAGTAACAAGTTTCACAATAGAGACGTTACTAGTGCCCGCTCAAGCAAATCAATGAGCAATGAGATGACAGTGATACAGTGATAATTGAGGAAATAAACAGAAAAGCAAAAGACCTGAATTGCAATAAATTTTAGACTCAAAATTTCTTTATTTATTTCTTTATTTTTTAATTTATTTTATTGAATCACCATGTGAAAAGTTACAAAGTTCTCAGGCTTATGTCTCAGTTATACAATGTTCAAACACCCGTCCCTTCACCAGTGCCCATATTCCACCACCAAAAACCCAAGTATGCCTCCCACCCCCACCCCTCACCCCCGCCTGGGTAATGGATAAATTTCACTCTTCTCTTTACCTTGATTACATTCCATATTTCAACACAAAACTCACTATTGATGTTGGAGTTTCAACACAGACTCACTATTTTTGTTGGAATTTATCCCCCAAGAATACAGCCCTATTGACAAGGAAATATTTGATATTGAGTTTTCCACTGATGAGAATGAAGAGATAAAAAGTTTACAATTTCTGTATTTTAGAAATTAAATCCAGGGAGATTAAAGTTGGAAATTGAATCATTTCCCTTCCTGGAGCAGCATGGAGAAAAGCTTAGTTCACAGTCTGGATACATGGTTGCAAGCACTCGCTGGAACCCCAAGTCTTATAGCTGCCTCTGGTTCCTGCTCGTTCGGCATTCCCGCGGCTGTGCAGAGGCATGGGCACCCGGGTGGAATCTCAGGCCGGAGCCCGAGCTCCGGCCCCGGCCTCAAAATTTCTTTAAAGGAACCAAAGAATGCTTTGCTTCTTAGAAGAATTCACACATCCTTAAGTGAATAAACTTAGATACAATTTTACAAAATACTGTTTATGGAGAATATATCTACAGAGAATATGAAATCCTATGTTTTTGAGCCTGCTGTTAAATAAGCAAGTAAAAATCTGAGTTTTTCACATTTTGGTGTCACTTGGAAGTCCAGTAAGTTCTCATGCTTCAGACTACTCATTGTTCTGAACATCTCTGAGGCTTAAAAAGCTTCTGTTTTTTTGCTGAACCTTCTATGTAAATCCTAGAGATAATCCTGATTCAGGGTTCAGCAGACAAGTGGTTAATGCTCTGGCCGATTGGAGAGAGAGAGAGAAAGCAACCGAGACAGGGAAACAATATTTCATTTTGCCTAGAATCACTTTTTTATTGAATTCTTTGCCCCTTTGTTCCCTCCTCTCCCAGCTAAGAGCTTCCTGTATTGTCTTGAGAATGGGAAAAACAGAAGTTGGGGGAAGGAGGAGGCTAATTTTTTAGAGAGACTCTTCAATGCCAATGACATGACAGATGGATTTGGAGGTTCACACAATCACTTTTTCCTTAATCATGCTGGCTACCACATGGTGCATAGACACAATTGGAAATGAAGGCTCATCCAGGAGGAATGCTTTTAAAGTACGTTATCTATGCATAAGCTATAGAAAGTACAGTCTGCAAAGCCTTGGATCAGCCTTGCATTCTAGGTAGAAAGCCCTGCTTTAAAGAACTGCTGTGTGCACACGCACACATGCACACACACACACCCTCGTTCTAGTCAAGTGATTGTCTTATAAAGATTCTTTCTAAAAGAAAACACCTCTTTATCTGAAAGATGCCACAAAGAAAAGAAGACTCATGCATCCATCAATCTCTGATAACTGGCATTCAGCTCACAGATAGACTCCCCTCCTTTAATTTTTAAATCACCTTATCAATCAAAGCACGGTATTGTTCTCAGTCTCATTTTAGCTGTTCTGAGTTGATCCTATCTACTTGTCTCCTACTTGCTTCCTGGATTTTTTCCTATTGTGTGTGTCTTAGAGAAATTGTTCAGAGGCTTTTGAGGCTCTTGCTTAGGAGAAGGTATGCACTTTTTCTTTAGTTAATAAATACCTACCTATTTTGGGGGAAACTGTTGACTCGGTGACGTTCAGGTTGTCAATCTCCAAGTCTGGGTCATTGTGACATGAAAGGACAGTCCTGACAGTGAGTCCAGCAAAATGAGAGGATGGGAGTTGAAGTCCTGAGACAAACATAACCTAGCAGCTCTGGGAGTGTCTCAGCGGATTCCCTGGGAAATAACCCTGTATGGAGGATATGCCTTCCCAAATCCTGAAGGAAATTAAACAGAAGTATACATAACTTATTGTAAAGCACCTTAGTCCCATTTCTAATCCCGGGTGATCATTTCTGATACAGTTCATTTCGGAGTTTTCCCTAGTTGAGCTCTAGCCTTAGCTTCTTTTTTAGAAAAACGAAATGGTCAAATATAATTATTCTCTTTTGTGATGGTTAGACTGCTGGTGGAATACAGTGCTTTTCTCTGACATTCTTGAGGGCAGTTAGAGAGGAACAGTCATTGGTTCTTTAACTTTTTCCTCTAAAAATATTTGAGGCAAGATTTTGATCACGTTTTACGAGCTCTATTGTCCTTTCCAATGGAGAGACTTTTCCGATGGAGAATCTTTCTCAGTGAAGAGGCTTGCATTCTTTCTAATGGAGAGATCTACACAACAGGAAAATCTTTGTTACATCTGGGAATGCAAGGCCAAGGGTAGGAGGTGGGCAGTGTGTGTGTAGGGGGACAGGGGCAGAGGGAGTTGGGGTGGGTGGGCAATTGGGCAATTTTGAAGCAGAACAGAGTTGAGACCTTGCTTACTGTTTTGTGAAATTCTGTGCTCTCACAACACACAAAATGATACTCTGGGTGAACAGAAGCAGTTGACCTACCTCTTTGGATGTGTCACTCTCCCTCCCAAGAAGCAGCCATACAGAAATAGTTTTAGAAATTGCATTTATTTGCAGAAATCGTATTTATCCCAAAAGAAGATAAGATATATGCTAGCAGTTACTGCACCTCTTTTCCTCTTGTAGGGTGCAAAAATAAGGAAAACAAATTTTGCAGCTATTATATTTAAAAGACTAATCCAATATATACTGAGATTCTGCTAGGTCATTATAGGTACATAACAAGGAAGATGTCAAATTTAAAGGATAGAAATCCTGGTAGAATTCCACACATACAGTTTTAGTATGTGTGATCAAGTTCAAGAAAATTCATATTTGAATTTTTAAATTAAATGAAAAATCATAATCTAATTTGAAAATACGTATGTATATCTTTCTTGAACAAAAATCTTGTCTGCATTATGTTCAGCTGTGCTTTGATAGAAGTGCTACAATAACTTGTTAGAAAATATGCTTCCTTCATGCTATCTAGTTGCTTTCTCTCTGTTCACTGTCCAAAATTCCAACTGGGGAGAAACTAATTGTAAACAAATGGTCACAGAGAACTGTCTATGGGTAATGACTCCCCCTTCAAGTCTCTTTTTATCTGGCAGTTTTTCCACTTGGTCTGTTGAGCACATATCCTTAGCCTGAATTATACTTTTAGCTCTTGGCATTCTTGAATAGTGAAAAATGCTGAGTGTTCAGATTGGAATGAATGACTCTTTACAATGTGTGGCTATTTACCAACTACATAGACACCACAGAAAAATTTTTCTTCTCCAAAGTCTCCATATTCCATTTGTCCATGGTTCTCAATGCACTTATTACCATACTTGTAGAGTCATCCCTGTCTTTATGCCCTTAGAACCAGGCTTAGAGAAAATCCCTTGAAAAGCTTTTAGTTTTTTCTCCTACTCCTTCCATAGTCAACCTTGATGCTTTTGTAATTCAACACTATCAGATGTAGCATGTTCACAGGGACACACTATACCACCAGGGCAAATTCAAACAGCATGAAATCTTATTTTTCCTGTGGATCCTGATTACCAGGGGCGTAATTATACACATTATACACATAATAAATGGTCCCTCTTACTACTTTTTATTTTAGGACTTTCCCAAGCAATAGTCAAGGATTCAAGGTCATTCCCACAATGCTTAGCCATCTATGCAAATCTCATGGTTCAATGCTAAGTGGATCAATGTGATTATTGTTCCAGTGCAGAGAAACTGGAAGTTCACCAAGGCCACAACTCCCTCCAAGGCCACACACACCCTCATCAGGTGCTTGGGGGCCATTTGCTGCTGGGGGATTGAACTTAGAAACTAGTGGTGCCAGGATGCTCTCCGGTCCTTTGAAATCTCCTCTTTGCTCTCTGAAAATCTTTTATTCTTGTGTTTTGGGGCCACATCCAGCAGTGTTCAGGGTTTACTCCTGGTTCTTCACTCAGGGATTGCACCTGACATGACAGGGATCTGGGAACCCTATGTGGCAAGCACCCTACCTGCTGTACTATCTCTCTAGCCCCTCTTAAAAACATTTATCAAGCAAATACCTCAATGTTTGGCAATTCCTATAGATTTCGATGAACTTTGCCTTTTATTTATTTATTTTCTTTATTAATGAATCACCGTAAGGTACAGTTACAAACTTAACGAACTTTCGTGATTGCATTTCAATCATACAGTGATCGTTTACTCATCCCTCCACCAGTGCCCATTCTCCTCCACCAATGTTCCCAGTATCCCTCTCACCACCCCAACCTACCCTCCACAACCCCAAACCCCCTCTGTGGCAGAGCATTCCCTTTTGTCCTCTCTCCTTTTGGGTATTGTGGTTTGTAATAGATGTGTTGAGTGGCCATTGTGTTTGGTCTATAGTCTACTTCCTTTCGCACGCATCTTTCAACCCTAATGGGTACTCACAACATTCTTTACTTGGTGTTCCCTTCTCTATCTGAGCTGGCTTTTTCCCCAACATGTGAGGCCAGTTTCCAAGCCATGGATCAGACTTCCTGGTCCTTATCTCTACTGCTTTTGGGTGTTAGTCTCCCATTCTGTTACTTTATATTCCACAGATGAGTGCAATTTTCTATGTCTATCCCTCTCTTTCTGACTCATTTCACTAAATATGATAGTTCCATGTTGAACCACTTATACGCGAATTTCATGACTTCATCTTTTCTAACAGCCGCATAGTATTCCACTGTGTAGATATACCAAAGTTTCTTTAACCAGTTATCTGTTCTTGGGCACTTGGGTTTTTTCCCAAATTTTGGCTATTGTAAACAGTGCTGCAATAAACATATAATTGCAGATGTCATTTCTACTATACTTTTTTGCCTCTCCAAGATATATTCCAAAGAGTGGTATTGCTGGGTCAAATGGGAGCTCAATTTCTAGTTTTATGAGAAGCTTCCATATTGTTTTCCAAAAGGGCTGAACCAGTTGGCATTCCCACCAGCATTGAAGAAGAATCCCTTTCTCCCCATGTCCACGCCAACACTGGTTGCTTTTGTTCTTTTAGATGTGGGCTAGTCTCTGTGGTGTGAGATGATATCTCATTGTTGTTTTGATCAGCATCTCCCTGATGATTAGTGATGTAGAGCATTTTCTCAGGTAATTCGGATTTAGTCATTCGGATTTCTTCTTTGAGAAAGTTTCTGTTCATTTCATCGACCCATTTTCTGAGGGGTTTGGATGTTTTCTTCTTGTAGAGTTCGACCGGTGCCTTGTATATCCTTGATATCAACCCCTTATCGGATGGGTATTGGGTGAATATCCTTTCCCATTCTGTAGACTGTCTTTGTGTTTAGGTCACTGTTTCTTTTGAGGTGCAGAAGCTTCATCAGACCAGAATCCATCAGGTACATTGAAGACAAAGTTGGCAAAACCCTCCACAACATTGAAGCTAAAGGTAGCTTCAAAGATGACATGCCACTGGCCAAGCAAGTGAAAACAGAGATAAACAAATGGGACTATCTTGAACTTTACCTTTTTAATTCCTGTTTTTACCCATGGTAAAATATATTAAATACCCCTATTTTATAGAAGGGAATTAGAAGCCTGAGTTCCAGGGGAATTGGATAATCATAATGACACTTAAATATAGGACTATAAAACATTAAAAAGGAGTATGGCTCCACTTTCTCCTTTATATCTTAAGAAGAAAGTTGAAGGGGCTGGAGTGATTAAACAGTGGATAGGGCGCTTGTCTTGCATGCAGCCAACCAGATTCAATCCCTGAAATTTTATAAGGTTCTCTGAGCACCACCAGGAGTAACTTCTGAGTGCAGAGACATGAGTAACCCCTGCGTATTTTCAGGTGTTGGCCCCGAAATTTTTTCTGAATTGAAAAAATAAAGAACAAAGTTGAGATAAGATGTGGGGGAACCAGTCAACTACAGACTGACTTGGAGTTACAATAGTCAGTGAGCCAAGCTTGCAGTTTTCCCCAAGTTTTCTAAACAGTGTAATAAAAAAAAAAACCCTGATTTATTTCATCCTGAACAGTGTAATGTTAACATTTCGCATTTTCCATTAAAACTAAGAAATTACCACATACTACAGTAATCTAAAGAACACTGTAATTGTTCATGTTTCAAAAATGTCATTGGATATGTTAGCAAAGAGGCTTGTTATTCTACATGCCATAAATATTATTGCTTGAATGGGTAACATGCATGGTTTTTAAATTCCTAATAAGTGTTTTCCAGGCTTCATATAGGCACTTCCTGATTGCAGTCTCACTAGGTTTTTTGCTTATTTCTTTTAACATTTGTGCTCATCTAGAGATATGTCATAAGCTTCCTGAGTTTCAGAATTCCTTATTTCTGCAGTCTTTCATGTAATATGGAGATATATACATGTCCCTGGTTCCATCCTCTCAACAAGGGGCTTTCCTAAAACTTCTAGTCTTTCTGCTGGGATCCTTTGTACATTCTTCTTCACAGGAGCAGAGAGGTAGTGATGCAATTGTTTGGATTTGCAAGAAATTTTAACTTATTGGTTCATGTTCTTTTTAATGTGAACCCTTACAACACTAAAGACAGTGGAGTCCCTCTCTCTGCTCTGAAGGAAGGTGTCAATTCTGAATGAACAGATTGCTTCATAGATCCAAACTTTCCAAGCTTGGCCACCAAGTGGAAGTTCTGATCTTTGTTCTTGTGTAGTGTTTTGCCACTCAGTTGACTCAAAAGAGATGATGCTATTATCATCTCCCAAACACCAAGATAATTAATATTTTAACTGTCAATCGGCATACTTCATGCCCATGCCAAACACCAGCATTGCAGAGCAAACATACAGCCAAGAACAAAAATGGAGATTTCTATCAGCTATTTGCTATCAAATGCCAAAGGGAAAACTGCCCTATGTTTAAAACTGAAGGATGTAATGATACCCCTACAATCATTTGTTCACACATCTAATTTATATTGTCATCTACAAAGAATATTTTATAAGGCAAGGATGCTAGAGAGACAGTTAGGACATGCTGTTTGTCTTAAAGAATTTACAGAATAGTAGAGAAGACTGGAAATGAAATCAGAGGTGACAACAGTGTAATCAGTGATGTATTCTGATTCAGAAGCATAATCTCACGCCCAAAGGTGAGAGTGTAGATGGCTATGACGAGGTTGGATCAGAAAACATGAACTGAGTCTTGATGATGGGAAATAATTAGATCAAAAAAAATTGGACTGATTATATGATTGACTCAAACATGAAAGCTTGTAACTACCTCACGGTGATTCAATAAAAACAAAAATTAATTAATTAATTTAAAAATGTGACTGGTGGGGCTGGAGCGATAGCACAGCGGGTAGGGCGTTTGCCTTGCACGCAGCCGACCCAGGTTCTAATCCCAGCATCCCATATGTTCCCCTGAGCACCGCCAGGTGTAATTCCTGAGTGAAAGAGCCAGGAGTAACCCCTGTGCATCGCCCGGTGTGACCCCCAAAAAAAAAAAATAAAATAAAAATGTGACTGGATATATAGTGAAGGGGTTAAGGTACTTATTGTATGTAGCCATTGCTTTTTTAGGTGGATCATATATTTTTATCTTTTTTTTCTTTTTCTTTTTTTTTTTTGGGTCACACCCAGCGATGTGTTACTCCTGGCTTTGCACTCAGGAATTACTCCTGGCGGTGCTTGGGGGACCACATGGGATGCCGGGGATAGAACCCGGGTCGGCCGCATGCAAGGCAAACGCTCTACCCGCTGTGCTATCGCTCCAGCCCCATGGATCAT
Organism: Sorex araneus; assembly: GCF_027595985.1. Lineage (NCBI taxonomy): Eukaryota > Metazoa > Chordata > Mammalia > Eulipotyphla > Soricidae > Sorex > Sorex araneus. The sequence goes on along the minus strand of NC_073313.1, from coordinate 232,956,004 downwards.
ATATTTTTAAAATACAAGATTTGAAGCGCTAAATTTTCTCAATAACTATTCCTGGAAAGAAATAGAAACAAGAAATACAAGTGGAATCCTAGTGGATGGAAATAGATTTTTGTTCATAAAATGACATACTGACCAGAAGGAAAACAAAAAAAGTCATAAATAGTGGAAGATGCTAGATTTTCTTAATGTCTAGGCTCAGAAATGGCATTTTTTCTGCCTCATGCAATAAGTAGAGCACAAGAATCACGGTGAAGGCAACACACAAGTGCCTGATGCCTGGGCAGCTTGGTTCTTTGCAAGCTTCTTCAAAAGCTAACTCCTTCAGGCAGACTTATTTTTCTACAGCATAGGTCTACAGTCCCATTCAAAAAAAGTACTTGGCACCGGATACATTTCATAATTCATATGCGTTGTTTTTAGCTTATAGATATCTAATATAATGCGTCATCTGAATACCAGTGGTTTTCAATGTTTTGCACTGAAGCACCAAGACTGGTCTGAGGACTAGCAGTTGAAAACCACTGCATATCACATACAGATTTTTGGGTACACCCCATAACTGGGCACCTGAATAACTATTTTTTAAATGATTTTTTATTTTTTGGGAGTAATATTGGTTTAGAAGACTGTATGTTTTAGGAATACCATTAAAGTGCCGAAATTCCTCTCCCACAGTCCACAGCACTTAAATAATTCTTTAATAAAATATATGACAAGTGAAATAACTACAGACTGCAAATAACTTCATAGAAAAACAAATCGAGTTTTGCCATTTCCAGGGATTTTTGAATTGAAAATTGGGAGCTTAGTATTATGAACTTATAGTTTGAGTCAGAATAACCCTTTACAGACAAAGCAAATTTCTCCTACTTTGGGAAAAATCTGGTGGTCATTCAGATCTTCTGGGAAATAGATATCAGAACAGAATTAGCGATGTGAGTAGTTGGGGGAGAACAGCTGTGGAAGGTAGGGGGCAGAGGAAACTGGAGCAAGCAGGGAGAACCTGCTAGCCATGAGGTTGGTGAGGTCCACAAAAGGAGACAGGGAGAAGAGAATACTAGGCAGAAAGAGTCTGGGTGTGTGGTACAGCTCTGAGAAAACTTGACATGCCTTACTGGTGGCTCTGTGTGGAGCAAAGATTGCTTCAAAGAGTCCTATATTAGATGCTGAAGACCAGTCCTCTCAGTCATGAGCTGGCAGCTGCCTGAGAAGAGATCAGCAATGACCTGTGGAATATATTGATACATACAAATGCCCACGGTACCAAGGCCACTCACAGCTGGTGCAGTCTATACTGAAGGGAACATGTGCTGCATACCTCCGTGACTCACACTGTCTTCTTTCTTAGTTTCCACAGGCTTCACTCTTTCGGGCCATTCAGTTATTGTTTTCTAGTGGGCACTGTGTGTTTTGGAACTGTATCTTCATGTACCTGGGGATTCACTTCCAGTTCAGGGGTATTTAATTAATCTATAAACCCATGGACTTATTTCTCTCTCAGTGTTCAATTTATCTAAATAGATACTCTCCTTTAAGTTCTCTTTCCTTACATCCCTAAGAACACTTAGTGGACAGTCACTTGTGGCAGAAATTTAGAAGGGATAGTTCTGAAATACTCAGATCTTGGAGGACTGAGGGGATCAGGGAAGATGACGTTGTGTTTGGCAAATGTGGGTTACATTCATGCTTGTGAATCTTCCAAAATGTGTGTCTTCTAGGACTCTGATGCCTCCCATCCCCCACAAATCTCTCCTCCACACAAACCTGTGGAAAGCCTATGGAATGCAGAATCCTAACATTAGCACTATCAAACGCTGCAGACTTCATAATATCACTCTCCTGTCATTCAGACCCAGGGCCCCGTGCATTGCTCTTGGCCCGCTTGTGAGACCAGCAGCGTAAAGCTAATCAAGGGCATTTTGGAATAGGAGACCCAAAGACACTATGACCCAAAGCCCCAATTATTGCCTGAACTGACTCTCAGCCAGTTAGGTTTTAGTATCAAAGCTGTCCTATTACCCATGTTGCCTCCTCAGGTTAGGAAATTGGTTCCAGATGGTATTTGCTTCCACTTAGATCTAAGATGTTGGGCCAGGGATGATGTAATTCAGCAGTAAAGCCCATGTCTTGCATGGTTGAGGGCTTGGGTTCAATCTCTGGCACTACAGAAATATAAACATAAAACATAGATCGAAGATACTCATGGTAGACTTATTTTTGCAGTGCCTGAAAGGTGAAAAACAATAAAAATTTAATACCATGTTTATGTTTTAAAATTGTTAAGGACCAGAGAGAGAGAGCAAGAGAGAGCAAGAAGGATTAGGGCACTTGCCTTGCATCCCACTTACTTGGTTTAATCCCAGAACTACAAATGGTCCCCCTATCATTTTTAGTGATAACTCCTGAGCACAGAATAGTCCCTGAGCACTGCTAAGTATGGCCTCCAAACCAAAAAAAATTATTCAAAATGCCTCTTTAAGACCATGTTGGATCTTCCTGCAAAATGAGGTACCTGGGAGTCTTCAAAAGGCTTCTGTGCTGCTAAACATTATATATCCTCCCAATATTTTCCTGAGTTCCACTTTCTCTCAGCAAGTTGACTGCATAGCTCTTTACAAACTTTCCTAAGTCAGTCACTGGGCTGTGTTCGGAAGGGTGCAGAAGAGGTACCAAAAATAACTTACTGGAGTTATCATTTCCAACTATTTTTGTCGTTGTAGTCCCTTCTCTCTCCCAACTATCTTCTTACCCAGCACTTGAGGTAGGCTTCCAACTGTGGACCAATCCTACTGGCCCTTGTTTCTACTGTCCTTTGGTATTAGTCTCATATTATGTTACTTTATATCCCATTTATATCCCACAAATTTGCATCTCCCTGATGATTAGCTCTGTTGAGTACTTTTCATTTGTCTTATGGTCATTTGTATTTATTCATTGAAGAAGTTTCTGTTAATTTCTTCTCACCATTTTTTGATCCCTCTGGATATGATGATCACCCATGGTCACTCTGGATAAGAACTGTGTGCTGAAAATGGATAACAGAACAAACATAATAACTTCTCAGTATCTTTATTGTAAACCATAAAGCCCAAAAGGAGATTTATGGTTTACATAAATCAAAAACCTCCAACCCCATCCAAAAATGAGAAGAAGAAATGAATAGAAACTTCCTCAAAAAACAAAGCAAATGGCCAAAATATACGAAAGGAAGTGCTCTATATTGCTGATTATCAGATAGATGCAAATCAAAACAACAATGAGATATCTCACACCACAGAGACTAGCACACATCAAAAAGAACAAGAGCAACCAGTGCTGGCGTGCATATGGGGAGAAAGTAAGTGCGATGCAAGGCAAGTGCCCTCTGTTATCAAGATACAGAGAGAGCTTATGGAATGGAAAAAAAATGTTTACCGAAATACCCATCAGATCAGAAGTTAATATCCAAGACATATAAGGCACCGGTAGGACTTTACAAGACAAAAACTCCCAACTCCATGCAAAAATGAGAAGAAATGAATAGAAACTTCCTCAAAAAACAAAGCAAATGGCCGAAAAGTATATGAAAGGAAATTCTCTATACTGCTAATTATCATATAGATGCAGATGAAAACAACAATGAGATATCTCACACCACAGAGACTAGCACATATCAAAAAGAACAAGAGCAACCAGTGCTGGCATGCATGTGGGGAGAAAAGACTCTCATTCATTTTTTTTTTTTTGTGTGTGGGAATGCTGACTGGTCCAGCATTTTTGGAAAACAGCATGGGTATTCCTCAAAAAAAAACTAGAAATTGAGTTTCCATATGATCCAGCAATATCACTTATACCACTTCTTGGAATATACGCCAGGGGTGTAAAAATACACAGCAGAAATGACATCTGCACTTGTATGTTGATTGCAGCACTATTTACAATAGCCAGAATCTGAAAACAACCTGAGCTCCTGAGAACAGATGACTGGTTAAAGAAATGATGGTATGTTTACATAATGGAATACTATTCAGCTGTTAGAAAAATGAAGTCATGAAATTTACTTATAAATGGATGAACATGGAGAATATCATGCTGAGTGAAATGAGTCAGAAAGAGAGGGTCAGACATAGTTTGACTGCACTCATTTATGGGATATAAAGAAAACATACTATGAGACTAACATCCAAGGGCAATAAAAACAAGGGCCAAGAGGATTGGTCCATAGTTGAAAATCTGCCTCAAGTACTGGAGGAGAGGGCAGTTGGGATCGAGAGGGGGCCACCATGACAATGATAGTTGGAAGGGATTGCTCTGCAAGAGAGATGTATGCTAAAAGTAGGTAAGTAGGTAAAGGACCAAGTATAATGACCTCTCAGTATCTGTATTGCAAACCATAATGCCCAAAAGGAGAAAGAGAAAGAGAGAGAGAGAGAGAGAGAGAGAGAGAGAGAGAGAGAGAGAGAGAGAGAGAAAGTGCATGCCACAGAGATAGGCTGAGGTGAGGGCAGGGTGGGAGGGATAATGAAGACATTGGTGGTGGGAAATATACACTGGTGGAAGGGTGGGTGTTGGAATATTGGTTGACTGAAACCCAATCATGAAAGATTTGTAACTGTGTATCTCATAGTATTCAATTAAAAAGAAAACTTAACCAAATCTCTGACCAGGTTTTAAAGTATGGGTATGTAATAGTCTTCTACAAATAGTAGAGTACCATGCAGGGTGGACAAATTTGATTAAGATTGGACTGAGTATATTTGTGTAATGTTATAACCCAATAAAACTTATTACAAAGTTAATCTGACACATAGAGTGGCTTAAATAATAGTTATTATGCCACATGATAATTAGGCATAAATAAAAGCAGTTCCTATAAGTGTCTATAATTAGATGTAGTATTCCTCCATGAGTTGAGAAATAGATAGAGACTCTAGTAAATGTTACTACATGTTTAACATATTATGAAGATTTTCCTTAAAGAAAACTTAACTAGTATTCTGATGCCCGTTTAGTGACATAGTTATGAATCCATCATGGCATGATCATTTCTCCCCTCTCAGCTGCTTTTTATGAACTAAAAGATAAAAAGGAAGGGGGCAAAATGCACCTCCAACATGCTTGGTAGTTGAGGATATAATTCTGTTATTACAACAGAAGGATTATAAGAATTTGCAAGAAAAAATATTTTGAATATAGGGAAAAGTGACTAAAATTGGTATTATTTTTAAACCAATAGGTGAAATTTCTCATTTTTATCTTGCTGACAAATAGACAGTTTAATTGACTCTGATGTTAGAGCTGACTGAATATTTCATACTATTTACTATTCAAACATCTTTGCTGTTCTCATGGTCATCCACAAGGAAAACCAAGTTTTCTCATCTTAATTCTCTTTGCAACTGAAACTCGATGTCCATTTAAGAAACATTGATTGAACACCATCCCTGGGCCAAAACCAAACACGGAGCTGGAGGTAAAGATGAATTGAGCTGGAAAGGTGTTTAGGATGGATGAAGAATCGCGGAAGCAGATAGTTGTGGTCTAACTGTGGTGAACGAAGACCAGGAAAGCAGAGAATGAGATAGCTGTCATGACTGGATCAAAGATATTAGTACCAGAAAGGAAGGGCCATCCAGATGGAGGGACACAGAGACATGGCGGTGATGAGAACCTGGCGTGTGGGGCAGGGTGGATGCAAGAAGAGGGAGTGTTGTAAGAGGTAACCAGGCAGGAGTCATGCTGGAAAGGGTCCTAGAGACCATACGGGGTTTGCTCTGCTCTTTAAGAGCAATAGGCGAACACAGAAATGAGCTCCATGCCCGTGACTAGTGCTGGTTTCCTGAATTGGCCAGGCTTGAAACAACCCTATCTGTGGGATTCTTGCAAGAGTCCAGCTGCTCCTGGTCCTTCAGCTTCATTTCCCCCACTTGTTCCTCACCAGAACTCCTGAAACCAGCTGGAAGGGATGGAGGAATCAGAGCAAACAACCCTTGGTGCCAGTGTCTTTTCCTCCACGCTGCCAGTTCCCAGGCATGCATTACCAGCAGCTGCCTTCCAATCCCAAGGGAGCCCGCACAGTTGTCAGTTTTGGCACATGGTGAAAGGCGCTTGTAGAGATTGGCCATTCCTGTTCCTTCCGACTCAGGCTTACCCAATTCTATTTCCTAGTAAAAAAGAATCCACGTAGACATCAGAACTGATTGTGAGGAAGTTCGAGCCCAGATCACAGAGAAGTTTCTCTTTGCAAGAGAACCCTGCTTCCCACTTGCACCCCAGATGCTTGGGATCATTTTTAGAATAGTCAAAGCCGTCTGCAGTCAGAAATAAAAGGCTGAAGCCCACAGGAGCCTGGGGGAACAATCGTGAAATATAAATGAGTTTCAGTTCCACCAAATGCTTTTCCTTTAATGTGAAGAAAGGATTAGACTTCATAGCAGAGTGAAGCTAAGGAAAAGGAACTACAGCCAATGAATGTCTGGCACGATGCTATGTAAGTTACGTAGTCATGTAAACAATCTCACCATAAGTCCAATGAGATCGATATCATTGTTCCCATTTTAGAAAACAGGAAATTGCTGTTTAGGAAATTTGTCCCAGAGAAACTGAGCTATCTACAAGACGGTTCTGGGGAGAAAAGGAGAGTTTAAAGTTGTTGGAAACCAACTTCCTTATCTCTGTGGTATGAACAATAAAGGAGGTGTTTTCCCTCTGGGCTTGGTTTAAAGAAATTTGGGAAGGAAATCATCGGAGGGATCAAGAGTTGGCTCAAGAGAATGAGCATGTGGTCAATGGTGTTTGATCCCTCGCACCACCTGAGTACATAGAGCTAGGAATAGGTCCTGAAAGTAGCCCTAAAGCCAAAAGAACAGGAAAAATAAAAACCCAGAAAGAAGTTCCGTGGAACTAAACAGCACTCTTGAGGTTATCAAAACTGTGTAATGTCCAGAGAACTTCAACAAGTGTGTACAAGCACTACAACCAACTGTGCAGTGCTCACACATCACAACAACTCCAAAAGGAAGAAATGGCAACTGGCATTTAGTTAGGTACAAAATTGTGGTGGGGAAATCATAGAATCTGAGAATCAGAGGATTTGTCTTACAAATGCTCTCAGCCAATCATCATTTCACTGTAAAAGATACCAAGGTCAAAGAGTAGAGTGACTTGCCAGGTCTAGGCATTCAAAAGAGAGGCTTAGCTTTATCACCTGACTGAAATATTCAACACTGCTCTACTAGGCAATCTACCTCATCTCACCATTCAGTCTTTCTGCACCATTTCTGGCAGATCCAGACCTTGCTGGGGTGCCTTGAGGGACAGACAGGTGGGTCTCAGTGCCTGGGCAGTTGTGGAGAGAAGAAATGGGGTCAAAGAATAGCAGCATTAGCCTTTCTAAGTTTCAATCCCAGTCATGAAATGTATAAGTACAGACTTTCCAGAAGCAGTAAGAATACTCCTTGAAAAGTATTTAAGATGAACAAAATTATTTTGATGTCTAATCAAGGTCAATAAAAAGGATTTTTGTCTTAATGTGTACTATTGCTGAAGCCTAATGACTCTATTGGGGTATTAGGAAGCAATTGTAGGACATGTACTGGGACCAAAACATTATGTATATCATTTCCTTAGATATGCTGAGAAGTTATTTCTAATTGTGGAGCAGGTGAAGTTGTTTTTCTTACTGCCAATTGCCTCATCTTGGTTCTCTCTATCCCTGGGGAAATTTCTCAGAACAAGACATAAAACTCACTCAGTCTAAAGTGTAAATAGCTAACGATGCTCAAAGTAATATTTCTCCTAGGAGTATTTTCATCTTAACATTTCAAGTCAGATAAATTAAGCTTTACCAGAAAAATAGCAGGTTTTCTTTCAAGGTGGAATAGAACCTTCTAGGGATATGTGCAATACTCTTCATGCTTCTGTTATCACACTATTAAAAATGGTTCTTTCACCTTCAGCTGGAGGTGTCCTTTCTGATTTCAAAAACAATAGCTACTAATTAGCTAATATGCACTAACAAATATTAATGTTTCAAATTTTCCTAATTCCGTGAGTAGATAATAATAGGTTAAAATTTATTGAATGTTTACTGAGAACTCTGCATTTAGAGAAGCATTTTGCATCTGAAACTACTTTCATCCTCCCAGTCTCACATGATGTTGATATTGTTATTATTATCATGTTGCTTTGGCAAATTAATATCCAAGTTGAGAGAAGCTAAAGGAATTGCCAAGAATTTAGTGTGCCCATTCACTACAGAAGAAACAGAGGCTTAAAGAGATGCTTACCTCTAATCCAATCTCTTCTCCCTGACTCTTGTTTTCTCTAACCGTAGGGAACAATTAAGATTGTTTTTTAAAAATTATTACTTTACTTTGTTCAAGCGGGCACCAGTAACATCTCCATTTGTCCCTGTCACATGCTAGTGTAGCCCGATGGCATATTGGGGGCTCTTTCAGGGTCAGGGGAATGAGGACCATCATTGTTACTGTTTTTGGTATATTGAGTATGCCATGCGTAGCTTGCCAGGCTTTGCCATGCATAATATATATACATATGGAGAATGATTTTAAAAAGAAATTTTATTAGAAATTAAATAAACATTTATACCAACATAGTAGACTCATACTTTACTTTGTAATTCTACTTTCTATGTTGTGTTTTGTAATGGCACAGTTACAAGTGAAATGAATATAAATAAGCCCAATTTGGCCCACGTTCCAAACCCAAATTGATAAGGGCAGTTTTCGACGAGGTTCATTTGTGGACATATGTAACTACATTGTTTCTTAAATGAACATGGAAACCATGATGATTATGATCTTTTGAAAAATTCATGGTTGAAACGGGTCCAACTTAATTATGAGATTTGCTTTATGAGGTTGTGTGTATAAGTCATCAACCAAAAGAAAGAACAGAAGGTCACAAAATTCACATCCATGCAAGCATATGGATCAGTGTCTAAACACACGCACACACACACACACACAACACAACACAAACATTTCCACACATCTGGCTTGATCCAGAAAGAATCAGGCAGCTCAAAGTTAAAATACAAACTATTTTTATTTGTGTGCTGTCTGGAGAACTGACATGGAATGCTATGGAAACAAAACTCTAAGCATAGCAATTCAGTTAAGAGCTAAATGAATAGCTGCTTCCCAGCCCTCTACATTAATTAAAACCCAGGTTATATTCTCCCTCAACCTCTTGTGTCTTTCTTCCTTATAAAGAACAAATGATAGGTAGGGAAAGGGAGAAATGGGAATCACATAAATTCAGAATGCACACTTGTTATAAAGGGGCAATCATTTTTTGCATAATGTTAAGAAAGAAATATAATTTTATTGTGGTTTGAGGTCAAACTGACTTCTTTCTTTGATGAACTACATGAGTCCTTTCTTTATGAACACAGGTGTTAACTCTCAGGGAAAAAGTGTGAACAGACTTCAATTCAAGAGTATTACCTGGCATAGTAGGCATTCAGTGTTGTTTGTGGAATCACTCATTCTACTAAGAACTCAAATATATATTGAATTTTTAACAACAGAAATAGTCTAAGCTCATGGGTCACAGAAAGAAAAATGGAAAAAGCTTCTCTGTAGTAGAGATTATGTTCTAGTAAAAAAACACAAATAAATAGATAATACAATGTGTTAAATAGTGGGGTGCTCTTGTAAATTCATTAATAGGCCTCAAAGATATTCACATCGTAATCTCTGGAACCTGTGAATACATTCGCTGTTATTGCAAAAGGAATTTTTTTTTTTTTTTTTGCAAAAGGAACTTTGAGCAGCTGGAGTGATAGCACAGTGGGTAGGGCGTTTGCCTTGCACTCGGCTGACCCAGGTTTGATTCCCAGCATCCCATATGGTCCCCCAAGCACCACTAGGAGTCACTCCTGAGGGCAGAAGAACCAGAAGTAACCCCTGAGCATTGCTGGGTGTGACCCAAAAAGCCAAAAAAAAAAGAAACCTTGAAGATGTAACTCAGTTGAGGGTCTTGAAGTGCAGAGATGAGCCTGGACTATCCAGTTGAGTCCTATGTAATCACCGGAGTCTTTATAAGAAAGAAGCAGGAATTTGAGCAGTATTCTTCAATGTTTTATACCAGTGGACCAGGCTCTGTCCTGCTTCTCAGTCCCTGGTCTAGAATTTATAACCAAAATGGTAGACCAATGATTTTCAACATTTACCTGCAGATCAGCACAGGTCCATGGATTGGTGGTTAAAAGCCAGTATAATTAACAGTATTTAAGTCACTGCACTTAAATTTAAAAACAGTTAAGAAGTAAACAATAAAATAGAATAAGTCATCAGCGAGATCTACAGGAGGAGATAAAGCACTTGTCTTGCATGTGGCTGGTTCTGATTCAATCCCCAGAACTGCATATGGTCACCCAAGCACTGCTAACGATATCTCCTGAGCACAGAGTATGGAACAGCCCCTAAGTACTTCTGGATATCACCCCCAAACCCAAAATATAATAAGATAAAAATTAAGTAGGTAAAGAAACTATGTGAGATTATATTTTCTAAAGAAAATGATCACAGTAGACATTTCTGGCTTGTAATTTGATCCTCTTTGAACCCAAAGAAAGGGTTCCTCCACATTAACCCTGGATAAATGGCAACTGTGATAAATGGGGTACTATGTTATTTCTAAGTCTAAATCTGAAATGGTTGATGGTGAACCTATCTGGCGCTCTTTGGGATACCCAATCTTGGAACTCAGTCACCAAATTATAAGGAAGCCCTATTGAATACATGGGGAGACCATATACAGGTATTTTGGTGGAGATACCAGTCAATAAAAAATTAATTACTAGACATTTAAGATAATGGGCTTATAACTAACAGTTATCTTGTAACCCACAGACATAAAGGTCCCTGTCTTATGCATAAGATATGATTAATCTTCTTTATGCCTTTACTGAATTTCTGATCACTAAAACTTTGAGTTTAAAAAGTGGTTTTTATTCTAACTACTAAATGTTGAGGTTTGCTATACTATCAAGGCAACTGGAACACAAGGTCATTTAGAAGTGGCATTTAAGCAAAATGTAAAGGGAGCAAGGGATTCTTGACACTATCTGGTGGAAGATCATTCAAGGTAGATAAAAAGTTAAATCCCAAGGAGAATGCCTGGGATGTGCCAGGAACAGTTAGGGAGCTTTGGATTCTAAGTGGAGTGATAAAATGGTGGAAAACAAATTTAGAAAAGTTTTGGAGGGGTCAGAGAAGTAGTACTCTTTTCAGCTGGATTGTTGTATTATTGTTGAGTTTTATGAGTTAGTTGCTGATTTCGGGTATTAAATTCTCGTTGGATATTTGATTACACAAATATTTTATCCTATTCAGTAGATGCCTTTTAATTTTGATGATAGTTTCTTTTATGTTGCAAAAGTTCTTTAGTTTTATGTAGCCCCATTTGCTTAATTTTGCGTTTGTTTCCCTTTCTATTAGAATTGAATCAACAAAGAGATTTTCTTTTTTTTTACTAGAACAATTTTGCCAATAATTTATTTATTATTCTTATTTTTTTATTTATTAGTGAATCACTGTGGGGGTACCGCTACAGACTTACAAACTTTCGTGTTTGCATTTCAGTCATACAATGATCGAGTACCCATGAGTACCCATCCCTCCACCAGTGCCCATTTTCCACCACCAATGGTCCCTGCATCCCTCCCACCACCCTCACTCCATTGTCCTACCCCCACCCCACCCCACCTCTGTTGCAGGGCATTCCCTTTTGCTCTCTCTCTCTCTCTCTCTCTCTCTCTCTCTCTCTCTCTCTCTCTCTCTCTCTCTCTCTCTCTCTCCTTTTGGGTGTTGTGGTTTGCAGTACAGGTATTATGTGGCCATCATGTTCCCTCTATAGTCTACTTTCAGCCTGCCTGTACCATCCCGAGTGGGCCCTCCTAGCACCCTTTACTTGGTGGTCCCTTCTCTATCTGAGCTGCCTTTTCCCCCAACATTCGAGGGTGGCTTCTAAGTGGTGGAATAATCCTCCTGGTACTTATCTCTGCTGTTCTTGGGTGTTAGTCTCCCATTCTGTTGCTTTACATTCCACAAATGAGTGCAATCTTTCTATATCTGTCCCTTTCAATAAAGAGATTTTCTAAGGTTGATGTTGGGATTGATGGCGTCTGTGTTCTTTAATGCATTTTATGATTTCAGATATTAAATCATTTTAATTAAATGATGTGTGATGTTAGATAATGGTTTAACTTTGTTATTCTGTGTGTTGCTGACCAGTCTTCCCAGCACCACTTATTAAAGACACAATCCTTGCTCCACTGCATATTCTTGGCTCCTTTGTTATAAATGAGATGTCTGTAATGTGTGTGGGTTTAATTCCTGATTCTTGATTTTGTTTTATTTATTGATGTATGTGTCTGTTTTTATTCCGTAACATGCTGCTTGATGGCTTTGTAGTGTAGTCTGAAAGTGGTGGTGAGCATCAAACCTTCATTCTACATCTTTTTATTCTCAGAATTGCTAACCTAGGTCTTTTGTAAGTCCAAATGTGATAGCCTCTCAGTATCTATGCTGCAAACCATAATGCCCCAAAGTAGAGAAAGGGTATGGGGGAAATTGTCTGCCATAAAGGCAGAGGGAGGGTTGAGATGGGGTGGAGGACACTGGGGATATTGGTGGTGGAAAATGTGCACTGGTGAAGGGATTGATATTCTATCATTGTATGACTGAAACTCAAATATGAAAGCTTTGTAACTATCTCATGGTGATTCGATAGAAAAAAAAAGCCCAGAGACACATTTCAAAGCAAGCCCCTTAAACAAAAGCCATACAGATGGCGAAGAGGCATTTAAAAGTTGTTCATCAACTCTTACTATTAGAAAATTGCATATAAAACAATAATTAGGTATCATCTGATACCTTTATCAACAGAATGGCCATTATGAGAGAGATGTATTGCAGAGAATTTAAGGAGAGGATAAATCTCTATACACCAGTAGTTTTCAACATTAAAAAATTATTTAAAGTGTGGTTTACCAAATTTTCATAATACAGTTGTTATGGGCTGGAGTGATAGCACAATGAGTAGGGCATTTGCCTTGCACATGGTTGACCCAGGTTCGATTCCTCCATCCCTCTCAGAGAGCCCGGCAAGCTACCAAGAGTATCCCGCCCGCACGGCAGAGCCTGGCAAGCTACCTGTGGTGTATTCGATATGCCAAAAACAGCAACAAGTCTCACAATGGAGATGTTACTGGTGCCTGCTTGAGCAAATCCATGAACAATGGGACAACAATGCTACAGTGCTACAGTTGTTATGGGCATTCAATATTCCAACACAAATCCCACCACCAAAGTGACCTTCCCTCTACCATTTTCTCCGTTTTCCCAACCACCTTCAAGCATGCCCCCTTGGCAGGCACAAAATAATTTATTTTATCTGCTTGTTACAAGTGGATGAGGGATTTTTAAAAAATAATTCAGTAAAAGAAAATTTGTGGAAGCTGTTATATCTTACCATGAGGTCATTAAATTCTAGTCTGTTGTTACTAGTTGAGCCTTCTGTGTTGTTGCTTTTGTTTATTGAGCTTAGTTGGATACTATGCTACTTTCCCCTTGAAAGGTATGCTCCTACTGGGATGTCAGTACTGTGGAACTTGTACTTGTTGTATACATGGCTGCAAGCTCCAGAAACTCCAGAATAGGGCTGGACTGATAGATGAGTTGACATGGTGGCAGCTGTGGAATGTGGTTGTGGCTGTCAGGGCTTCCAGAAGTACAGGGAGTGGGATGGGAGGTAAGGCTGCTCGCTCCTACTCTAAGAAGGCCCCAGAGTTCTCAGCCTGAAAACCCATGTAACATGGAATTTTCCTTGGTTCGGTGTCTCTGTAGAGATGATTTGTTAAGAGTAGAGTTGGGCCATTGGCATGGTGGAAACCATGGTCTGGGTGTGGCTGCCAGGGCTTTGGCGGGGGGGTAGGGCAGCCTCAGTCTGCTCCCCTTCTGGTGGTGCCCCAGAGCTTTCAGCTGGAGACTCAGGTACCCTTGAATTTTTACAGCTTGGCTTGCAGCTCCAAAGAAATTTAGTTGTGAATTGTTGGTTTTCAACATTTTTATACCTTTGAGTCAGCCCTAGTCCATGGACTGGTACCTGAGACCTGTTCTATACTGTTGTTGAGAGGGCAATTGATTCACTCATAAAAGGAAATTGTATGACATTCCTAAAATATTTTAAAAAATTAAAGTTTATTATAGAAATTTCATAAAATAAAAATAAAAGTTTCACTCAATTCAATTATTTAATGCATGGTTGAATACAAAAACAGTAACTCTAAGAGTTGTATATACCCCATGTTCATAAAAGTATTATTTATTAATAGCCAAGAATGGAAACAATCTATGCACACATCGACATATGACTATATAAAAGTATGGGTGTATATATATATATGCAATAGAATACAATTTAGGTATGAAATGGATGAAACCCTGCCATTACAATAATAAGGATAGATTTAGATATTATTATTATCCATAAAGTAAGTCAGATTTATACAAACAATATATGATTTTACTTTCATATAATGCATAAACAAGCAAAATGAATGAGATCAATAAAATAAGATTAATATTTTAGACTATTGGTCAAGTTAGTGGCTACTAGAAGGAAGTGGGGGGAAGAGGAAAAGTAATATGGACTAAAGGGTCAATTGTTCACATAGATAAGACCAAGTTCAATATCCAAGTAAGCAATGTTAGAAGAATGGATAAACATATTTGGTATAGGGTTCCAGAGCTGTGGTTCAGTGGTAAGGCCTTACACATGTGAGGCCAAGAATTTGATTTCCCCCTCACTGCCCCACCTCATTACCACAGAGTGCAATCTCTAGCTCTGCTGATGTAATCCTAGGTGCCACCACCAATGTTTAACCTGTAAAGCACAACAACAAAGAAAAGTCAAGGGGAAAATTACAATAAAGGTATGTATATTATAATATCCATTGTTGCATATGATTACATATTTATTATATATGGATCGATAGCACAGCGGTTGGGCATTCGCCTTTCACATGGCCAACCCATGTTCGATTTCTCTGTCCCTCTCGGAGAGCCTGGCAAGCTACCCTTGCGTATTGTATATGCCAAAAACAGTAACAATAAGTCTCTCAATGAGAGACATTACTGGTGCCCGCTCAAAAAAATCGATGAGCAATGGGATGACAGTGACAGTGACAATGAAATACTACTCATCCCCCAAATTGCTTAGCTTTCGTAGCAACATGAATGGAATTGGAAGGCATCATCTTAAGTGAAATAAATCAAAAGAAGAAAGACAGTTATTGAACAAATGATGTCATATGTGGTATGTAGCAAAGCAAAGGAACAGAAAAAGTAAAATGAAAGCAAATTCATGGATGAGAGAGCAGAGCGTACTCAAGCAGAAGAGAGGAGAGAGATCAAAATGGGAAGGGATTCAGTGGACAGTGATGGAAGGATACTGATATTTTGATGGTTGTTATGACTCAGTGACATGTACTTTTTTTTTTGCTTTTTGGGTCACACCTGGCGATGCACAGGGGTTACTCCTTGCTCTGTACTCAGGAATCACCCCTGGTGGTGCTCAGGGTACCATATGGGATGCTGGGAATCAAACTCAGGTCGGCCGCATGCAAGGCAAACACCCTACCCGCTGTGCTATTGCTCCAGCCCCTCAGTGACATGTACTTTGAAGAATAAAATTTTACCCCAAAAATGTGTACAGTGGTGCAAATTTTCCAATAACAATAATTAATTAAATTAAACAATTAAATCACATAACAGAGTCTCCTGCCCCCATGCCTGGCTGTCTTCACTGGGGCCCCTCGGAGGGGGGTGGATTGAGTTTCCCTCCCCACCCCGAGCAGAGCCCCAGCAGCTGAAACCTCTGGAACTCAGCCATAGCCATGCTCAAGGACACTTTCCACACACTTGACGAGCCTCATGCATTAAGGAACCGGCAGAGGAACCCAGGTGTGTGGGACCCGGGGTTAAGATCTCCAAGCCTGTTCAGAACGGGACTGGGCCTCCTCTACCCAGATCCCCATTTTCCAGTAGCTAGGCAGTCACACCCACAAACTACCCCTGGCACTGTGTAATCCTATCAATGGACAAGATTCAAAGACTGTAAAACAAAGCTCTGGGAAGATCTCTTATTGTCTAGTTCTCCCTCTTAGAGAAACTAGCAACCTCCCTGTGGCATATTCGATATGCCCAAAACAGTAACAATGATGGATCTCATTCCCCCGACCCTGAAAGAGCCTGAAATGCGGCACCATTGGGATGGACGAGTAAAGAGAGTCTGCTAAAATCTCATGGCTAGGACAAATGGAGATGTTACTGGTGCCCACTTGAGCAAATCGATGAACAACAGGATGATAGTGATACAGTAAAGTTAAAAATGTTTTATAGTGTAATGTATAGAATTAGACTGTTAGTGGTAAATATATTGTACTATATACAGATGTTGATATATATGGATGAAAATCTGAAAACTATATAATGTGATTACACAGAAAATGTTACTGTAATGAAAGTCTTAAATAAATAAATTTCAGCCACCCTTCCAGAGTTAATATAGCTTAAATTCCAAGTTAAAGTTTGTGGCATTGGTCTAATGTATTTGAATAAAGATTTCAACAGTTACCCACCCAAAGGGTAATTTATTCAAGTATCAAATTTTCCATCAGTCAACTGGGTGTGGTACTATTATTCACCATATAGTGTATCATGATTGTATTATATTAAAACTAAAAGATTTCTGACTCAGATAAACTTTCAGTGAGTGTTAGATGTTATTGCTGTCATGTGTTTTATGTGTGTGTATATGTGTTTTTTATTGGAATTTTTCCTTAAGGGTAGTAACACCTGGAAGTTTCCAGAGACTATTCCTGGCTCAGTCCTTTGGAGTTACTCCTGGGGGTACTCAGAGGATCATGTGATTCCAAGGGTTGAACCCAGTTCTCCCCATACAAAACATGTGCTCAAACTCTATAAATCATCTCCCCCACCACTATTACTGTAAATCAAGAAGAATTTAGGGAGAAAGGAAGGTTTTTGTACTTGTTCAAGGTAAATCATTGTTACACTAACACTTAATAAGTTAATAATTATTATAATTAAACTAACACTTAATAAATCTAACCTTTATGAAAGTTTAGCTAATTTTGCTGTAAAGAGTATATGCTGTAGTTACAAAACTTCTCCTATCTCTACTGACACCTAGTATCCTTTGTTATACTTGAACCAGTCTGAAGGAACTTCATTTTCAATCATTGCATTTTACTCTCAGAAAACATAAAGAACTTTATCAGAGACAAATTGTTATACATATATAAGTAAACATTTGTTTATTATCATGACATTGTTACTTTGATGTTTATTTTTTAGAATTTTATTGTCCCAGACTTTGACTAACCCTATTTTCCCACAACTCCACCAATGTACATTCCCACTTTTGAGCTTTTTGGCTGACAGAAATTACCAGGAAAGCTCTATACTTCAAATGGAGAAAATAAAAAATGCTTGAGAGGTTTATAAAAGCAAAACTGCAAATGTGTTTCTTTTAAAAAAGCAAAACAAAAAATGCAGACTTCAGAGTTGTTTTTATATTTCATATGACTAACACATCTCTCTGGTATGATCCTGATCTGCATGAAAGCATACTTTGGTCTAATGGAAAAATGAAAAGGGAATGACAAATCAGAAAAGAGTGAATCCAAATTCAATTTTTGCACCTTAAAACAATTGTCCAAACTAAGGCAAAATTTGTCATTCCCATACTAGCCTCACACATTTGTAGACAAAATCACAAAGCACAGAAGTATCACTGTTTGTTGGTTTTATTGCTCACTTCTCCATATTAATATTTGCCTGCTGTTGGGGCTGGAGTGATAGCACAGCCGGTAGGGCATTTGCCTTGCACGCGGCCGACCCAGGTTTGAATCCCAGCATCCCATATGGTCCTCTGAGCACCACCAGGAGTAATTCCTGAGTGAAGAGCTAGCAGTAACCCCTGTGCATTGCCGGGTGTGACCCAAAAAGAAAAAAAATATTTGCCTGCTGTTTTATCTAAATTAAAAGATATCCCTCCTCCATCAAATATCAGGTTTTAAAAAACCAAAGTAAAGCGTAAGTCCATTATCTCACGGATTCAAATAAATTCATTATTTTACAGGAATGGCTTCCGCAAGTGGCAGGAAAAACAAGAATAAAGATGAAATGTAAATTTTCAGAGCATCCAATAGAACAGCAGAACTGTACAAATCTGAGCACGAGTTCTAGTTTCCACACAGAAGAAACTCTTCTTTAACTTCTTGAAGCCAGAAGCATAGGTAATGAACCAGAAGCATCAGCACCACCTGAAACTTAATTGAAATACTGAATTTCAGATCTATACTTGTCTTTTGGCTGAAATCTGCATTCTAATAATCTCTGAGGTGATTTGTATGTGGATTAAGATTTGTATGTGAATTAAAGTTTAAGAAGCAATGTCTAAGAAATTCTCACTTCTTGAGACTGAATGGAGCTTCCAAACCATTTGTATATCTTAGTGTGATCATGCCTTTGCAAAACCAATCTTGAGCTATGCAGGTGACTGACAGCTTTGAGGACCAGGGTCCCATATCATTATGCGTAAGTGTTCCTCGGTACCCATTAAATCGTTCAAAAGATACTGAGCTACAGATACTTCACTTAATGACCTTCCAAATTTCTTGGCACCAATCATCTTCTAAGAGACTTTAGTGCCTGTACTTATTAAATTTAACCTTTTTTCCCCACTAATCATCAGTCTTCTCCTGATGACTTTTAAACCATGAGGTTATTGGAGAAAATATATCAGAAGTAACAGACAAACTATAGACAAATACTTAAGGACATAAGAAAATTAAAGCACCTTTGAGAAACAGGCCTAATTATTGGCCATGGTGTAGTTTCTGAGTTCATTAAAATTCCGTTTTTCATGTATTCTGACAGTGTAGGGAAGAAAGAGAAACAAGAATCTGCTTTGAGACTGTATTCACAAACACACAGCTGTTGCCTTAACTATAGGGTCATGCGTTACTGTGGCTTTGTTTTTCTTGTCTTCCAGGTGTTTTCTAAGGATGCATTCAGTAGAATTTCAATGAGTTGGAGAGCTCTATCCAATGTATAAATTAAAATAAAGCTTCTTAAACAAGTTTCAGCCAAATTGCCCTCCTCGGCTGATTTGAGTTGGTTACTAAGGAAGCAATATAAATGACATTCTTTAAGCCAGACTCTCATAAATCAGGTGTTCTTACATTTCTTGAAGTGACAATAGAAAGCCAATTGGAAAACATAATAGCAAAGACAATGCTCCAAAACTGTCGTCAGACTTTGAAGTGAGTAAAATGTTTGACAGGAAAGATTGTGTGTGAACATTATTTATTGTACCAAGAGCCATTCAAAGGTACTTTCGAAGCAAAGATTAATGAAATAGAATTTTCAGGAAGTAACATAATAGAGACTCTCTTCCTGTCCCCCACCTATTTTTCCTTTAGGGAGATCCAGATTTAGCTTGGGACAAGATTTATGATTCTGTAGGTGTGATGACAGGCAAGTTTTGGTTTACAATGTGATTTCGGTGTTAGGGTCTCACTTTTGGATATATGCTTTGACATCCCTTAACCTAATTCAGATATTGCTTTCGTGTCCAAAAAGCCAAATAGGCAGTACTAATGAGTGATAATCTAGATGATCACTTTCACTGCTACATAGGAAACCAACACCTCAACCTTCATAAGTTCCATTGATCTGCTTTAATTTATCAAATTCTCAAATGCCACACCCACCTTCTTCACACTCATTAGTATTCTTTGCTTATCAGCATTTATCCTGAATTCTTTAAAGAATCAGCCCCAAATTATTGCTTAAGGTAAAGCACTAAAAGTAGATGAATTTTTTTGGTTTGTTTTGTTTTGGGGCCGACCCAGCAGTGCTCAGGTCTTACTCCTGGCTCTGTGCTCAGGGATAACTCCTAAAAGGATTATGGACCATATGGGGTGCCAGGGATTGAACTCAAGTTGGCCACATACAAGCCAAGCACCCTACCTGCTATGCTATTGCTCCTTCCCCTGAAGATAAATTTTTACCAGTGTACTTTTACAAGCAGTTAAAATTTCCTTTGCTCTTGTAGAATCTAAAATATTTTTCTAAAGACTGCAGTTGAGGCACCAGGTCCCAAAGCATTCTAAGGGCCCACAATCTTTCTTTTAAAAAGGAAAGAATTTGGGGACCAGATAGATAGTACAGCAGGTAGGGCACTTCCTTTGTACTTGACCAATCCAGGTTCAATCCCCAGCAGTAGATGATCCCCTGAGCCCTGTCAGTAGTGATGACTGAGCAGAGTCAGGAGGAAGCTCTGAATAAAGCTGGGTGTGGTACAAAATAAGAAAACAGAAAAAAAAATTTTAAAGAAGTTGATGATTTGAGAATCGGAAGGTCCAATTTTTCATAACTGAATGTCACCATATTGATTGCTAAGACAAAAAGGTAATTTTCTAGTCAGCAATTCAGACCATCAACTCTTACATCACTTTTCAGAATTTAACTGAATAGCTACTTTCACCCAGTATAGAGAAGGTTCCATCGAGAGTATATTAGTGGTGCATGATCTTTTGGAGCATTAGGAATCTTTTAAAAAGACTTTTGGGGGACTGGGGTTGTGGGTCAAAGTAAAGCACATGCTTTGCATACATGGAACCTGAGTTTAATCCCCATAATTGGGAATTTAAAAAAATAACAGAGACTTAGAGCAGTTTTAAGTCCATGGCAGTTTTGAATGAAGGAATGCATATTTCTTATATATCACTGACTTCCATACATGCATGATCTCCCCCTTTACAAACATACCATATGAGAGTTGGTACATTTGATATCATTGAAAAATCTATATTCATATAATTAATATCAGATGTTCATAGTTATATTAAGGTTTACTCTCATTTGTACATTCCATATATATTTGGACAAATTGATAATGCACATACTTACTACTATATCAAATTGAGAAGATTCCCCTATTTTTAAAAGAAATATTTTGGATGCCAGAGAAATAGTATGGGATGTAGATGCTTGTCATGTACCTTTATTCAATCCCTAGCACTGCCAAAAAGACCCCTGAGCCAAGAGCGAGGAATAAGCACTGAGCACCCTGGGTATGGTTCTCAAATCTGGGTATGGACACAAAATGAAAAAAGTAAAGCATGAAGAGAAAAAAAACCCAACAACATTGTTCTTAACTTTTTAGTTAGAAAATAATAAAATTATTTTCTAATTTGGAAAATTAGAATTTTCTGTATATTTAAAAAAGATACAGAAAATTTGTAAGAATTATTTTCTAAAAGAATTGTTTTTAAAAGGAAAAACTATGTGTTATGGAATCTTAAATTTAAAAAAATCTTAAATTTAAAAAAATAGTTCGGGAATTAGGATACATAGTAAGCTTGCACCTGACCTGGGTTTGATCTCCAACACCACATGATTTCTCAAGGAAGGTAGTGTGTTTAATTGTAGTTCTCTTTAATTTCTTTATCTTCCTTCAATTTGGACATTCACAGCCTTTCTTTGCATTTAAAAAATTCCTGGTGGTAAGGGTACAGTAGGTAGGGCATTTGCCTTTATTTTTTTAAAATAATGTAAGAGTACTGGTATTTGTTCAGCCATTGATTATGCTGGTTGAATTGGGCATGAACTCCACATTACTTTTTTCAAAAAGTTTCTTGTATCACTGTGAGATAGAGTTAGAAAGCTTTCATGTTTGAAATTCAGCTATATAATGATGGAACACCCAATCTCCATCAGTGCACATTTTCTACCACCAATGTGCTCGGTATTCCCCCTACACACACTTCCCAGTCCTCACTCTGCCTTTGTAGCAAACAATTTCCCCAATACTCTCTCTCTCTAATTTTCGGCATTTTGTTTTGCTCAAAATTTCCACCACCATTCAAGCCTACCTGCCAGGGGCAGATGCTAGATAATTTATTTTCGATTGCTCATTTTGATTATCATTAGAGTTCACATGACCAGGATTGTAAATGTAAATTTCTAGATTGTAAATGGTTGGGTTCCAGAGACATCTCTGTATGGCATTAATCCATTTTGGGATTCAACTGGGAGTCTCTGAGGCAGGGTTGTTGGTGTGCTAAGATGGCATCCAGAGGCAAATTGTGGGTGTGACATCCAGTCTACTGGGTGTGCCAGGATATTCTGCTACCATGTGGCCTGGAGATTCAGTCCTGGAACTGCATACCGGGAAGGGTGGGGGCTTGCTTGTGGAAGATCTTGGTCACCGGGATTCCATCTGGAGTAGGCCGGGAGACTACATCTGCTCCATCTGGGGTGCCCCGGTGAAATTGGCTCAGGAGGGGGCTTGGAGAGATCTCTGGCACTGTGGTATCTTCAGGGACTTGCTGTTGTGTCTCTGGGCCAGGGCTGTTGGTGCGCTAAGATAGTGCTCAGAGATAAATAGTCCTGGAAACTGCATACCAGGAATCTTGCTTGTGGAAGCTCTTGGTCACCAGGATTTCATCTGGAGTAGGTGGGGATTGCAACTGCTCCATCTGGGGTGCCCCATGAAATTGGCCTGGTATTGGGCCCTGAGAGATCTCCAGCACTGTGGTGTCTTTCAGGACTTGCTGTTGTGTCTCTGGGCCAGGGCTGTTGGTGCACTAAGATCCATATCACAACATTTTCTTGGTGAGGTCCATCCTGAGATGGTAGAGTCAGGTTGGCAGTATGGCAGCGATTTTAGATTGTGAAAGCAAATGGCTGCCAGGGACTCTGCTTGGGCAGGCATAGGGCAACCCATTCCCCTCCAATTCACCCTGGTCTGTTCAGCCACACACGGGTCCAAGCTTAACTGCAGCTTTTGATCTCTTTAGAGATTTATTTAGGGGTCTCTGAAGCAAGACCAGTAGTAGAGTTTACAGGGTGGCGCTGGAGTTGGTTCATGGGGTGTCTGCCAGTGCTTCCATGTATATTGGAAAGTGGGGGGAGGTAGCCCATCCCAACTCCAAGAAAGCCTGAAGATTTTAGTCACAAAACCCTAATACCAGAATTTTTAGCAGATTATATCTTGGTGAGGTCTGTCCTGAGACCGTGGAGTCAGGCTGGGGATGTGGCAGTGATCTTGGATTGTGGAAGCAAGGAAAGCAAGTGGCTGCTGGGGGCTCTGTTTGGGCAGGCCACCAGACCAACCTACCCTCTAATTATTCCCAGTCTGTTCAGCCATGAGCAGGTCCGAGTTTAACTGCGGCTTTTGATTGCTTTCAAAATTTATCTATGGGCCTCTGAAATAAGGACAACAAATGAGCTTGTATAGCTGAGCTGGAGGTGGTTTGTGGGTGTGGCTCCCACATACCTAACTTTTGGTTGTTTAATTTGTTGATAAACTTTGGGATTCGGCCAAAGGCACAGAGACAATTTTGGGGTATCAGGAAGCCTGAAGGCACCATCAGGATACTGATGCACTCACCCCACAGGTACAGGTTGAGTTGGCAGCACCATAGCCCCAAGGGCATTTGCCTTGCATGTAGCCATGCCAGTACTAATCCGCAGCACCTCACGTCATCCCCTGAGCCACCAGAAGTGATCCCTGAGTTCGTAGCCAGGAGCAAGCCCAGAGTGCTGCTGGTCCAAAAAACAAAACTGAACAAACAAAAATTCTAGGTGATTGATGATGCCTAATGTTATGAAATTAATTTTTTTGAAGAATATAGCCCCCTTCTAATCTTTTATTATCTATATATATTTTGGAGAATTTATGTTTTGTGTGTTGGAACCTGGTTGAAAGTAAATATGTTTGGGAAAAGACTTTAAAAATGTTTTTTTCAATTACTAATTCAATAACTAGACATTATTTTTCTATATCTCTAATATATCAGAATGTGTGTTTTTTATTTATAGAAGTGTTACATGTTTCAATTTTAATGCATAGTCTCCAAAATAAATTTCTCTGTTTAAAAGCTTAATTGCTAGATGCAGAGAGATTTTAAGGTTCTTATAAATCATAAGAGAGAATATTTGTGCACAGCCATTCATTCAACAAATACTGAGTGTTTACTTTCTACCAGGTAACTGGTTAATTGTCATGTTTATGATATGAGACCAGCAAAGACAGCTTTTTCCCTGCAAGATGTCTAAGTCTGGTATATTATGCAAATAAAAATATAGGAAAATACAGAATATGTGTGGAAGACTATCATGAGAAAAAACACAAGGTGTTCTTGAAATATCCTGGAGAGCATCTCACACCCTCTTGCAAAAGCATTCAATATTTTCTACTCAGGAAGTCCTGGGTAGGATAAATGAGAGATAATTTGTGCAATGATAGAAAATAAAGAAATAAGAGATGGGAGAAGATTTGTGATAGTGAGAGAGAACTCATGTATGAAAGCATGGGAACAGGCAGAATGATGTATTAAACCATAAAACAAATATTTTGATAAGAAAATGAGACAAATGGGTATGATATAAAAGGTGGAAAGAGGTCAGAACTAGGGGCCGGAGCGATAGCACAGCGGGTAGGGTGTTTGCCTTGCATGCGGCTGATCCGGGTTCGATCCCCAGCATCCCATATGGTCCCCCAAGCACTGCCAGGAGTAATTCCTGAGTGCAAAACCAGGAGTAACCCCTGAGCATCTCTGGGTGTGACCCAAAAAGCAAAAAAAAAAAAGAGGTCAGAACTATATCCTGAGAACATTCTGGGCACACATTAAAGTGATGAAAGAGGACCCCCAAGGGTATAGAGTAAATAGGGAAATAATGGTGTTCAATATGAACTCTAGATTAAAGAGTAGGTGAGTGGAAGATGAGCGAGACTAGAGACAAGAAATATTTAATGGAAATTGCAAAAATCCAAGAATGAGACTTAAAAAAATCCAGGAACAAGAGGCCTGGCAGGAAGAATGAGGTTGTAAGATAATTTATGAATTTCAGAGACAAGGTAAAACCAGAAACAACTGGTGTTTTATGGGATGTTAATTAGAGGGAAAAAAGAAGTTGAACTCCATGATTTCTTCTTAAGTAACTGAATAGATGTAGTATTGTTCACACTGATAGGAAATAAAGGAGAGGTCAAAGGTCAAAGAAAGACAACTCAATTTTAGATATGTTGGCAAGGAGAGTTGTAAATTCAGATGGGAACTCTACTGAGGACTAGACATAGAGATCTGACACTGCTCTGCAACATGGGAATTCAATAGGTCAGCCAATGGCTATTGACTATCTCTCTGACTCTTTTGTGTCACTTTGATGACTTTTCTGAAATATCTAAATTCTAGTGTTTGCTGGGACCCAATTTTAGGTCATCTTCTCTCGATTATACTCTCTCTCACACCCCCTTTTAAAATAAGAATATTTCTTATTTTTCATCTTGACAAGATTCAAGATATGTATTCTTGACTAGAATGGAACAATATATAAATGATGTGTGGGAATTTCTCATTTGAAGTAGAACATTTTCTGATTCCCACATAATTTGAGTTTTCCATATTTATTTGAATCATACATGATGTTTAGTATGCTAAAGTTTGTGTACATTTTTAAATGTTTATGTGTTAGTTGTCTCTTGGTGTTGAATCATTTTATTAACTCTGGAAATCAGGCATAATATATGTTAATTTAGATATTTCTGCTTTTTATTTTTAGAGGATTGAAGCAGAAATGTTTGTCTGAAGAATACTTTTGCACTACATCTGTAACTGACATCATTGCATTTCATGTTTCTCAAAGCCCCCCTTAATTGTATATTATTTTTAACATAAAGCATTCCTCTATAATATAATTTAATAATTGTATCAAATAACCAGGAAGTGAAGGAAGATCAAGGTTTAGTGTTTAATCATTTTAATTCAGTGAGAATATATACCATATTTCTAAAATGTCTTTGAATTAAAAAAATTATATTGAATTACCATATCCTGTATAAATATACATAGTATGTTGCACTGTAGCACTGTCATAGCACTGTTATTCCATTGTTCATCGATTTGCTCGAGTGGGCACCAGTAACACCTCCATTGTGAGACTTGTTATATATACATAGTATATAGCATATTAATTATACACACGTATGTATATATGTAGTTAGTTTTGTTTTGAGGCCACACTCAGAGGTATTCTGAGGTTATTCCTAACTTGGTGCTCAGGGGTTATTCCTGCAGTTTTGGGGGGAACATTCTGTGCCAGGATCAAATATGGACTTCCTACATGTAAAGCATTCACTTCTCTCCAGTGAGCCATCTCCACGGTCCTTAATATATCATTAAACTTGGGACTTGACCAGCAGAATCTCTCATCAGGCACTTTCTGATAGAAAACAACTTCTATTTCTAAATAAATATTATACACATAAATAGCTTTACCCTTGTTTATAGCTTTAACCTTGTACAAGACTCACCGCACACACCATTAGTGTTTCCATGCCACCCCACCAGCCAAAGTATACCCTACTCATTCTTTTCACCTCCCTGACATTTTCTTCTCAATCTAGGATTTAGTTCTGTTGTTTTCTGATAGTTTGCATGTTCTACCTAGAAGTGAGGCTACTTGGTCCTTTTGTTAATTCATACAAACTGACACAGACCTTGATGGGTTGTGTGCAATGCTTACCACTGATCTTTTCCAAGCTTTATGATTTTGTTGTAGGCAGGTGCCAGAACAGCAGGACTCTAGATAAAAATTTCTCCTTGTTGCCTGACCGGCAGGGT
Source organism: Sorex araneus (assembly GCF_027595985.1). Classification (NCBI taxonomy): domain Eukaryota; kingdom Metazoa; phylum Chordata; class Mammalia; order Eulipotyphla; family Soricidae; genus Sorex; species Sorex araneus. The sequence continues at coordinate 232,929,270 of NC_073313.1, read as the reverse complement.
AATTCACTGAAGCAGTAACTTGGGTTTTATTTTTCACTTCTAAAATATTCAGCAAGAATGGGTATCAGTTGTACTTCATTCTCTTTATTTTTCCCTCTATTTCCTAGAAGGGGGTCAAGTTCTTTGTACTTCTTGCCTCAGGAGCATTTGAAGAACTAAAAGCAGAAAGTGCTTGAAACAACCTCTATTTTTTGGCTTTCCTGAAAGTCTTGAGAATACTAAGTGAGAATACCCCCTGACAGGGAAGATAATGCAAGAGGAAAAGATGAACAAAAGCCAGAGACAGGCCAAATATGCTGTCTAACTAGGAAGAGTTCACTTTTCCCATAGGTTTGAGGGAAAATGGCAACGCTTTATTTTTTATTTTTTTACAATTTTGATACATTTTATTTTCATATAGTAGTTTATTGTAGTTCATTACAGATAATATTCAAAGATCCAACCAGCAAGCATCTTTTCAGCACAATAAGAGGGAAGTGTGTGAAGGTTGTCATATTTCATTTAACCCATATATACAAGAATACAAGCAAGTATATTAAAACCAAACACACATGTGCTACTTTAGGTACATCAGCAGTATAAGAGGTAGCTCCAGGAGATACTGCGTTGTTCTCTTCCAAGAGCTTTATTTTAGTCTCTGGATCTTGGCCGTTGATGAGATTGCATGATTCCAGGGGTCAGTTTGTGGGTGTGACTGCCAAGCTACTGGAAAACTGAGGACCTGAGTGGAGGAGGCCCAGTCCCTATCCGAGCAGGCTTGGCGATCTCAGCCACAGGTCCCGGATACCTGGATTCCTCTGTCAGTTCCTTTATGGGTGAGGCTCATCCAAGCGAGTGGGGAGTGGCCTTGAGCATGGCTGTGGCTGGGTTCTGGAGGTTTTCGGCTGCCGGAGCTCTGCTTGGAGCAGGGAGGGAAACTCTACCCGCCCCCTCCAAGCTGCCCCAGTGAAAACAGCCTGTCACAGGGTTGGGAGATTCTGCCAAAGCTGGCAATTCTTTAAGGGGACTGTCCCCTGCCTAGGGACACTTAACCCCAGGCACTAGAGTACCAGGATTTATCAGAGAGCATGCCCAGACACTGCATCCTTACAATGAAGCCCTTGCAGTGATTTTTCTTTCTTTCTTTCTTTCTTTCTTTCTTTCTTTCTTTCTTTCTTTCTTTCTTTCTTTCTTTCTTTCTTTCTCTTTCTTTCTTTCTTTCTTTCTTTCTTTCTTTCTTTCTTTCTTTCTTTCTTTCTTTCTTTCTTTTCTTTCTTTCTTCCTTTCTTCCTTCCTTTCTTTCTTTCTTTCTTTCTTTCTTTCTTTCTTTCTTTCTTTCTCTTTCTTTCTTTCTTTCTTTCTTTCTTTCTTTCTTTCTTTCTTTCTTTCTTTCTTTCTTTCTTTCTTTCTTTCTTCCTTTTCTTCCTTTCCTTTCTTTCTTTCTTTCTTTTCTTTCTTTCTTTCTTTCTTTCTTTCTTTCTTTCTTCCTTCCTTCCTTTCTTTCTTTCCTTCCTTCCTTCCTTCCTTCCTTCCTTCCTTCCTTCCTTCCTTCCTTCCTTCCTTCCTTCCTTCCTTCCTTCCTTCCTTCCTTTCCTTCCTTCTTCCTTTCTTCTTTCTTCTTTTCTTTCTTTCTTTCTTTCTTTCTTTCTTTCTTTCTTTCTTTCTTTCTTTCTTTCTTTCTTTCTTTCTTTCTTTCTTTCTTTCTTTCTTTCTTTCTTTCTATGGAACCCAGATTTTATTTTTTTAATTTATTTTATTTATTTTGGCTTTTTTTGGGGGGGCGAGGGGAGGGTTCACATCCAGCGATGCTCAGGGGTTAGTCCTGGCTCTGCACTCAGGAACCACTCCTGGCAGCACTTGGGGCACCATATGGGATGCTGGGGATTGAACCCGGGTTGGCTGAGTGCAAGGCAAATGCCCTACCCACTATACTATCACCCCCGGCCCTGCATTGATTTTTCTAATTGAACTTTGAACATCATAAAGCAAGATTAACGTTTTGTTTTGGTGTAAAGATCTATGAATTTTATTATATTTGTAGATTCATGTAATAAAACTGAAGGATAGACCCTCCCAGTTCTCCAAATTTTTCAATTAGGCCTCTCCATTCCAGAACAGACCTCTTTGAGGGTTTCTTGGCTATAATAAGTGTAGATACTGCAGGCTTCAAGAGAAACTCTAAACTCTCCCTTGATAACTATTATAACTTCCTAAAGGAATGGAGATTGGTGGTATTATCTAATTGTTGGATTATCTGCAGAAATGACTCTTCTATCAGAGAATCCTAAGTGGTTGGGTAAACATATGTCACATTCTCCTTGTCATGTCACCATAACCCTTGCCCAATCCCTATGACTAACTTAAGGTAAAAATTCCTTGGATTGTCCTAATTATAATATTAGATGGCTATAATAAATATGTATACATGGGTTTGCAGTGATGTATATTCTCTATACATATGTAATTAAATTTGTTCTTTGGGGGCTGGTGAGCTAATACAGCAGGAAAAGTACTTGCCTTGCACACACATGGGTTTGATTCCTGTCACCACATATAATGCCTTGAGCCCTTCCAGAAGTGATTCCTGAGTTCATAGCCAGAAGTAAGTCCTGAGTGCTACAGGGCTTTGTGGTGCCTAAACAAAAAACAAAACATTTTTTGAAAAATTTGGTCTTTTCTTCTTTAGTTTGTCTAATGTTAATTTTATTGATGATCCTAAGTAGAACCCTGAAGGGTTAGACAGAAATTTTCTCTCTTTCCCTACAAGTATATAGTTCAGTTTATCACCCTTTCTTCGCAAAACAAATACATAATGCTAACCCTTTATATCTTCTATTACCCCCCCTCCAACCATCACCACCGTAATTATCTAATTGTCAGAAGTCGAAGCTTTCTTTTCTATCCTTGTACTTTAAGGTATTGGAGATTGTCAAATAAATAGAATCACGTTGTTTTTTAAAATTTATTTTTTATTATGACACCATGGTTCAATAGCCAGAATCTGGAAACAACCTGAGTGCCTGAGAACAGATGAATGGATAAAGAAACGATGGCACATCTACACAAAATGGAAAGCTACAATGCTGTTAGGAATAAATGAAGTCATAAAATTTGCCTATAAATGGATGGACATGGAGAATATCATGCTGAGTGAAATTATTCAGAAAAAGAGAGACAATATAGGATGACTACATTCATATGTGATATATTGAAGACTAATATCCATGGACAGGGAAAACAGGGCCTTGAAGCACCAGTCAATGGTTGGACTCAACCACAAACATGTGTGGGGTGTAGAGTAGGTGAGGAGAAGGAACAGTATGACAATAATAGCTGGAAATGATCATGTTGGACAAGAACTAAGGTAAGGGGACATTCCTGATAAACTTTCAGTATCTGTTTGCAAGCCACAACACCTAAAAGTAGGAGGGAGAGAGAAAGTGGAGAGAGAGAGAGAGAGAGAGAGAGAGAGAGAGAGAGAGAGAGAGAGAGAGAGAGAGAGAAGAGTGACTGCCATAGAGGCAGACTAGGAGTGTGTGTGTGTGTGGGGTGATGGAAGGGAAATGGGAACACTGGTACTGGGAAATGTACACTGGTGGAGGGATGGGTGTTGGAAAACTGTATGACAGAAATTTAATCATGAACAGCTTTGTAAGAGTCTATCTCACAGTGATTCAATAAAAAATATATAAAATAAATAAAATAAAATAAAATAAAATAAAGGTGATTTATAAAGTTGTTCATAATACAGCTGTTTCAGGTATTTAGTGTTTCAGCACCTCCCATGTGACCTTCCCTCCACCAATGTCCCCAGTTTCCCTGCCAACCCCAACCTGACCCTTAGGCACAAAACAAATTTACTTTATATTGCTTGCTACAACAAAACTTAAAGAAATGGCAAATCTTTAAGAATCATCATAAAATAAATCAGTAAAAGCCAGTTTGTGATTGCTATATGATTTTAACCTATGTAATTAAGGAAATTTAAAGAATTTAATACAATATAATAAAATGCCTATTATCATTTGTATAAATAAGTTTACAAGTCTGGAGTATAAAATACATTTCATTAAATTTTGTTTTGAACTTGGATCTCATTATGGTAATAATAATTTCTTACCTGTCATTAATAAAATTTAAATGTTCTGTGCTAATATACTTTAGAGATTATGTGAAGTAGGTAAAACTTACATCACTATATCACTGTATCACTGCTCATTGATTTGCTCAAGTGGGCACACCAGTAAAGTCTCCATTTGTGAGACTTATTGTTACTGTTTTTGGCATATCGAATATGCCGTGGGTAGCTTAACAGGTTCTGTGGAGCTGGCAAGATACTCACGGTAGCTTGCTGGGATCTCCGAGATGGACAGAAGAATTGAACCCGGGTCGGCCGCATGCAAGACAAACACCCAATTTTTCTCCACAGTCCTACAGACTGAGATATACAAAATCTAGAACCAGAAGACTGACTGGTCTTTGGCCGAGGGTATACGAGTAACTGCGCTCCCCTGCTAGAATCTCCAAACAAGCTCTTTCAAAACCTATATATGTTAAAAAAAAATTTCCCCCATACTTTGTAAGGACACACACTATCTTCTTACAGGAAGCTGACTCTGCAAAGGTAGACGAGAATGAACTGGAATATAGTTGATAATCCCATTCATAAGAGTCCTGCTCCAATGGTTTAATTACCCACATCATAATATTCTAATACCAAAGAATTTCAGCATATACCTTTTGGGTATTTTTGTTTATTATTATTGTTGTTGTTATTATTATTATTATTATTACTATTACTATTATTATTTTGGTTTTTGGGTCACACCCGGCGATGCACAGGGGTTACTCCTGGCTCATGCACTCAGGAATAACTCCTGGCGGTGCTCTGGGAACCATATGGGATGCTGGGATTCAAACCCTGGTTGGCCGCATGCAAGACAAACACCCTACCCGCTAGGCTATTGCTCCAATCCCCATATTATTATTATTATTATTATTATTATTTTTACTCCAGGCAGTTTTTCCTGGAGCCTCAGTTCCTCTCAGAGAGCCTGCAAGCTACTGAGAGTATCCCGTCCGCATGGCAGAGCCTGACAAGCTACCCATGTCATATTTTGATATGCCAAAAACAGTAACAATAATGGGCCTCACTTTGTGTTCCTGCAGATGCCATTGGGCTACACTAGCATGCGACAAAGAGGAGTGGAGACGTAACTGGCATCCACTCGAGCAAATCAATGAACAATGAGACGACAGTGCTACAGTGTTACAGTGTTGTTGTTGTTGTTATTATTATTATTATTATTTTTATTATTATTATTACTGATTTGGGTGCTACATTCAGAGATACTTGGGTCAACATCTGCTCTTTGTCAGGGATCACGTCCTGTGATGCTTGGAGAACTGTATATGTATATGGTGTCAGAAATTGAACTTGGATGTGAGGGCAATCTGGCTGTGACATCTGTCATCCCATTGATTGCCAGGGTTGATTTGTCTGATCTGGCTGGCTAGGCGGGTATCCCCTTCCTCCCTCACTGCTTCCCTCCCGAAGCTGCGCACTTGGTCAAAGAGGACGGTCTTACCGGAATAGAGACTGACTGGTCTTCAGTCGAGACTATACAAGTAACTGCACTCTTCTGCTAGAACCTCCAAACAAGCTCTCTCAAAACCTACATATGTAAAAAAAAAAATTTCCCCCATACTTTAAACTTTTGTGGCTTATAAAGTTGTTCATGTTCATGAAGATTTGCTACCATTATTCAACATCAATCCCACCACCACTCTCACCTCTCCACCCTTGTCTCCAATTTTCATAATCACTCCTAAAGCCTGTTCGAGAGCAGGCCCATAATAATTTATTTTATATTGTTTATTATTTTTGCATATTATATTGCTTATTTTCAATAGATTGCTAACAATGATCCAAATATATTTCCTTGGAAATTTAAATTTAGAAAATTAGTGCAAATTGCTGTATCTCACCATGAACATTAAGTCCTTTATGAGTGATTACTAGGATCTTGTTAAGATCTTTTTAAGAAGTTAAGCCTTCTGTGTTAATGTTTTTGTTCATTGATATTGTTTGGCTTCCATTTTACATCCCATCCAACAGAGTCCCCAATGTCTCCGCCAAAACCAAATATCTGATCTTCTTTTTGCAGCTAGTTGATCTCTTTCAAAAATTTATTTATGAGTCACTGCAGGTAGTTCATGGGAGTAACTGACAGGGCTTCTGAAAGTACAGGGAGGTGGGGGAAGGTAGCCCATTCCTGAAAAACCTTGGAGATTAGAATCACACTGTTATATATATTTCTGAGACATTATTTTTGGGATCCATTCATATTTACATATATCAATATCTCATATCTTTTTACTGCTGGGTAGTATTCTGTGTTATGTATATGCACAGACTGTTCATTCCTTTAGTTGTTAAATGACAGGTAAAGAAATTGGGGTCTTTTTTGTCTCTAGACTGTGAACTAAGCCATAGCCCCACGCCTGCCGAGGAGGGGAAAGGTCTTCCTTTCTCGTTTCTTTTTCCCTTTTCTGGGAAAGATGGCGTGGCATCCGCCATTTTATGAGGACCATTAAGGAGGTACGAACTTGGTGGCACAGGAAGGAAAAAAAAAACAGAAGTATGAATTTGCAACAGTGGGACACGTGGGCGATCTCGGGCCGGGGGCGATACTGACACACTCTCCGCAGAGATGCAACCTGGGTTGCCACACGTTTGTGCAGCCGCTCTGCTGCTGATCCACCACAATCCGGAGGCCAGCTAGACCACTTTTGGTACCAGCAGCTGCTTGCAGCAATGTCTCTAGACTATGAACTAAGCCATACCCCCATGCTGCCCAGGAAGAAAAATGATGCAATTTCTAACATAAATCTCCCTCGACTTAGTTACTAAAATACTAAAATCCAGAACTCCCAAACTGCATGGCTGCTATTGTGGCTGTGCGACTTCATATTTCTTCATTCTCAGCAATGGAAAACTAATTATCAAATGCTTCCTTGTCAGCAGGGCTGTTTTTGGGAGGGAAACTCCAACAACAATAGTGAGTTTTGTGTTAAAATATAGAATATAATTAAGGTAAAGAGAAATTGAAGTGAAATTTATCAGCTATGCAGGTGGGGGTGGGGAATGGGGGGTGAGAGGTATATTGGGGTTTTTGGTGGTGGAATATGTGCACTGGTGAAGGCACAGGTGTTCGAGCATTGTATAACTTTCCACATGGTGATTCAATAAAATAAATAAATTTTAAAAAAAAGAAATTGAGGTCATTTTTAACCCTTGACTAACATAAAGTACTATGAATATTTATGTAAAAATATGTATATAAACATATTATGTTCCTTCTCTAGGACAAATTCCAGAACTGAGATGTCTAGCTCATACATTAAGTGTATGTATTACTTTATAAAAAATTGCCTCATCACTTCTCGGCCTTTTGGTTAAGCTCAAGTGAGGAAATTGCCTCAGTTTTCCAGAAGCTATTCCATTTTACCTTCCCACCAACATTTGAGACTTCCAACTGTTCTTCATCAATACTAGAGATACTGTGCCAAACATTTGTTATAGCTATTTTAATATGTGTGTGCAGTGATATATTTTTTGTGTTTTTAGTGTACATTTCCCAAGTAAAGCCCATGGATTTAAGGACTTGTGTGGACTTCCCAGCAGTAATTAGAACTTTCTAATAGCAATGATGGGGATGGGTCACTATCTGTTTGTTGTGGTATCCTGAAAAGACTGAGAAGTGATGGGGAAAAGCCCAAGAATGACCAATAATTAAATTCTCCACAAGTCAGCAGAGAAGGATTTCTGGGTCAGAGTTTTAAATTATTTAAGGGACCCCGTGCCAGGCTGTTTCATATGGGGCACCGCAAGGAGGGCAGGTGAGGCCTCTCCCCGCCCCAAGGGACCCAGTCCCGATAGCAGAAAACCTCCAGAACTCAACCTTCACCATTCTCATGGCTGCTCTCCACATGTTCAGGCCGAGAGTCACCCACAAGTGAATCTGCAGAAAACCTGAAACCTGGGTATGCGGTACTTGTAACAAAACTCCAGGTTCAAAAGAACTGGGTATGGGTGACCTCCACCCATGTTCCCCCACATTTCTGGGAACTTGGCAGTCACACCCACAAACCAGCTCTGGCTGGTGCCAGATAATCTCTCAACGCCATGCTTGGGCCAAGCCTCACCCACAAGTAAACTTATCCCTGGACTTTGCGGCATCATTTGCAGCCTCACAACATCTTATACCTCACACTATTCGTACTCCAAGAGTAGTGCACCACATTTGATGGGGTTTAAAGTAGAAGGAAACCAATCTTAGAGGGAAATATATTTTTACATATATATGTAAAATATATATATATATACGTATATATATATGTATATATACATATACATATACACATAAGGCTCAATCCTTAACAACATATTAGTAATCTATTATTGAAGGGCTTAATGGACCCTGGGTGAAATACAACAATCTTCACACTATCCTCTAAGGAAAGTTTTTTGGAGCACTTTCAGCTGTTTTTCATAACAAACAATACAAAATAAATTATTTTGGTTCTGCTTTAGGGCAGAGATTGGTTCGGGATGGAAACATCCAAAATATGTTGGTGGGAAGGTGTAATGGTGGTAGGATTAGTGTTCAAATATTAAATGTAATCAAATATTATGAACTACTTTATAAAAATAAAAGTAAAAGTAAAAATTAAAAAAATAAATAAAATAATTTAAGTATAGTGACAATTTTCAAAGACCCAATGTGGTAGAAATTTATTTCTACTTCATGTATCTTATAGTTTTAAGAGACCCACATAGTCATAATTTTTTACACCTTACTTTGTGGTACATTATGTGCCATATTGCGTTAGTATCAGTTGATGATAAAGCCTCAGCAAAGGACTTCGAATGGGCACTCTCACATAATTGCTAACACAGATTTTCCCTAGAATTCTAATTGGAAAAATACTATTTCTTTGGATTTAGAACAGTAGAAAAACCTGCAAACTAAGTAAATAAGGCAACAACTCTATAAGCCCAGATGTTAGTTAGTCAGCACTGCCTGGATTAGAAGTTACTCATCAGTTGTAAACTGAATCAGACAAGTCTCCAAGGTACTAGAACTAAAAGATACTAGAATTCAAAAATTTTATTAAATAAGGCAAATGTGTTTCTTCTCCTAATCTTTCTAACTACATTCATTCCTTAACACTTAGTTTCAATGATACACTCTCTTCCCTGGGCTCTGTAAATTCCCAAAATGTGAGTATATGTGTCACCCTTACCATGACCTGATTCAAAAGCCTCTTTTGTGTATGATATGAAATCTGCCTGGCCTTTGTTTCCAGGTTTCCAGCAGTTATAATCTTGAAATTTGCTGAGTGATAGACATGTCTTTGTTATTTATAAGCCGTTGGATTTCACCTGAATTATAATAATGAGGTGATTCAAGGTAGCTTCAGGCTAGGGGCTGATCATCTGAAAGATTGGCTGTATATTTAGGGGATCGGAACCCTGAGTCAGTCCAACTTCTGGTGGGAAGAGAGGTATCTGAGGACAAGAGGAGTTAGAGACAGTTTATTACATGACCAGCAATCCAGTCATCTGTGAGTCCATATTGAAATCCCCACACAAATCCCAGCCTTGAAGTTCAGTGGAGCTTCCAGATTGTGCATAGATCTACACCCCTCCATGGGGAAAGGGCATTGGCCTCTGCATTTGGGGCTTATGAGTCCTACCCTATATGTCTCTTTAATACTAAGTTAAGGATCAATATTATACAATTGTCCTTAGTCCAAAACCTTGATAAGGACAGTTAGTCCAGCTTAACTTTCCTTTTCCCAACCTAATCCTTACTTTATTCAGGTTTAGATAAGACAGTACCTCAGAAGACCAGCTTTTGAGGGGATTTTTTGTTTATTCTGGTGCCCACTTGTCCAGAGCCCACCCTATCTTCCCTGTTCTTTTTTATATAAACCACTTTGTGGTGACAATGTAGACAAGATCGTTGCTTTGGGGACATGGGTCTGCCATCTTACAACCTGCTGCCTAGCTGCCAATAAAATTCTTTCTTGACCCATAATTATGTCTCTTGTTTGTGTGGCCCTTCAGCAGCAGTGGAATCAGACCTTGGTTACATCTTCATTTGGCCTGGCTGAGTAGTAATATTAATCATAGGTTTATAATCTTAAACTGGATATGGCTTCAGTGGCATGCTAACCCCCGAACACAAATCCTAGCACTACAAAGCCTCCAAATTTAACCCCCAAGTCTAATGGGTATGACCTACCTTCATAACAACACAATAGATTTTAAAAATTAAAATATTAGCTATAAAAATATTAAAACACAACTAAAAGAGTGTTCCTAACTATAACACATTCTGAGTTTATGAGTCATTCTGAGAGTTAGAAGTTCAGGTGTCCTGCGGATCCTGGCATCTAATATGAAGCCAGTGTATTAGGACTAAGCTTAGGTGTTTAGTACAGAAATAAATCCAGTCTGTCTGTTGGTTTGCAACAGAACCTTCTAGATTCTAGTCCCATGAGCAGGTCCTTGGCCATGGCCTTAAACCCTGTCTCTCAGCTCCCTTTTCTTCTGCTACAATGGACACTGCCAGACTGTCAGCGTGGAATCTTGCAACTCTCTGCCGACCTGAGCCAGAAAACCTCTGATGTTCTAGTAAAAGAAATGCCCCAGCTATTTTGCCAGCCCCTCAGAGAAATGCAAATGTGACCCCTCCACCCCTCTATTTCTTCTCTTCCCATGGCCCCTTATTCTGACACAGGGGAGGGCTTCCTCGCCCAGGCTTGTGATCTGCCCCTTCTCTATTAAGGCCTCAACAGAACTGGCTGCCACTTTTCCCTTATTCTTTTGGCCTTTGGACAAAAGAGCCTGAATACCAATGTCTCCAAGTGGATACTCACGAGGCTCTTCAGAAAGACTATGAATAGATCCAGTGAGTCTCAGGCTCCCAATGCTCCTTCGGTCCATCTGTATTCACCAGAGAAAAGCTAGTGGCTTTTAAAAGGGAGTTTGCGAACCCTGTGATCTCTCCGGCACTTCTCAATTGGTGCTTCCCCGTGGCCATTGGCAGTTATTCCCAACCGTGTGACACAAACACTACATTCTCTAAGAGAAGGGGGCGGGATGATCAATGAACACTCCCTAATAAGTTCCATGCACTCTGAGCGGTGCTGTCAGGCTTAAAGGTCACGTATTTCCGAGGTATGAAAAACACAGAGCACAGAGGAAACCTCATGCATAAGCAGAGCCACTCACTGCATTCAAAGGTAATTTAACTGGCTGAGAACTTATCTCTCTGATATAGGCTGCACCTTTTTATGTATGTTCAACCTAAAGAAAGTGCTTAAAATCCGCCCTGGCATTTGCCTTGCAGAGCTCTTGTGGGGTAATGGACCATGACGTGCTCTGAGCTTCTAGAAGGGAAAAGTGTGATGCAAGTGTAAATGTATTATTATTGCCATTAGGGATGGTGATCTGGGGGGAAGAGTAAATGCTAAAAATAAAATCACCGAAATATATAAGGGAAATGTAAAACTGGGCCCATGAAGTTCCATACTTCAATTAAATTAAATGACCACATAATGCAACATTCTAATCCTGTGTGCATAAATTAACATAAAAACAAAATGACACAAAACTGCCTGCATCAGCAGGAAATTGAGGGACCATTAGTCATTAGCCTTTCTAAGCCCCCTCTCATTATTATTCAGTGCCTAGGAACTTGACAACCACAAAGTGCTTAGCCTTCATTTGTTGGTAAATGTGCTTCCTGATTCACTCCTAGGCTCTAGCCATTGACCCAGATTTCCCCACAAGTGGGACCTGAACTGGGCCATGGGTCTTCCTGTCCTGTTCCCTAGAGCAGCTCTAAATCCTCCCCAGGCTCAGCACTCCAGAAGTTCGCAGAACCCTATTAATGAACTGATACTCGATTGATAAAGAGGCGAGTTCGAATGCATGCCTGTAGTGCCATCTGGTTCCCAGTACATGGTGACAGTGATGGTGACAGGAGTTAACTCTGTGGTTACTGCCACCACCACAACTTGTACAGGAGCTGTTTCTTCTTTGCCTCCAAACTCCTCGAAGGGACTCTGGAATCAGAGCCATCTGACAGTGCGGGGGCGGCCTGGGATACATGGGCGTAGAGTAGTTCAGACTTGCTGTCTGGGCTGTGTTATGCCCTCTTAGTAGTCGTTGCCCTTCCCCCACTTCCACCCCCAGACACTTATAGCAGAAACTAACCCAAAGACAATTAAAAGCTGAGCTAAATGAGAATGCAGAGAATATTTCATTTATCTTGCCCTTCCCTCCAAAGCTGTTACAAGGTAAAGCGCAAGCTGAACCCTTAATCCAAACCTTGTTTTTTTTTTATGTACTTAGGCATTTGCAGCTGCCTCAAAGGAACAACTAACAAGAGAATTTATTGGCCATGCCCACAAATTCTACCCCTCCTGAAAATTTGCTTCTCAATTCTATTCCTGTAAAAACTGCTGCTTGTGCAGGCAAGATGCTTCTTTAGGAAAGGAGTCTACCATCTTCCAGTTTGCTGCTAGTGGAGCTCTTTCTTTTTGTTTTTTCTTTTTGGGTCACACCTGGTGATGCACAGGGGTTACTCCTGGCTCATGCACTCAGGAATCACTCCTGGCGGTACTCAGGGGACCATATGGGATGCTGGGAATTGAACCCGGGTCGACCGCGTGTAAGGCAAATGCCCTACCAGCTGTGCTATCGCTCCAGCCCCATAGTGAAGCTCTTTCTTGATCCATATTCTTAATACCTGACTAGCCCCAACATGTGGTGATATAGTCAAACCTTTGAGCTTATACAGTCTTTTGAAGAGGAAAGAGCTGTCCCATATATAATAAAATCATCAACATTTCTCATAATTTTGTGTCCTTCTCTTCCCTCCCAGAAAACTTATAAGGGCTCTCTGAAGTTAAAGAAGCAAAAACAGAACCCATATCCTTAGTATAGCCAGCAGGGTGCTATGGTCAACCAGGGTTCAATCCCCAGGACCCTAGAGAGACCCTAAACCCCTCCAGGAATTATCTCTGAGTGCAAAGTCAGGAATAAATCCTAAACATGACCAGGTGTGACCCAAAAACTGAAGAAAGAAAGAAAAACAGAAAAAAGAAAAAGAAGAAAGAAAGAATGAAAGAAAGAAAGAAAGAAAGAAAGAAAGAAAGAAAGAAAGAAAGAAAGAAAGAAAGAAAGAAAGAAAGAAAGAAAGAAAGAAAGGAGGGAGGGAGGGAGGGAGGGAGGGAGGGAGGGAGGAAGGAAGGGAAAGGACAGATTAACAGACTGACCTGAGGCATGTCCCTTGTAGGATATTAAAAACTCATTTAATATTTTGGGATGCTTTTGACCTTGCATGGACCAAGACAGAATCGTACTATTATCTTTGTAGTGATAAGAACTCTAGGTCCCTGACCGGAAAATAGTAGTCAGTGGAGACTACATAGTGGAGTTACCCTGGACCTACAATCCCCGTTCTCTTTATTAACCTGCTAAAAACCCACGCTCTTGATGATGTTTCTCCACCATTTTCTGTATTTTCGATATATAATTATATGTTTGTTGTGCTTACCAGCTGAGTAAGTCCACCATTCTCCCTCATAAGTATTCATGATTTTTCCTGAAAAACTGCTAAATACTCCTAAAGTATATCACCCAAAATCAACTTGGCAAAAAACTAAACCCCCATTTCCATGGTTTTTTTTCAAGGTTACTCTACAGTTTCTGGTGGCTAGACATGCTTCCCAGATTAAGTTATTTTCTTGCAATATAGCCCCTATTTTCTATGCAGTTGTTCCTGTGATATTTTGGACAACATACAAGACACCTATTACTATTGAAAGAAAACAATAAATGAACCCTTTTCTGGAAGTATGTCATTGCAGACTGAAGTGACATATTGATTTTCCAGTCAGCTTGTAGCTACAAAGCAGGAGTAGCAACTTGAACCAATGTCATGTCCACTCCAGGAGTTCAGATGTGTCAGAAAAGGTTAGGAGAAACACTTGGGCAGAACTAATCAATACCTGTTTTCATGAAAAGAGAGCTGCTGCCTGATGATTATTAAAAATAAAATTCATCCAAATAAATTTAGAGATATATTGGCTTTATTAAATAATTTGGAAATTGGGCACTATTCCATCTTTTTCTACATGCTAGATGGGATAAAGCTCTGAAAGGAATCATGCAAAATAAATACTCTTATAAAATTAGAAATAAGATTATTTGCAAAAAAAAGAAATACTATTTTAGGTGAAGTCACCTTTCTTAAGGGGCAAATGAAGGTGGACTATTTAGGGTCTTATAGTGTCAATTACTTCACTTGTGCTGATCAGGAAATTTCAGATTTCAGACTGATTGGAATTGGTTTAGAATGCCAATTTTGGAAGAGGCTGAAATTGCAATTAAGCTCAGTATTAAGACTTGGGGGAGGGACTTGGCCCAAATGATTCATTTGGGGTCTATTGTTTTCCCACGAAAGAGGAAGCCAAGCTCTAGTTGTGATGATTAGAGAAAGGCTGATTTTGAATTATACATAGTGCCATTCCTCTGCTTTATCCTAAGCTTACACCAATAGGCTCATTCCCCTGTTAGTAATATTAGTTCTATTAAAAAAATAAATACTTCACATGGATCAGTTATACCACACCCCACCAAAGCTTAATATTTAATCTAATTCAGTTAGATTTCTAAACTGATCAATCTATAGTGTCTTGGTTAGCAGACTGAGGTCATCTCTTCAATAAGAGCCCTTGTATTTCTTTGTGGAAAAAATGACTTTGAGTTTATTGAGACAAAATTCTTGAGGAGATGGAGATGCTCAGGGCCCTAAATTCTAACAATTTTTAGAGTTGCAAGCTTCTGATAATAAGGTAATTCAGAAAAATCAGTTCTGTTATAGAGCCTAAGAATGGGCTCTGTAACATGCTTAAAGGCCAATTACTAAAGATACAAGGGTTGATGCTGGGACAGGGATGAGGAGGACAGTTTTTTTCCCAGATGCTTGAAACCTAAGAAGATAGTGAAATTCTTTTCTTCAAAAACTTATCTTCTCTCCACAGTCACAAGAAGGAGTTTTGATATGTGAAGAACAGGGAAGGGAGGGTGGGCTGCTAAATAGTGGGTATAAAATAAAAAATAAAATTATTTGGTAGCTGTTTCCCTGAGGAACATTCCGTCTTATCTATAAATCTGAACAATGTGAAGACTTAGGCTTTGGGGGAGGCTAAACTGATGATAATGCATCATCTTTAGACTTTGGAGCAAGGATAGTTGTCCTTGTATAATATTGCTCTTTGACCTAGTTTCTACTCTAATAACTTAAGGAAGGAAGAGACCCCTGACTCTGATTTGAACTTTTCCCTTCATTAAGACCAAAATACATATTAACTCACACAGCCACTAGCTGTATAATGAGATGCTAATGATACATGTGACATATGAACCAGCCTGAATTCCCAATACGACTATAAGAACAAATGTATCTCCCAGTTGAAACTATGGCACCCCAGTCCTTTCATGAACACAACTTATTTAACATATCTAATAAAATCCCTACTCCCAAATCTAGCAGGTGTGTCTCTCCCTTAAGGAGTCAAGAGCACCCACATTCATGTCAGTTATGTGTACTTTTGCATTAATAAATCTTTTTGCTTTCAATAACACTGTTTCAGACATGAATTCTTCCTTGCAATAAAAGACAAGAACCTGGTTTCTGGATTGAGGTGAATGGCTTTCCTCTCTTACAACCTGAAAGGGTAAAATTTCTTTCTGCTTAAAGTTGGATGGTTTTCCTGAGTCCTAGTCTTCAGAGTGGCAAAGACAAGTTCCCAAACCATGCAGATCAAGCCAATTTGATTATATCCTAATAGTTGCCTTTGTAGGACTGACAGAGCTGAAACTCAAGCTGTGTAAAGACATAACCAGTTCTTCAGATTCTGTGGCCTCCCTGAGACATTTTTCTCCCAGCAATAGGGTCTCATGGGAGCTTTCCTGATAGATATAATACTGTAAGGAAAATGGGGAATTTCCCCTGGCCCTCTAACACTTTAGGATGAAAATAATTGATATCAGACATGAGGCAAAAAAAAAGCTGAATAATAATGAAGCAGGTGGGTAGATAGGGCTACCTGGCAATGGGTTTTTCAGGAAATAACAAAACCAATATGTAAGCTCAAGAAGTTACTTTGTCATCAGTCCTAAAGTAGCTCAAAGGCATGAAGACATGACCCTATTTAGAGAAGCAAAAACTGAGACTTGATAAGACTCTTCGCAGGCATGAACACTACCCTGAATAGGCTCCCTCAGCAGAGGAGAAGCTTCAATAGTAACAAAAGGTCGTGATAAAAACATGGAAGAGGACCACCAAATCTTTAAACCTTTTCCCTATGAAAACTTGTGATTGACATTTTTGTCTACAGAGAACTTCAGGCTAAGGAAATTGGAGAATATACTTAGATAACCCCTTCACCAAAGTCCTAAATAAAACTGTTCTATATCATTTTTTATGCGTCCTGAAATAGTTTTCAGGAAGGATCAATTTAGAACCTGGGTAAATTGAACAGAGGCTAGGTCTGACTTTCTTTCTTTTTTTTTCAATGAAAAAATAAAGAAACAAACCTTTCTACACCATGAGTTCCTGGCTCCACAGAAACTCAAGGGGTAGGAATCAAATCCCAGGTCATGCATATCAATTACTAATGTCTTATACAGCTGGTGGGTATGCTGCCCCTCGCTATGAAATCTCTTACCAAACAGAACCCACAATAGGCACTTTCTCAGGGTCATTGAGGAAGGTCAAAAAAAAGGGCAGTAGCTCTCTATTGAGAATGCTGTTGCCCTTGCTCTCTGCTTCTCCCACTGTTACTATTTTATGAGTGAATCAGGAGACCTATATCAACAATATGTAGATAATAATACCTCCTATAAGTGCATTGGGGGACTCAGTAAAACTGAAACAAATTCTCAAAAAGACTTTGCCTATTTGTCTAGTATGCAGATATAAATTGATGCCTTCTTAATTGAGAAAGGCTAATGATATTTTGTTCACCTAGAAAGAGTTAAAAAGATGAGATCTTTCCAGAAAAGTCATCTAGGAGGTACCCAAACAAATGAAGATTTTTCTTTATGCCTTTGAGTGCCTCTTACTAAAGGACAATTTCATCTAGTATGATCCTTATGTGAAAGAGACAAATTCTAATGTGGCAAATTTGCTTTTCTAAAATTTTAAGTGCAAAATGATATTCAAATATTCCTTTTCTGTTTACTCCCATGCAACCTGGTCCTGCCAGGCTTTGGTTCATTGCCAGATAAAGGTGACTTCTGGGACCCAACTTCTCTGCACAGATAAGACAACCCTGGAGATTCATAAAAAGGTTTAAGAAGCATATTTGAAGAGTCTAGGGAGCTTCATAAGCAGGTGTGCGCATCAGAAAATCTGGACTATTTTGTATCCATGTATCCATAGGCAAATGGGACACAGGGAATCTGGAATTCATAGATACATAAATAACATAATTTTATTTGTGAATTCTTTCAGTAAATACCGAGCACTTGCTATGTATGACTCTGTGAAATTTCTCAAAGTTTCAGGTCTCCAAATCAAGTTGCAATAAAGAGATAACCAGTAACTATAGTAATTGTTGCAGGCGGGGAGATAAGGGGCCCGAGTTATGTAGATTGGGAAAAATAATCTGCTTCATGCAAAATCAGCCCAAATGCATGAAGATTTTTGAAATAAATGTCCAACCTTAGAATCCCAGAAAGACTTTAAAATGTAGGAATCCAGGTTCAGAGAATTAAGGTTGTGATAAGAATATCAAAAATGACAAAAAATGTTTCCAAGTTCTCCCCCCCTTGCACCAGATTTTGGGAACAGTTGGGAAAATGCATAAAAACTAATTCTGCAGAGGCAAAGGCCCACATTTCCCTATTCTAGAAGTCACCCAGATTTCTGCCTGAGTTGTATCATTTTTTTAAATTTATGGTACACATTCTACATGTTGAAGATTTTCCCATGCCTCTACTTGGGGTATATACTTTACTATGTTCACTCTGGAGAAACCAGCATATCTCTTGAGCATGTAACTCTCTCTTTTTTCATATTTTCCAAATAAAATTATCTTACTTTATTCATCTCCTTCCTGAAATTCTTTTCTTCCAGGGAAAATAAGGGACCAGAGGGATAAACCTAGACAGAGATCCAGAATAACTTTTCTCTCTCCTGCGTAGATCAAATTTCATACTCCAGCCTGAGATATGGCTTTCTGAAATATTGGGTGGTGGGGATTGATTCCTGTGTCGTGAAGATCAAGTGGAACTCAGACACAGTTTATGACAACTGTGTGGAACTGATGAGATGCAAGTGCTTGCAATGTGAGCATGCTCATAGCCGACTTTGTCTCACTTGTCTACCTGGGCACTTCTGGGTAATTGAGTTGGGTAAAAAGAAAGGCAGTAGTCTCACCAGTCAACTGTAACCTAATGATCGTTATAACAATGAGACAGAAGACAAAGACTTTAACATTGAGAAAGAAGACAAAGATTATTATAATAATGACAGAGATGACAAAGATATAATCACTTCTATGTATCAATTATGTGCTATGCACTGTGCTAGGTAATTAGTATACTTTATTGCTAATCTTTGTTAAATCCCTAAATATACTGCTAACTAAATCCATTTTAATGATAAGGAAAATTGTGGAAGCCCTGTCAGTTGCTGGTAAAGAACAGACTGAAGCTAAACCTTGATTAGTACTCTAAGGGCAAAGAGGAAATTTACCTTTGCCATTCTGGGTTCTTAACCTGATAAAATAATCAAACACCAGACATATTAGTTGGAGAAAAGAACAAATTCAATCACATACATATGGAAACACCTACGAATATGAATTCTAAAAGCCAATGTTATAGGCAATGGATCTCTCCCAAGCCTGAAGATGGACTCTCATCTTTTCAAAAAAGAATAATAATAAAAAAGAATAATCTAAGAAGATTAGAGTAATGACCAAAACAAAAGACTTGATGGGACAAAGGGCACTAGAGTTGAAGAGCAGCTGAGCAAGGGGAAGTAAAAATCACATCTCTGTGTGTGCTTACTTTTTAATTTAAAAAAATTATCATAGTCTAGGTCACATGTTTATAATGATATTAACAGTTATGTTTTTCTGTTATGTTACTACATCTCACCACCAAAGTGCGCAATACCCCCACCACTATCTTTCTTCTACTTTTAATTCACCTATTCATTTCTCCTATCTCCTCTCCACTGCTTGACAATCTCAGTTTCACAAATCAAGACCAAGGGTTTGTCATGGCTTGATACTATGTCTGCTGATTTTTAAGAAGTTAACTCCTGCTGGATTGATTCAGGTCCAATAGGTTGTTTTTTTGTCTTTTATTTGAGGGAGGGAGTTTGGACCATACCTAGTACTAGAGAGTACTCTTGACTCAGTGCTCAGGGGTCTCTCCTTGTGCTTTTTTCAAGGAACCATATTTCATGCTGGGATTGGCCAGACAAGGCAACTATTTCTTCAGCTTCCAGGGCAAATCAATTTGATGTGTGCCCAGATCTGGTGCTTTGCCTGAATATGCTTGTATTTCTCTAATAGTCTCCTGGAAAGCTGGCTTCTTTTTGCTGCCATCCCTTTAAGGTCCTTCCCAGACTATTTTGGTGGGCAGGTTCAGCTACAAAGTGTTCTGTTACGAGACAACTGAAGCAAAGGCTATGTGGTGTGGGCCTTTGTTGATGTGTTTTGATAGCAGTACCCTAACAATTCGAGCGATAGCACAGTGAGTAGGACATTTACTTTACATGCAACTGATACGGGTTCGATTCCGCTATCCCTCTTGGAGAGCTCGGCAAGCTACCAAAAGTATCCTGCCTGCACGGCAGAGCCTGGCAAGCTACCCGTGGTGTATTCGATATGCCAAAAACAGTAGCAAGTCTCACAATGGAGACATTACTGGTGCCCGCTCAAGCATATAGATCAACAACAGGATGACAGTGCTACAGTGCTACCTAACAATTGGAGAAAAATGACTGTAAATATCCTGAGTTTAAGGTTAGGATAGGAGTTAGGGCCTTTAAAGAGAAAAAAGGGGATTTCAATAATAAGGAAAGGGTGACCCCCTATGACAAAGACCAGCTGCTTTTTAATTAGATTACATACAGGTTCCTCTAGTAGAAAGGTTATTTACTGGTGAGTCCAAATACTGCTTCATATTCCCAATTTTTCATTTATCCAGCAAATGACTGGTAAACTTCCTTATGAGTCTGAAGGGCCTTGCTCAGAATAATACGCCTGTCATAGTGACTTGTTTTAGAGAGGTCCATCCCTCAGTCCATTCCTGTTTCTCCAAAAAGAAACAAAGCAGAATCCTACAAGTGTCAATATATTATACTTTTCTGAGCAGCTTGAAAGAATGAGTCTTCCAAAGCAGTAGTAGTTTTTAAATGCCAGAGACTCCATCCCAAGGGGGAGACAGGGACCCCTTGAGGACTCTACTTGCAGCCATCACAGCAACCATGGTATTTTCAATATGTTATTCATAAAATTTAATTCAGTCAATAAAAGGTAAACATGCTTATTAGATACAGACATGCCCTCCCTTGAGAACAAAAGAAGGCAGTTATTCATCAGAATAAATGGATCTTCCAAGTTGTAATGTTTCCTGAACGGTTTTTGTGTGTGCGTGTGTGTGTGTATGTGTCTGAGAACACCAAGATTAATATAAAAGCCTTTGTTGGAAGTAATACAGGAGCAAAAAGAAACTGAAAGTTAAAGTGTTAGAAGTTAATTAAAGTTCAATCTGGAAGGAAGATATAATGACTTTGACAAGATAATCTGTGCCAATAGGAAAAGGACTCAATTTCTACGCAACCTTTCAGGAACACATTTATTTTATCTCGGGAGGCACAAGCATACCCGCTCTGATTCAATCTTGTCAGAACAAAAATAGAATGTTCTTTTTCTAATAAACATGACTTTATTATTTCCCCAATGATAAGATAAACTTACTTGATGACCTGAAAGTAAGCTGTATAAATAGTCCACTTGAAATTTGAGATTGTGGAGAAAATATGCCAGCACACAAATAAGCACTCAGTAATATCTCATCCTAAAGAAAGACAATTTCTGACACTTGTTTATTGCTACAATGATATACTGAGGATGAACTCCGCCACCAAATTATTTGCTCTCCAAGAAACAAAAATCTATTCCTTTAATGTTATTACCAGAATGCTCTAGACAAAATACACGCAATTCTATGTAATTTTGTCTAAGCAAATCAGCTGAATTTTATGCTGTCATTTTCCCAGATGAAGCTGATATCATTACCATATGACTAAGCCAGTGAGCGCTTCTCCTATCTTCACAGAATCCTTTCCTCCAAATGTCAGTTGTTCAAATGCATCACATACGACAACATCCAAAGGAACAGTTCTGTAGAAATGCCACCCACCCATTCCCACCCCCCACCTGAATTTAAAAAAATAAACAGGTTTACAAGGAAAATTTATGGGTTTTTTTCCTGGCAAGAACTTAAAGATATTTGATTTAAATGTTTAATTCTAGGATGTTGAACTGAGCAGAGCACAGCGCTTGAGCTTTGAAAGACAACCACATGTTTCCATTGTGAACCCCACTCTGACATACTATTAATTCACGCTTGATTCTGCATCACACCTCAATTTTCATTTCTCAGCAAACTGCAAGCCCCAACAAAATCTCACTGAGAGATCCATTCCTTTCTCCTTAGTACACATTCCAGCACGGCACCTATTAATTTTAATGTAACATAGGATAGTAACAATATTTATAAATTCAAAATATAACTATTGCCATATCCAGAACTTTTCCATTTCTAAACATTGATTCTATACAGAGCTTGGTTCCTTGGGCAAAAGAAGAAATTACCATCTCTAACTCTCTTCCTAAACAGTAAAATGTATTGATTGTTATGTGGTATGATTTCTAAGCAAATTTCTTACATAATAATTTTTTATATCTTTGTCTCTAGGGGCTGGAGCGATAGCACAGCAGCTGACCCGGGTTCGATTCCTCTGCCCCTCTCGGAGAGCCCAGCAAGCTACCGAGAGTATCTAGTCTGCACAGAAGAGCCTGGCAAGCTACCCATGGCGTACTCGATATGCTAAAAACAGTAACAAGAAGTCTCACAGTGGAGATGTTACTGGTGCCTGCTCAAGCAAATCAATGAGCAACGGGATGACAGTGATATAGTGACATTGATCTTTGTCTATAAAGTAACAATGAATATACTTAAGATGCTTCTTGTCTCAGTTAATTGAGCTACTATAATGAAATACCATAGACCAGGTAGCTTATTAACAACATAGGTTTGCTTCTGGTTCTGGAGGCTAGATGTCCAAGCTCACAGTGTCAGCATAAGTGGATTCTGTTGAAGACCGTCTTCTGGGTGAAAGACAGGTAGTTGACTTTCTGTTTTTTCCCATGAGGAAAAATGGGGGTAGTGGTAGCTAGAATAGAATTTGGTGATTCAGGCCTGTATTAGTTCTGTAACTAATTCCTGGTAATTAAATGATCTTCATTCTATTTTCCTAATTGCATCTTCCAAAAATACTTGTTAAATGAACCAAACCTGTAGGATTTAATCTGTATTGAACATTGTTATTGAAAGGGCCATCAGAGGGCCAGTTTCCAGGATCATTATATGTTCTCAGGAGGTGGGCCCATCTCTGCCCAGGGACATCTCCTGGAATCTTCATAGAGATGCAAATCTTCAGAAGCTCCCTGACTATTTGGGTAGTGACATTGACCTTTTTCTACCCTTAGACTGAGATTTACACTCTTGGTCCAATGGCTCTCAAATATTTGAACTTGGACTAGAGCAGCATCACTAACTTTTCTGGTTGTCCAAGTTGCAGATAGCATGATTTTTCTAGATTCCTTATCAATAGCTTTCTCTCCTCTCCTGGGATGTCTAAAAACCTGCAGCCTACCTATTTATTTGTTGGTTAGTTTATTACATTGGGCTGCTTCAATCATGGCAGGTGCAATTTTTTGTGTGTGTCTTTGGGTTTTCTTTTCCTCTCTCTCTCTCTCTTTCTTTCTTTCTCTCTCTCTCTCTTTCTCCCTCCCTCCCTCCCTCCCTCCCTCCCTCCCTCCCTCCCTCCCTCCCTTCTTTCTTTCTTTCTTTCTTTCTTTCTTTCTTTCTTTCTTTCTTTCTTTCTTTCTTTCTTTCTTTCTTTCTTTCTTTCTTTCTTTCTTTCTTTCTTTCTTTCTTTCTTTCTCTCTTTCTTTCTCTCTCTCTTTCTCTCTCTTTCTCTCTCTCTTTCTCTCTCTCTTTCTCTCTCTCTTTCTCTCTCTTTCTCTCTCTTTCTCTCTCTTTCTTTCTCTCTTTCTTTCTCTCTTTCTTTCCCTCTTTCTTTCTTTCTTTCTTTCTTTCTTTCTTTCTTTCTTTCTTTCTTTCTTTCTTTCTTTCTTTCTTTCTTTCTTTCTCCATATTCGGCAGTGCTCAAAGTTTACTCCTGGCTCTATACTCACGGATCATTCCTGGGAGCACTTGGGAAACCATATTCAATGCTATGGATTGAAACAGAGCCAGCCAGGTGCAAGGTAAGTGATTACCCTTGTACTATCTTCCTAGCCCTAGGGGCAATCTTTTCCTGCTATAGTGATACATTTTCTTTTGCTATGGAAGGTGCTCCAAACAGATCTCTCCAAGGTCTCAGAAAACCTCCTTAGCATTGACTGCTAAGGAGAAATTCATGCTATTCCCCTAATTAGTAATCACCACTCCTTAAATTATCCAGATGAATGAATATTAGATCTATTAGCTAGATGTAAGATCATGTGTTGAAATGACCTTTTTATACAAGAAGCCTATCTAGATTTATAGAATAAATATGAATCATCCTTATCATGTGTATTTTCCCTTTCCTCTCCTTGAGCTCCAGACCCTGTGTAATCCATTCATTAGCTCAAGAATAAAGGCTCACAGTCTGTTCCATTTATTTCAGAGATTACAGCCCTGTAGAGTCTCCATGTTTACGTATTAAATGTTTTATTTTACTTTTACTTATTTGTCTATTGTGAATCTTTCTGCACAATCAGCCAGAGAATAGCTTCAGAGGATCATGGGATTTTTTTCACCCACTGCGGTAAAGCTTTATATAACTATTATAGTTTTATACAATACTTATGCTAAAACCTTCTGTGGATTTACATATGCCATTTGAAATTTTTTTACTGACAGTGATACTTTGGTTTACAATATTTGTTAATATTTTTAATGATGATTTCTCAAGTACATAATTCCAACACCACACTCTTCACCAGTGTACCTACCTCTATTCCCAAAGATCCCAATTCCTCTCTCTCTTAAATGCCAGACTCCTCTCTGCATACTCAGTTTTGTTCTCTCATTGCGTTGGTTTATTCCTTCGTTACTATCTTTCTGTGTATATATAGATGCCTTTTCTACCACCATGCTATACCATACAGCATTGCTTCTGACAAAAGAACTTACTTTATGGTAAAAAGAAGTATGTCAGTGAGCCTGTATTTATCCCAGTGAACATTTTATACCAATAATTCATGGAATACCAGTAATTCATGGAATATACTATTCTTCCTTGTTGCTCATCCTGCTAAGACAACTAGTTTGCCAGAGCAACTATTGCATCTCTTCATATTCCCATGCCTTTTAAGTAAGGTCAATGGAAAATTATAACAATACAATCTAGGCAGAACCAGTACTGTCTCAGACCCTTCAGGGATGAAACTTTTGTTTACCCTACCAGTTAGAGAACCATGAGCAGATGAAGAGCCTGCTGAAAGAAAATCCCAAATGAATAGCAGGGGAAAAGTAGGTATAAATATCAACTACGACAACATTAACAGTTACAGAAAAGTAAGGACCATAATTCCATACAATTGTCATAAATGTTTTCTCTATTTTGTTGTGAACATTTGTTCTTTTTTCTTCTTCCCTATCTTGTAACATAAGGTGTGCTGATTTTAATTAATGTTTGACTGTCATTAATTTTGCATTATACTATTTAAGCTTTAAGATACTAAAGAGACTATATACCAATCAAAGGTTTTGTTTTTGTTATTGTTTGATTTGGGGGCCTTTACCCATCTCTGTGCTTAGAAGTTGCAACTGGTGGTACTCAGGGAACAGGTGGTACCAGGAATTAAAGAGTGTCATCCTCATGCAAAGAACGTGCTCAACCTGTTCCACCATCTCTCACTCAAGATTTTTCTCTTCTCTTCTGGAAAGGGGACTAATGCATTTTCAGCCCTACACAGGATGGTTAATTCACATTAGGTGCAATTATGACATTTTTACTATCTTTATTTGGAGATTAAATGTTTAAAAATAAGTTTGTGGTTGCCAAAAGAAAAGGACTTGTGGTTAATTTTATGAGTACCCAAACAGCAGGTAAAATAATTTTTCTGGGTGTTTTCAGAAGAGATTCACATTTGAATACAAAGTCTGAGTGAGATAAAATATCCTCCCTATGGGGCAGGGGTGCGAGGTGGGAGAGCCCATTCAATTCACTAAAGACATGAATAGAAGAAAGAATTCTGAGAATGGAAGAATCCTGCTTGATAGTTAAGCTAGGTCTTGTTATACAACCCTTGGCAAGAAACTGAAGCAATTGGCTCTGCTGCTTTTAAGCCTACAGGTTTGTACTAGACTTTGGTCTTGTTCATTAGTTTGCCTAAAGATCTCAAGGACTTAGGACTTGGGCTGGAATTGCACCATTGGACTTCTTAGGTCTTCAGTTTACAGACAACTGAGATTTCTCAACCTCTATTCCATATATGTATATACTAATTCTATGTCTTTTTATCACAACAATAGGCTTCGTTTCTCTAGAGACTAGCTTCTTAAAAGTGTGTATCACTTTATTCTATCCCGATGATGTTGCATGACTTTTCTGAAGTAAAATACTTTTATTTAGAGAAATTTACATAGAAAAACATTAGGTGGGGCAAAGGAGAAAGAGAGCGAGATAATAGGTATCTGTTTACGAGATCACAGTTTTCTCCAGAGGGGAAAAAAGTATACATCCCATATTGAGATGCAGGCAAATCTCCAAGATAGAGAGCACTCATAAGATAAAAGAAATGAATTGATTATACATCTCAAGTAGAGATATAAGTGAATCTTCAAGAGCTTGCATGCTTAAATTTTAAATTTTAAAATCACTTTCTTTATGATTTTTCTTTATTATTAATTATCAATAAATAAAAGTGGGGCCCTTGGCCCCCAACCCAAAATGAATAAATAAATAATCTCTATGGGTGATTTTGATACAAGCAAAGTTTAAGAACTAGTCCCATACTGGTTTCAAAACCCTCACTCCATTACTGGAGAACTCCAAGCCTCAGACCTATAGTACATGTGTAGGGGCCTAATTGTTCCTTAAACAAGACCATCTAGCTTCTTATCTTTATCAATTAATATGGTACATGAAAACACTAACCATATTGATGAGACTATTTTAGAATTATCCTTTACTGACTCCAATTAGTTCTTTCCAATTGTCAGCTGAACTTCAATTGATCAGCTTTCATTTTGATCTGAGATGATCCTTTGCAGACAGGTTAATTTAGTATTGTTGACAATATTCAGATATTAAGAAAATTTAGGGGCTGGAGCAACAGCACAGTGGGTAGGGCGTTTGCCTTGCACTCGGCCGACCCG
This sequence comes from Sorex araneus, assembly GCF_027595985.1. Taxonomy (NCBI): domain Eukaryota; kingdom Metazoa; phylum Chordata; class Mammalia; order Eulipotyphla; family Soricidae; genus Sorex; species Sorex araneus. Next base: position 232,902,521 of record NC_073313.1, on the reverse strand, counting down.
GGTTCGATTCCCAGCTTCCCATATGGTCCCCCAGCACCACTAGGAGTAATTTCTGACTGCAGAGCCAGGAGTAACCCTTGTGCACTGCTGGGTGTGACCCAAAAAAGCAAAAAATAAAATAAAATAAAATTTAGCTAGATTAATGCATATTTCCATATCCCAAATAATTAAAAGTATGGTTGCTCTCCAAGCATATAATATGCATTTCTCAAGTCCTCTTCTCATCTGGGCTTTGTATCAACAGCAATAAACAAATGAATCTAATCCATGCCATTCATTTCTGTACTGTCCCAATCTTGAACAGTCTTTCAGATCAGCCTAAAGAGCCTATCATTCTAGAAAAAATCATTTTATATCCTATGTACACTCAAAAGAAAGAACATGAAAATAAGATTTCATTATACAGGAAGTAGTTCTGAATGTCCTTTCTGCTGGAGAATGGTGTTTCTCTCCAGGGGAAAAAAGCAATCTTCTAGAGACCTAATAAACTAGGGGGGATTTTGATGAAGAAAAGTCTGAGTCACAATGGGGGTATGCAGAAGGCTTACACTGACCTCTTTGGAGGACTTATTGGACAGCTGCTTTTTATTTCATAGTTCAATACAGTGCTGTTGTTGCCATGCATTTCATGGGGCTTTAGGCAAAATCCTAGAGCAATTCATAGTGGATGAAAGTTCCCATGACATGATCCCTCTCACTCAGGTAGCCTAGCTGCAGCCACAGGGTTTACTGCTTTTTGGCAAACCCAAAGCTCTGTTATTAGGTAAATGAGTAGCAGCTGTGGTAATCAGCCCTTAATTAAAACATAGTTCTGCAAAGCTAACTAACACATCCTTATACCCTAATTCTGGTCTGCTGCATAAAACTGTTTTATCTTGAGATCATCCATTTTCCATAATCATTTCCTGTTTCTAAAATGAAATTTCTCCTCTGAGGAGTTTATAATGATTCTTTCTCTTTACACCTTCCAGTCACTATCACAGTCTGGGGATATTCCCAAAAACAAAAATACAGTAAATAGAAATATTTTACATATTTCTGAAAGTATCTTCAGGGCTTTATTCATGCGCCACCACTGAATATATCTGAGCCTATTCAGTACAACCTTGAAGACAGAAAACTGAGTGTAGAATTTCTGCAATTACTTCAGTGTTTGCCCCAGTGGTCATCACTTTCTGGTAAACAAAATGGGTGCCATTGTTCCAGTACCAAGAAAAGAAATCTAAGTGCCTTAAGATTCAATTTCAACAAATTCCAATTCTCACTCTTAAAGTGAAAGAAAACATCACTATTGATTTCTGACATAAACAACTAGATCAAAAGAGCTTGCTGTTTTTGTTCAAGGTCCCTCTCTATTTTTCCTTTTTAAATGTATTATGATCTCCTTTCCTTTGCTTGTCTTTGATTGTCTTGTTATAAAATGAATTCACCCAGACATCTTTTGTTCTGAGTTTATTCCCTGTAGAATTTTAGGGCAGTGAGGGGCTACAACCAGATGATTGGATGATGTATGGGTACAGTACAAACTGACAATGACATAGTCCAGATGTTTTTGTGAGTTCTTGGCACTGTGTGTTGACTCTATGACTAGGCCATGCTTGGACCCCTAGCTACAATGATTGATAGGTTGGGCACTGCTTCCAGGAATGATGCAGCTGGTGGTCACTTGACCAGTGCACGAAGATTGTGGGAACTGAACAGTGGCATTTGGTCAATTTCATGCTAGATATAGCATTTTTGGGATCTAATAGTCTTATAAATTCACAAAGCCTACTAGTTTTCTAGGTATTCATTCATTCCGTTTAAAGGGCAATATATTAAGCTGGAAATATAGTACAGTAAGTAAGGCATTTGTCTTGCATGCAGTAGACCCAAGGTTTGATCTCTGGCATAAAACATGGTTCTCTGAGCACCACCAGTAGTGACCTCTGAGCTAGGAGTAAGCCCTTAGTTCCCACCCTGCCAGGTGTTCCCACCTCCTTCACCAAAGAAAAAGATAGAAAAAAAATAGTATATTAAAATATCTTAACTAGAATTTTAAGGTTCCTTCATGCGTGAGGCTTTTCTGAGTGTGTGGAGAGTGGCCTTGACCATGGCTATGGCTGGGTTATGGAGGTTTTTGGCTGCTGGGGTTCTGCTTGGGGCTGGGAGGAAAACTTGACCTGCCCTCCTCCAAGGGGCCCAGGTGAAGACAGCCTGGCATGGGGATAGAAGATTCTGCATCGTCGCTTTCTTCTGGGAGCTTTGTTTTAGTCTCTGGATCTTGGCCGTTGATGGGATTACATGGCACTGGGGGCATTTTTGTGGGTGTGGCTGCCAAGCTACTAGACAATGGGGTATCTGGGTGGAGGAGGCCCAGTCCCCATCTGAACAGGCTTGGAGATCTCAGCCCCAGGTCCCGCATATCTGGAAGAGGAACCCAGGTATGAACAACGGGATGACAGTGATAAAGTGAAAATTTCAAGATAGAGCCAAAGCAATAGTATAGCAGGTAGTGCATTTGCCTTGCATGTGGTCAACCTGTGTTCAATCCCTGGCATCTCATAAGATCCCCCGAGGATGACCAGGAGTAATTCCTATATGCAGAACCAGGAGTAACCGCTGAGCATTGCAGAGTGTGACCCAAAAAGACAAAAATAAATAAGATAAAATTGTAAGAAAAAAATTCATTCACCATATAGTGTGTTTTAAACCAAGATATGCAACTATCACCATAGCCTAATTTCACAATATTTCCATCATTTTAATAAGAGACAAACACTTGCTGGAAGTCACTGTATTCCCTCATTTCTAAACTCCTCACAATCATTTATTTACTCTTAGAATATATGCATTAGTCTGTCCTGGGCATTTCTTATATATGGTATCACACAGGATTTCTTTTGGCATGGATTATTTTATCTTCTCCAATAATTTCAAGGCTTGTGCATGTTGTATGATATAATAGTATTTTGTTCTTGCCAAATTTCTATGAAAAGAACTTCAGATACTACACTGAAAATTAGTGTTGAGAATAAACATCCTTGCCTGGTCCCTGACCTTTTAACGGTTTTAAATTTTAAAGGTTTTAAATTTTCGCCATTGAGTCTGATGGTAACCATGGGGGGGGGAGTGTCTTAATGCTCAGAATGAAGTTCTCAGTGATAATTTCTTTAACCAATGGTTCTCCATTATCTCCTACCTCCTCTTAAGGGTCTCCTATAATTTGGATATTGCTCCTCCTAAAATTATCCCCTAATTCTCAGATATATTGTATTTATTTATTTTTATCTTTTTTCTTTATTTTCTTTAAATAATCTTTATAATTTCATTAAAGAACTATGATTTACAAAGTGACTGATACTTGGATTTTTGGCATGCAGTATTTCAAAATCAATCCCACCACCAGTATTAACTTCCCTCCACCAGTGTTCGAATACCCCTCCCTTCCCACATGCTACATTGAGAGGCGCATTTCTAAGTTTTGTGGTAGTTTAGATATCATATTCTTAGTGTTGTTAAGTCTGTGTTTTAGATATATAGTCATACCACTCTCCCATATCATTAGTATAACTGAGGACACTGACCATCTCTTCCCCCATTATTTCTCTTTCTCTTTCTTCTCCCCACCCTTGATTTCTTTCCTTCTCTGCCCTCATTTCTTATCTCTGGGGTCACATCTATTCCCTAGCATACTATTTCATTTCTCAGCTTCAGTCACTCTGTTGATAAGAGCTTCTGAAAAGTTTTCTCAATCCACCTATCAAACCTACCCTTTGGTTCAGAGATTTCTGCTTGCAGATTTTTCATACACCCTTTCATGCTTTCTCTATCTTTGTTGGAGGATTTTTCTGTTATTTCTGTCAATTCATTAAACAGCTTTATCACAGTCACTTTGAAGGTGTAACTTTTATCACTTTAAAAAGTTATCAAGCTGGTGGCTGCTGGGGTACCTTCATAGACTATTGTCTTTACTTATTTTGGCCAGCTTCTCAGTTTCCTTGTTGTATTTACTGTGCATTGAAGACATGGGGTAGCAAACTAAGATTTGCATTCACTGTTTCTGCCCAGAGTCTTTGATACTGCATTTATGTTGCACACAGATTCTGTTGAGACTTTACAGTAGAAATCAATGCTGACTCCTGATTTTCACAGTTCCTGGTACTTCACACTGCACCCATTGCCTCTGTCCTTGGGTTTGGGCAACTGATACACTGGAACCAAAGCCTACATTATTTCTAAAATGAAATTCTGAGGCTAGATAATTACTGGCACTCAGATTTGCTTTGGGGGATGGTAGGATCTTTGTCTTTATCTTATGCCACCTGTGGCTTTTTACCCACCAACTCAGACTGGAGTGCTGGCAGGTTGCTTCCCTACCCGGGACCATTAACTGTGCACCCCGCTGCAATGCTGGTCTAAAATCCTGTCAGATCCTGGATTAACGTCCTGTTAGGTCTCATCTTGGTAGAAGTTCATGATAGTGGTAAACTTATGTCCTACTATTTTTATCCCCTCACCATGCTGCCCTTCATCCTTCACCCAACCCTGGGTCTGTGCTACTGGAGTTCCTAACTCTTTGGAGGCGTCTCTGGAGAAAAATCTCCCAAAGTTGTTTTTTGGTTAAATCTCTGAACTTCCTCTGTGGGGCTGCTTGTGGAAACCTTTGGTTATTTCTGTGTTGTGTTGCATTTTAGACCAAGTGCAATTCACAGGAAACCCTTTTGCCCATCTCACAGTAAACATATTTTACATATATAGCTATTTGGGGACTTAGGGACAGCATGATGATAAATTCTATTTTTCCCATTTTAAATTGGGTTGCTATTTTTAATAATAAGTTTATAGAAAGTATATATTTTGATGAGTATTCTTTATTCATATATTAATTTATTAATTGTATAATAAATGCATGTGTTTATGTATAGATTTTATATAACATACATGAAGTTGTTATATATTAAAATATGAATAGTACTTATTTATTCTAAGTTTTTGTTATTGTTCTGTACTCCCACATGGTGGTGTTCAGAAGTTATTCCAGCAGAGTGCTTGGGAAACATGTGGTACTAAGAATCGAACCTGGGCCCCAGGCATGTGATACATGTACTTTAACCCTTTGAGGTATCTCCCCTGACCCATAATCTTAACCAATTAAAATATTTTTATATTATAGTTTTGGTAGTAAGGTGACAATAATGTTGAAGTTTATAGTATACATGTATGAAGTTACTGTACCAACAAGGTGCAGATCCTCCACCACTGGCATATCTGGTACAGTTTTCATTCCCTTCCACCCTTCCTCCCACTGCTTGGTAATTAGACTTATAATCCATGGCCAAGAGTTCGTCATTGTTCAATACTGACTATTACTTTGTTTTGTCTTTCTCTATTCCACAGGTAAGTGAGATCATCCAGTATTTGTCCATTTCCCTCTGACTTATTTCACCTAACATGATGCCCTCCAATACCATATACTCTGCAGCAAACTGCATGAGTCATCTTTTCTTATAACTGTATATGTCATTGTGCATATGTACTATACATCTTTATATACTCACCTGTCATTGAACTTTTGGACTCAAGCAATTTTAAACAAATTTTATTTTAATTAAAATCCTATATATAATTTCTTATATATGATTTATTAATTCATTAGTGTTTTTTGTCTATTTGAGAAGTAATTCCAAGTTTATGAAGGAATTTCTCCTATCATTCTTTAGAAGTTTTAATTTCACTTTTCACTACCAGGTTTAATATCCATCTTAAATTAATTTTGGCATATGGTATGAATATAGTCAAAGTTAACTTTAAATAGGTATATAAACTAGAATTATTTCTTTAATTGGCCATATTCTATTAACTGAATTCAATGTCTCCTTTGTAACTAATTAAATTACTATATATATGTAGATTTATTTACAAATTCTCATTTCTGTTCTACTCATTCCTTTGTTTTCTCTTGCACATGCATAACATTATCCTATTGTACAAATGTCTCAAAGCATTTAATACAAATATGTTGATTTTTTTAAAAATTTCAAGGTCGTTTATTGAATGCTTCCTTTTGGTGCTGATTCACAACCTAAATAAAAGGTCAAAACCATTTAGTTGCTTCACAAAGGACAGTTGTGACACAAGCCAGCACTTTGGTAATGATGGAAGCCCATGACATTTCTTTCATGTCTGAGTAACAATCACAAAATGATCAAACACCTATCTCTCAACCAGTGCACATTCCTCACCACCAATATACCCAGTATACCCCCACCTTTCCCACCCTCCCACTGCCTCCATGGCAGACAATATTCCCCATGCTCTCTCTCTACTTAGTTTGGGCATTATCCATCATGTCAACAAAAGAAAAGATAAAAACCATATGATCATATCAATAGATGCAGATAAAGCATTTGACAAGATCCAGAACCTGTTTATAATGAAAACTCTCAGCAAAATGGGCATCGAAGGAACTCTCCTCAATATAGTCAAAGTCATCTACCACAAGCCCAAGGCAAGTATCATTATCAATGGGGAAAACTAAAAGCTTTCCCTCTAAGATTGGGCATGAGACAAGGTTGCCCAATTTTGCCACTCCTATTCAATATAGTAATGGAAGTCCTGGCCATAGCAGTTAGGCAAGAAAAAGATATCAAGGGCATACAGATAGGAAAGGAAGAGGTCAAGCTATTACTATTTGCAGGCGATATGATACTATACTTAGAAAACCCTAAAGACTTTACAAAAAAGCTTCTAGAAACAATAGCTTTGTATTAGTAAAGTAGCAGGCTACAAAATCAACACCTAAAAGTTCATGACTTTTTTTTATATACAAACAACAAAATAGAAGAAAGAGACATTAAAAAAACAACCCTGTTCACAACAGTAGCTCAGAAAATCAAGTACTGGAAATCGGATTAACCAAAGAGGTAAAGGACCTATACAAGGAAAATTACAAAACACTACTTCAAGAAATAAAAGAGGACACTAGGAAATGGAGACACAGCCCCTGTTCATGGGTAGGGAGGATTAACATTATCAAGATGACAATACTGCCCAAAGCACTATACAAATTTAATGTGGTCCCTCTCAGGATACCTATGACAGTTTTCAAAAAAATAGACAAAACACTCCTAAGATTCATATGGAACAATAAACCCCCACCAATAGCTAAGGCAATCCTTGGGAAAAAGAAGATGGGTAGCATCACTGTCCCCAACTTCAACTCTACTACAAAGAAGTATTAATTAAAACAGCATGGTATTGTGCTAGAAACAGAACTGCAAACCAATGGAACAGAGTTTAATATTCTGTCACAGACTCCCAAATATATGTTCACTTAATCTTTGACAAAGGTGCAAGAAAAGTGAAGTGGAACAAGGAAAGCCTCTCCAACAAGTAGTGCTGGGAAAACTGGATAGCTACTTGCAAAAAAATGAACTCTGACCTCTGTCTAGTGCCAGGCACAAAAGTCAGATCAAAGTGGATTAAAGGCCTCAATATCAAACATGAACCCATAAAGTACGTAGAAGAAAATGTAGGCAGAACCCTCCATGACATTAAAGCTAAAAGCATTTTTTAATTAATTTATTTTTTAATTAGTGAATCACCGTGAGGGTACAGTTACAGATTTATACATTTTTGTGCTCATGTTTCCCTCATACAAAGTTCTAGAACCCATCCCTTCACCAATGCCCATTCTCCACCACAAATAAACCCAGCATCCCTCCCACCACCCCCCCAATCCCAGCTCCCCCCATCCCACCCTGCCACTGTGGCAGGGTATTCCCTTTTGTTCTCTCTCTCTGATTAGGTGTTGTGGTTTGCAATAAAGGTGTTGAGTGGCCATTGTGTTCAGTCTCTAGTCTAAGTTCAGCATGCATCACCCTTCCCCCGCCTGGCTCCAACTACATTTTACTTGTTGTTCCCTTCTATATCTGAGTTGCCCTCTCCCAGAATGTGAGGCCAGAAGCTAAAAGCATCTTTAAGGATGAAACACCACTGACCAAGCAAGTGGAAACAAACATAAGCAAATGGGACTACATCAAACTAAGAAGCTTCTGCACTTCAAAAGAAACAGTAACCAAAATACAGAGAAAGCCCACAGAATGGGAAAGAATATTTGCCCAATAAGTTTGATTTTTTTATTATATTGTTAATTAAAATGTAATTTTATTGACACTTATTTGATAAGAAGTGATATTGCTACCATATATAAATGTAGTTGGAGGTATCAGAGGGATACAGCTAATAGGCCTTGCATACAGCCTACTGGGTTCAATCCCCACTACCATATATGGATTCAAGAGTTGTGCCAGTAGTGTTGCCTGAGCATAGAGTCAGAACTAAGCCATAAGTACAGCCAGATCACTGTCACTGTCACTGTCATCCCATTGTTCATCGATTTGTTCGAGCGGGCACCAGTAACGTCTCTCAATGTGAGACTTACTGTTACTGTTTTTGGCATATCCAATATGCCATGGGTAGCTTGCCAGGCTCTGCCATGCGGGCACGATACTCTCGGTAGCTTGCCGGGCTCTCTGAGAAGGGCGGAGTAATCGAACACAGATAGGCTAGATACACCTCTTAAAAACAAAGCAAAACAAATGTAGTTGGAAAATGCATGTCTTTTTTTTCTTGAATAACTTAATGATAGTAATGAATGCTTTCATTGCATTGCTATTTTCTGTTAGGAATTTTGAAGTCTCTTGGATTTTGAGCTTTCTTCTATCTTTTAAATAGTAATTTTTAACATTGACTGTAGGATAACATGGGGTTTATCCTTTTAGCCTTGCCGCAGGGAACTTAGTTTACCTTAGAGCAATGGCCTTTCTGTATGGACACAGGAAGACAGTTAATAATATGCTTTGTAACTTGGGAGCTGATTGACTCCAATAATATTTACTCCTGGGCATCTGCTTTCTCAATTCAGTTGCCCTTAGTTCCTAAGAGCCCAAAACAGGGTCCCGACAAGGGACGGAATGGACCCTGGGCAAGCTGTGAGCTACCCTGGCATTGAAATGAGCCAGGCCAAGTGCCACAATACTCAACTATAAGTTGAGAGCATGGTCATAGACATATGCTGTCATGATCCAAAAGTAACGACGAGACTAGGACCCTGCTGGGGTTAGGAAGACTAACCTGGCCTGAGGACTGTGGTCTGGAATACGTAGTGAGTGTCCTCAGGAAGAACCAGACTTTAAGTTTGATATATATCTTACTGTGCTCATACATAATGACATTGCTAGAAATATTAGAAGTAAATTTACTATAACTATTTAAGCAGATTACTAGCTCACACCCTGACACACCCTTGTTTGGACCCCACCCTTGAGTGGATCTCCTTAGATGAGATTTCCTTAGATGAGATTTTGTTAATCTCCTCAAGAAATGGTCTTACCTTTCTTTGTTGATTTGTTAATGTTAAACCCACCTTTGTGCTACTGCCCTATGTAATTTGTTATATAAACTAAGACAGTGGGGGCACTAGGGGGAGACAGACGAAGAAGACAGGGGAGACAGAAGAAGAAGACAGAAGAGACAGAGAAAGAGACACATGAGAGGAAACAGGAGAAGAACAGAGAAGGGCCAGATACACAGATCCAGAGAGAGATCCAGAACCGGAAGAGAAGCAGAGAGACAGAATGGAATAAACTGATCGAGCAACCAGTTCAGCCTTCTTCCTTCCGTCCCCTGCCCTTGACCAACAGCCACACACAGCAGTTCCAGAGCACCGAACGCGGGTGGTGAGACAGAGCCGCCTGGAGAGTCCTCGAGTGCACACGCCCGTTGAGTGTGCCTTAGTTTTTTACAATTGACAAACTACTTGGTTATTTATTATTATAAATTTATAATTTATAACATTATAAATTTGTTATTATTTATAATGTTTAAAAATAATATTTCGGGGCTGGAGAGATAGCACAGCGGGTAGGGCGTTTGCCTTGCACGCGGCCGACCCGGGTTCAAATCCCAGCATCCCATATGGTCTCCCTGAGCACCGCCAGGGGTAATTCCTGAGTGCATGAGCCAGGAATGACCCCTGTGCATTGCCGGGTGTGACCCAAAAAGCAAAAAAATAAAAAAAATAAAAAAATAATAAAAATAAAAATAAAAATAATATTTCTTAAAGCACTCATTACTTATATTGCATCTTACTTAAAACAGTCCTGTGAAGATAGTAGGGCAAGTAATAATTGACAGAAGATGAAACTGAGGACAGATGGTGTTTGTCCACACTCATCCATCTGATTAGTGATCTACCTAGAACTCATAGTCAGTTCTCCTGGGGCACTAGTATTATCACTGCTTCTAGAAACAGTGTGTTTTTTGTTATTGTTCCTAAAATAGAGCAAAAAGTAGAAGGATAATTGCCTCAATACTAGGCTCCATTTTAAAATCCATAGCCTAATTTAGTACTGACTGCACAAGTACAGAAAATTAGATCTTGAAAGGAAACGATGCCGTTATGAAGGAGTTCAATTTCTTCCTTTTGGTATAAATTAATGAGATAAAACTACTTTAAAACTACTTTAAGATGCAGTGAAAGTAGAGTAACTTTGAAATTTCATTTAATACTTAGTTAAAAGTGAAACATTTCAGGGCTGACAAATTTTTAGTGAAATTGGTACATTCATGTCCAGCAGTGGGCTTGCTGTATTGTTATTGACTTCACAGAATATATTTTGGCAAAAAGAAACCAAAGAGCTACAAAGGCACAAATTATAACTTTTATCCCACTAGCTAATCCAGAGAATTTATCCTGAAGACATAATTCCATTAATATTGATTTTCAAAAGTCAGCAGAGTTGTTAATTAGCATATTATATAGACTGTATACCTGAAACTGATAAAATGTTATAAACCAGTGATTTCAACAAAAATATAAGCAATTGATGGACATCAACAAATGTTTATTCAGATTCAAAGAATAATAAAGTTATAGGTTTGATTATCTTTCATTTCTAGGCTTAAAAAATGTTCAATCATTCTGTAATGGATTCTAGATTCCAAACTCAAAATTTAATGCATTAATGAATTTGGGGACTCTATTTTCAATCCCAAGATTTCAATGTTTGTGCATAGGACAGGGCCTCTTTTCTCAGATCATAGGTATCTCTGTATATGGCATATTATATATTTTTTAACCTCCTTATTCTTTCCAGTCAGCTCTCCACCATCTGAAATAAAAGAGGGAAGACTATCTATGTCTTTGGATCAGAGACTGCTGAGAACCCCATTTACAATCAGTCTTTTGAACAGACAGTGAACTTTTAGCACCAAGAAGAAAAAGAGAGAAAGAATTATTTCAAAGTCATTCCCTATTACAGACTTGTAGAGAAGTTTTAGAGAAAAGAGAATGGCATTGGAGTACATTAGAGAAAACAGATCTGATTCAAGTTTTCTGATATGATTAGGAGATCCTTGGTAGGATCGATTCCCTGTCCCACACCATCCTATAAGTACAGGTTTACATGGATGTCAGTGAATTCTTAGCTTTCCTAATTCATCAGGATTTAGCAAAAGAGTGAAGGCAGCTTGGGAGGAGGCCCATCTTTGCTTTCAGGTACTTTATTAGTGACTGGAATTACCCCAGATTCTTCATTTTCAATTGTGTTATATGTTCATAACACAGACTTCTTGTGTTTCTCCTCTGTTCTCCTCCCCTTTTCAATCCTACTCTTGGAATTTAGTCTTATTGGGAGGATTAAAAAAGGAAAACATAACTAGGTGCTGAGCTCATTTTACTGTATGTTACATTACATCAAGAAGTCAGGCAGCTTTTGCAAGACTCAACCTAAATTCTGTTGTACTGCAGTGTAAGTCAGAAAGAGCCCGAGTGAATGTTTCAAACATCACAGGTTCTAAGTCCTAATTCATTTGCTCTATAGAGCAACTAGTTTATGTCATTCTGATCTAAGGTGACTCTCAGGGGGCACAATTGTCCTGCATACTTTACGAGAAGCCTGTTGTTTCCCAAGGGCTTAATAACCACACTGTGGCAAAAAAAAAAAAGCCTTTCAAAATATTATATGACCTTTCTAAAAATATTTGCCTGCAGATCGAAGGTAAAGAAAGAGATATGAAAAAAGTTTTTCACAAGTCACAAGACCCAAGAGAAGTATTGTTCTCTCTACTTTGTAGCTTACTACTTTCTGTAGGCAGAAAGTATCCTTGGAATATTCTGAGACTCAGAATATTGCTACTATGTGTAATATGAATGAACACATAGCTACATGTTTGTGAATAACTTATGAGGGAAAAAGACAAAGCACAGTTTTAAATAGTTGCTCTGCCTGGACTATACCTGAATAGAAAGCAAAAAGAGGGAATACAATCCAGTACTTTGGTACACATTTTGTTAACTTGTTAAAGACTTTTGAGGCAATCGCTACTGCTTGCTTAGAAAAGGGCAAAGAAATATCTAGAAGTTTGAATTGGATGCATTAAATTGGTGGCTTATATTGACACTCTTTTTCAGCATCATAGCTTAAATTTCTACATAGTACTGAAACTAAACAAAACATGCAAGCATGTCATGTAAAATATACAATCAAAGTGGTAATTTCAAGAAATGGTATGCATGATAGTAAGGGGAACATATAAGATGTGAAATGAAGGAAGGAGCAAGGAGCTACAGAGATGCCAGGGAAAATGTCAAAAATCCTCATCAATTGCTTTGGTTGGTCTACTATGAATCTACTATAGCATATTTTAAGAAGAACATGGGAAAGAAGATAGTACCAGAGCTCAAAATCTTTCAGATACTGCAAATTGACTCCTCATTGGCAGTATTAGACATATGTGTCTGGATCTGTGTTTGTTGTGTTTAGCAAATCTGAGAGTGCCTTTAGGATGGGAAGAGCTCCATTGTTTATGATAACTTTCAAACGACCTGATCCCTTGCTAACTTCATATAAATTCCTTGTCAGGGAATTTTTGTTTTGTGAAGCAGGATAGTTGTTTTTATTGAACAACATTTACTTAGAAAGACAAGAGAGTGACTCACAAATGAATCTCAGAACAGAGCAGCTCGCAGCAAAGATGTCTCCAGACCTTGCACTAGGTTGATTTCGCCAGGGTGCTTCAGACAGGAGCAGGTGTTGTCCCTCTGCCTGTTTCCAAGTGAAACCCGGTGGGCACAAACCTCCAGAACCCAACTGTGCCACCCTCATAGCTGATCTTCACAGACTCGTCCAGAGTCCCGCATGCAAGAGAATGAATCTGTTGAAAAACCCAGGTATGCGGGACCAGTGACTGAAAATTCCAGACCTCAAGGATCTGGGAACGGGGCCACCCCTTCCCATCTCTCCATCCTTCCAAGTTGTCACACCCATGAACTGCCTCTGGGTGGCATTTAAGCACATTAATGACCATAATCCAGAGACTCACACATGAATCTCGGAACAGAGCAACTCACTGCAGAGATATCTCCAAACTCTAATTATTTAAAATTTTAGAACTCCAGGAGCACGCAGCCATGACAGCAGCTATATGACATCACATACTATTTTATTTTATTTTTTACTTTTTTGTTGAATCATTGGGAGATAGACCCTTACAGACATCTCCTACTATCTATAACAAGTAATACAAAATAATAAGAGTGTTGGGAAGGTGTAATGGTGGTGGGACTGGTGTTGAAATAGTGAATGTAATCAATTATTGTGAACTAATTTATGAAAATTAAATTTTTATTTAAAAAAAAGAAAGACAAGTGAGGAGAGAGAGTATATATCTAAGAGAAAACACAGGCTTCTCCGGAGTGGAAAAGAGCAGAAAAAGACATACTTCTTCCAGGGAGAACATAGACTTAAAGAAAGAGCAAGCCCTGAATTCCTGTTGTTGATCCTTAAACAGATCCATTTTGGTTTTTTGTTTGTTTGTTTTGATTTTGGGACCACACCCACACCCAACAGTGCTCAGGGGCATCTCCTGGCTCTGTGGTCTGTGGTCACTCACTGTGATGCTCAGGTGACCATATGGTGTTAAGGGTCAAACCTTGGTTTTCGACATGCAAAGCATGTACTCAACCTCTTGGGCTTTCTGTCTGGCTCTGAAAGAGATCCAGTTTGTGATGAGGAAGTGAAGTTTTTCAGGAGAGGACAGTCAATCATCCCAAAATCATCTGGGACATTGTCAGTGAGAGAAAATACATGTTCTCTCATGTTTTCTAAAGAAAACATACATGCTCAACATCAGATCAAAAGTGACAATAAAAGTTTGTATTTTCTTTATCACTGCTAATGTTTTGAAAGATTTCTGGTTATTATTTTGTTTTGTTCTCATAACAACCTTAGAAGCTAAGTCCTAATTATTAACTCCATTTTATGAACCCCAAAACAGAAATTCAGAGAGGTGAAGATTATCATATATGGTCACTCAAGAATAAAATTTGTTGGCAAAGCATTTTAGTTCTATCTCTTCCACTCCACATTTTCTGAACTAGATGATGTTTAGGATAAGAGACTGGGTGACTTTGCTGCTGGTGTTTAGAGGATGTTCTGAGGAGCCTAAATTAAGTAAAGCAGCAAGCTTTCTGCTTATATGGAACAGTAAGTGGAATATTTGCTCAAATTGAAAGAAATCGATGTTGCTGTATGATCAAATCAATGCTAAGAGCTATGAAATAGCCCAAATCTTCCTGACATTTTAAGCAGACTATAAACTTAAGTGCATACATTTATTGTAACTTAGAAAAATGGTTCCTTTTCCCTTTTTCCAGAACTTTCTGTTTTGTTTTCCTTTTTCCAGAAACTCAATAGTTAAATATTTATCAGTATACCATTATTTCAGTAGAGGCTTGGAAGAAGACTATTTGGGTTGAGGAAGTTGGGTTAAGGAAACCAGTTAGGGCTCTTAAGTTCTCTGGAGACAAGCAGCAGAGGGAGACATTACCATTCCCCCCCTTTTTTTTTTTTTCAGAAGCTTCCCACCTTTGACGAGAGGATTTTAAAAAAATTATTAAGATACTGATTTACAAAGTTATTCAGACTTGAGTGTCAGCCATACAATGTTCCAGCAACAATCCCACACCAGTGTCAATTTCCTTCCATCAGAGTCCTCAGGTTCCTTCCCAACCCCAGCCTGCCTACTTTTATTTTAATTAATTTATTATTTTATTGAAACACCGTGAGAGCAGTTACAAAGTTTTTGGCTTAAGTCTCGGTCATACAATGATAAAACACCTGACCCTTCACCAGTGCACATTTTTCACCACCCAAAACCCCAGTGTCCCCCCCACCCATCTCACACCCTCCCCCTACCTGTGTGGCAGATGATTTCCACGTTACTCTCTCTCTACTTTGATTACATTCAACATTTCAACACCAAACCCACCATTATTATTTGAGATTTTACCCCAACACTCAGATCTGCTGAAAAGGCAACATTAGACTATTTGTTTTCTATTGCTGATTATGAATTGCATATGAGATTTTGGAATTCTGAAATTTTAATAATTAAGTCTGTAGGGATTTCTGTCCAAAGCCGCTGTGTTCCAAGCTTTGTTTCTGAGTCTCTGGAATCATGGCTAATATGCAGCTCGATCAGCAGCCAGAGGGCACATTCGTGGGCGGCATCTTGGGGTCTCGTGGGGGGGATGAGGGGAAAGGGCTGGCTCCGCTTCCATCCCATGAAGTCCCTCGTTCCTCATCACTGGGGGCCCCTCCCTGGCTGTCCCTAGGCCTCTGGAAGATGGCGGTGGCAAATGAGCCACCAGGGGAAAGAGGCCAAGGCACAAAACCTATTCCCACCTTGGGTGGTCCGGTGCCAGAAGCCTAATGTGTAGTCCGGACGCATTTCTGCCAAAAGCCGCTGGGTTTCTTTGTTTCTGAGTCTCTGGGATCATGGCCAGTAAGCAGCTCCATCAGCAGCCAGAGGGCTCGTTCATGGGGGGCAACTCAGGGTCTGGTATGATGTAGGGGTGGGGAAGGCCCCTATCCCATAAGGCCCCTCATTCCTCGTCACTGTGGGCCCCTCCCCGGCTGTCCCTAGGCCTCTGGAAGATCCAGTCTGCCTCCTTGACAGGCACATTTTTTCAGTTTGGTTGCTGTAGTTTGGATCTCATGCTTGCATTGTTATTGGTTCTGTGATTTAAATAAAAATTGAGAAAGAAATACATTACCATTCTTAGGCTGAAAGGGGGAGTAAAGAAAAATGGCTGATACCATGAAGGAGAGACTGCCTGCATAGGATTCATAGTCTTCCAGGCGACCACTACGACCAGACAATGTTATGGAAGAAGGAAGTATGCTTGGAGTAACTCCTTAGCTTTGATAATATCTTTGCTTTGATAATATCTCTGACTGAACCCACCAAAAATTCAACCATCTCAGAAGCCTGGGCACTGGATTCCCCTAGTGTCACAAGATGCATTCTCCAGAGATGAATGCTATCATGGAGGATATTTATTTAAGGGAATGCTCTTAATGTAGTGACTTCTGTAAAAGAGATGGGGAAAGATGGGAATGGACAAAGAATTCCCAATAAAAACTTAAATGAGTTTATGTAAACTCAGTAACCAAAGTGATTCAAGTTTCTCTCAAGTTGGGGCAAAGGCACTTTATACTCTGGTAATGATTTGTAATTGGATACAGGTTGTCTGGGAGGCAACCTTGAAAAAGTGGTTTTCTTCAGAAGATGCAATCCTCATAGATAACTGACACTTGAGATAACTTCCAGACACTGAGGAGAAAATCTTTCAGTTTTGAATTAGGGACCCAAGTGGCTTATCACCAAATCCACTATGGCAGGAGTCTACTTCCTGGGACAATGCTAGTTGCTGGGAAGTTTACGATCATGGTACCAACGTAAATGGTTTTTGACAAGGGCTCTTACGGTCTTGCAGATGACTACCTTATCATTATGTCTTCATATGAGAAAGAAATTGAAGCTGCTGGAAAAGAGGGAAAGAGAGGAGGTGAGGGTGATATAGAGAATTATTTTAATCTGTTATGATAGCCTCTGCTGACTTTGGTTGTAATTAAATTCTACCTTGAATTCTAGTTTTCTTTACTTGTTGAAATGACTTAGTACATTTGATTGACCATTTTGTTCAATATATTTTTGTTTCTTTGATGACAATATAAACTCTAGATTTCAAAGAGAGAAAATAAAAAAAATTTCTGGAGTTTTAAAAAATATATAATTTGTTGGATTTCTAATCAAATGAACATATAAATGCTTCTCACTTTTTATAGTATATGGGTCCTAAGGGGCTATGATTTCATTATTTTTAGATATTTTTAGATTGGACACTGAATCCAATTTTATAATGTAGTATGAGATCTGGGTGAAGGATTATGAGATCAAAGAATACTTTTTAAAAAATTTTATTGAATCACCGTGAGATAGTTACAAGCTTTCATGTTTGGGTTACAATCTCACAATGATCAAACACCCATCCTTCCACCCATGCACATTCCCCACCACCAATATCCCCGGTATGCACCCCCCTCCCCACCCTCACCCTGCCTCCATGGTAGACAAGATTCATTACAGCACTGTTCACAATAGCCAAAATCTCAAGGAATACTTTTTTAAAACAAAGAATAATTTTGAAGCAAAAATAATCAGCCACAAAGCGTCAGTTGTAATGTGAGCAAACACATTTTTAAAAAACAATCAAACACAACTATAAGAAAACTTAGGTATTAAATTTTTTTCCTAGATGATGTTATAATATTCAAAATTTACCCTAAATCTTAACATTAGTGCATAATATTTTTAAGCAACCTAAGTAGTAAAAAAAGTGCACATTTGAAATTGGTTTCCATGGATTGATAGATAATAGCAAAGAAGTATTGATTTTCACTTGTCCATTCCTTTTTCAATCTTTACTGCATGTTTCAAAAGGGGTCAGCTGAAAGCCATTTACTCTTTCACACCAAAAATTAGATCTTTGAAACACAGGAGAATCTCTCACTTTCTCCCTCTTCTTCTGAGATAAAATAATGAAGCGCTAAAACCTTTGGTGATCCATGGACTCTTTTGTTTCTTCAGTGCTTTGTGAAATCAAGAAAGCCTGTGAAGTTTACATCAGAGAGAACAATCCCTTCTAAGATATTTAGACTCAACTCAAAAGTTGGGAGGGGGGATCAGAATTTGGAATGAATCCCTTCTTTTTGCCTTTCAGTACTTTAATTTGTGAATTTTTATGACCCCAACTCCCATCCAGCATCCCTGGACTTTTAGTGGCTCTAATAAATGTACATAACTGCATAAACTTAGAGTATGGACCCTGCATTTTGATGATATGTGAAGTTTGTAAGACACACTGAAGTGGAATCACAATGAGACTCATATTTCAGTCCAAGCTATATAATCTTGGATTATTCCTTTGTGTCTCTAATTTCTCATGAACTTAACAATACCTGCTTTACCCACATCTGGATATTGTCAAAGGACAAAATGGAAAAACACATGAAGGGGGTTTCAACACTACAGCAGCAAAGTAGGCAGATGTGATTAAGACCAATTTTGGTCTATCTTGGGTGTCAGAGAACCAAGTGGGGAAAAACAGGCTGCAAACCTCTTCCTGGTAACTGTGCCTAGATTCCAAGTATTAATCAATACTTCAGGCAGGATAAGTAGACACAGTCACAGAAACGGGGTACTTAGAGTGAGAATATCTCAAAAGCATGTGATTAAAGGAGGGTCATTCTTTCTCCTCTATCCTTGTCCTTAAGAGATAAAAGATATTGCTACTAAGAATGAGGATGAGATACAAATTGTTTTTTTGATTGTCACAAGCATTCCTTCTGAACATCTTTTGACCAAGTTATTCGTGCTCATAGCTCCAAAAATAATTAGCGGACCAAGTGTAACCTTCTCCATTCCTCCTCCTCTGCTTCGCTCTATTTTATATTTGATTCTAATATTTTATATTTTTTAGATTTTCATATGCAACATAACATGCCTTGAGAAGGTTAATAATGTATAAATCCAGAAAACATAACTCCAGGGAAACTATGAATATAAAACACTTAAGTAGATAGAACCCTGTCACACCCAACTCCCACTCCAGCTGACCCTCACTACATCACATTTTTCCTCTCTTACCATCTTATCCTGACCTTTCTGTGCTTTTTCCATTTTATAAATAGATCTTCCATTTATTCAATGCATCTCTGAAGTGCAATTACTTTCCCTTATTTAATTTTTTTATGTAAATGGAATAATACTACATGTGTTTTGGATAATACTATATCAATCTCCACCTCCCCCAAGTGTTGTTTGTAATCAGCAGTCATGCTGTAACACAGTTATAGATGGTTCATTTTACTGTTGCATCATGTGCCTTTGTATGACTCACCCAATTTATAACTTTTCTTGTGTTACAGGATATTTGAGTTGCTTTCTTTTCTGGGTACAACGGTGTTGCAGCAAATGAACTAGTATTACTGGGCCATAGGAAATTATCTTAAAACTATAAAGTGGCTGCATCCATGTTATTTTCCCACTGAACACAACATACAGGAGATTCCATTGCTCCACTTTCTACTGTGTGTGTGCCAGTCCCAGACCCTGTTATATGTTGGAGTTGCAAATCAATGATAAATTGATGATTTTTTTCAAAAATTATATATCTTAATTTATAGGTATATAAATACAGGTATATATTATATATTAAATACATATATAATATAATATATACAGGTATATAATATATATTACAGGTATGTAAATAATTTATAGGTATATAAAAACAGTAACAAGTCTCACAATGGAGACGTTACTGATGCCCGCTTGAGCAAATCGATGAACAACAGGACGACGGTGCTACAGTGCTTAATTTATAGATATATAAATATTATGAATAATAATGTACTATATTTTACATATGTACTATTTATTTTTGTACTATATTTAATTATGTACTATATTTACATTTTTAATTTACATGAAATAAATTCCACAAATGTAAAATTTGTGAATGGGGAGTATTAAGAAAATTTTAAGTGGAAAATATAAAAAGGCCTATTAAAGTGTATTTTATTCCAAGAAAGGGAATATTGTCATTATGTTAGAAATCATTATATAATAAATGTTACTTAAGTATCTGCGTTAATAAGTAAAATATTATAATAAAAATATTTATTGATGAATAAAGAAAACACCTGACCAGGTAGAATGTTCAATATAAATAAAATGTCAACTTAAAAACTTATAAAATCCCTTAATAAGTTTGGGGTAAACAACCCTTTCTTAATCTAGTATAGGGCAACCTTAAGCACTTGAGTAAATGCCACACTCAGTGCCAAGTGCTGAGAATTTTTTCTCATCTTTTAAAGAGGCTCCTTTAACACTTCTTGCAAAAGTGGTTTCAAGGTTATGAATTTCCTATGCTAAATCTCTATGTTTTTTCTTCAAATCTGAATGATAATCTAGCTGGAGAGAGTATTCTTGGTGAGGTATTCATTTCACTGAGTTTTTACTTGCCTGTACCTTACCAATTGTAAGATGGTAGATACCTTATCTACATACACAGATGACCTAGTGATTTGATTCCTGGCTTCTTATATGATTCCCTGTGCCCACTAGGAGTGATTCCTGAGCATAGAGCCAGGACTAAGTCCTGAGCACAGCTATGTGTGGCCCAACCCCAAACAAACAAAAATTAAGGATAAAAATTATATTTCTGTATTTTTACTTTTGTCATTCTGGGTCTGATGTGTCTTGAAGATTTTATAGTTAAGCCTATTTTTATAGAAACACTTTGGGCCTCTTGGATCTGGGTGCCTGTATTCCTCAACTCTGGGAAATTGTTAACTATGATTTCTTTAATTCTTGGTTCTTCATGAATTCACCCTCCTGTTCTTTAGGGACTCTGATAATTCTTATATTGTTCCTACTTAAATTATTCTATAGTTCTCTGGAGTGATAGTCATTTATTTTCAGACTTGTTTTTCTGTATTTGTTGTTTTCTAGAGATTTCCTGCATCTTATCTTGGAGCTCCTCCATCTTTTCCTTATCTGCTATTATTCTGCTGCTTATACTTTCTATTGGGGTGTTTTTTTTTTAATTTCACCTCTCATAGTCTTCATTTCTGTCACTTCTGATGGTAGTTTCCTCATTTCCATTCTCAGACTTTCTTTTTAAAAAAATTTTATTTTCATAAAGTTGTTCACAATAATTGATTACATTTCATATTTCAACACTGATCCCACCACCATTACACCTTCCCACCACCGTTATTTCTAATTTTCCCACCACCACTCAAGCCTGCCCTACAGGCAGATGCTAGATAATTTATTTCGCATTGCTTGTTATGAATAGCATGAGATGTTGTTCAATCACTTTTGTGGCTGTGCGCCCCTGAAATTCTAAAATCTTAAATAATTAGGGTCTTGCAGCATCTCTGCAGTGAGCTGCTCTTTTCCAAGATTCATTTGTGAGTTTCTGGATCATGGCCATTAATGTGCTTAAATGGCACCCGGAGGCAGTTCTCAGACTTTCTTGTGCTTTGCTTACTCTCTGTGCCATTGTTTCTCTGAGCTCTCTAGACATCCTCAACATGGTGTCACTAAAGTCATTCTCTGGGAATTTGTGGAACTGGTTTGGGCTTCTGTGTCATTGTTTATGCACACTAAGCATCTACCATTTGGGGTTTGCTGAGCTTCTGCTGTGCTGAGGGTGAATATTCGTAGGCAGCCCACTTGCCAGCCTCTAACAGTTTAAGCTGGGAGTTGCTTTTTTCCTTACCTGCTGCTCTTCACCCATAATAGGAAATATAATTGTGAATAGTGAGAAATTTGATGAGTAGAATTTAGGAAATGTGGAAGTGGACTCGATGATATGCCAGCCGCATGGAGGCTGCTTGGACCTACCCAGAAGAGAAAAGAATTGGCCTTCCATTCCAACAAAGCTCTTGAGAAGTCAGCTGGGAGAATAATCTGACCTAGAGTAGGGGGAAGGAAAGCAGAAGTTCAGGAGATAAAGACGAGCCTGTTAATATGACAGAGTCCTGCTCTGCTTTCTTAACAATATCTGGTCAGACTTAGAAAGTGTTGCCAACCTATTGAGGGTGTAATGTTAGCTCATGGTGGCTCAAACTTGTTTTTGATTTATTAAGTATTTGTATTCCATGTCCCTTCAGCATATTTCTCTTGAGTCCTCTGTCCTTAGGATCCAGCCCCTACTTAGTGTTCCCAAGCTCCTGTGCTTTCTTTAACCTCCAGGTCTTTGCACAAATCACCCCCTGCCTATCTCCCTCCTGTCTGGCTTACATTCCTCTCAACTCAAGATTTTTTCTGCAGAATCATTTTCTCTCCAGGCCTTATGGCTCCTAGTGACTTACCCATCACAGTTTGATGCTATTGCAGATTGGAGTTTCTCACATAATGTTGTGAACTCTTGAAGTGTGGGGATCATGCCCTATTTTTTATTTATCTCCAATTCATAGCAGTGACTAGTGACTGAATAAATATTGGTTGAATGTCACAAACTGAATGACCCATAAAATACTCACATGTTTAGATACCCAGGGGAACTGAAGTTATTTCAGCTTAAATAAAAATATACTAAAAATTTTTGAACTGAAGAACTTAAGTGCACCCCCTAACCCTAACCAACTGTCCCAATAGATCACATTGGGGCACTACTGAAACATGAGTGATCTCAGTAACTTATTTAGACTAAATCTGAACTGCAGGAGAATATAAAGGTCATGCAAAGTTCCTGCACCATTTCAAAATAAGAGGCAGGAACCCAGAGAAGTTGAGAGGAATATGATCACATAGCAGGCAAGTTGAGAGTACCATTCCCATCTGCTTGGGTCATTTTCTTTGCCTTGGGAGTGGTTTGATCTCTATTAGGGGTGAAAGTTTTTTTTTTCTATTTTGTTTCTGTTTTTTTGAGGCAACATCTGGAAGTGCTTCAGTCTTTCTTTTGAGGGATCAGTTCTGGCAGTGCTCAGGAGAACCTATGAGGTGTCAGGCATCCAACCATTATGGGGTGGGGGCGAGGTGAAGGTTTTTATCTGGAATAATACAGTGTATGTGAAAGTTCAGGAAGCTATTGAAAAACTTATATCTGGGTGTGACAATATATATTTTGTATATTGGCCAAAGACATGACAATTAGAGTCTTAGATGTCAAGGATCAGAATCCCCAAGTACCTGATCTTGTTAAAAATCAATTGATGGATCTGGCCTTATTCTACTCAAGTGAAAATTGGGAAGGAAGCGAGGACTCAGGCAACTATTGGTTCCAATAAGACTTGATTCTTTGTGCTGAGCTTATGGGAGACAGTCACGAGAGAAATTGTACATTCCTGTCTTGCAGGGGTCTCATTTTTAAGTCAGCAAGGGGGATCCCCAGTTTCCAGGCCTGTCAAAGCATTTAAGCATGTCTATATGGTATCTTCTTTTGGTTTGTATTGAGTGTGGATTCATGCCCTGACATAGGTTACATGTTTCACTGGCATATCAAATCTCTATTCCTGAGGGTGATTTAAGGTATTAAAATGAGGATAAGGGAAATGTTTACTAAGAGGTCAACATTTGGGTTGTTGGGTCAAAAAAATCTATTTTGACATAAATGGGTTTAATCTAGTTTCTTCTGTGAGACTTCTCCCTGTTTAGAATTCTCCCCCTCTTCATTCCTTTGAGACACACCACCCAAGAATGAAGGGCTCCATTCTTTCCTTTTAAGGTGATAAGTACAAAAAAAGGACAAAGCTGGGATCCCAAATACTAACTCTATTATGGCAAATATGCTTCGAAGTCCACTCGTCAGTCTTTGAGTTAAGAGCTCTGCCAGCTCTCCAGCTGTGATGCTGAATAAGTGGTGACTATTATGCAAACGTTTGCCAGAAGGACTGGGCTAGGTTCTGGACCAGGCTGCAATGTCTTCTGGAAGTTGCCCCTGTGTCACTTAACCATCAAAGGTACACTTCTGGCATCCACTACAATCACAAGTGGCTGCCAGAGCAAGATGGTGGCAATGGAAAGGGTCTGCCTTGAGCTGCTGGTTCCTGTACTGGGTTTCCTGATATAACTCTACCTTGCAAGTGTTGCCTTGCTACCCACTCTCACAACACATATATCCACAGAAGAAAAAAAGTCAGATCGACTGGACACTGAGACCAGGAAAAGAGGACTCAGAATG
Organism: Sorex araneus; assembly: GCF_027595985.1. Classification (NCBI taxonomy): domain Eukaryota; kingdom Metazoa; phylum Chordata; class Mammalia; order Eulipotyphla; family Soricidae; genus Sorex; species Sorex araneus. The sequence continues at coordinate 232,878,433 of NC_073313.1, read as the reverse complement.
CTACCTGTCACCTTCTGTATCATGCCCATCTTTGTCACACTATTAGAGAAATGTCAATTAAAAACCAGAAGTTTTCTAAATTATTTCACATAAGCGCAGGCACAGCTGAGCTCCTCAAATGTGTTCATTTATGGTCTTATTGAAATTCATGTTGTTTCCAAAGAGATATTGTCCAGCCATCTTAACTCCAGGGAAAATGTCTGAGCAGAAATCTTAGGGAGAAGCAGTCCTAGAAAATGCCTGGGGCTCTTTAGAGTAGAATATTATGTTATGAGAGCATTTGCACAGCATAATCACCCAGATGCAGCTCTCGTTACCTGCTGGCTCTTCGACATTAGATGGACTATTCTGCTAATTACTCCAATTGAACACCTCCTACTTGACTTTTTGAGCATCTTGATTTAAAATGCGATCAGATGGAGTGTTTCCCCTCCCTATCTCAGCCTCTGTCCTGCATCAAGCTGAGAAAGAAGTCATAACCCAGAAACAATACAATGAGAACTATTTTTTTTCCTAAAGGGTACCAAATATTGGGAAGAATAATTTTTTAAAGCAGATACCATTATATTTTCTATTCTTTGATTCAAGGCATCTCTGTTCTACATGATGATCAAGCAAGTATCATAAAAATGTGGTAATAATATTAAGTAATAAGTGTTATGATATAATATGGACTGGAGCGATAGCACAGTGGGTAGGGTGTTTGCCTTGCATGTAGACAATCTGAGTTCGATTCCTCCGTCCCTCTCAGAGAGCCTGTCAAGCTACTGAGAGTATCTCCCCTCACCCGCAGGGCCTGGCAAGATACCCATGGCGTATTCAATATGCCAAAAACAGTAACAAGTCTCACAGTGGAGACATTACTGGTGCCTGCTCAAGCAAATCCAAGAAAAATGGAAGACAGTGCTACAGTGCTGTCACCGTCACTGTCATTGTCATTCCACTGCTCATTGATTTGCTTGAGTGGGCACCAGTAATGTATCCATTGTGAGACTCATTACTGTTTTTGGCATATCAAATATGCCACAGGTAGCTTGCCAGGCTCTGCCATTTGGGCGAAATACTCTCGGCAGCTTTGGGGGCTCTCCAAAATGGGTGGAGAAATCAAGCCCAGGTCAGCTGCGTGCAAAGCAAATGCCCTATCTGCTGTGCTATCGCTCCAGCCCCAGTTACAGTACTATGATATAGTATTAAAAAACATAGACCAAAATTGCATTTAATTTTAAAGATAACAACAAAGGGGCCAGGGAGATTGCTCAAGGGTTAGGTTTGCATGCCTTATATGTATGAGACCTTGAATTCCATCCTGGGGACCACATGATCTCCCAAACACTGCTGAGTCTGTTCTTGGTAGCCCCCAGCATAACTGCATTGCATCACTAAGTCCAAGTTCTAACACATCCAGCTTGATTGGCCAAGTATTTCCGTTGTGTGGTCCCCTGAACACTGCGTGTGAGTTCATACACACACACACACACACACACACACATCAGATAATAATAAAAATGGTTACATTTCTAGGTTACTTTTTTAACTTTTTATGTGGGGTTTTATATCAAACACAAATTAAGAACACCTTATTATCATCTTTGGACACCTCTTCAGGGACTTGACAGGAGGTGAACCATACAGTCATGGGCATGATGCTCCTTGCCAATGTTATCCACTGAATTTCTTTACAGGAAAGTAAACATACAACTAAGACCATGATCTTTTTATTTTTTCATTTTAAAATACCCTTCTGATATTACGATTCTTCTGAAATCCTTCTTCTGCTATCGACCTGACCCTCAATGCTTTTGGTATTACTTTTCAGTGTGTATATTCCTCTGCAAGCCAATTGGAATTTGGCCTGGAAAAAAGACATATGGGTCTGTATGAGGTTATAAAACCTGGCTTGGGAATCCACAGCTTCTTATAAAAACACCACTCTATAAATGTACCATTTTAAGGAAGATGGTTACTAAGCAACCTGATTTAAATTATTATGTGAAATAGGAGGAAATTCTTCCATTAGGTCTGTTTTCACTTAGGTCAAAAACTTTTTTTTATTTTTTATTTTTTGCCTATGTTGGTTTTGAATCTATTTTTCCCCTACTTTCTTTTTAACACACATAAACTGTTTGACAGTTAAATATTGTATCCTAGGCTAGGTGAGCCCTGTAGGCATGAACTAGAGATAAATTATCTTACAGACTGTGCTCAAAAAGAGCTAAGACTAGGGAGAGAGTGTCTAAGGAGGTCTTTGAGATCACTTCCAGGAACCACTCAAATTACTAAATTGCAAAGAACAAAGTGAATATGACTGCAGAAGTCCAGTTGTGTGTGAGCCTCATGAAGGCTGAGTGAGATCTTGAAGGCCAGGAGAAACCAGGGCAGCATTTTAGCTTCTTTTTCCTGTTGTCAGGCTTTGTTTTTCCTCTCTGCTCAGTTGCTTCATGCCTCCCAATTTGTGGATTGACTTTTGTTTTACATATATAGTGCCCTCCCTGCTGGACTACTGCTCTGATCCCGTGTGGACTTTTGTGGCTTTTTATTTGGGGGCTTTGGGCTATACCGGGGTGCTCAGGAGTGGCTCGGGGAATCATAGGATGCTGCTTTTGCCATGCAATAACTTTTTAATTTGATGCACTTCCATTTGCTTATTTGGGGTTTTGTTATTATTTCCAATGGAGTCAAACCATGGAAGTACTGCTGGGGTCTGTATCCTGGAGAATTCTGCTTAATGAAAGTTAGTGTATTTTATGGATTTATGTTTAATATTGAGGTATTTAGTCCATATATTCTCAGCACCAATTATTATTCTGGGATAAGGGGTCATACGTGGTAGTACTCAGGGCTTACCTCTGGCTCTGTGGTAAGAGATCAGTCCTGGTGATGCTCAGGGAATTGTATTGGGTACCAGGGATACTAGCTGAGTTGGCCGTGTGCAAGGCAAACAGTATACTTTCAGTACTATTTCTCCTGTTCTCCAGCACCAATTCTTGAAGAGACTTCCTTGACCTGTTTCATGTACTCAGATCCTTTGTCATAGATTAAGTGTCTATATATCTGAGGCTTTTCTGTATATCTTTGGGATTCCAAATTTTTATTTAATTGGTCTCTTAGTCTATCTTTTTTCCAGTATCACGAAGTTTTGATTTTACTATAGCTTAATATAAAATCAGGAAAAGCAATACCAACCTTTTTTTTCTCATTTCTAAGAATATTGTTGGCAATTCAAGGAGTTTTACAGTTCCATATAAATTTTAGTAGAGTTTTGTTTTAAGTTCTTGAAGGATGTTATTGGAATGTTAATGGAGATTCCAATAAATCTGTACAATGTTGCAAGTAGGATGATCATTTTGACGATACTAATATTTCCAATCCATGAACAAAGAATATTTTTCTAAATTCCTCCTGTTCCTCATTTGAAGACATGTTTTTCTGTTGATATTATGTTTGGTTGATCTTTCTAGTCACAAGAGTGGGGGTATTAATACCCCCACTACTACTGTGTTGCTATTGATATATTTCCTCAGGTATTTTCAAAATTGCTTTATAAACTTTGCTTTTCCTTTCCATTCATTTAGATATAGTGACAAGAGTTTTCTTGATCTATTTTTGGTATGAGAATGCTTTTACCACTTTTTAAAATGAGTGATTTTTTTTATAAGGTAAGGGATTCATGATTGGAGATTCTTTTTTTGGGGGGGGTCACACCTGGCGATGCACAGGGGTGACTCCTGGCTCTGCACTCAGGAATTACTCCTGGCGGTGCTCAGGGGACCATATGGGATGCTGGGAATCGAACCTGGGTTGGCCACATGCAAGGCAAACGCCCTACCCACTGTGCTATCGCTCCAGCACCAGGAGATTCTTTTTATTCATCATCATCATCATCATCATCATCATCATCATCATCATCATCATCATCATCATCATCTTCCCGTTGATGGTCAAATTTCTCCAGCGGTCTCAGTAACCTCTCCATTTGTCCTATCCCTGAGATTTTAGCCTCTCTCTACTAGGCCTTCCCAACGATGCAGCATTGGAGGCTTTTTCAGGGTCAAGGGAATGAGACCCAGCTTTTTACTGGCTTTGGCATATGAATACACCATGGGAAGCTTGCGAGGCTCTCCCATGTGGGCAGGAAGCTTTCAGTAGCTTGCCAGTTTCCTCCAGAGGGAGAAGTAGGTTATAAGATATCTGGGAGCTTGCTGTTTAAGTCTGTGGATGTTGGCTGTTGATGGGATTACACACAACTGGGTTCCTCTGCCAGTACCTTCATGCGTGAGGCTTGTTCAAAAGTGTGGAGAGGGCCTTGAGCTTGGCTGTGGCTAGGTTCCGGAAGTCTTCGGAGGTCTTTTTATTTTTTATTTATTTATTTATTTATTTATTTATTTATTTATTTTGATTTTTTATTAAGTCACCATGTGGAAAGTTACAAAGTTTTCAGGTTTAAATCTCAGTTATACAATGCTCGAATACCCATCCCTTCACCAGTGCTCATATTCCGCCACCAAGAATCCCAGTAGAGCTCCACCCCGCCCCCTCACACCCCTAACCCCCCCACGCCCCTAGCCCCCCACCCTAAGCCCCCCCCCGCCTGTGTAACTAATAAATTTCACTTTACTTTCACTTTGATTGCATACAATATTTCAACAAAAGTCACTATTATTGTTTGGAGAGTCTCTCCCCTAAAGTCAGACCTGCTGAAAAGGAAGCATTAGATAATTTGTTTTCCATTGCTGAGGATGAAGAGGTATGAGGTCGAGTGACCACACTTAGCAGCCTCTCAGTTTTGGGTTTCTGTAATTTAGTATTTTAGTAACTAAGTCCAGAGAGATATCTGTCAGAAGTTGCATCGTTGCCAACTTGTACTTCTCAGTTACATTATATTCCACATATGAGTGCAATATTTCTATGTCTGTCTCTTTCTTTCTGACTCATTTCACTCAACATGATACTTTCCATGTTGATCCATTTATATGCAAATTTCATGACTTCATGTTTTCTGACAGCTACATAGTATTCCATTGTGTAGATGTACCAGAGTTTCTTTAACCAGTCGTCTGTTTTGGGGCACTCTGGTTTTTTCCAGATTCTGGCTATTGTAAACAGTGCTGCAATGAACATAGAAATACATATGCCATCTCTACTATACCGTTTTGCCTCTCCGGGATATATTCCCAGGAGTGGTATTGCTGGGTCAAATGGAAGCTCAATTTCTAACTTTTTGAGAATCGTCCATATTGTTTTCCAAAAGGGCTGAACCAGTCGGCATTCCCACCAGCAGTGAAGAAGAGTCCCTTTCTCCCCGCATCCATGCCAACACCGGTTGCTTTTGTTTTTTGGGATGTGGGCCAGTCTCTGTGGTGTGAGATGATATCTCATGGTTGTTTTGATCTGCATTTCTCGGAGGTCTTTTTATTCAGTACTTTTAATTTATAATTTCATTTTCTTCTTGCTTGTAGAGTTTCATTTGAGAAATTTGATGTGAAAATTTTTCCCTTGTACAAGAGGCCTTGCCCCTCTCTTGCTACTTTTCTTTTTTTTTATTTTTAAAGAAATATTTTATTGAACCACCGTGAAAAAAAGAAGAAAAAATACAAAGCTTTCAGGTTTAAGTCACAGTCAAATACTGATTAAACCACCATCCCTTCACCAGTGCACCCGTTCCACCACCAAGAACCCCAATACACCCCTCACCCACCCCACCCCCCATCTAAGTAGCTAATGATATTCCCATTATTCTCTGTATATATTGAGTACATTCCATATTTCCATACAGAACTCACTATTATTGATTGGAAATTTTCCCCAACAATCAGGCCTGCTGAATAAGCATCATCTAATAATTTCTCTTCATTGCTAAGAGTGAAGACTTTGAGTCCGGCCGGCCTCGATAGCGGCCGCGCGGTTTTGGGTTTCTAATATTTTAGCTCAGTTCACAGTCAAAATGGATGGCTGCAAGAATCCGCTCTGGTGCCAAAATGGGTTAGGAGACCTCAGGATCACAGTCAATAGGCGCCGAGGGTCTGCTTCTCGTGCCGCGGCTCTCGGTTCATCTCTGGGTGGAAGGCGCGCCGGGAACGCCCCCCCTCCCAGGACCACCTACAGGCTACGTCACTAAAGAAAGTCCTACCTACTGGTTGAGGGGTCTTAGAGGGTGGCTCTTACCACGTGGCTGCTACCGCTGCCACCATTTTCGGTCAGAAAAATGGGGTGGAGAGGGAAAAAAAATCCCTCCCCGGGCTGCACGAGGTTGTAGCTCAGTTCACAGTCAAAATGCATGGCTGCAAGAGTCCGCTCTGGTGCCAAAATGGGTTAGAAGACCTCAGGATCACAGTCAATAGGCGCGGAGGGTCTGCTTATCGTGCCGCGGCTCTCGGTTCATCTCTGGGTGGAAGGCGCGCCGGGAACGCCCCCCCTCCCAGGACCACCTACAGGCTATGTCACTAAAGAAAGTCCTACCTCCTGGTTGAGGGGTCTTAGAGGGTGGCTCTTACCACGTGGCTGCTACCGCTGCCGCCCTCTTTTGCTACTTTAAAGATTCCATCTCTAACTTTGGTTCTTGTCATTTTTTTATTACAATGTGCCTTGGTGTTGTTCTGTTTGGATTTACTTTTATTGGCACTTTGGGGCCTCTGGGTTCAGAATATCAATCTCCTTCTTTTTTTTTTTTTTTTTTTTTGCTTTTTGGGTCACACCCAGCGATGCTCCGGGGTTACTCCTGGCTTTGCACTCAGGAATTACTCCTGGCAGTGCTTGGGGGACCATATGGGGTGCCGGGGATCGAACCCAGGTCGGCCGTGTGCAAGGCAAACGCCCTACCCGCTGTGCTATCGCTCCGGCCCCCCAATCTCCTTCTTTAAAATGGTCAAGTTCTAAGATATCATTTATTAAAAATGCTATTCTTCCTCTACCCTCTCCTTATGTAATTCCTATGATTATAAGGTATCCTAGTACTGTTAACAATATCTCTTTAAATTCTCTTCAATTTTTCTGTTTCTTTTTTTATTACCTCTTCTTTATTGATGGAGTTCACTGATTCAATTTTCAGCTTCATCCATTGTGCTGTTGAGACTTGCTACTGTATTCTTTAGCTCCTTTACTTCTACTTGAATGAGTTATTTCATTTTTCTCTATCAGACTTTCTTCAACTTTATTGATTCTCTGTTCAATTGTTTTTTTTTCAGATCACTAAATATCAAAAAGACTGTTCTCAAGTCTTCCTCTAGTCTTTTAAAGTGATCTTCCTGGACTTTTGTCACCATCTGTTGATGCAACTGAATTCCTTTATTTTATTACTGTTCCTGGTGCTGTGTTGTCAGTGGGGTTAACTCTGGCCTCCCATGACAGGACTCTGGGATATCTATATCCAGGTCAGTGGGCTTTGGGCAAAGTGGAGCTCCCCTATGGTCTATCTTTTCCACCTGCAAAGTAGGAACTCTGACCACTCATGTGTCCATGGACATCTCCTACAACTCATCTTTCTTATAACCCTTTATGGCCCCAATATACATTGGGGGAATGGAAAGGGCTCAGCTGATCCTGCTGAGTAGTGTGGTGGCTGATGGGGGAATTTGCTACAACTCACTTTGACCTAAGTAGTTTTTTGTGTTCTCTCTCTCTCTCTCTTTCTCTCTCTCTCTCTCTCTCTCTCTCTCTCTCTCTCTCTCTCTCTTGCTCGATCTCTCTCTGTCTGTCTCTCTCTGTCTGTCTCTCTGTCTCTGTCTCTGTCTCTGTCTCTCTCTCACTGACAGCTTGGGCATGTTGTCTTTAGCCCCCAGCACCACAATCTTTGATCTCTTTTTCAGGGTATTCTCACCTTAGCCCATAAAGATAGTGTAGAAGTGGATCCCAGAAGTTTCTTAGGACCCTTGTTCTGTGCTCAAAGGAATCTCCTAAAGCTATTATAGAACAAAAAGCCTTTCTAAGAAAAAAAGTAAAAGAAAATTGTGAGGCAGGCAGAGACACAGCTCAGGCAGAAAGCCTGCTTTGCATGTGTGAGGTCATGGGTTCAATCTGTCATGTACACACCTATTACTGTAATAAATACACAGAACATCAAACTATTATTTTAATAATATTAAGACCAACACTATAGAGATGTTAATTACATTCACAATGTTATGCAAGTATTATCATTTTATCATTCATATCTATTTACATGTCATTTTTCATTTCTCCCTCCTCCAAGTCCCTGGTGATCACAAATATACTTTATCTTGGTGAACTTGCTTATTCTAAATTTGTTTTATAAATGGAATCATAATATCTGGGCTTTTTTGTTGTGGTGTCAAACTTCATCCATATTATCCCATGTAGTAATACTGTTATTTTTATAGAGCAATGATATTCCATTGTATGACTAAATCACATTTCTTTGTCCATCCATTGATGGGCATCTTGATCATTTCCATTATAGTAATAATAATTTCATTGTGTCTATTCATGTTTGCATTTGTATCTAAAAACCCATCTTTAATTTTTTGGGATATATTCCTAGAGCAGAATTTCTTGTTCATACTATAATTTTATGTTTCACTTTTTAAGGCATTACCAAATATTTTCCACAGCAACTGTTTTATATTCATAGCAACCATTTTTTATATTTGCACAAGCTAAGACTTTGATTTCTCTACTTCCCTGCCACTTACTTTCCATTTAAAAATAAATATGGCAACCCAATGTTTGTTATATAGTATCTTATTGTGGATTGCTTTGCATTTCCCAAATGGTTAATGATGTTACATAGATTTTTATGTTGGAGAAATGTCAATTCAAATTCATTGCCCATTTTAGGTTGAGATGTTTGTCTTTCTGTTGTTATGTTGTAAGAGTTCTTCATATACTATGCACTTTAAGCTTGTGTAAAATATATATAGTTTACAACTATATATATGACCGAGAAGGTCGCCCAAAGAATTCCACATCAGGACGCATGACCTAGAATGGAACAAACAGAGTGAGAGACTGTCTGAGTTCATCATGTCGAACAAGACCTTCCATGGTAACTCACAATTCCAGAAGGCCGAATTTAAACGTTGGACATGGGAGTCTCCTGGTGGACAGTTTCACAACGACCACATCATATTCAATCGAAGGTTTTGCCTGACCTATGTTGCTGTTGTCCCAAAATTCCAAATGGGATCAGACTACTGTCTCCTTCATGCAAAATTCTACTTCACAGAGCGGGAAAAAGTACTGCAAAGTTTATGTTTAAGAAGAGAACTCCCAGAATGACCACCAACTGGGAGCTCTTTGGCACTCTTGCGGCAATGTGGGAAGATACCGTCGTTGACAATTTCAATGAGGAATACGATCGACTGGTTCAAGACCTCCATGACTGCGTGAGGAATGCTGAACAGACGCCTGTCTTCGGAAACTTTTGAGCTCATTCATCAACGTGGTTTGGCACAAGCCTCAGGCAATCACAAAATAATGTCTGAGCTTATAAAGTTGTGCAAAAAAGCAATAAAGGAACACCTCAAAGAGACAAGAGTAACAGCGTTGGCCGATGCAGCAGAAGCTGGGAAAAGTATTTGAAATGCTTGCCTGTCCTTCACCAACTACAAGACCAAGATGATTGCCCTCCGACGTCCTGATGGATCTATCACATCTTCCAGGAGGGCAATGGAGAGGATTATTTATGACTTCTACTCGGATCTCTTCAACAACCACGTCTACCTGCCCACATACCAAATTCTGTAGAATGGATATGTTGTTCCTAATGTCCTCCCTTCTGAAATCTGACACACCATTTCATCGGTAAAGACACATACAGCACCTGGTCCAGACAAGGTCAGACATGAACCCCTGAAGAATCTGCCACCAGTACTCAATACACTGGCTCGGCTCTTCACACACTATCTGTCCGAATGCAAGGTTCTGTCCCAATGGAAAACCAGCAGGACCGTTCTATTGTACAAGAAGGGAGACATTCATGACATCACCAACTATCGACCGATCTGCCTGTTGTCCGTCATCTACAAGTTATTCACTTGGGTCATCCTGAATAGGATTAGCAGAAGACAAGATGAAGGACAACTATGCAAGCAAGCCAAGTTCTGAAAAGGATTCACCACGATCGACCATATCCACATGGTGACCAAGCTCATTGAAGTTTCTCAAGAGTTCAAGATGCCACTCTGTCTAACGTTCATCAATTTAAAGAAGGCCTTCAATTCTGTTGAGACTGAATTGGTCATAGAAGCCCTAGCCAAATAGGGCATTCAAACTCAGTACATCAGGATCCTCCTTGAGTTGTATTACAGATTCACCACCAGGATCTCACCATTCTACAAGGAAGTGATCATTGACATAAAGAGAGGGATTCGGCAGGGTGATGACATTTCACGGAAACTCTTCAGTGCCACCCTCAAGACTGTCATGCAATGACTGAAATGAGAAGGAACAGGAGTGAAGATAGATGGTCAGCAACTACACCACCTCTGCTTCACTGATGACATCGTTCTCATAACACCAAACATTAGCCAAGTGGCACAAATGCTTTTGATTTCTACCTCGAGTGTGGGCAGGTTGGACTGCAGCTGAATCTCACCAAAATAATGTTCATGAAAAACAAACTAGCCCCTGACGTTCCATTTGCTTTTAACAGAACAAACATCTCTGAACGCAGCAGCTATGTGTACCTGGGTCGAGAACTCAACATGAGGAACAACTTGGTGCCAGAACTGCACATGAGGAAGAGAGCAGCGTGGAATGCTTTCAAGAGCATCGAAAAAGAGATTAAGAGAACAAAGAAATTCTGGCTCCAGGCACATATTTTCGGCTCCACCGTTCTTCCTGCACTAACATAAGCCTCAGAGAGCTGGGCCCTATGAAAACAGGATGAGAATGCTATTCAGGTATCCCAAAGAGGAATCGAAAGAGCTATGCTTGGACTATCACATTTCACTCAAGTGAGAGAAGGAATCTGGAGTTCTGACCTCCATCAACGATCAAGAATCAGGGACGCTGTCTTGTTTTCCAAGGTGTCGAAAATCAGATGGGCCAGACACCTAATGCAATAAACAGATGACCACTGGACTAGAGCTGTTACCAACTGGATTCACAGTACGTCAAAAGACCGTGTAGCCCACCTATGAGATGGTCAGACTTCTCCGTCAAAACCCTGAACAAATGGTTTGAGGCTCTTTGTGTTCCTGGAATTAGCAGATGCCATTGGGCTGCACTAGCATGCGACACAAATGAATGGAGAAGTTACTCGTGCCCGCTCCAGCAAATCAAAGATCAACAAGATGACAAATGACAAGTTTGCAACTATTTTCTTCCATTTTGTGGGTTCCCTTTTTGGGTTTTCTTTTGACGGTGTCATTTAATTACAAGCACCAAAAATTTCTTGTCTTTTAAAGTCCTGATTCTGATTGCTAGAAGAGAAAACTGTTAAACTGGAAACAGATATCCTTATCAACTCTGGCCAGGAGATGGAGTTGGGTTGAACAAATATATTTACCTAGTTGTTAAGCAAGTTAGTTCTCAGAGAAGAGGCCATATAGGTACAACACTTAAAGGAAATGGCATAACGACAAATAATCATGGTTCCAGTTAGAAAACTGTAATTTTTGTTAGTGGTGGGGTAGATAGAACCGATTTGTTCATATCACAAAGAAAGGTGGGAATTAGACCAGGTAGAAAATAGAGTGTGGTTCAAAGTTTAAGGGGAGAGAGAAATCTTCTAGAGACTCAGATTTAAGACATACTGTAATTGAGGAAACAAATGGAAAGAGAAAATGGAGGGATAACAGACAAGTAAGTCTCCATCAGGGGTGGAAAGAAGAGGATAAGAATGAGAAATTAATTAGTGCAGAAGACCTATGCAGTTAAGGCCAACTTTTCTCATATTTGCTTCACTTTTCGTCTTTCCTGCTCTAGGAAACTGTTCCATGTTTCCCTAACCCCATTTGTTCTCTACCTTGGAGGCTTAGAATTCCTTTCTTGAAAATTCATCCATTAATTAGTCTTTGGGCTACACTAGCATGCAACAGGGATGAATCACGTTACTGGCGCCTGCTCGAGAAAATCGAAGATCAACAGGATATGAAGTGATACAAGTGATACAGTTAGTCTGTGTGTGTATGTGTGTGTGTGTGTGTGTGTGTGTTTCGGGAAAATGAGATGGGAGAAGGGAGGGGGTAGTTGAGGGAGAGGAGGACCTCAGGCTGGAAATTCAACAATTCAATTTGAGGGTCTGTAGGATAATATTGGGTTTGTCCTTCAGCCTTGCTGCAGGGAACTTAGTTTACTTTAAAGCAATGTCCTTTCTGTATGGACACAGAAAGACTTGGTAACTTGAGAGCTGACTGACTCCAACAATATTTACTCTTGGGCATCTGCTTTCTCAACTCTATTGCCCTTAGTTCCTAGCATCCCAAAAGCAGGGTCCCAAAGAAGGATGGAATGGACCTAGGGCAAGCTGTGAGCTATCCTAGCATTGAAATGGGCCAGGCCAAAGCGCCGCAATACTCAACTATAAGTTGAGAGCATGGTCATAGACAAATGCTGTCATGATCCAAAAGGAACGATGAGACTAGGACCCTGCTGGGGAGTTAGGAAGACTAACCTGGACTGAGGATTGTGGTCTGGATTATATAGTGAGATGTCCTCAGAAAGAACCAAAGTTTAATATATCTCTTACTGTGCTCATACAGAATGACATTACTAGAAATATTTGAAGTAGATTTACTACAGACTGGAGCGATAACACAGCTGTAGGACGTTTGCCTTGCACATGGCTGACCCGGGTTTGATTCCTCCGCCCCTCTTAGAGAGCCCAGCAAGCTACCGAGAGTATCTTGCCCGCACGGCAGAGCCTGGCAAGCTACCTGTGGCGTATTCGATATGCCAAAAACAGTAACAATAAGTCTCACAATGAGAGACATTACTGGTGCCCGCTCAAACAAATTGATGAGCAACGGGATGACAGTGACAGGGACAGTTTGGAGATAATGTGCTTTTACTCGAGCAAAACGATGAGCAATGAGATGACAGTGACAGTGACAGATTTACTACAACTATTTAAGTGGATTATTAGTTGAGGAAGGAAGAAAGCGCCAAACCCTTGTTTGGATCCCACTCTTGAGCAGATATCCTAGTAATCTGGAGTGATTTCTTTAGATGAGATTTTGTTACTCTCCTGGGGGAGTGGTCTTACCCCTCTTTGTTGATTTGTTAATGTTCAACCCACCTTTGTGTCACCACCCTATGTGATTGCTATATAAACTAAGTCTGTAGGAGAAGAAGGGAGGAGACACAGAAGTGGGAGAGAAGACAGAAAAGTGAGGGAGAAGACAGAGAAAGGAGGAAGAAGACACAGAAGCAAGGAGAAGACACACAAGTAGAGCACAGAAGACATAGAGGGAGAAGACACAGAAACAGCCCAGAGCGAAAGAGAATCATCCAAGCCAGAAGCAGGGGAAAGAAAGAGCACAAAGTGAGTGAGAAGTGAGAGTGAGTGAGAATCCAGAGACTGAAGCAGAAGGGCTCCGGAGAGAGAAATCAGATGAAGAGAGATCGAAAGAGACCAGAGGAGAAACGACAGAGACAGAGAGAGGTCGGAAGAGACCAGAGGAGAAACGACAGAGACAGAGAGAGGTCGGAAGAGACCAGAGGAGAAACTACAGAGACAGAGATAGAGAGACTGATAGAAGAGAGCACAGCATCACACACAGAAGCAGAGCACAAGGGGGAGCCATCCTGATCTGGTCTATACACAGCAGCTTGAGAGCACCGAATGGGAGCGGCACACACAAGACAGAGCATCACCCTGAGAGCCTTCGAACAACACAACACATCACGTCACCACCCACCCTTCCACTCTCGCATTTGTATTTTTTACAAGGGTCCAAAGAGGATGTGGTGCTGCCTGGGGGAGAGCATATGGTGTAGGTGATTGAGTGAGGTTAGCCACAGACTAGAAATATGCCTTAACTCCTGTGCTATTGGCCCCTAGTCTTCTGTTACCAAATACAGCTGTTGCTTTAGACTGCCTCACATTCTTCCATAGTGCTTCTTTGATTTTGTCTCCCCAGCTAGACTATAGGCTTAGAGAGTCCAATGACATTTTTATTCCCTGACAGTGTTTTGCATGGAATAAGTGCCCAATAATATTTATTTGGTGTGGATACAAAAATTCTAATAAGATTGGAATTATTTTATAAGTAGCTCATGGGTATGCTTCTTTAAGCATTTTTGTTCTGTGCCATTAATTTTTCTATATATACGTCTTGCATGAAATAGTTCTGTCTGCATAGATGAGGACATGTTATCTATGGAAAAATTTTTTCAATAAACCCATTCATTACCATTAATGATTTTTCTCCCTAAGATTGTTGAGAGATATGACAATGAGTGTCAATGCTTTTCCACAAAGAAAGAAACATTTTCAATCTAAAAGATCATTACTGATACAATGATAAAAGTAAAATTTCAAACTTGAAATAATGTATCATTACTGCTCTGAGAGGTCTAAGATAACAGATTGGAAAATTTGTCTAAAATAATTGCAGGAGCAAGATTGTTATTACCTGCTTTGTGAGTGAAACAAAGGAAATTACTATTCTTCTTGAGGTAGGTATAATTTGTGTGCATCTGGAAATTAATGATATTACAGGATATAATTGTAGAATGTCTTAATTTTACCACATAATTATCTTCCTTCAGCAATATAGTATATTATCATGGTAAAAATTTAATCTATGGAGTTCAAAACAGACAAAAGATTGATTAAGTTTTTTCCCTTATGAAAAGATGAACATTCAAAGAAAGCAAAAATCACACAAAAGATGCTCCTGCTCAAAGCACAAAGCTCAAGAAAACAGAAATCAATCATAAGTGCTCCAAAAACGATTGTTTTGTTTCTGCATTTATCTGTTCTAGTAATTTACCATAAAAATGCTCATTTGGGTTTACTTGGCTAGGAGAAATGGTAAGAGCCAAAAGACAGGGTGTGGAGATGAAGGAGAATTGGGGGACAGGGTAGCAGGGATTGGGTCACATCTGGCAGTGTTCAGGGGCTACAGTTTTTAGGGGATCATTCCTGCTTGTATAATGGATTGAATTAAATGCAAGGAAAATGCCCTGACTCATGAAATATCTCTCCAGTGGCCTGAGAGAAAAGAGGAGTCTGCAAAAGTAGCCCTTTTACCTCCACCAGTTATCTAGTCATGAGAGTGCAATAACATTGTCTTCTAGTCCTTCTCTTTAAGGGATGAATAGCTTCTATCATGCATCACCAGAGTCCTAAAGGTTGAGAAGGCCCTTAAGTTTTCAAATCAGTTTTACTAGAAATGGCATTTTGAGGTTTAGAGATAATTACTAGAGGGAGCTTTGGACTTGGGGTCAAAAGATTTAAGAACCACTTTGAACTCTTTCACAAAATAACCAAGCAGTACAAAAAATCCAGCAGTCTTATTTTCCTCACCTTGGAAATGAGAGGGGTGTATTCAATCAGCATGGCTGGTAATTTTGAGCTCAAGTGCCAATCTTTTGAGTTACAAAGGCTTCCTGGAGCATTGTTGAAAGAGCAGGAAGTGGTTGGGGCAGGCATTGTTCAGTGGAAAAGATGATGCAGTCAGCATCAGGCGCTGCAAGTGTCACAAAGAATCACCACTGGACTTGTCAGCACTGAAAGTCTGTGATTTGGGCATATCTGAAAAGATCAACTTCTATATCTGCAAAATATTTCCTTCTGGTTTGCATTTCTTAGGACTCATAGTGGCTGTTTTGTGACCTTTGGGTTCACCCACTATCACATCTTTCTTGCTGATGAGGGTGCAGGCCTTGTTAGATGCCTGCTGTGTATGGAGGTCCCTCATGGGGGACAGGCACTGCAGGGCATTTCAGATGTAATCCTTCTGCCTGCCTTGTTTTGGTCACTGAGTTCAACCAATTCTGTATGTGCTGGGTGGTTTGCTGAGAAGGCCTGATTTCCCTGCAGCTATTTGAGGATCCATCTTCCACAAATGAACACCCCAATGAGCTAAAACATTGGTTCTAGTACTGGTAGGTGAAGTCTTCCTTGTGGTAATTGTTTGGCAATAATTCAGATTCTTTTTTAACAAAGGATTTATTGTTGATTTACAGTGGTATAGAAGTTCAGTGATACAGCATTGCATTGCATTGTATGTGTATCTAACACTCACTACATCTGCCACCAAAGTACCGGCACCTCTCCTTCACCCCAAGGACTCCCTATGTCAATTCTTTGGTCCCATCTCCCTTTCTCTTGATAACTCCATGGTTTTCTTTTTTTCTTTTCAGGTTTGCCTTTTTAATTTTATTTTCATGTTTTTTCATTAAAGCACCATGACTTACAAAGTTATTCGTAGTTGAGATTTAGACATATAATATTGCAGCACTGATCCCAGCACCATTGTCAACATCCCCGCACCAATGTTCCCAGGTTCTCTCCCATATTCCACCCACCCACCTCCAGTCTGCCCTCTTGACAAGCACCTTTCTAACTTCAGTTGTTAAAATCTGGGGCTCTTGATTTCAATGTTTTTGACTCTGCAGTTTGGGTATTTTTTTGAATCAAAGAACTTGAGATCAGGGGGCTGGAGTGATAGCATAGCGGGTAGGGCGTTTGCCTTGCATGCGGCTGACCCTTGTTCAGATCCCAGCATCCCATATGGTCCCCTGAGCACCGCCAGAGTAATTCCTGAGTGCAGAGCCAGGAGTAACCCCTGTGCATCGCCAGGTGTGACCCAAAAACCAAAAAAAAAAAAAAAAGACCTTGAGATCAGACGTGAATCTATAAAGCACATGAGTGCTTTGTATAGGCAGAATGCTCCAAGACCTAGACCTCAAAGGATTCTTTAACAATATGGTGTCATTGGCAAAGATAATGAATCAAAACTAAGCAAATAGGATGACATCAAACTTAAAAGTTTCTGTATGTCAAAAGAAACATGGACTAAAATTAAATGATAGTTAAATGAGTTAATATTTGGAGTTAATAAGGGAGAAAATATTTGCTCTCAGCACATCAGATAAAGGATAAATATCCAAGATCTATTGAGTACTTACAAAGATCAGCAACAAAAACTAAATCTAAAAGCTCAATAAAGAAATAGGAAGAGGAAATGAACAGACAATTATCTGAGGAAGACCAATGGATGGCCAACAGGCACATGAAAAAAATGCACATCATTGTTTATTATTAGCACTGTAACACTGTCATCCCATTGTTCATCGATTTCCTCGAGCGAGCACCAGTAACGTCTCCATTGTGAGACTTGTTTTTACTGTTTTTGGCATATCCAATATGCACGGATAGCTAGCCAGGCTCTCTGAGAAGGGTGGAGGAATCGAACACGGGTCTGCCTCGTGAAAGGCAAACACCCTACCACTATGCTATTGCTAACATGAATAGGCACCATTAAATTATTAGTACTATAACGGAAATGATCAAGATGCCCATCAATGGATGGACAAAGAAAATGTGATTTAGTCATACACATACACATACATGCGGGCAAGATACTCTCAGTAGCTTGCCAGGCTCTCCAAGAGGGACATAGGAATCGAACCCAGGTTGGTCGCGTGCAAGGCAAACACCCTACCCACTGTGCTATTGCTCCAGTCCAAGACTATAGTAATTTACAGAAAGTAGTACTCTCTTAACTTTAGGGAGAAAATATGTGTGCAATTAGTTTTAAATTCTAAATTCCTATTTTGAATGTATTGCTATTCAGGGCCTTTAAATGTCTAGGTAATTCAAGATATCACTTGTGTCACTCACTTGTCATCCTTTGATCTTCAATTTGCTCCAGCGGGCACCAATAACATCTCTATTCGTCCCTGTCGTGTGCTAGTGTAGCCCAATGGTATCTGCTCGCTCCAGAAACATGAAGAGTCTCAAATCATTTGTTCAGGGTTTTGACAAAGAAGTCTGACCATCTCATAGGTGGGCGGCAACGTGATCTTTTGACGTTCCGTGGAATCCAGTGGGTAACAGCTCTAGTCCAGTGGTTGTCTCTGAATCTCATTACATGTCCGGCCCATCTGATTTTTGACGCCTTGGCAAACAAGACAGCATTCCTGATTCTTGATCATTGACGGAGGTCAGAACTCCGGATTCCTTCTTTCACTTGAGTGAAATATGATATTCCAGACATAGCTCTTTCGGATTCCTCTTTGGGATACCTGAATAGCGTTCTCATTCTGTTTTCATAGGGCCCAGGTGTCTGAGGCTTATGTTAGTGGAGGAAGAATGGTGGAGTCAAAAAGATGTGCCCGAGCCAGAGGTTCTTTGCCCTCTTAAACCACTTCTTCAAAGTTCTTGAAGGCGTTCCACGCTGCCTTCTTCCTCCTGCACAGTTCTGGTGCCAAGTTACTCCTCATGTTGAGTTCTCGACCCAGGTACACATAGCTGCTGCATTCAGAGATGTCCATTCTGTTGAGAGCAAATGGAATGTTAGGGGCTAGTTCATTTTTCATGAACACTGTATTGGTGAGATTCAGCTGCAGTTCGACATTTCCACACTCATGGTGGAAATCGGCCAGCATTTGTGCCACTTGGCTAATGTTTGGTGTTATTAGAATGATGTCATCAGCAAAGTGGAGATGGTGTAGTTGCCGACTGTCTATCTTCACTCCCATTCCTTCCCATTCCAGTCACCGCATGATGTTCTCGAGGGTGGCACTGAAGAGTTTTGGTGAAATGGTATCACCCTGCTGAACCCCTCTCTTTATGTCAATGATCACTTCCTTGTAGAATGGTGAGATACTGGTGGTGAGTCCATGATACAGATCATGGAGGATCTTGATGTACTGAGTTTGAACACAGTTTGGCTAGGGATTTGATGACTGCTTCAGTCTCAATAGAATCAAAGACCTCCTTTAAATCGATGAATGTTAGACAGAGCAGCATCTTGAACTCTCGAGAAACTTCAATGAGCTTGGTCACTGTGTGGATATGGTCGATCATGCTGAAACCTTTTCAGAACCCGGCTTGCTTGCATGGTTGTCCTTCGTCTAGTGTTCTGCCTATTCTATTCAGGATGATTCGAGTGAACAACTGTAGATGACAGACAACAGGCAGATTGGGTGATAGTTGCCGATGTTGTGATGTCTCCCTTCTTGTATAACAGAACAGTCCTGCTGATTTTCCATTGGGACGGAACCTTGCATTCGAACATGTAGCTTGAGAAGAGTTGAGCCAGTGTATTGACAAGTACTGGTGGCAGATTCTTCAGGTGTTCATGTCTGACCTTGTCTGGACCGGGTTTTGTACGGTTTTTTACCCACAAAATGGCGTGTCAGATTTCGGAAGGGAGGAAGTTGGGAACAATATATCTATCTTGTGGAATTTGGTATGTGAGCAGGTGGACATGGCTGTCAAAGAGACCCGAGTAGAAGTCATGAATAATCCTCTCCATTTGCCTTGTAGAAGATGTGATAGATCCATCAGGATGTTGGAGGGCAGTCATCTTGGTCTTGTAGTTGGTGAAGGACAGGCGAGCGTTGCGAATACTTTTCCTGGCTTCTGCCACATCGTCCAACACTGCAACTCTTCTCCTTTGAGGTCTTCCTTTATCGCTTCTCTGCCCAGCTTTGCGAGCTCAGACGTTAGCTTGTGGTTGCCTGAGGCTCGTGCCAAACCATGTTGGTGAATGAGCTCGGGAACTTGTTTATTATTAGGGAAATCCAAAGCAAGACAACAATGAGATACTATCTTATATCAGTGAGAATAGCACACATCAAAAATATTGGGAACAATCTCTGTTGGAAGGAAGAATGTAAAAAAGGAGCCATTATCCACTGCTTGTTGGAATGTTGTGTGGTTAAACACCACTGTTTTCCATGGGTCTAGGAATTAGTTTGTTGAGTTTTGCCAGTACACTTGCTTTAGTTATCTATATTTCACATTAAAGAGAACCCATCTCACAACTCCCACTTCCTTACTTAGCATAAGCACCTCAAGTTCTACCCATTTAGCTCTAAAAGGCCCAATCTCATCTTTAAAAACAAAAACAAAAACCAGCAAAATAATGTCACATTGAGTATACATACAGCATAATTCCTTATCCAGTCATCTGTCAATGTGCATTCGGGTTGATTCTGATCTGACTATTGTGGATAAATAGTACTAAAAACATAAGTGTGCATAAATCCTTTCAAAAAAGTATTCTCATATCTTTTGGGGCGCACAATGGGCTATTTTCAGGACTTACTCCTGGCTCTATGCTATCTTAAGGATCATTCATGGAGTTACTCAGGCAATTACATGCAGTACTGGGGATCAAACTACGGCCAGCACATAAAGCAAGTGCCTTAAACCTTGTACTATCTCTTCATCCCTATGTTTTCATTTCTTTTATACAAGTGCCTAGGATTTATATTGTTAGTTTAGGTAAAATTTTCATTTTCATTTTTGAGGGTATATAGTGGCAGGTCTTGGGCTACACACAGTAGTACTCAGGGGCTATTCCTGGTGCTGTATTCAGAAATGACCTTTCATGGTGCTGAGAGGACCATATATGGTGCCAGAAAATTCAAACTGTGTTGGCTCCTTGGAAATCAAGTGCTTTTTTTTGTCCCATACTATCTCTCCATCTTTTTTCATATTTCTTTTAAAAAGAGAGCACCAGGGACCAGAGAGATAGTACTGTGGGTAAGGTGCTTGCTTTGCACATGGCCGGCCGGGTTCAATTTCTGGCAACCCATATGGTCCCCTGAGCCTATCAGGAGTGATTTCTTAGTGCAAAGCCAAGAGCAACTCCTAACCACTGCAGGGCGGTGCCCTTCCCCTCAAAAAAGAGATCTCTATACCATTTTTAACAGCAGTTACATCAATTTACATTACTACCTACAGGATTTCTCTTTCTCCAGATCCTCACTTGTTTCCTCTCCTTGATATAGGCTATTCTAATTAGTGTGAGGTAATATCTTAGGAGTAGCTTTGATTTGTATTTTCCTGATAGTGAGGTTGAGCATGATATTATGTGTCCATAAACCATTTGTATGTTCTCTTTGACAAAGTAGCTATTCATATATTTTGTCCATATTTTTTTCATCCAGGTCCTCTAGAAAACAAAGAACAAAGAAACTCACTCATTCAGGGTTACTTTAAGGGAAGTATCAGGGATTAAAAGATACACTGTAAGAAATCTGACAGAGCTCAGGATGGAAACTAAAGAAGAGCTGGGTCTCTCAGGGCATAGAACTATTCATTTTCTTTTTTTGTTTGTTTGGGGAGGGGGGCGCTGGCAACATTTGGCAGTGCTCAGGGCTTACTCCTGGATATGGGTGAAGGAATCAATCCTGGTAAACTCAAGAGACCATAGGGGATGCAGAGGCTTGAACCTGGGTATGCTGCATGCAAGGCAAATGCCTTACCCATTGTACTATCTCTCAGGCCCCACAAGTACCTAGAATTTTTTTTTTAAATAATGTAGGAGTACTGCTATTTGTTCAGCCATTGATTTAGTTGATTGAATTGGGCATGCACTCCACATTACTTTTTTATTTTATTGTATCACTGTGAGATAGAGTTACAAAGCCTTCATGTTTGAGATTCAGCCATACAATGATGGAACACCTATCACTCCACCAGTGCACATTTTCCACCACTGATGTCCCAAGTATTCCCCCCCACCCCCGTCCCACACATCCAAGTCCTCACCCTGACTCTATGGCAGACAATTTCCCCTATACTCTCTCTCTAATTTTGGGCATTATGTTTTGCTCGAATTTTCCCACCACCACTCAAGCCTACCTTTCATTGCTCATTTTGAATGTCATTAGAGCTCATGCAGCCACGATTGTAAATGTAGATTTCTAAATTGTAAATGGTTGGGTTCCAGAGACATCACTGTATGGCACTAATCCATTTTGGGATTCAACTGGGTGTCTCTGGGCCAGGGCTGTTGGTACGCTAAGATAGTACCCAGAGACAAATTGTGGGCATGACAGGCCAGTCCTATGGGCAGGCGGGAACCTGAGGAGGGACATCGAGAATCCTCTGCCACCACGTGACCTGGAGTATTAGTCCTAGAACCCGCATACTGAGGGCCTTGCTTGTGGAAGCTCTTGGGCACCAGGATTCCGTCTGGAGTAGGTGGAGAGACTGCACTTGCTCCATCTGGGGTGCCCCTGTGATATTGGCTCAGTATGGGGCCTGGAGAGATCTACGGTGTTGTGGTGTCTTCCAGGACTTGCCTCTGTGTCTCTGGGCCAGGGCTGTTGGTGCTCTAAGATCCACATTACAAAATTTTCAGCATATTCTATCTTGGTGAGGTCCATCCTGAAACGGTAGAATCAGCCTGGGGGTATGGCAGCGATCTTGGATTGTGGAAGCAAATGGCTGCCTGAGACTCTGCTTGGTCACGCACAGGCCAACCCGCCCCCTCCAATTTACTCCAGTCTGTTCAGCCATGCATGGGTCCAAGCTTAACTACAGCTTTTGATCTCTTTTGAGATTATTTAGGGGTCTCTGAAACAAGGCCGGTAGTAGACCTTACAGGGTGGCCCTGGAGTTGGTTTGTGGGGGTGACTGCCAGTGCTTCCATGTGTATTGGGAAGTGGGGGAGGTAGCTCATCCCAACTCTGAGAAAGCCTGGAGATTTCCATCACAAAACCTGCTAATTTCTTGGTAAACTTGGTCCCAAGTTGTTGGGGTCTGGCTAAAGGCACAGCAGCAATCTTGGGGTGTCTGGAAGCCTGAAGTCACCATCAGGTTGCTGATGCACTCACCCCACAGGTACAGGTTGACCTGTTGGCACCATACTCCCCAGTGTCTAGAATTTAAAATTACTCAAATATTTAGCTCCTCCCTTGTTCCTGTTTCCTTCCTTGCTTTTAATCTGTGTTGAATCACAGCCACCTGGCTAATCTCAGCAAAAGTATCAGATTTATGAAGTGACTCAGAGCACCCTTTTCACATAGAATGGGTATGAAATCACTCCTCTGTCCTGAAGCTGTTCTGAAAGGACATCCCTCTCTTCTGTCAAAACAAACACTGACACCCCATACCTTTCTACTGCCATTTTTGTGCTGACCCCCACTTCACACTCTCAGGAATTGCTGGTGAAACCTTTCCTTTCCTGTTTGTTCTTGATCTGGTTCTTCTGTCTGCTTTGGTATGTTTGGGTCATAATCACTCATTCATTTGAGAAAGAAGGTAAAAATATGTGAAGTTGATGGCCTAGCATGAGAAGTGACAGTAAGAGTGTGAAATGTAAAACAGGTTTTGGAGACATTTTGTCAGAACCATTAAATTTTGATGGCTGATAATGTTAGCAGATGGAGAGAACTCTGGACAGGTGTTGTGCCATGGCTAAAATGTAGGAGTGGTTGAATACTGAAATGATAATGTTGAAAATGAGAAAACAAACAGAACAGAGAGGAGGTTAGTTAAGAACATAACTAAAAAAGCAGATAATGAGTTTTCTGGGGCTTTTAAATAGCAAAAATACACCCAGATTATATTTTAGCTGAGATATATGCTTTTAAAAATCATTTTTTGGGGTAGCTACACCAACCCATCACAGCCACTGCCCTGCTGACTCACCTACTGGCCCTGCTGTACTGATTCCTGACTAAGTCTCCCAAGCCACTAAAATTCATGGAAACATTGATCACCACCACTGAATACTCTGGGGTATCCTTGGGATTGGGTGCCAGGCAAATACCTGCCTACCTGAAACTCTGGCAGCCACACCCACACCCACCACAGCAACCACGCAAAGGACCCAACTTCACTACTTCATAAGTATTCTCTGCAGAGAGGCCAAACTGTGAATAATTTCAGGTACCCTAGTGCCCAGGCAGAGAACTCTGGTGCCTTCTTAGAGTCCAGGTGGGCAGCCTGCCCCAGTAGTGCCCATGCCCTACCACTTCCAGAAGCCCACCTCCCAAAGGTGCCACCTCATCAGCTCATTGGCCCAGACATAGATCCTGAAGTCTATGGACCTCCTCATTCCTCAATACTGACATTTCAGCAGGAGCACACCAAATTAGGTAGGAAAGTCACATAGAAGCCAACTAAACTCAACAAACATAACACAGGAGGCTCCACTAGCGAAGAACAGCTTAAAAAATTCTTAGACAAGGACTAAACAAACCCATAATCAGATGTAACAATTTTTGCCTAAAAATTGATATTTATACTTATTTATTTTGATATTGGAGCTTTATTATCTAATTGATTTAAACTCTAGAATTCTATCAACAGCTGTGACTTTAGTCTACATTAAAATATATTTTACAAGTTTTAAAAATAAATGAATGAAAACCTTTTATAAGGTTTGTTAAGCCACATAACTGTGGTCTCCCACCAAAACAACAGCAGAAAAATTTCCCAAGCTATCCCAAATAAACCCATGTGAATACTAGAGACAGAGGAAAGCTGAAAGTTTTCAGCATGGAACTCACTAATGTATAAAAGATAGTGACTTAGAGACTTTGAAATCATATCACATTTTCTAACTAGGTAACATTTTTAAAATTAATTATTTATTTATTTAGTGTCCCTTGTCTTTTTTTTTTCAAATTAATTAAGACACTGTGATTTACAAAATTGTTCATATAGAGTTGTTTCAGGCATATGATGTTCCAAAACCAATCTCACCACTGATGTCCCTGTCCATCCACCAATGTCCCAGGTTCCCAGCCATGCCCCCCAGTCTTCCCCCTTGGCAGCTGTATGACAAATATATTTCATATTATTTGCTTCCACAAAAACTTAAAGAAATGGCAAGTGGAATTATCAAAAAGTAAATCAACAAGTCAGTTTGTAGCAATTGATTGCTATATGATTTTAACCTATGTATGTAAATAAAGAAATTCAAATCATTTAATACAATAGAGTATACTGCTTATTCTCATTTACATAGCAAAGTTTTCAACTCTGACATCTAAAAGATACTGCTTTAAATTTTATTTTGTACTTGTATCTTATTGTGGTAATCATCATATCTTCCCTTTCATAAAAGATATTGATATTACTGATGTACTGGATCACATTTGCACTTAGTCTTTCATTGAAATAAGAGGAAACAAGCTTTTGTTACTGATGATTAAAGCATAATTATAAAGTGATGGAACTTAAAAAACAATAGATATTTTTAATAAAAACCTCTAATATCATTTGGAAAACTTTTGGACAAGCTATTCAACTCTATATGCATCATACCAGAATAAAATTAAATATGTGTAAAAACAATAAAATTAAACAAATAAAATAATGACATGGGAACTGGAAAACATAAACTAAAATTATATCTGTTGATAATATGGCATGTCTATAGAAATCTCAAAAAATCAATGATAAAACTATTATGAAAAATAAAAAATTTAGTAAAGTTACAAACTATAAAAACCAATACATATAAATCACTTTCATATATACATATAATAATCAATTACATGACACAATGAAAGAAAGTACACTTTTTGCATTTTAAAATGTGAAATAAAATAAGAAAACCATAAGCATAGACAACAATAAAAATGTACACATAAGAAAAACAGAAAAATTCTTAGAGATCAAAAAATACCAAATTATTAAATAGAAAAACACATAAAAATAGCTTTTTCTTTATTAAATTTATCAATTGAAATCACAAAAAGAAATCCTAATAAAATTGTAATAAAAGTTTCTTTATTCTTAGAGTTAGGACCAGTTTATTATAAAGCATATTTATATGATAAGGAAAAAAAAGTAGTTACACAAACTTTTAGAAAGAAAAGCAATGATATGAAAAGGGCTATATTTACCAAGGAAGTCATTATGAATATATTATAATGGATTGCTCAAAATTGCATAATATTGACTCATGAGTAGAGAGGCACATCAATAAACAGAAAATCCAAACATGCACTCAAATACATAAGAAATAAAAAGACAGTATCTAAAATCAGTAAAGGAAAGATAGAATTTTTAGTAAGAGATATTGTGAAACTAAATATCTATATTAAAAAGTAAAATTTTATTCATTCCTCAGACCAAAATAGCATTAATTCCAACTGATTAGAGATGCATCTAACCAATAAAGCACATATAAAAACATGCATATTTTCTTGATGACTTGGAAATGGAGAAAACTTTTCTTAAGTATGATTTAAAATGAGGATGAATAAGAGAAAAAGACTAGTAGGGGACTAGAGCAATAGTACCCAAGTATTTGTCTTATGTGACAAAATAATTGTAGATGTGATTAAATTATATGAGACACACACATACATGTAAACACACATACACGTGGTATTCTAGAGTCTGGGGCCACTCCAAGCAATGCTTGGCAAGCATTGCAGTACTTATAAGTTCAGTGCTGGGGCCCAGAGATGCTGCTGATGGCCACCAGAGCTGTACATGACCTTCTTCAGTGTTTCATAAAGTGCTGGGTATCATGCTTGCATTCTCAAACATTCAAGACATGTGCTCCATCCCTTTAAGCTATCTCTCTGGACCCCCACATTAAATATTTTCAATAAGAAGACTCTCCTGGATTATGTCAGTGAATCCAATGCAGTTGTCAGTAACCTTTAAAGAGAAAGGGGATGGTAAAAAATTCAGAGTAAAAGAAGGCAATGTGGTAACAAAGCAGAGGTCAAAGAGATGTGTTAGTGGCTAAAAGGGGCAATGAGTCAAGGAAACAGGTAGTTTCTACAAGATGGACAAGGCAATAAAATGGAATGTATCCTAGAGCCTTGGGAGGGAGTGAGGCCCTAGTGACACTTCAATCTTGGCCGGTGAAACTCATTCTGGACTTCTGACCTCTGAAACAGTAAGATAATAAATTTTTGTTGTCTTCAGTCACTGAGATAGTAGTAAATTGTTGTAACAACAGGAAACCAACACATACCCTTGTATCTTTTAAAGGATTATAATGATCTTAACACCAAAATCCAAGACAAAATGAGAGAAAAACACACACACAGAGGTTGATTTCATTCTATGTAAACATGCTAATGGCAAAACAAATCTAGAAAGTATTAAAAAATAAAACATCATTATCATGGTAGGTTTACTTAGGTATGAGAAAATTTTATCATTAGAAAAGTTATTAAAGTAATTTACCATCATAACAAATTGAAGAAAAAACACAAGATAATCTTGATAGGTAAAAAAATAAATTCAATAAAATTTAAAACACATTCATGACTAGAAACCGAAAAACTACTGGACCATGATGAAATGATTAGCACCAGATTTCATTGTAAACAACTAGAAAGTTAAGTGACATGTATGAATGACTATTTTCAGATGTTGGACAAAAATAACCCATTACTCTAGTCTTTTAGAGAAAGGAACAAAATGAGAGGATCCCACCCTCACATACACCCCGCCATCATTTGGCTGTGTGCCTGGAGGCACTTTGCAGACTGTGGCAGGAAGAGCAAGCTAAGAGTACATCCTTTTTTTTCTTTTCTGAATGAAGGGAATGAGGACTGGAGCTTGGGCCACTTATGTTGGCTGAAATTTACAAAACAGAATCCCAAAGTGGAGGAAGCTACCCAGAGAAAGAAACCTTATAGAAACTATCATGAATTTCTAATCAAATGAGATGCCGCATTTATGCAGAGTGAGACTTGGTGAAAAGGAAGAACTAGAGATGAAAGAAATACTAATAAGTGACTGAACAACAAGAAGAGTAGGAGTTATTTGAGTTTCAACCAAACAGAATGATAAGACCTCACTAAATACACCAGGCTTTTGGTAGAAATCCTAGAGAGAGTTCATCTGACCAGTCAAAACGCCATGTTTACCCATCCTAAAACAGCTTGAGAAGTACGTAAATTATCAAACAGATTCATAACTAAATTCTATTCCCCATCAAATAAACACCAACATTCTAAAGTAAGATAGTATACCTTACACTCAACAGTACAGCATTCAAACTGTCCAATGTCTGATCTACTGAGTATATGAAGAATAGTAAAGGAATTAACCAGAAGGGAAATCAATTCATAGCAACAAACCATAAGAAATTATGGGGGATGAAAGTAATAGATACAGATTTTATAAGCATCTTCAAGGACTTAGGTGAAAAGATATATGTACTGAAGGAATAAAGATGAAGGGAAATTTTAAATAAAGACTTGAAAATCAACACAAAACAAATTATCTTATTAGAAAGTGTTATAAATAAATTAGGACTGGAGCGATAGCACAGTGGGTAAGGCATTTGCCTTGCACATGGCCAACCTGTGTTCACTTCCTCCGTCCCTCTCAGAGAGTCTGGCAAGCTACCCAGAGTATCCTGCCCGCACAGCAGAGCCTGTCAAGCTACCCCTGGCATATTCGATATGACAAAAACAGTAACAAGTCTCACAATGGAGACGTTACTGGGGCCCACTCGAGCAAATCAATGAAAAATGGGATGACAGTGTTACAGTGCTATAAACAAATTAAATACTGCTAAGAAATCAGAACTTTAAAGTCTGGCAGTAAAATCTACACTGATTTAAAAAAGCAGTAGAAATGGGGGGTGGGGGGAATCTTTAACAAACAGCCTCTTTAACATGTTGGAACATTTTAGGAGACAAGAGATAAACTGAAGCCCAAAAATATTTCGGGGAAGATTAAGAATATAGGGGATCAGAGATTAATTATTTAGTGAAGAAAGTCACTAAATTGGCAACATTAAGATCATGAGGTTGCTCCCCCATGCAGTCTGCATCTGCAAGTCATGTGCAGTTTTGCCTTCTAGAAGTCCCCTTACTGTAAGAGAGTATGTGACCTCTTGAGTACACTCCAAGGTGCAACTAAAAATTGTGAGACAAACTCCATTTTCAGTAGTATGACCCTTCCTAGAGAGCATGTGAGTAAGCAACACAGTAACCCCTGGTGATCACTGGAACCAGAGTGAGGCTGAGCATCATAACTGGAGTGTGTCCTCTGATAGGCATAGATGCAAGTACCACAACCCAAGAGGTGTTCAGTGCTGGTGGGCACTGTGCCAACTGTGCAAATTCTGCAACCACATATGTCTCTTGGCGAGCATCATAACCTAGGGTGCACACATTATCAGTCATGTGCCTAGCTCATGATCATTGCACCAACACTGTGGAATAAAGAGGACTTACATTAGAAATATTTCTCTATACTGATAATAAAAGTACAACATGCAGAAGTTTATGAGTAGCAGTTACTCTAACACTCGGACACTATGCTTTTATTTGAGAAAAATAAATCTTTAAAAATGATATAAATTACCAGCTTTTAAGGCTAAAAAAAAGCAAATTTAACTTATAACTAGAATAATTGAATTACTACATATAAGAGCACAAATAAAGAAAATAAACTAACAAACAAAATAGAAAAATCAATGAATAAATAGTTCTTGAAAAGTTAATAAAATTGATGATCTTTAAGTCTGAGGGAGACAGATAAAATATTATCAATATCAAACACAAAAGAAAATCTACAAATACAGATGACATCAACATAAAAAATAACAATAAACATATGACAAATGTTATGCCAATAAATTTGACTTTTATGAAACAAAAATTCCTCAAAGTAAAAGGAATCAGTAAAGTGTAAAAGAAAACATAAAAAACCTGAGTGCCTTATATTAATTTTATTTACTATATATATATATATACTAATTGGATTCAGTTTCTCATTAAAGTATAATCACTAATTAAAATGAAGTTATTAAGTTGAAAAATGTCTGTCACTCACAAATAGCTTCACTGTCAAATTTTATCAGACATTTAAGATTTGTTAAAATTGCGTTTTTATAATAGTGTAGGAAACACTTTCTGACTCATTTTACTGGGTTAAATTATCCTTATACCAAAGGACATGAAAAGAAAACACAGTATTTCCTATGACCATTAACTCCAATATCTTTATAAAAATATTGGCAAATTTAATACTTTAGTATTTGAAGATGATACTTCATGATCAAACTGGCTTTTATGCTTGATTTAATGTTCCAAAATTAATGAATCATCATCTTAATATAATATGAGCTTGTTAATAAATGTAGAGAAAACATGATACAATTCAATATCCAACCTTGATTAAAATTCTTAGGATACAGAATCAGAAAAAACTTGCTCATCCCACTGGGAGATATCTACAAAGAACCTATAGTTAGTCTCACCGTTTTTGCTTTGTTTATTTGCACGGTCAGGAATTGAACCCAGAGTCTCACACATGTGAGGCAGGCACTCTCTCTGGGCCACATCCCCAGCACTCAGATCACACAGTGGTGAAAAGCTGAACATGTCTTTTAAAATTATAAATAAGGAAAAAAAAGTTCATGTCATTAACTCTATTAAACACTACAGTTTAGTTTAGTTCCTGATTTGGGCAATAAAGCAAAGCAGACAAACATAAAATGGATATGGACTAGAAAGTAAATAGTAAAACTATTTTATTTGTAAACAACATAGTTGTGTATGTAGAAAATCTTATCCTACAAAAATTATGAGAACTATCAAGAAAGTTCAACAAGAATTTCTTTATTGTTAGTTAACATAACTTCAAAATTTAGTATCTTAAATAGAAAACATTTGCTCTCTATGATTCCTCTAGATCAAAAATCCAGGTATAGAGTCACCTCTTCGCGCCGCGCTGATCCCCTCATCTTTCCCAGGTAACCGGGATTTCCCTTTTGATACCCTGCCCAACGTGGAGGAGCTCTCCTATCGCCCCCCCCCATTCCCCATCTGTGGTATGGGGCTCTGAAACTCCCCATCCTGCCTTGCTGCTCTCAGTCACCTCTTCTCCAGGCCCTGACCCCCTCCTATTGCTCAGGTTGTTGTGGGCGTGTCCTCACATCAGGGGTCTTGGTCTCAAAAGTGGGCATGGCCTCCTTCTGGAGCAGCGGCGCTTATGCAGCCGCAGTTATTTCTCCCATTCCATGCATCACGCTTTGGTCACAATTGGTATAACCTATTCCTCTGAAGAATACCCTGGTCATCTTAATCACTATATGATAATAGTCAACTAGCCTAGCCTATCCTAATTACACAAAAACTGTCAGTGAACATATCAAGCTGCACAAAAAGTCTGTCAGTGAACATATCAAGCTGCACAAAAAGTCCTTTGTAAAGAGATCATAGCCCCATGTCTTCAATTGAGGCCCCTCACAAGCTAAGGAAGAGTGCCTGACATTAAAGCCCATAACACATGAAGAAATAGCAAAAATCCCCACCGCCAGGAGAGATGGAAGAGAGGATCTCAGAAACCTCAACAGGGAATTCCCAGAAATACAACCTCCTCTCAGATAAAGAATTCAAAGAGGAAATCGTAAAGATGGTTGACGAACTCAAAGCAACTATGGAATGAACATCCAATAAATTAAGGAAGGATATGGATGCAGCTTTGGAACGGTCCACCGAGATAATCCAGGAAGAAATGAGAGCAGAAATTTCAAAGCTAAAAAACAGGAGTGACACAATTAAAAGAATCGGTAGATGAAATAAAAAACTCAGTAGGAGCCCTCAATAGTAGAATGGCTCCAGCCAAAGACAGAATCAGTGACCTTGAAGATGAGCTGCAGAAAGCATATAGGCAACAACAAATAATGGCAAAAGACCTCAAAATGACTCTAGAGCGAATTAGAATCCTAGGGGATGACCACAAGAGAAATAACATAAGAATCATTGGAGTACCAGAACCACAGGGAACCAATCCCAATGAAAAAAACACAATTAAAGACATCATTGATAAGAAATTCCCAGAGCTAGAGAATGCGGGCATCCAGATCCAAGGAGTCCGAAGGGTGCCAGCTAAAAGGGACCCAAATAAAACGTCTCCAAGGCATATCATAGTCAGAATGACGGATGCCGTGGATAGAGACGCAATACTGCAAGCAGCAAGATCAAAGAAGGAAATCACATACAAAGGAGCACCCCTTAGATTCGCAGCAAACCTATCAGAGGAAACCTTCCAAGCCTGAACACAATGGTGGGATATAGTGAAAACACTTAATGAAATGAACACCTCACCAGAATACTTTACCCGGCTGAACTCTCAGTTAAACTTGAAGGAACTATTTTACTATTTCACAGAGAAACAAGAGCTCAGGAACTTCATAGACTCAAGACAAAACTTAAAAGAAGGACTAAAAGGGGTACTATAAAATAAGGAAAAACCCTACAAGAACAACAAACCCTACAGAAAGATGGTACAAAATCCCATGACAATAATTTCTCTTAATGTTAATGGTCTAAATGCACCAATCAAGAGGCACAGAGTGGCACAATGGATTCGGAAACTAAACCCAACTTTCTGCTGCCTACAAGAAACACATCTGAATAGCCAGAACAAACACAGACTCAAAGTCAAAGGATGGAAAACAATCCTGCAAGCAAACAACATTCTCAAAAAGGCTGGGGTGGCCATACTAGTCTCCGACAACATAGATTTCAGGCTGAAAAAGATCAGAAGAGACAGCGAAGGTCATTTTCTATTCATCAAGGGATATGTACAACAGGAAGAAATCACACTCTTAATTGTATACGCACCTAATGAACGACCAGCTAAATACTTAAAAGAACTCCTAACAGAATTTAAGGGGGACATAACTAGCACCACGATAGTAGCTGGAGACTTCAACACTGCCTTATCACCTCTGGATAGATCGACAAGAACAAAAATCAGCAAGGAAACAATGGCTCTGAAGGAAGAAATGGAGGAGACAGGGCTAATAGACCTATACAGGGCTACACACCCCAAAAAGAAAGAATACACATTCTTTTCCAGCGCACATGGAACATTTTCCAAAATAAACCACTTTCTGGGTCACAAATTATACCTTAATAGAATCGGGAAGGCAGAAATTGTATCAACTATCTTTTCAGACCATGATGCACTAAAAATGGAAGTTAATCACACCAGACACGGAGAACTAAATCAAGCACCTGGAAATCAAACAATGAGTGGGTCATGAAGGAAATCAAGGAAGAAATCAAAAAATACCTCGAAACAAATCCAGCAATACCACTTCTGGGAATATATCATGGAGAAACAAAAAAGTATAGTCGAAATGACATCTGCACTTACATGTTCATCGGGGCACTGTTTACAATAGCCAGAATTTGGAAAAAAACCCAAGTGCCTGAGAACAGATGACTGTTTAAAGAAACTTTGGTACATCTATACAATGGAATACTATGCAGCTGTTAGAAAAGATGAAGTCATGAACTTTGCATATAAGTGGATCAACATGGAAAGTATCCTGCTAAGTGAAATGAGCCAGAAGGAGAGGGACAGACATAGAAAGATCGCACTCATCTGTGGAATGTGAAATAACAGAGTAGGAGACTAATACCCAACAGTAGTAGTATATAATACCAGGAGGTTGGCTCCATAGCTTGAAGATGGCCTCACATGCTGGGGGAAAGTCATCCCAGTTAGAGAAGGGAACACCAAGTAAAATGTGATTGGAGATCCCGTGCGGGAAGGGAGATGCATGCTGAAAGTAGACTAGAGACTGAACATGATGGCCACTCAATACCCCTATTGCAAACCACAACACCCAAAAGAAGAGAGATAGAACAAATTGGAGTGCCCTGCCACAGAGGCGGGGTATGGTGGGGGGATGGGATTTGGGGGTGGGAGGGATACTGGGTTCATTGGTGGTAGAGAATGGACCCTGGTGGAGGGATGGGCTCTCAAACATTGCATGAGAGAAAAACAAGGAAGAAATTATGTGAATCTGTAACTGTACCCTCACTGTGACTCACTAATTAAAAATAAATAATTTTTTTAAAAATCCAGGTACAGTTTAGCTAAATGTCTCTGCCTCAAATTCTTAAAATCTCTAACCAAATTATCAGGTGGAGAATATTGTCTGCCATGGAGGCAGGGGGAGGGTGGGAAAGGAGGGCATATACCAGGGATATTGGTGATGGGGAATGTGCACTGGTGGAAGGATGGGTGTTTAATCATTGTGTGATTGTAACTCAAACATGAAAGCTTGTAATTCAATAAAATAAAAAAATAAAGAAAAGAAAAAAATATATCAGGTGGGACTGGAGTCTCTTCTGAATACCCAGTGAAGGAAGATCTATTCTCAATATCTCCTTTTTGCTTGTTGGTAGGATTCATTTCCTTATTTAGTACAAAGGGCTTTATATCTTTGAGGCAGTGTTTATAAACATTCTAGCAGGATTTTTATAGAAATTGTACACAATCCCTGTCACTGTCATCCCATTGCTCATCGATTTGCTCTAGCGGGCATCAGTAATGTCTCCATTGTGAGACTTATTGTTACTGTTTTTGGCATATCAAATATGCTACGTAGCTTGCCAGGCTCTGCCGTACAGGTGAGATACTCTTGGTATTGCCAGGCTCTCCGAGGAGTTGGAGCAATCGAACCACGGTCGGCCGCATGTAAGGCAAATTCCTTACCCGCTGTGCTATCACTCCATCTCACACAATCCCGAAATTCATAAATCCCTAAAATTCATACAAAATATAAAAGATCTGTAATAGCTAATTTTTTAAATTTTTTATTTTTTATAAGAGAATCACTGTGATGTACAGTTACAAACTTATGAACTTTTGTGTTTGCATTTCATTCATACAGTGATTATTAACTCATCGCTCCACCAGTGCCCATTCTCCTCCACCAATGATCCCAGTATCCCTCTCACCACCCCTACCCCATCCCCCACCACCCCACCCTGCCTCTGCGCAGGACATTCCCTTTTGTTCTCTCTCCTTTTGGGTGTTGTAGTTTGCAATAGAGGTATTGAGTGGCCTTCATGTTCGATCTATATTCTACTTTCAGTTCGCATCTTCCAACCCGAATGGGTCCTCCTTACATCTTCTATTTGGTGTTCCCTTCTCTATCTGAGCTGCCTTTTCCCCCAGTATGTGAGACCAGTTTCTAAGCTGTGGGGCAGACCTC
This sequence comes from Sorex araneus, assembly GCF_027595985.1. NCBI lineage: Eukaryota > Metazoa > Chordata > Mammalia > Eulipotyphla > Soricidae > Sorex > Sorex araneus. Next base: position 232,843,601 of record NC_073313.1, on the reverse strand, counting down.
CCGGTCCTTATCTCTACTATTCTTGGGTGTTTGTCTCCCACTCTGTTATTTCATATTCCACAGATGAGTGTGATCTTTCTATGTCTGTCTCTCTCTTTCTGACTCACTTCACTTAACATGCTACTTTCCATGTTGATCCACATATATGTAAATTTCATGACTTCATCTTTTCTAACAGCTGCATAGTATTCCATTGTGTAGATGTACCAAATTTTTAAAAATAAAAATGAAATAAAATATAGCTATTCCGGCCCTCCCTTTCCCCCACTTCCCGCTGCCGTCTGCGTCCCCCGAGTTTCTGAAGTCACTCCCTGCTCGCCCTGCGCACCCCGTCTCCCGAACCGGCTTGTAACTGTGCACGTCCATCAGGTACGAGGACCATCCCTCGGCCACGCCCTCCCGTCCCCCCCATCAACAGGAAGACACTGGGGGCGTGGCCTGTGTCTTAGTGGGCGTGGTCTAAAGTGGGCGTGGCTTCCTCTCAGAGCGGCCAACGCTAACGCGGCCGCAGTTATTCTTTGCTACCTCAGCTCAATCGGTACTGTGTATTCCTTTGAAAACTCACTTTTGCGATCTCAAACACTTACGCAAAATAGCCATTAGCTTAGGCTGACAGTATAAAAGCTATCAGTGAATAAGGGAAGTTTAGCACAATCGGAGCCCCTTCTTCCCACAAAAAGGAAGAGGAATAAATAACTACAAGGTTCCAACTCTACACTTCCGTGACAATATGAAGAAGCAGCGAAAATCCCCCCCGCGAAGAGAGGGGGAAGAAGAGATACCAGAAACCTCAACAGGGGCTTCTCACATCTACGACCTCTCAGATAAACAATTCAGAGAGGAAATCTGGAGGAGAGTCGACCTACTCCAAGCAAATATGGAACAGACATCCAATAAATTAAGGGAGGAGATGAATGAAGCGCTGGAACGGTCTACCAAGAAAATACAGGAAGAAACGAGAGCAGAAATGAGAGCAGAAATTTCAAACCTTCGAACGGAAGTCTCACAAATAAAGGAATCGGTAGATGAAATAAAAATCTCACTAGATGCCCTCAACAGTAGAATGACTACAGCCGAAGACAGAATCAGTGATCTGGAAGATGAGCTGCAGAAAGCTTATAGACAGCAACAAATCATGGCCAAAGACCTCAAAATGGCTATAGAGCGAATCAGAGCCCTGGGGGATGACTTCAAGAGGAACAACATAAGAATCATTGGAGTACCAGAACCGCAGGGAAGCAACCCCAATGAAAAAAACACAGTCAAAGATATCATTGCTAAGAAATTCCCAGAGCTGGAGAAGGCAGGCATCCAGATACAAGGAGTCCAAAGAGTACCAGCAAAAAGAGACCCGAATAAAAAGACCCCAAGGCATATCATAGTCAGAATGACGGATACCATGGATAGAGACACAATTCTGCAAGCAGCAAGGGCAAGGAAGGAAATCACATACAAAGGAGCACCCCTCAGATTTACGGCCGATCTGTCAGAAGAAACCCTCCGAGCCCGAAGACAATGGTGGGACATAGTGAAAAAACTCAACGAAATGAATGCCTCACCAAGAATACTTTATCCAGCTAAACTCTCACTCAAACTCGAAGGAACCATACACTATTTCTCGGATAAACAACAGCTCAGGAACTTCATAGACTCAAAACCAATCTTGAAAGAAGGTCTAAAGGGGCTACTGTAAGACAAGGAGGAGCCCCATAAGAACAACAAATCCCACAGAAAGATGACACAAAACCACATCACAATAATCTCTCTCAATGTCAATGGCCTAACTGCACCTATCAAGAGACACAGAGTGGCTAAATGGATCCGGAAATTAAACCCAACATTCTGTTGCCTGCAAGAAACACACCTGAACAAACAGAGTAAACATAGACTCAAAGTCAAAGGATGGAAAACAATCCTCCAAACAAACAACCCCCTTAAAAAAGCTGGAGTGGCCATCCTGGTATCCGACAACATAGATTTCAGGATGAAAAAGATCAAAAGGGACAGCGAAGGTCATTTTCTGTTTATCAAGGGATATGTACAACAGGAAGAAATCACACTCTTAAACGTATATGCTCCTAACAAACGACCGGCTAAATTTTTAAAACGACTCCTAACAGACTTCAAAGAGGACATCACTAACAGCACAATTGTAGTCGGAGACTTCAATACGGCCTTATCGCCTCTAGATAGATCCACAAGAACAAAACTCAACAAGGAAACACTTACTCTGAATGAAGAAATTGAAGAGAGAGGCCTAATAGACCTATACAGGGCCTTACACCACAAAAAGAAAGAATACACATTCTTTTCCAGTGCACATGGAACATTTTCAAAAATAGACCATGTACTGGGCCCCAGAACATACCTCAATAGAATCGGAAAAATAGAAATTGTATCAACCATCTTTTCAGACCACGGTGCGCTGAAGATAGAAGCTAACCACCCACAAATACGGAAAATCAAATCAAACACCTGGAAATTAAACAATTCCATGTTGAACAATGAGTGGGTCAAGAAGGAAATCAAGGAAGAAATCAAAAGATACTTAGAAACAAATGAGAATGAAGACACGAGCTACCAAAACCTATGGGACGCAGCTAAAGCCGTGTTAAGGGGAAAATTTATAGCTCTCCAAGCATTCCTCAGGAAGGAAGAAAGGACCCACATAGATAGCTTGACTTCACGACTCAAGACCCTAGAAAAGGACCAGAGAAAGGACCCCAAACCAGACCGAAGGAAAGAAATAATAAAAATTAGAGCAGAAATTAATGACATCGAAACCAAAAAAACAATCCGAAAGATCAATGAAACAAAGAGTTGGTTCTTTGAGAAAATAAATAAGATTGATAAACCGCTAGCAAGACTCACAAAGAAAGAAAGAGAGAAAACTCTAATAAATCGAATCAGAAATGAAAAGGGGGACATCATAACAGAAACCAGTGAGATTCAAAAGATCATTAGAGACTACTTTGAAGGTCTTTACGCCACAAAAAAGGAGAACCTAAAAGAAATGGATGGATTCCTTGATTCCTACAATCTCCCAACACTGAAGAAAGAAGACCTGGAATACCTGAATAGACCCATCAATGTTAAGGAAATTGAAACTGTAATCAAAAACCTCCCCAAAAACAAAAGCCCAGGCCCAGATGGTTTCACTGGCGAATTCTTCCCAACATTTAAAGAAGACCTATTGCCTGTTTTCCTCAAACTTTTCCAGGAAATTGAAAAAACAGGAACTCTCCCAAACAGTTTCTATGAAGCACATATCTCCCTAATACCAAAAGCAAACAAAGACACCACTAAGAAAGAAAATTACAGACCAATTTCCCTGATGAACACCGATGCGAAGATCCTCAACAAAATACTAGCAAATAGGATCCAACAACTCATCAAAAAGATCATACATCACGACCAAGTGGGATTTATCCCAGGGATGCAAGGATGGTTTAACATTCGGAAATCAATCAACATAATCCAGCATATCAACAAAAGTAAAGATAAAAACCATATGATCATATCAATAGATGCAGAGAAAGCATTTGACAAGATCCAACATCCTTTCATGATGAAAACCCTCGCCAAAATGGGGTTTGGAGGAACTTTCCTCAAGATAGTCGAAGCCATCTATCACAAGCCTACGGCAAGCATTATCCTCAATGGGGAAAAACTAAGGGCCTTTCCTCTGAGATCAGGCACAAGACAAGGATGCCCACTCTCACCACTCCTCTTCAATATAGTACTGGAAGTACTTGCGATAGCTATTAGACAAGAAAAAGAGATTAAGGGCATCCAGATAGGAAGGGAAGAAATCAAACTCTCACTATTTGCAGACGACATGATACTATATCTAGAGAAGCCTAAAACCTCTACTAAGAAACTCTTAGAAACAATAGACTTATACAGTAAAGTTGCAGGCTACAAAATCAATACCCAAAAATCCATGGCCTTCATATATGCAAACAATGAGGCAGAGGAAAGGGACATGAAAAAAGCAATCCCATTCACAATCGTGCCCCAGAAAATCAGGTACCTCGGAATCAGCTTAACCAAGGAAGTAAAAGACCTCTACAAAGAAAACTACAAAACGCTACTCCATGAAATCAAAGAGGACATGAGGAAATGGAAACATATACCCTGCTCGTGGATAGGGAGAATCAATGTTGTCAAAATGGCAATACTCCCTAAAGCATTATACAGATTCAATGCGATCCCTATAAATATACCCATGACACTCTTCAAAGAAATGGATCAAGCAATCCTAAAATTCATATGGAATAACAAACGTCCAAGGATAGCTAAAACAATTCTTGGGAAAAAGATGATGGGAGGCATCACCATCCCCAACCTCAAACTTTACTACAAAGCAGTAACAATTAAAACAGCATGGTACTGGAACAAAGGCAGAGTTGTAGACCAATGGAACAGGGTGGAATATCCCTATACACAACCCCAAATGTATGACCATCTAATCTTTGATAAGGGAGCAAGAGATGTGAAGTGGAGCAAGGAAAGCCTCTTTAACAAATGGTGTTGGCACAACTGGACAACCACATGCAAAAAAATGGGTTTAGACCTTGACCTGACACCATGCACAAAAGTCAGATCAAAATGGATTAAAGACCTCAACATCAGACCACAAACCATAAGGTACATTAAAGACAAGGTCGGCAAAACCCTCCACGATATTGAAGATAAAGGTATCTTTAAAGGTGACACGGAACTAAGCAATCTAGTAAAAACAGAGATCAACAAATGGGACTACATTAAACTAAAAAGCTTCTGCACCGCAAGAGATACATTGACCAGAATCCAAAGACTATCCACAGAATGGGAAAGGATATTTACACAATACCCATCAGATAAGGGGTTGATATCAAGGGTATATAAAGCACTGGTTGAACTCTACAAGAAGAAAACATCCAACCCCATCAAAAAATGGGGCAAAGAAATGAACAGAAACTTTACCAAGGAAGAAATACGAATGGCCAAAAGGCACATGAAAAAGTGCTCTGCATCACTAATCATCAGAGAGATGCAGATCAAAACAACCATGAGATACCACCTCACACCACAGAGACTAGCACACATCCAAAAGAACAAAAGCAACTGCTGTTGGAGAGGTTGTGGGGAGAAAGGGACCCTTCTTCACTGCTGGTGGGAATGCCGACTGGTTCAGCCCTTCTCGAAAACAATTTGGACGACTCTCAAAAAATTAGATATTGAATTCCCATTTGACCCAGCAATACCACTGCTGGGAATATATCCCAGAGAGGCAAAAAAGTACAATCGAAACAACATCTGCACATGTATGTTCATCGCAGCACTGTTTACAATAGCCAGAATCTGGAAAAAACCCGAATGCCCCAGAACGGATGACTGGTTGAGGAAACTTTGGTACATCTATACAATGGAATACTATGCAGCTGTTAGAAAAAAGGAGGTCAAGAATTTTGTAGTTAAGTGGATGGGCATGAAAAGTTTCATGCTGAGTGAAATGAGTCAGAAAGAGAGAGACAGACATAGAAAGATTGCACTCATCTATGGTACATAGAATAACAGAGTGGGAGACTAACACCCAAGAACTGTAGAAATAAGTACCAGGAGGTTGACCCCATGGCTTCGAGGCTGGCCTCACGTTCCGGGGAAAGGTCAACTCAGAGAAGCGATCACCAACTACATTGTAGTCGAAGGCCATGTGGGGGAAGGGAGTTGTGGGCTGAATGAGGGCTAGAGACTGAGCACAGAGGCCACTCAACACCTTTATTGCAAACCACAACAGCTAATTAGAGAGAGAGAACAGAAGGGAATGCCTTGCCACAGTGGCAGGGTGGGGTGGGGGGGAGATGGGATTGGGGAGGGTGGGAGGGACGCTGGGTTTACGGGTGGTGGAGAATGGGCACTGGTGAAGGGATTGGTTCCCGAACTTTGTATGAGGGAAGTATAAGCACAAAAGTGTATAAATCTGTAACTGTACCCTCACGGTGATTCTCTAATTAAAAATAAATAAATTTAAAAAAAAATGATGGGGTGGATATATCAGTAATTGTTGGATTTTAAGTAATGTACTAAATTTAGGGTTGGTGAATTTGTAGTTGATAAGTCTTTCTCAAGTGTAAATGCAATCTTATGTCATTGGTGTTACATGAGGGAATAGATGACAACAAAGAATTAGGATATAGAGGAGCAAGTTGCAGATATAGAGCATATCCCCTTCCCATATGTTTGGGATTATTTTATTTTGATTAAGTTTTACTCTGGGGATCAGACTCAGGGCTTTATACATGCAAGACATGCACTTTACCATTGAGAAATATCCTCAGCTCTATTTTACATAATAATATTTCATCTATTAAAATTTTATATGCTATAAACTATGTTTGGTAACATTCAATATTTTGTTGCAAATTAAAGGAAATAAACAAGAGTACTCATGAAAAAAAATATAGCTATTCCAAAATTTCCAAAATTAATACAAGTACAAGTAACCAAGATACTGGCATTACAAATATGGTAGATGTACAGATTCATGAAACAAAGCAGAGACCAGAAATAGATTTACACTTGTTAGTTCACTTTTGACTATGGTAACTAAGGACCTTAAGGAAAGGAATATCCCTTCAACAAACATGCATAAATAATTTAAAATTAAAATTTGACATATTTCACATAACACATACAAAAAATTAGAGCAGAATATACAATCTAAACAGAAAAAACTAAAACTTTAAAACTTCTAGAAAAATTCAAAGAACATATGTACAACTTAGAAATAGGCAAATATTTCTTAGACAAAACCATTATCACTGACCATGAAAACAATGATAATGGAGCAGCAAGAATTCTAAATTTTAAAAGGCATTGTTATGCCAGTGGCAAAGGCAATAGAATCAAAAATAAATAAATGAGACTACATAAAATTAAAATTTTTCTTTATTTCAAAAGAAACATAAGCTAAAACTTAAAGTAGCTAAAAGGGAGAAAATATTTGTAGCCAACACATCAGATAAAAGTTCAGTATCCATGATATACATATGTCTGTGTGTGTGGGTGAGTGTGTGTAATATATATGCATACATTGAAGTCAACAACTAAAAACTTTTTAAAATACCAAAAAATGGGGAGAGGAAATGAACAGGGACTTCTGTGAGGAAGACTAACGAATGACAAATAGGAACATAGAAAAGTGCTCATCATCACTTATTATTAGGGAAACCCAAATCATGACAACAATGAGATATTATCTCACACCAATGAGAATTGCACATATCAAAAATACCAGGAAAACTGGACAACCCCAGAAATAATTTCTGAGTGTAGAGCCAGAAGCAACACCTGAACATCACCAGTGTGACCCCAAAATAAAACAACAAAATACTGAGAACAATCTGTGTTCTTGGGGATGTGATGAGAAAGTAACTTTCATCCACTGCTGGTTGGAATGCTGTCTGGCTCAACACCTGTGAACAACAGTCTGGAGGGTTCTCAGTGGACTTACAGTAAAACTGCCATCTGACCCAGAAATTCCACTCTTGGATATTTATCACCATGACAGAAAAACACTCATTCAAAAGGAAGTATGCAAACCATTATTCATTGTAGCACTCAGTACAATAGCTAAGACTTGAAATCAACCGAGATGTCCAACAACAGATAAGTGGATCATGAAAATGTGCTATATATACACAATGGAATACTACACAGATGTAAGGAATGATGTAATCATGCAATCCACTGAGACATGGATGGAACTGGAAGATATATTAAATGAAGGACGCCAAAAGAATTATAAACACAGGATGATATCACTTTTATGTGGTGTTTAAATAACTGGATGAGGAAATTCAATGTTTACAGGGGGATGCCTAGGTCACCGTTGGCCCCCGAGCATAAGGAGGAGAAGGAAAGTAATTGAACGGGGCTGAGGAGAAGAGATAGATGAGAAGCAACAGCAGGTCAGAGGGATTTAGATGCATTGCTAGTGTTAAGGAATGATAGAGCTAAATATCCAAACCACAGAAACAACAACACTGAAATCATGAGACACAAAGTTCAACAATCAAACTAAAAAAAAAATGCTTTTTTTTTAATAGTTCTTTTTAATTAGTGAGTCAACGTGAGGGTACAGTTACAGATTTATACATTTTTGTGCTCATGTTTCCCCCACATACAAAGTTCAATACCCATCCCTTCACCAGTGCCCATTCTCCACCACCAGTAAACCCAACATCACTCCCCCCCTCCCCAGTCCCGTCTCCCCCCACCCCACACTGCCACTATGGCAGGGTATTCCCTTTTGTTCTCTCTCTCTTATTAGGTGTTGTGGTTTGCAATAAAGGTGTTGAGTGTCCATTGTGTTCAGTCTCTAATCTATATTCGCCCGCATCACCCTTCCCCCACATGACCTCCGAACACATTTTACTTGGTGTTAAAAGCATAAACATTAACATGATTGTAAACCATATTGCCTCAATAATAAAATTTTAAACAGAAAAAATAAAATAAATAAATAAATAAATAAATAAATAAATAAATAAATAAATAAAGGTGCCCGTCAAGATGGCAGGCTGGGAGTGGGGAGGTTAGGAGAGAGAACCTGAGAACACTGGTGGAGGGAAGTTGACACTGGTGGGGGGATGGGTGCTAGAATTTTGCAGGTCTCTGAATAACTTTGTAAACCACAGGGCTTTAATAAAATAAATAACATACTGTTAAAAAGTGCATAGGAACTGACATATTGCAATTAAATATTTGCATTATATACCTCTTAGTGAGTACTTGTACTTACAATGTATAGATGGCATTGACTCCATAATAAAAACATAAACAACTTAACATTTTTTAAAGACAAGATATCTGAGCAGGTACTTTATAATGAAGATTTACAATGGCTGTGAAGCAAACAAAAAGTTCACAACATCATAAATCTTCAGGAAAATTACAATTATAAGCACACTGAGATATAGCTATGTCACCTGCTAGGTAACTGATGTAAAAAAGAATGACCAAATCATATGTGCACCAGAATGTGGAACAAGTAGAATGTTTATAGCTGTATGGCCAAAGTTAAAATATAAAAAAAATTACAACTGAAAATATATCTAGAAATTTCTCACCAGTTAAACTTAAACTCACGATGTAGAATGTCTACTTCTGAGTATTTATCTGAGTATTTATAGCAACCTCTTCAGCACCCATATCCAATACATTCACTAGAAAAATATGTTGGAGAAAATATTTTTATATAGATATGCCACAGAGATATTGTAGATTTGTTCCAGATTATCATAGTAAAGTAAGTATTGCAAAGAAATGAATTATATCTGTTTTCTATTACATATAAAAATTGTATGTAAACTATTGCAATATATGAGGTATTATATTTAAAATGTACATATCAATTAAAATACTTTATTGCTAAAAATTCCAATTAATATCTGATCCATCAGTGAATAATCTAGGTGAAGGGTCTTACCTCAGTCTGGATATGGCTACTGACCGATCAGGGTAGTGGTTGCCTAAAGGTGGGATTGTTGTGGTGATTTCTTAAAACAATGAAGTTTGTCACATCAACTGATACTTTCACACACAAAAAAAATTCCAACTCTGCATCATGCTATGCTATTTGATAATGTTTTTCTCAAAGAAGAAATTCTTTCAAAGTTGAAGTAAATCTTCTCCAAGCCCTATCACTGTATTATTAATTAAGATTATGTCACATTCTAAATTCTTTGGTATCAGTTCAATAATGTCCATAGCCTTTCCACAGGAATGGATTCCATTTCAAGAAACCACTTTATTTGCTCTTCCCTAAGAGAAACAATTTTTAATCTGTTTCAATTTTATCATGAAAAGGAAACAATTTAGGGGGGTTAGGGATGTGGGGGTGTGGGGTGGAGCTATACTGGGATTCTTGATGGTGGAATATGTGCACTGGTGAAGGGATGGGTATTCGAGCATTGTATAACTGAGATTTAAACCTGAAAACTTTGTAACTTTCCACATGGTGACTCAATAAAAAAATTAAAATTAAAAAAAAGAAAAGGAAACAATTTAGACTTATCTTCGGGATCCCCTATGGATTCCAGATCTTTTTGTTGCTCTTTCTACCAACCACATTTGCAATTTTTTCTTCACACTGAAGACTTGAACCATTGTAAGTCATCCATGAGGGCTGGAATGTACATTTTTTTAATTGAATCATCTGTGAGATATACAATTACAAAATTGTTCATGATTGAGTCTTAGTCATATGTTATTCCAACACTCACTTCCCAACCTCTGTTAATTTTCCTGCTTTGAACTGCTCCCATGAATCACAAATGTTTATGATGGGTCGAGAATGGTAAATTTGTTCCATAAGACTTTTAGTTTGTTTAGTTCCCTCAGAAGAGCCACTGTGTATGGCAGCTATGTGATAACACCTGAAAGTTAAAATTCTATTAACATCTTCTTCTAATAGAAGACTGTTTTATCTTCATTGAGAAGCCATTATTGAGTGTCACCATCTCATTAATGATCCTAGCTAGATCTCCAGGATAACTTGTAACTTCTACATCAGCACTTGTTAATTCACCTTGCACTTCTATATTATGAAACAATTCTTTTCATATCTCATGAAGAACCTTAGGTAGTTTCCAACTTTTCTTCTATAGTTTTCTTACCTCTGTAACTCTTAATAGAATTGAAGAGTTAGGACCTTGCTCTAAATTAGGCTTTGGCCTAAGGGAGTGCTGTGACTGGCTTGCTCTCCAAGACAGACCACTAAAACTTTTTCTCTATCAGCAATAAGGCTGTTTCACATTCTTATCATTCATGAGTTCACTGGAGTGGTGCTTTTAATTTCCTTCAAGAACTTTTCTTTGCATTCACAACTTGGATGTTCTGCACAAGAGGACAAGCTTTGGAATGAATTTTGCTTTCAACATACCTTTCTCACTAAGCTAAATTATTTTTAGCTGTTGATTTAAAGTAAGAAACATGTGACTTTCTCTTTCACTTTAACAGTTAAAGGCCATTGCAGGGCTATTAATTGGCCTGACTTAAATTTTTTGTGTGTTTCAAGTAATAGGGAGGCTGAAAGAAAGAGACGGAATGAGGGGGTGGGGAGAGAGAGAGAAAGGGAGGAAAGGAGGGAGAGAGAGAAAGAGAAAAGAGAGAGAGAAACTGTGAAAACAATTGATCAGCTGAACTGTCAGGCACACATTTATTGATTAAGTTCACTGAAGCATGACTGTTGGAGCCTCAAACAAATTATAACAGTAACTTTAAAGATCAGTAATCACAGATCACTATAATAGATATAATGATAATAAAAATATATTAAATGATTCAAGTTTACCAAAACATGGCAGAAACAAAATGAGCACATGCTATTGGAGAAAAAAACACCAATAGACTTTCTGCTTGCAGGATTGCCACAAACCTTCAATTTGTGAAAACACAATATATGTGAAGTGCAATAAAGTGAAGCACAATAAGACTAGGCATGACTGCAATGGACATGGGTTATTAGTCAGAATAGGCAAAGAACATCTATAAATCAATAAGAAAATAAGAAAGGGGTTAAAAATATGGACCAGCAGTGTTCAGATGACCCTGATTAAATGGTTCATCAAACTAACTGAAAAAAAAATGCAAATCAAAACAAGATGGGAAAAAAGTCTTTTTAGAAAATCATTTAAAGTTTTTAATTTAATTCTCTGAATGTGGACCTTTTTTAAATTTTTTAAATTTTATTTGATTTCATAATTTATTGAATTACCATGAGATAGTTACAAGCTTTCATGTTTGGATTACAATCTCACAATGATCAAACACCCATCCCTCCAACAGTGCACATTCCCAGCCACCAATATCCCGGGTATACCCCCCCTTTCCCACCATCCCCCGCCTCTATGGCAGACAATATTCCCCATACTCTCTCTCTACTTTTGGGCATTATGGCTTGCAACACAGACCCTGAGAGGTCATCGTGTTTGGTCCATTATTTACTTTTGGCACACATCTCCCATCCCGACTAATTCCTCCAGCCATCATTTTCTTAGTGATACCTTCTCTATTCTATCTGCCTTCTCCCCTCTGCTCATGAAGCAGTCTCCCAGCTATGGGGCAATCCTCCTGGCCCTAGTATCTACTGTCCTTGGATGTCAGAAAGAGAGGGACAGACATAGAAGGACTGCACTCATTTGTGGGAAAAATAATTTTAAATCTGAATTAGCTAACATCTAAATATGCTTAGATTTCAAACACTACAAGCTTCAGAAACACGAAAATTCACATGTTAGAGGATTATCAATTAGTTCAACCTTTAGAGAATAATTTGATAGTGTTTCGTACACCTGATACGAAATCAGACACTTTCAAACACCAGTTTTACCCTTAGACTCATGCCCTTTACACATTAAAATACATATGTGCCAGAGCACCATGTACAGAAACATACCTAACAGCAGTGTTTGTAATAGCAAGACATTGTGGAACTACCTACGTGTTTATTGATAGTTAAACAGATAATTCTGAATGCTTATCATGAAGTAATAAATAGCAAGAAAATGAATGAGCTAGAATTGCCTGCAGCAATATGACTCCAGTTTACAAACATAATATTGGAAAAGAAAATCTATTAGAAAAATTATATATTATGATGACTCTATGATGAAGCTGAATAGTAATAAGTTTTGTTTTATTTAGGAACAAATAGATGGAGGGGTATAAAAGCGATTAGATCATAGGTTTCCAAACTTATTTGGCCTATCAGCCCCATTTCAGACAAACAATTACTCAATGCTCTCTATAAATCTGTCTTCTTTAAGCAAGCAAACAGAAAGTCCCCCCTCCCCCCGCCCATGGCACCTGAGCTTACTGCTACCTCCCTTTATCATTCAGTACACTTTGGGCATGGTATTGTTCACTTTGGGAATAGATATCACCGGCAGCAGGACATGGTACTTAGTAGCAAAAACTCTAGATGTCAATGCCTGGATTTGTGTCCTAGTTCTGTAATCTAGTAGCTGTGTGATTTGCAAGTTACTTAACTTCTCAGTATCAGTTTTGTGATTTGTTAAATGAGAATCATTGGAGCCCAAGAGATAGCATAGTGGTTAAGTCACTTACCCTGCATGCATGCTGGTTCCAACTCAGGCACAGCACATGGTTCCGCAAGCCCCACGAGGAGTGATCCTTGAACACAGAGCCAGGAGTAAGCCCTGAGAACAACCAGCTGTGGGTCAAATCTTCCACCCAAAAGAATGGTTTTACTATCCAATTCATTGTGTATTATAAGGTTAACAGCAAGTCATATTTGATATAGCAATTAACACAGTGCCTATCAGAGTACCTGCATATACTAAATAATTACCAATAATGAATATTGAATTCCAGAGAGTGATCACTACTGTTGGGGTTGGAGGGGTTATCAGAGAAGAGTTCGACTGTACTTGAAATATACTGCTTCTTAAACTGATGGTCGCGTGCACCCAGGTGTTTTACCTTAATATCATTGATGGTCAGATTATTTCAAAATTTGAGGGGTATTATGCAAAGTATTTTAAATATATTACTAAATTTGTCAGGGGACATCACTGTCACTGTCTTCCCATTGCTCATCAATTTGCTCGAGCAGGCACCAGTAACATCTCAGACTTGTTGTTACTGTTTTTGGCATATCGAATACACCACAGGTAGCTTACCAGGCTCTGCCAGGTGGGCGAGATACTCTCAGTAGCTTGCCAGACTCTCCGAGAGGGGCGGAGGAATCAAACCCGGGTCGGCCACATGCAAGGTGAATGCCCTACCCTCTGTGCTATTGCTCCAGTCCATGTCAGGGTAAATACAATTTATAATTGGGGATTGATAGCCTACCATATTTCAGCTGTCTGGAAAGAGAACCATTCTTAAAATATATGAATCTAACATGCTCTCTTTTTTGTTTTGTTTTTGATTTTGGACCTCACCCAGGGATGTTACTCCTGACTCTGCTCTCAGGAATTGCTCCTGACAGTGTTTGGGGGACCATTTGGGGTGCCGAGGGATCAAACCCAGATTGGCTATGTGCAAGGTAAGCATCCTACCCACTGTACTATCGCTCAGGCCCTGATTTTGGTTAACATTTTCTGGGTGTCATTCCTAATCCAAGGGAACAAAGCTCTGATCTTGGGATCAGAAAACAAATATTCTTTCACCTTCTGCTGCTGATTCATTTAAAGTTTCTGGGCTAGTCTGTCTCCAGTGGCTTCCTCAGGCTTTATTTCATTTGTCTTTAGAACTAATGCATTATCTCCACCTCTTTCAAAAGGCAATAATGAAACCATCTTTCCTGATTGGCAGGGCAGAAATAAGACTTAGAATTTCCTTCCCCCTCCCTTTCAACTGCCTTTGACTAACTAGCAAAGGAGTTTATTTTATTTTAATGAAGTCTGTGAAAAATGATTCATGCTTGAAAGCAGCCTTTCCCCTTGACTTAATGACAGCTTCAGTTTCGGAGCATAAGCTAAAATGTAGAAAGATCCCATGTGGTTTTAGAATGTACATATGAGCTTGTGTGCTGTGCTTTCAAAACTCTCTTTGTTCCTAGGTCTATTGTGCACAGAAGCAAGAGCAGCCTAGACCTTCAGAAGGCACGAGGCACACACACAAAGAGTCATCTTCCAATTTCCCAGTTGTTTGGTTCCCAATTGTTCATGTGATAGAAACAGTGGCAGTAAAGTGATGATGAGGGCGACAATCAGTGGCCTTGGCGTGGACATCCCGCTGCCTTGCTGAGAAAGCAGGGGTAGTTGTTTTCTCCCTGCTGTGCCTGATTTCAGACTCCCAATCTATGATTTACTTTAAAGTAGAACAACAAACAAAATAACTGCTTATCCTTTACCATATCAATGGGAATAATATACAGGTAATGAGGAGGTTTGGCCTTTTAGGCCTATTGTTTGAAAAATAAGAAGGGGTCCAAGGCCAGCTGGTGTGCTAATGGCATCTACTCAAGTGTTTTTTTCTCTCATGGCAAAGGAAAAGAAAATGTTTGGTTTGAAAGGCTCTCCTGGCTCATCTCTTCCTCTGGATTCTCATAGTCAGCATGGTGAGCCCCAGATGTGGCTCTTGTTGACTGACAGTCCTGGGCTTCCATCTAAAATGAGGTTCAATAAAGCTTCTAGCTTATTTGCCAAGCGTGGCTGGTATTATATATATATATATATATATATATATATATATATATCCACACACACTTGACAGAGAATTTAATTCTTGCATTTCAGATTGTTTACACTAAAGAGTTGTATTGTGAGAGTGATTTGATTTCTGTGAGACTGTTTGAACATTTTAATAAAGCTTCGTGAGAAACATTTTCTTTTAAAACAGGAAGCTGGATTTTGCCATGTGTAAATAAACAGAAAATGCCAATTGGCTCAGAGCTTCTGACCTGGAGATTTGGAGTGAAGCCCGAACTGAACTAATCAATATGTGTTCTAGTTTTATTTGTTTAAGAATGAATATAAAGTTCCTCTAGACGAATGTTATTTATCCTTGTGCAGACGGTTAACACGTCTCCACCTTAAAGAAAAGTTGGAACTAAACAAACATGGCATTACACTAATTGTAATTTGACAATTACTCTTCAAACGCAATGAGCACTGACAAATAGCTACTGGATTTAGCGATACCAGCATGAGGATGGCTAAGTTTTATTTTTAAGGAGCCCAGAGTCCATGGTCTGCTTACAGAAACAGACTGTGAAACAAATTGTTAAGATACAAATTGTTAAGTGCAATGACAAACCACAAAACAAGTAGTATGAGAGCCCAGAAATTGGGCATTTAAGTTATTTAGCATCTCAGGATGAGTATAAGCTAAAATGTAGATTATTTTTGGTGGGGGGTGTGACTCATTCTAAGGTAGGAATGGCTAACTCCAGACTAGAAGTACCAGGGGGGTATGGGGTGGTGGGGGGGCGCTGGTGATTGCAGGGTCATGCATGAGGCTATGTATGCCTGTAAGTTTGGGAGATTGTGCCTGAGTTTTGGAGGTTAATGTTTATGTTTTTATGTTTGTGCTTTTGTTTGGCAATTTGGGAGGAGAAAAGGTAGAAAAGGACTTTGGGGACCAAAAGGAAAATGAGAATGAGGTGGAGTTGGTTAGCCTGAAGAGATTTTATTCTAGGGGAAAGGTTTATACACAGATGCTCAAGGCAGCTTCATGCCGGAGGGATGGGAGATACTGGAGATTTTCAGCTCTTCTTGTCCTTCAGAATCACTTCAAGCTTGGTCATTGTGTAAATCTCAAAAATGGTGTATTCAGAAGTAAGAGGATCCCTTCTGGCATGCATACAACATTCAAACAGCAGAGAGAGCTGGAAGGTGACTTGGGAACAAAAGGGAATAGAAGCTCAAGTCCATTCCTGCTTCTTCCCTAAATTCTCAGCGAGGGTCACACTTGCTCCCAGACTGCCCTGTGCCTGTAAGCTCCTCCACCTTTAAAATTAGATCCAAGTAGAAAAGAATCCCTTTTCCTTATTTCCTTTCAGCACAGCTGAGACAGGCAGTAATTTTCAGAAGGAAGTTCATTTGAAACAGCACCACCGCAGCAAACACAAAGGGGGAATGAAAGAGCAAATAACAAAGAAAATATAGAAATCTGTACAACAATTATACTTACAAAATATAGGTTTTTGTGTCTCACAAACAGCAACATTCCTGCCAACCCCACAAACCATTTCTTAAGCCTTTTGTTCTCCCACTCTCTTCCTTGCCCCTTGAGATTCCAGGCTCACAGATGTGGGGGAAGCAGTGTATAGTCAATATCACAGACAACTCCCCCCAAGAAAAGCAGGCAGACTTTGGGGTCCTAGAGACTCAGCATCTATGGAATGAACAGTCTTGACCAGAGATGTTTTTTTGGACTCCCTATGGGGAGCCTAGCCCAGTTAAAGTTCCTGGCACAGAGTGAATAGAACATAAATCTTTCCCATCCTATCCATACACCTAAAACGGCAAGATCTAATGTTTCAAAATTGTTTCTTGTAGGACCCTTCCTCACATCTTCCTTAGATCCTCCCAGATTCAGACCTTTGTTAGCTCTTTGTTTCAACTGCTGCATTGGTCTGGCCCATAAATTTAACTTGGGTGTGTGTGTGTGTGTGTGTGTGTGTGTGTGTGTGCTTTGTAAAGTTTAGTTCTGATCTGATCATTTACACCCATTGACTTCCAAGTTAATGGGGAATTTCTCACGCAGGTGTTCAAAGACAGTTCAACTTCCTGGCTAAATAACCCTTACAGACAGAACCTTTGCTTTAGTCAAACCACTGTAACTAGCATACCTAGACAAAATAGTCATTTTCTAAACGCATGCCTATCTTTGTTTGTATGGGTCTTTTGTATTGGTCCTTTCATCAAGTGATCCCTTTTGTCTGTTTTCAACCTAATGGATTGAAAATCCATACTGTTCATAAATATTCACTCTGGGAACCAAAAAGATAGTACAGGTAGTAAGTCACATGCCTTGCATGTGGCTGATCTCACTCCAATCCCCATAACAATATCTGGTTCTTCTAACACTGCCAGGAGTGACCCCTGAGCAGTCAGTAAACCTTAGCACCACTGTGTGTGGGTCAAATCCCTCTCACCAAAATGCACCCTGAACCATTAACTTGGATAAATCTTTATTTTGTACTATTTTCCTAAAACTTTGATTTTTTTAACCTAATTATCTCATAGCTTATTTTTTTGTTTGTTTCTTGTGTCACACCTGGTGGTGCTCAGGGCTTACTTCTGGCTCAGGGATCACTCCTGCTGGGAATCAGGGGAGGTGGTACGGATGTTGAACCCAGGTCATCTGTGCTCAAGGCAAACACCCTACCCATTGTACTATCACTCCAGCCCCCCATTTACCTTATTCATATACTCAGACTAAATGTTAGAGTCACTGAAGATAGAAATAAAATATCTTAGAACTGGAAATGTGACTCAGTAGAAAAGCTATATCTTGCATGCATGAGATCTGATTTAATCCCCAGCACTGCTTCCTTCCCAAATAAATAAAATACATTATACATCAATGTGGAGATCAGATAAGAAATTATATATAAATTTCTAGCATGGGGATTGGCACATAGTAAGTACACAATAAGCACTCAACAAATGGCATCAAGATCTAGAGCACAGATTCTTATATTAAATAGAATTAGATGTGAGCCTAGATTCCACCATTGTCTAAACTGGTCACTGTCACTGTCATCCCATTGCTCATCGATTTTGCTTGAGCAGGCACCAGTAACATCTCCATTGTGAGACTTGCTGTTACTGTTTTTAGCATATTGAATACGCCATGGGTAGCTTTCCAGGCTCTGCTGTGCAGACAGGATACTCTTGGTAGCTTCCCAGGCTCTCCGAGAGGGGCGGAGGAATAAACCCAGGTCGGCCGCATGCAAGGCAAACGCTCTACCCGCTGTGCTATCGCTCTAGCCCATCTAGACTGGTATGCTTGAGAATGATTTAATTTCATGGATTCTCAGTGTTTTCATCTGTAAAAGTAAGTTGCTTACTACAGTTATTCCTTGTGGGTTTGTGAGGATATATTTGATGGTAGTTTAATTTCATGATAGATATAAAAATACTTAGTTCAGTGTCTGGCATTGAGCAATCCTGTAATGAACTGCCATCACTCCAGGGCCAAAACTTGTTCTTAGCATTCAAAGACATTTAGAGTGAGTTGGGTTGGAGGGACCTCCCATGCAAACACTTACCACAATATGTGAATCTGGGATTTGTTCAGAAGTCCCAACTCTTCCTTCAAGTTCTGTTCCTTCTCTGAAGTCAGAAGACTTCCTTTTCCACAGGAAGTCAATGTGGAAAATAATCTTTTCTCACAGTGCTCTCTGTGACTCTGTCCTGAATATATCTCACTGGTTCTCACTCTAGATGGCAGCTGTCCATCTGGGAAGCGCATCTTCATAGTCATCCACCACAGTGTGTGCAATATGAATTTTCCAGAAGGATGACTTATTCTGACATATTTGCATTCTACTGTTTTGAAGCCAACACTAAAGGTATTACACAAAAAGTCCTTGTATGTGAAGATGATTGGGAGTGTATAGATTTTAGGCATAATTTCTATGTGACTGAACAGATAATATCCACTTTCTTTATTGCACCTTATTGCACCTAGCAAAGAAAAGAGAGGTAGGTGCCTTGTCAAACTGAGAAGACCCATGGAACTCAATGTCTCTTGGGAGAACTCTAAAAGCTGCCCTCTCCAGCTGCTTTGCAAGTTGTTTCTGATTTCTAGCCCTGTAACACAGGATACACACTGCCTGTGGATCTGAACCAGCCATCCAATTGACATCTCAGTTTCCATCTCTGCTCTGTGGCATAAGCTCCAGAGCACGCAATGCCTTGCAGGAAGTCAATCAATTATCTGCAAGTGGGAGACACGATACCATCTCCTGCACTCCAGCCACAGCTGAAATCCAATTCTATCAACTGACTTGAATTTTGGGGGGGGAATGAAAGTCACATTTTGGAAAAGTGGGGTTGATGGGTTGATTCTGCCTGTTATAACTGCAGTTTATGAGGAAATAAAAAAAATGTTATGGAACATTCCCCCAAT
The DNA here is from genome assembly GCF_027595985.1 of Sorex araneus. Taxonomy (NCBI): domain Eukaryota; kingdom Metazoa; phylum Chordata; class Mammalia; order Eulipotyphla; family Soricidae; genus Sorex; species Sorex araneus. The sequence continues at coordinate 232,824,002 of NC_073313.1, read as the reverse complement.
GATCTATTTTTAATTATCCAACCCCAAAGAGTCACAACTGAGTTTATAGGTTTAGTAGAGTTTTTGGTGAATTTTTGATGATTCACATGGAGTCTCTGTTTTCTTATCTGTTAAAGGAGATAATTATATACCTTGTGGTATTTTAAAAGTTAAATTTTATAATAGATGCAGAGCCAAATTATTATGAAGGCAATGAAATTAGGCATCTCATTTGCAAGGACTCATTTCAAATTCTGTAATCTAACTCGTAACCTAGTTTAAATTTTGCATCTCTTTTCTTAAAGAAGGTGAAAATACTATAAGCATCAAATGCCAGAAACTGGAGTCTCTTGCTAGGTGGGAAGATCAGGTAGGTGCTCAGAGGGCTCAGAAGCAACAGATTCTGTGTGCAAAATAGGAGACCTAGAAGGGAAGGTGACTGTCTCTCCAGAGGCATTTAACTGGATCAATCATTTACCATGCTTGGCCCTCAACTAATTATAAGGCTTAAAAGGCAGCTAACCAAATATCCTCTAAAATTATGAGTTGATCATGGCATAATCTCTCGCCTCATTTAATGGGACCTGCATTGACTGTCTTGAGAGAGTTAGGATCTGGGCAGAGGTGCCGGCAGAGTGGCCTGGCTTTGGGGTCAATACTCCAGGGCAGATGCCTCTTAAATCTCACTGGGCAAGCAGTTGCCCTGCCAGCCTTAGCTTTGCTTTTAAAGGTCTCTTCAGTCACTGGCATAGACCCAGGCCACCATGCAGAAATGGACATGTTCTCCATAGCTGGGTATCTCTGTGCACACATGGAGATCCGTGTAAGCAGGCTCTGTTCCAATCACCAGCCTCAGCTCTACTCATCACACCAACTCACGGGGAAACATTTTCCACCCACTCCACCCCCACTCCTTCCTTTCGCACCCTATTCACTTTGCTGCCCTCTGCTTTTCTTCTCCTTTCTCTCTTCCAGTTCATGAATCATGAGACAAATTCCAATCCAAGATAAAAATGTACTTTATTTCACCCTTTTGGCTGTGATTAAGTTCTGTCCACAGCAAGGACATTGCCGTTTCCATGGGAACCAGTACACTCTAAAGCTGAAGCAGATGACAGCATAGAAAAGTGGGAAGAAGGCAAAGAGGTTGGCTACAGTGGCTTTGCACTGGCTAGGCAGGAAACAGAATTGTAGACTCCATGGGCTGGGGAGGAATTTTCCAGGTTCAAGCACATGCCCACCTCCCTAAGTTCCTGTGAAACAATTCCCAAGATAAGCAAATGCCCTTTCTTTCCAGACGTCCATGACAGGTTCTCTAATTGCCTTTGAACGGGCCTGCAGCTGTTAATTTTTAAGGGCAATTATCCAGTGGAGGATTTGAGCCAAACCTGGGGTGTCTGAGACATTCCTCTGGTGCAGCCAGAACTGGAGGAGGCTGCTCTGGAGCGGAGACAGCACCTCAACTTCCCTGGACAGAAACTTTGCTTCATCATCACAGTCCTTGGGCTCAGGCTTTCAGTTTTTGGGTGCACTCAGTCTTCTGAGTTCCCTGAACCCATCAAAACAAAAGCAAAAATCTCGTTTCTTTCTTCTTATAATTTTTCTTAAAGAAGAAAACAGATCATTCATTCTGTCTTCCTGTAATGATCTAGACAGAGTTGGGGGGGTGGAGAGATAATATAATTGGAGGTGTTTTTTAAAAAGCGCCTGACTCGGGTTTTATACCCCGGTACTGCATATGATCCCCTGAGCATAGCCAGGAGTGATCTCTGAGCACAGAGCCAGAAGTAATCCTGGAGTACCACCAGGGGTGGTCCCCAAAACAAAATAACAATATTCACTATTATTATCTAGACAGTGTTAATAGTGGGTCTAAGCAGATAAACTATGAGGAACTATTGGGATCTAATGTTAGTGCCTTGACTACTCTAGCAACAAAACAGAATAGTGATTTTCTGAGCAGCAACCATGCATTTGTGAAACGGGGAGAATCATCGGAGACTTCTCGCCCCCAGTACACTCCCAGCACTTAGCACATGTCAGTCCCTGATGCCTGTTCATGGGAAATAGGATGAGCTGGTGTTGAGAATCCTTTGGGGCCAACTTTTGGATGACTCAGATAAATATTTTGCCCTTAAATGCAGCTGTGAAGCTGAGGGATTGGGAGGCTGAGAGGGAAGGTTTGTCAGGAGAACCACTGGCCTGGCTAGCAGTGTCTCCCCAGCTCATGAGGAACTTTGGATCCTGGTCCTCCTGGATCAGGGTTGTGCCCTATCTTTCAAAGAGCTGATTGCATTCGGGGATTCAAGGGGTCAGCCCAAGCTCAGTCCTTGACTTACACCTTACTAGCTGTGTGTCTGGACAGGTGAAGGACCCAGAGCTTCAATTTCCATATATTAAAATAAGGTGATAATGTCTACCTCAAGTGTGAGATTAGCTGAGAAAAAATATACGAACCATTTAATACAGTTTTTGATATGCCAGGGAAATCTGCTCAGAAATAGGAGCTGCTATCACCTTTGTCATTTGCCTCCCACTGAAGGGTCCCTGGGGAAGACACTCAGCCTTTTTGCTTTTCATTCTAGATGCTTCAGTGGGGATAAAGCCCTTCAAAAACATCTCCCACTCTATACACCCCTCCTTCTTGCTGAGTCGGCTTCTAAAGGATGGAAGTGGAGTGAAAGGTCAACAGGACACCAACAAAGTAGAGAGGCCACTTTGACTTGAGTATGGGTCCCAAATGGTAGTTTCATTT